>NC_140080.1:83184995-84384995 GCF_964194135.1 Talpa europaea | reverse complement strand
ATATTGCTCAAATGTGAATCTAAAGTTATGGAAAGCAGAATAACCTCTCTACTCTTCAAACTACCATTCTGCCTACTTTCTAACCCCAAACCCACCTCTAGAGTTTGAGGGAACAGGGGATCAATCTGACTTAAACTTGTGACCATTTCATTAGATGACTTTTAAAAGTTAATAGATAAAAAGTTGGAAGTTACTAGACAATAAGGGATTTTGGTGAATCAACAATGCTAAAACATGGATAAAAAGCATGTGCTATGTTTATTAAGATTATGACCCAGAAGTAAAATTGTATTGAAATATAACTGAGAATATCATGTGAAAATACAATATGAAGAGCATTCTTCTTCAGATTTATGTCCTCTACCATGAAAAAAATAAATGAATGTTTCCTTGAAGTAGCAGTAAATGTTTTTTTCTTAGCATTATCAACACTTTGCAGGGTGACACCAGGTTAACACTGACCTGTGAACAGGTACCAGAGGTTGTTTGGTTCCAGTGTTTCCATCTCACCCCTTCGGGTTGTCTTTCTATGCCGAATTTTATAGCCAGTAATAAATCCATTTTGTGTTCCTGATGGAGGAGGCAACCAGCTTACTTTGATACTCTGAAAAATAATAGATGTAAATTAAAACACTGGAGAAAAGAAAGACGACATGTTTGAGTCAAAGAAAAGATTCTAATTTAAAGTGTGAGTAAAACAGAGAGGCAAGAAATGTCAGGGATTACCCCTTAGAAGAAAATTAAATCTATTCCTATAATTTGTCAGTATTTCTATTTACCTGATTTTGATAAAAATACAGTTCACTTGATTAATTACATGCATTACTGCCTCACCTTTACAAATTCCACCAAATTAACAGTAAAATATTCTAAAGGGTATAAACCCATAGGAAATAAAAATGCAGTTTTATAGCGGATGAGACACATTAACAACTAAGAAAGTAATAATTGGAAGAAAGTATGGTAACTGATTCAATGGAGAGAGAAGAACTCTAAATATTTTTTAAGAGCTACTTATGAAAAACAAGGTGATTTATATGAAAAAAAAATCATGGAAGACTGGAAAGTGTTGCTTCTTAAAGACATCGGAAGGCAGCATTGAGGAATGGTGGAGAAATAGAAATGGAGTGAATGTCCTCTCCACATGAAGATAAACCAGTCTAACCTTTCCTGACCTTGGAGCAGTGGGCTTTATTGTCTAGGAGCATTGAATGAGAATGCACAGTTTAGAGAGAACAGGCAGAGAAGAGAATAAGGATGAGGGCAAAGGTTATTAAATCAAAGACATGACACTCAAGTTTTCTTCCTTCAAGTGATATCAGAGCAGTAGAGTCAGGTGTATACTGTCCAGGCAAAATGATAATCATCCTACAGGAAAATTGTTTGGCCCTGGGGAAAACATCTCAGTCCTTAGCCAATGTCCTAGCTGTGAGGTCACTTACTAATTCCCTCTCATGCATTAGAATTTGTACTGTACAATCAGTTTTTTAGTATTTCATTACTATGTGAACTGAGAATTTAAGACCAGCAGACATAAAAAAAGCCTCTAGCAAAAAAGATAAACACATAAGGACCTAATGGCACTTGAAAGAAATAGCATTAATGCTTAGAGCAAAAAAGTACACAAAAAGATATAATTAATATCTTAATAATCAAAGAAAAGATATTGCACCCACAAGCAGGAAAGTAACACAAAAATAATGAACTAGTTTTAAAAATTTCCAACAATTAAAATTTGGTTGCACAAGTTAAATATCAAATAGGTCGATTAGAAGGCAAATTAAAAGTAATCTCCCAGAATTTAATGGGGAGGTGCCTGTGACAGTGGCAGAAGGAAATTGTATATTCAGTGAAGGAGAATTTGGGGAGTGATGGAAATATTGTGCATCTTTATTTCCCATTTTAGGTGGAAGCAACAGTCAAAAGACCAAGTTATAGGCTGAATTATTCTCCTCCCAATCCTTCCCCAACTCACATGCTGAAGCCCTCTTCTCCAGTACTCAGAATGTGACTGTATTTGGAGACAGGACCTTTAAAGTGGCCAACAAGATTTGCTTATTCATATTAGCCTAAGTTCACTATGACTGGTCTTATCACAAAAAAAGTAGGTTATGAAACAGACACACAGAGAGGAAGAACATGTAACGATCAGGGAAGAGGAAGGTCATCTACAAGCCAGGACGAGAGGCCACAGAAGAAACAACTCTGCTGATACCTTTACCTTTACCTTTCTGCCTCCAGAAAAAAAATAAATCCCTCTTGTTTTTGTACTCAATCTGTGGATTTGTTGTGGCAGTCCTAGAAAATTAATATACTATTATAATAATTAATATGTATATTAATAGATGCTTAAGATTAGTGCATTTTGTACTTCAACCAAGAGGAAGGAGGAAAAAGAGAAGCAGGACTAGGAGAAAAAAGGATGAAGATTAAGGAAGGGGCAATGGGGAGGGAAGCCTAAGAGTGCTAAATTCCCGCAGAAAATTAGATCCATACATGATATTTAAAACTGGTGAATGAGTGAATTATGGACAGCTACAGAAGGACATTGTTGAGAAACAAAGCAAATTCCAGGAAAAACATTACAGCTAAAAGTAGTAAACGTTGGCATGTGAAGGGAATGGGAACAGAGTTTGGGGTGAGGCATGGAAGTCTATTGGCTTTTTTTATAAGCATGTTGATACTATTTAACTTTAAAAAATAATGTGTATATAATACTTAGATGTCACTGAAGAAAAGAAAATCTCTTCAATAAATGGTGTTGGGAAAACCGGACAGTCACTTGCAAGAGAGTAAAACTAGAACATTGTATTATACCATGCACAAAAATTAATCCAAAATGGATTAAAAGAAACCTTGATATAAGACACAAAAACAACATATGTAGAAGAAAACACAGACAAAACGTTCTGCAACAAAGATTTCAATAATATATTTGTGAATTTGTCTCCAAACAGGAAGATAAACAAAATAAAATATAAACAATCGGGACTATATCAACTAAAAAAAAAAAAAATCTGCACAGCAAAAGAAACTATCATTAAAATAAAAAAAAGACACCTTACTGAATGAGAGAAAACATTTGCACATCATACATCTGACAAGGACTGATATCCAAGATCTACAAAAAATTCATACAATGTATTTATTTATTTTTTTTTTAGATAACAGCACAAAATTGTTCTTTTGAGGTAGCAGAAATAAATGACTATTTGAAAGAAGCCAAACAAAGAGTCAAGAAATGTATTTCTGAGCCCCCTGCCCATAACCCTCTGGGTCACACTGACCTCCCTTCTGTCCTGTGGCGATGTAATTGAAGCAAAACAGTACTCTTGGAAGAGACAGAAGTGAGACTCTTCTTCCAGATCTTTGCAGATCTACTACAAATTAGCTGTCACTCTGCAAATGATTGAGTTTTTTCTTGGTAAAATAATTTATTTATTTATTTATTTATTTATTTATTGGTAAAAGAATTTAAAACATCATCTAAAGTCACGGTTAGTGACTTGTCTTGCATTTTAACAATTTCCAAGAACATGCCAGCCATATGCATCCTCAACACTTGTGGTTATTATGCTCTGGAAACATTACTGCCAATACTGAAATCACAACTTTTGAAATATTGCTTTTAAGGAAAATACAGATTTAGGTGCCTGTCTTTGATTGTCATGTTTTTTGTTAAGTCGTTCCTATAAGACTTTGCTTTATGTGTGTTTCTGTTTAAAGACACCTCACTGAATATTATTAATTCATTAACATTGAACTCTTGGACAACTGCACTATTTATTACATCTGAATAAACAATGTCATTTCTCCACGATGCACACCACATATTTCTTGCACTCAGGACACTAGACAGCACTTCAATACTATACATGGGGTGCTTTTAAACAGGGTAGCAGTTACTTGACAACAAAAAGAATATATGTTTATTTTTTTTAAAGATTTATTTATTTGTTTGTTTGTTTATTTATATAAGAACTGGGGTATAGGCCAGATGCACAGCAGGGTGAGAGGATTCACCAGAGACAGAGTGGGGAGCAGAACAGGAAAACTAATGAAATACACTATTGAGGGGAGCAGCGGGTGTGACAGGAGGGGTCTGCTGCGCCATGTGGGGCCCTTGCTGGCAGGCTGGGATTGAACCGGTGCTGCAGAGGCTGCAGACAGTTTCACAGCTCTGTGCTCAACCGCCTGTGCCACCAGGGGAGGCCCAAGAATATATGAGAACTGAAAGAAGATTGAGCATCTCTTTGTTCAACCTTAGCTGGGAATGGGTACTTCTGAAAACAAGTTTTTCAGTTCTGAGGGTGCACATGTCTGCAACTGATTGCAAACATACTGAGGGCACAGATTATAGGGTACAAATGAATTTTAGTGGCAATTGAATTTGCAAATGCAAACTTGGGGACTGGATCAACTGTAGTTACATATTCAGCATGCTTTAGACATTTTAAAAGAACCCATTTAGTTCAAAGAATCTAGTTCATTGTTCTATGTTATTAGAACATAGAACCCATGTTATTAGAATATATATGAAAGCAGATGACACCCCTGAGACCAATCATTTAGCCCCCACTATCACATGTGAGAAGCTAATTATCACTCTTGTTAATTCTTAACACTTTTCTTGCACATACTACAGACTGGGCAATGGTCTAAGCACTCTGCAAGCTACTATTCATCTTCACAATGAAGTTGAAATCTCTTGTTAGGGTCATGCAAAACTGGGACACAGAATGCTTAAGTAACTTTAAGCTATGTAGTCAGTAAAGCAATGGAGACAGGATGTGAATGAGATAATATGAGTCTGAAGCTGGCATCCTTCACTATTTGATATTGCCTACATGGAAGTCCAAGAGGCTGAGACTGTAATTCATTCAACATCCATTAACTGCATGTGTGCTGTGTTACAAGTACTATCTTTGAGAGTATGGTATACCCAGCTAAGTCATGGGGTATCTATTCTGGCTGAGGAAATAGCCACATAAACTAATAATGAGCACATAAAGTGCTAAGTGCCAAAATAATTCCAAAATATACAATGGAAATAGAGAGAGAGATTCATTCTGCCTCATGTGATTAAGAAAAGTCTTCACAAGGAGCCCATGCTTCCAATGTCAGTAGGACTTCTTGGAAGAGATAGGTAAATTACTTAAGACAGAGGGAATTATTAAGAGCAAGCTCAAGGTGAAGCTTTAAGTGAAAGTTAAGTAGATTCTTAGTGACGAGTGCAAATGAGACATAAAGGACAATGTAAAAGAGAGACAGATTGGAAAAATTAATCTTTTAGGTCAGGCTAACTAGACATATAGTTAGCTCAACGTGCTGACTTAAAGCAGTTGCATAAGTTCTTTGGAAGGTAAATTAATGAATAAGATAATAATAATATATTGTTCCTAGCTCCTGAGGACTCTAGCCTTAACTACATACACACTCACACACTTCTTCCTCTGCCCTACCCATCCACGTATTTGTTCTTTGCTCTCAAGTGTTTTAGAAATTGTCAAGAAAATCAGAGTTGATGAATATCATGCATTACACTTCTATTCCACCACTCATTTTATTTTTCAATGCTTCAATGTAGTCATGGAAGATATTACCATCTTATGTTTTTTTAATGGAGGAAATTGATGCACAGAGTTTAATTAATAGCCAGAAGTCAGTCACCCAACTGTTATGTCTAAGGTTCTTTTGTTATTTCATATGAAAACAAGTAATCACAGAACTTCTACTTGGCAATTCTACTCACTTAAATTTTCCTACAAAAGGAATACATGTGCATTTAAATAATTAGTTTTTAATGCATCCAATGGGTCACCCCATAAGTAGCCCTTGGTAAAACAAGAAGGGTGATTTTATAATGAACACAACCTTGTTTTTTAAAGTAAAAATTAAATTCAATCAGAAATGGAAATATAAATGGAGATATTAAATATTAGACTAATACATAGAACCTTATGATTTCCAGCTAATGCTTTGCTAGGGCTTTATCGAATGACCTCTCATAATTCTTATAAATGACCTAAATCTCAATGTACATATTGAAAAACGGAGAATAATTGTGCTTAGTATGTCTACCAAATGATTGTAAATCACTTGATCAGCCTGGAGAACTTAATTATATTAATGATTACATGAGCAATACTTAGTTTTTGACAGATCATAATTTTTCTTTATCATATTTCAGATTTCCAGTGATTACATAAATTATTCCCACATAGCCAATACCTTAATATCAATGCCTAGCAGCAATTAATTAATAGAATCAGTTACACACTCCACACGCTAGGAGGTGAACCCCCTTAACAGTTATTATTCATCTTTGCAAGTAATTTGTCATTCTTATTCATCTTCATATGTGGGTAGCAGCTAAGTTTATTAGCATTTTCAATGCTTTCTCATTGATTTCAAGGCAGCATCTGCAGATTACAAAGACTACAGTGGTGAAATTCTATGTAGGTCCTTTCCCCACAGATTATATGACTGGACATCCTAAATTATATTATTTTGGGAGGCTAAATGAAAATGTCCACTAACATTTCCTTAGTTAATGGCACAATGCATTTTATGTTCTATGAGATCTGCTCGCCAGTGCCCTATAGCTCAGGCTTCATTGCCCATTCCCTCACCAAGCCAGCTAAAGCTGTCACTGTTACAGGAATAGTTTTGTGACATAACCCAGTCTTCATGGGCAAGCCTGGTAATGATTTTTATTAAAAGTACTTAACACATGATCTTTGACTTTTGAAAAATCAATTCTAGTAGCTGTGACTTGACTCCTGGTCTTTTCATTATCTGAGAAGGAGAAATTAATCCTTTTCACTGTTGTAGTATTCTATTTGAATCAAGAATTTTACTTTTTTCCAGATTTGTGAAAAAAATGCAAACTTTAGCTTCCCCCAATCCCTCTATTCCCTCTTTGGTTACCGTAAAATGAATTCATTTACAAATCAGCATGGCAGAGAGTGGTTAGATTTATTGATTTTAAAGAAAGAGTCTCTTTGGCCATTATTTACTGTCAAAGATAATCCTGTCTAATTTAGTGAGGAGGTATTATCCTATTCATGGGGTCCAATAATTTATTCTTTTATCTTTCCTTCATAGTAGATGCATGTGAGTATAAGAAATCAGGGGGGGAAATTGGTAAGCCCAGCATCCACAGTCTTCCTCAGAAGCTATATTTGCTAAGCTTCTATTTCTAATTTCACATACCCCACTGGATACTGAAATTTTGTCTGGACCCTCTCTGGGGTGAATTGTAGGTAGACAAGCCACTCTTCAGATTCAGTTACTGTAGTAGAGAGCCTTTAAGAAAAAAAGTGCTTTTAGCTAAAGAGAATTTCCACAGAAGGGAACTGGAGGGCATCATTTGAAAGAAGGTCCTTGTAGCAAATGAGAATTCCTTGGTGGTGAGTGTGCGGTGGTGAGATGTATCTGAAGTGTGATCCTGACCTCTGGCTCACATACAGTGTTGTAAACCAAAGTTACCTCATTTAAAAAACAAAAACAATGCATTGGGTGAAAAACAAAGGAACCTAAGTATCTTGAAACTTAGTTGAAAATCAGTTTTGGACTCTGCTCCTTATTCTGGTTCTGTATTTCTGGTGACTTGTTGAATCTGATGTGAAGTTGCTTGAAGAATGAAACATGCTTTTAGTACTCATGAGGCCCTATAAATTTTTATAAGTGCGCCCATCAGCCCTTCTAAATAATCTATTTTCATTGTATGTCCCCTTATTTACATTCCCTCTGCCACTGTCCTCACTCAGACCTTAATTTACCATTGCCAAGAATACTGCCATGGCTAACTAACTGAGCCCCATGCTCCCAGCCCACAGCACTCACTCCCTTACCAGTTCTCTTCCTTACTGGTGAATGAGGCACTTAAGCTCTCTGAGCCAAGGTTTTTTCCTCTGCAATATAAGCTAATAATAGTACCTATCTCTTCTGTACAGCAAAAGAGACAGTAACCAAAACAAAGAGACACTCCACCAGTTGGGAGAAAATTTTTGCACACAACACTAATGATAAAGGACTGATCACAAAAATCTACAAAGAGCTGATGAGCCGCAACAAAAACAAAGTATATAATCCAGTCAAAAAATGGGTAGAAGAGCTAAAAAGAAACTTCTCTAAAGAGGAAATGCACATGGCCAACAGGCATATGAAAAAATGTTCAACATCACTTGTAATCAGGGAAATGCAAATCAAAACTACAATGAGATACCATCTTATACCAGTGAGAATGGTACATATTTAAAAAAAAAACAAAACTAGCAACAACAAATGTTGGTGAGAATATGGAGAAAAAGCAACTCTCCTGCTCTGTTGGTGGCAGTGCAAACTGGTCCAACAACTATGGAAAGCTGTGTGAAGATTCCTCAACCTGCTAAAGATGGAGCTTCCATATGATCCAGCAATTCCACTCCTAGGTATTTACCCAAAGGACACAGAATCATTAATTCAAAAGGGCACCTGCACCCCTATGTTTATAGCAGCACTATTTACAATAGCTAAGCTATGGCAACAACCCAAATACCCAAAAATAGATGACTGGATCAAGAAGACATGGTACATATACACCAGGGAATATTACTCAGCAATCAAAAAAAAAAGATAAACTTATGCAATTTGCAGCAACATGGATGGAGCTGGAAGGGATCATGCTCAGCGAAATAAGCCAGAAAGAAAAAGAAAGATACCAGATGGTCTCACTCATAGCAGGAATTTAGAAAACCTAAATAAGGGGCCAGGAAAAAGACTAATTATAATAAAGTAAAAATCAAAATCAACAAGCAACTATAAACCAGAGACACACTAGGTGGGGGAAGAGGAAGTAGGATCAAAACAAGGGGGGTGGGGATTTCATCTTGTATGTAACCAAGATGAAAATGCATGCATTGTGCAACAATGAAAAATGATGTAAAAATATATAAAATAAAAAAAAAATTGTAAAGAAAAAGGGGACAACAGAAACATGCTTGGAAGTTTTTTCAGTGCTCTGGTGCATAATAATTAAGCAATCAATTGTAAGTACTTGGAGGGAGGAAAAGAGGAATGAGAAAAAGAAAGGAATATAGATGGAGAGATCAAGAGATAGAGATAATTAGAACAAAGAACGGCAAAAGTAAGTAAGGGTTAAAAGGGTGCAGGCAAACAAGACCGTGTACAACTAACAATGGTCAGAACAGGGGCCTACTTATTTGTGTACTGACTAAACAATTTTTCTTCTGTGAAACAAAAGGTGCACTGAGAGAAATAAATTAACTGGTAACATTTTTGAACCCTTTTTCTTCCATGAATATTTACTGAGCAATTTACTCTTTAGAGTCAAGTCACATTCACTGTTATAGCCAGGCTATGTAGCAAGATGAGACCTTGGAATGGAGTGGAGACTAAAGGAATGCAGGAAGGTGAGGAGAAGCAATATATATTTTTTGGAAGTAGACTTGACAGGACTTGGTGATTTATTGAATGTCAAGTGTAAAGGAAGAAAAGTTATCAAGAGTGACTCTTAGGTTTCTGGCATAAGCAACTCGGTAGAGGGTAATGGATTTACTGGGTTAAGGTTGTCTGAAAAACTATATACTTAAAAAAAAAAAAAGTTCACAGGACCTGCTGATAGCATCAACAATGACAATTCACAGAGGATGATGTAGGAACAAAGGCTGTCTGTGGCGATATTCTAAGTAATATTGGGAAGTGCATTTTCCAATTTTATCATTTTGAATAAACGATATCTAAGTTACCAAAATTAACCAATAACAGCACCAACCAATGTTCAAACTTTAATACTTATCTAAATACTGGATAAATATCTCTGCTGATGTTGAAAACATCTCACTGAATTTCAGACTGGAACAGCAACTAATGTACTAATAAATCAGTATTTAACATGATGTTAAGTGTATAATTGTTGGACAATTATAAAAACTGACCTTCTTATAAACCTATATTCTTTATGATATTAGCCAAATATGGATTGGATAAAATGTCAGTAAGATATTAAGGTCTTACATATATTTGTCCTGCAGTTAAATGCCTTTCTTACAAATTTGGCATGTTTTTACTTCATTTATAAATATGCAATCTCTGGTGATAAGTTAGAAATTCGGGTGGCATACTAAAATTGGTACTCTTGAGATCATGTAGGCAACAGTTATTTAAAATGACATAAAAGTATGTTAGCAAATATGTTATGTGACACATTTCCAGGGTGAAGTCTGCTAGTACCACATAAAAGTTGAGTTAAATATTTGTGAAATAATAAATGTGTGGTTACACACAAATTGAGGAATACTTGATTTACAATAAAATTTTATGAATATACCTTAAACTCAGGCAAGAAATATTGCTTAAAAAAACAAATGCTAGCCTGTTGTGATTTTATTTAATGACCTGGAAAAAATGCAAACATTTCTTCATCAGTAGGTTTGTTTAGTTGTGAAATAGCCTTCTCTCTAGTTGTTCCTTGCAGGCCTCCTACTCCTCATAGCTAGTGCCGGTGGGACTCCTGTTTAGAAATTAAGCCTTAGTTGACCTGGAAAAATCCTATTCCTGGTTATGTAATCCCCTAAGTCACACTGGGATATTTCTCAGGTTGTTCAACTTCAACTTAAATCCTGCAAATCCGTTTTGATTTGGTACCAATTTTAGTAACTGGGTTATTCTGGTAGGGATGCTGCCAGGATTCTTTGTGAATGTTCTTTTGCCTTGTCTGTCTGCCTGGTATACCCAAGATATCCAGACAAGTCCTCCAGTAGGAGATCACGAACCTTTGTGAACCTACTAGAGGCTGGTAGATTTCCCTGACAATATTTAGTTTCCTTCTAAATCTAGACACGTTACCTGTTTTCACATTCTGAACTGCCCAAAATGACTGACCTTCCTACTCACCACCTGAAGTCCGCCACCTGCCTACTCTGACACCACCCTCTAGGCACTGCTGCCCTCTAACACTGTTTCTGTGGATGCTGTGGCCAGTCTTCCTGAAGGAACATCCTTAATCACCTTCCTTTCTCCTCTTCGTTTAGGTGCACAGGTCTCCTGGCAATGACCGTTAACAGCATATGCATTCATCCCACAGACCTGTCTTTTTTGAATGTATACTATGGACACATGTCAGTTTTCTTAAAAAGTCACATGTAGTGAAAAATGTCATCTGGAATATGCTACATTTTTTTATGTTCCATTTTTAAGTTTCTTAGCTAACGTAAGATGGGCTAGATTTAAACTGATGCTGGGAAACTGACGTGCCACCACTTTTCTCTGTTCCTTTAATACAATTCTGAGGGCTTGATCTTCAAAACTTTGGGGAAAAAGAAGAGGCTAATCACTTACCTAACTCACTCCATTTTAGCAGCACAAGAGGAGGTGAACTAGTAAATTAAGGTCAAATAGGTTTTCAAATCTTTACTGTGACATCCCAAGCTGCCATTGTACAGAGAGATATGCCACTCATTGTACACTGACAATTTGAGAGTCTGTTAGGCTAGTACTTCACATCTTTTCTTTTTTCTTTTCTTTTTTAAAGATTTATTCATTTATACAAGAACCAGGGTATAGGCCAGATGTGTGGGAGGGCGAGAGGATTCACCAGAGACAGAGCGGGGAACAGAACAGGCAGACTGATGAAATACACTGCTGAGGGGAGCAGCGGGCAAGACAGGAGAGGTCTGCTGCACCATGTGGGTTTCTCTGTGGCTGGCTGGGATTGAACCTGCACTGTAGAGGCTGCAGACAGCTTCACAGTGAGGGGCTCAACCGCCTGCACCACCAGGGAGGCCCATTTCACATCTTTTCAGAGTAACATTTCACAAACAGTTCTTCAAGATATGGCTTAAAGATAAGGCTCAGAGGTTAAACACATGAAGAGCAGACTATAGATAAGCGTGGCCATAATTCAACTCACGGTGTGGCTTATTCAACTCTGACCCCAAACATCATGCCCATTCCATACAGTAAGTACTAGTCAGTGATTAACTCTATTTTTTTTCACATTTGAAATAATGTCTGATTCTGATTTTATATTTTTGAGTGCAACATAGAATCTTTTCTACCTCCACCAAATCACCCATGCCCTTACCCCATTAACTTAAAAAATGCACTACACATGCTCACTACAGCTGAAATCCTATGTATAAGTACACTGAAATATACTGGAGCTTCCTTCATTCTTACACTTAGTGTTTAGAAAATATTATTAAATGTTCAGTCTAGTATGTAGTCCTGGGTCATTGTTTAGATAGAGAACAGAGTTTTACTAATAAAATATGTTCAATAATATAGTAAGATAAATGGCAAGAAACATACTATTCCACTTTGTTTTTTATTAAGTTGACATTAGGAATTTTTATCTAACTATGTCAAATATATATTACAAGATTAATTCTATCATAAAACTAGCAATTGAGAAGCAATCAAGGTGAAAGGGCTTAGAAACTTAAAAATTGGAAAATCCAAAATTTCAGTTATTTTGATTTTTTAATTTTGTAGCCATTGATAGTAGTAATAGTACATTTGCTTTAAATTCACAAGAGGACATGAAAACTAAAGCCAGTTTTCAAAGAACTTTGGTCTCACATGATTGGGTAGTGAACACAGAGAAATAAGTGAATGAATGATTTTCATTGAGGTTGAATTATCTTCATAAACACTTCATCTGATTGTAACATCAGATTATACATTGCTGGAAAACTTTCCTTGCTACTCAATAATTATTCAGGGCAATCTGTGAAGAGGTGGTTTCTATCATATTCTGATAGTTGGCCCACAGAAACAGGCCTTTCTCCACTGATTATCATAATCCCGCTGTAGCTGATTTTCAGATATAAAACTATGTATGAACTCTACTATTGGGAGAAAGAAAAAAATATTTAATTTTTCTACTAGCGAGATTTTCTTACCAGCTCAACGAAATTAACTAAATATTTCTAAACCAACCAAGAAAATCATCCCCAAATACATATAGCATAATTAATCTTAGAGTGGAAAAACCCAAAAACTAAAAGACAGAATTGCTATATACCTAGCATTCTTCCTTTTGTAAACTCTAAGATTTAAAATAGCATTTTTTTCATGTGATATTTTGCTATGCATAGTCTAGTAGCCAGATCAGATTTCTTCCGGTCCTAGAAACTGGGAATGTAATTTCTAGGAGGTATTCACATTTTGACAAAATTCCATTACAATAAAGCAATTTGGTTGTTCCCTAGAGTTCATGATAAAGTGATCTTACGAGTAATACATTTCAGAATTTGTCAGTATCAATAGACTTTATTCTCCAGTGCCTAAGTCATTCCCTGGAAGTAAGCTTGATGTTTAGGGAGGCTCATTAACTCTTTCAGATCACCATGTTCTTTCTAAGACTATCATTCCTACAAAATGAAACTACTAAAAGCTATATAATAGCCTTGATGCAGGAGCCAGAGTTAAGAAAGTCAGAACACAAATACATCAGGGGAGTTATATGTAAAATTATGCCCTTGAAAGGCACAAGAAAATAGACCAATATATAATTTAAGGCAGAAAACAGTGTCCACTTATTTCCCGTTTCCTTTTCATTTTAGAAAATAGAAACCGAGCTACGATTTGAGCAGGAAGGTGACTTGTCCAATTTCATATTAAACTGATCTTAGATATTTACATATCCTGAAGTAAATAGGTAAGAACTTAAATATTGATTTATTCTGTATGAAAATTCTTTCATATATGGGATAAATTGCATTTATTGAGAATAACCAGTAAGAACTTAGGGAAATGCAATTACATATTCATGGTAAAATGATTTCAGTATAGCAGCTTGATCTCTTAAGAATGAAACATTCATTTAAAGGTTGCACAATGTTCAAAAACAAAATAACAAAAACTTTATAGCATCTTATACTCAAAAATCTTTTTAGCATAATAAAGCAGAATTTTCAAATTTCTTGTCATAAAAACAATTTCTATCTAATGCTTGATGGAAGAACTTATGATGGCAAATCAGTTTCGTCCTATATAGAATAATGCACTTCTAGCTTTTACATACATCAAAATTTAGATAGTCTAATATTTAGGGATAAATACTTGTAGCTAGGTCTGCATTCAATAAGGAAGTAAAAACTCACCATGAGAATTTCTTTAAAAAATACACAGAAGCAGCTATTTAACAGAGGCATACATTCAAGCAAACTGTCAAATTAGGCCCTAAGTAATTAATCTCTGAAACCAGCAGACTTTCAATCTCAGAGCAGCCATCTCAAAGACACGATTTACCATGTAATTACATGGGACATTACAATGTATTTATGAGGTCATTTGTTACAATGTACAGTAATTACAGAGTACTTACATAGCTATTTATGTCTCGTAAAATGAAGTGAGACTAAATATTTTAATTGTGTTGGAGAAATAAGGGAAAATATTTGAGTTTCAAATGTCAGGTGAGATTATAGGTCAGATTCACATAACTCATATTAACAGCTAGCTGCTTCCAGAATCACAATTGTTTTGTCATGCTCGCCTGATAGAAATGAAGGTTTGAGAAATATTACTTCCAAGGATGAAGGGACTCAAATTGTTCTCTTCAATTGGAATCTTCAGGTAAAGCCATAAGACAGACCAAAATATTATTTATCCTTTATATTGTACATCCAAACCACAAATGTCCAGATGTCAATAGTTGCTGGATTAAAAGAAATGCCACATGTTTTCATAAATAGCACAATATACTAGTAGATAGAATGATAAAATAGCAGTCCTTGTGTTTCTTACCTGTATTAGTTTGGGTAAAAATGGTATTTGCTCAAATTTTGAAGGCTTCTCTTCAAATTCACAGCCTAAGTCTATTCTCATTTTCTAAAAAAAGATTCAAAGTAAAGTTTTCAAAGTTGTGCTTTTTTATTTTTTTAAAGATTTATTCATTTATGCTACAAGAACTGGTGTACAGGCCAGAGGTAGGGGGAGCAGGGTAAGAGGATTCACCAGAGACACAGTGGGGAACAGAACAGGCAGATCTACTGAAATACACTGCTGAGGGGAGCAGCAGGTGAAACAGGAGAGGCCTGCCACGCCATGTGTAGCAACCTGGCTGGGTATTGAACTTATGCTGCAGTGGCTGCAGATAGCTTCATGGTGCTAAGACTTAACCTCTTGCACTTCGGGGAGGCCCTTGTGCTATATTTTTAAGTTTTTTTCTCATCCCAGTCTATACTTGGAAACTCTTAGTTGTGTTATAGTAGCTGACAGAATGAGAGTTCTGTGTTTACTACATCTGAACATTGCTGATACGAATAATCCAAAAGTGAGATTAGAGGTCTCATAATTACATTATTGATTTAAAAATTAAAACAAAAAATATTTTTGGATGGTTGATGATCTATTTTTTTATTAATATCTAAGTAAATCTGGCTATTTACATGGATTGCTATATTAACTTTTTAGTAAACTTCCTGAAAGTTTGCTATGTTCCAAGCTTGGTGCTATAACAGGCAAGTTTAGCTAAAACATTTGACTTTAAGAGAATTATCATTTTCAGTGAAAGATTCATTGAGCTATTGCTTTTATTAGATTCATATTAAGTGAAATAAACAATAAAATGTATATCCTCTTGGGAAATACATTCTAGTCTTATATTTGAGTTTAGGGTTTTAAATGAAATGGTTACTATTTGATGAATAATACAATGCCCAGTCTTTGCTTATTCTTACTAGGCTGACTCCCATTCATGTTTTTCAATGATTAGAAAATTCAGAATAAATTTAGTTATGATGGTGAAGATAAAATATTCCTTTTTAAGCTTGAGCCTGTCTTGTGAACTTCAACAATCATTTTTCAAAAGAAATAAATGTCAAATCTTTTTCTGACATGCAGATATTCTAACCACCAAATTGCTATAAATATGTGAACTAATTAATTCTGTAAAGGCTGATCAGCAGGTTGACAGTGATACCAAATGCAGCCTCCTGGCAAAATAGGATTCTATCAGCGTTTAATGACTCTTATATTCCTATATAATGGTCCCAAATCCAGATACTCAGGGCCCACACAACCATCTGCAGAATGTTGTCTGTTAATATGCAAATAAGCCAATTAAAATTCAAAGACTCATTCCACAGCCAGTCAGGTCAATTCTGATCAACTGTACCAGTTTTATTTATACATGCAGAAAGAGCAAGTTCCTTTCCCACTAAAGTCCAGAGAAGCTACTCAGAGTGTACATATTGGGAACATCCTCAATAACTTATTTCAATGTAAGAATAGTAAAAAGGTAGTCTGCTTTTGAAAAAAAAAAAATATGGGTAACTATCAATATGTCAATCAGTATTGCAATTAGATATGCAATCGTTATGCATCTAATTGATTAACAATTAGCAGCACCTGTAGTTGGCTATAATTTTAATTACTGATTACATTATGGTTGATTACTTAAAATGATATCTGCATGAACACTACTGGATCATAAAAAAGAATAAGACAATTCCAGAATAATTAGTGGACTAAAAAGGAGATTAAAACCAGTTGAAAAACATATTTTTATTAAAAAATTAAGCAATAATAAGGGATTTTTCTTTAAATTTTGCCACAACATGGACAGAAGCTGCTTGGTGTTCATCTCAAAGTAACTAATTTTCTGTTTTCCTGGAAAATATGAAAGTAGGTTCAGAATAAGCTAAAACTTCCATCGGAACAATAGGCATGAGAGAGGGTCCGAGGTTACAACAGATAGCAATAGAAATCCATTTCTAATCTTCTTTATTAAATATTCATGATTTATAAATGGAAAAGTTTGTTGATCCTTTGTCATGAATATGACAGATTAGTCAATAGTAATCTTCAAAAGAGATCTTAGATCTTTTTCTAAGGCATAACAAGAACCTAAATAATTGTTTCAAACCCAGTTTATTTAAAAAACAGTAAAGATTTAATAAAATACTCTAAATACTCTATTAGAGTAGCAAAACATTCTGGTGTGCATACTGGTATGTTTTCATTTTGGTGTTCTGAGTGTTTGTAGCCAATTAGGTACAGGTATTAGAAATGATAATTCTTGTAAACTTAAAAAAATATTCGACATAATTTCCTACTACTTTAACATATATTTTTGAAGGTTTAGGGCCTCAAAAATTGATTAAGGCAGAGATCCAGCCACTTTTTTATATTTTTTTCATGTCTATTAATCAAATATTTGCACAAATAATTATTTAAACATAATATTGTTTAAAAAAACCCTCTTCATTATAAACATTTTAAAAATTTACAAAGTGAGAATAGTTTGAAATAACACTTCATAGTGACCAGGATGGCTATGATTAAATAGACAAATAATAACAATATTGATGAGGGTGTGGAGAAATTAGAACTCATAGCACTACTGATAGCAATGTAATTTGGTACAGCTGCTAGGAAATACAGTTTGGCAGTTCCTCAAAAGGCACAGAATTAATATGACCCAGAAATTTCTTCCTAAATATACGTGCAAAGAAACTGAAAACATGTCCACACAAAAACTAATATATAAATGTTCAGAGCAACATTATTCAGGTCAAATGATATTATCTGATGAGTGGATAAACAAAAGATAGTATATCCATATCGTGGAATATTATTTGACCATGAAAATGAATAAAGTATTGATACTGCTACAGCATGGATGAAACTTGAAAATGTTACTCCACTTGAAAGAACCCAATCACAAAAGACCACAATGATATACAATTTAATTTATATGAAATGTGAAGAACAGACAAATCTTAGAGCCAGATAGTAGGTTAGAGATTCCCTATTGCTGAGTTAAGAGGGATTTGGGGAGAAATGAGGGTTGACTGCTAATGGGTACAACATGTCTTTTAGAGGTGGTAAAATACCTTTAAATTGATTGTGGTGATGGATGCATAACTTTAAATGGGTGTGAATGGTATGTTCTGTGTTATAAATCAATAAAGAATATATGAAAATTAATAATTATCCTATCGAAAAACTAGAGCATTATAATGAACTCAGTTTGTGCAATACTTGGTTTCAAATTCTCAATTCATTTCCACACACAATCACAAACATTGAGATTTTTTTTTTTTTAAAGAAATCCCAACTACATTTGTAAAGTGGAGAAAAACACTGTCTTGGAGGGACCTGAGGACCTGATTCCCCTGTTTTTATACCTAGTCACTAGCACGGTGCACAGTGACACATGGCACTCACAAATGTTTGCAGATGGCAATGCCATCTAGGTAAATGTGGCCTCCAGAAAAAGGTAGTGTGCAGAATAATGGTCTCACTCCATTGCTTCAGGTGTCCCCTTTAAGGACATTTAGAAATCAGGGTATGATTAGGGAATTCAAGCAGTTGTAAAGAGCTCAGTTGTTTAAGTTCTAATAAAGTCCATGGGGATTTTGATTTTCACTTTCTTATAGTTATTCATTTTCCTGGTCCCTTATTTAAGTATTCTAGATTCCTGCTATGAGTGAGACCATCTGGTATTTTTCTTTTTCTTTTTGGCTTATTTCACTGAGCATGATCCAACAAAAACTATGAACCAGAGACACTTTTTGGGGGGTGGGAGGCGGGAGGGGAGGGATTGGGGTCAGAAAAAAAAATAAAAATGAAAAATGATGTAAAAAAAATATTAAAAAAATAAAAAAACACAAAAAAGTGAAAAAAAAAATACAGAAATTTGTCAAGCATTTTCTCCCCTTATGAGAACTCTATATACTTCCATGTGTTGATTCATAGTCATTAAGTCTGTGTTTTTGTATAATTGTAATATATTTAGGTATTTCTACAATGTTATGTCATGGATATTAGGCAACATATAATAGGGTCATTTGCAAAAATAAATTTTCAATGGTCCATTCTGAAAAAAAAAATAAAAAAATAAAACTTTTGTGCTTAAAAAAAAAAAAAAAAGTCCATGGGGAAATTCACTGAGGCTAGAATCCAACTCTATTTTAAAATGATTCTTGTATATTAGAACTTGACAGAAAGACAGTTCCAGCCCACACAGAGTGTTTTCTTGGTGGGCATAGAGGATGTAGAGAGTAAGTAGTAACTCCTGGCTACGATGAATGGGTGAGCTGTGTGTGGACTTGCTGAAAGATGTCAGACACATATTTTGCATGCTTGCTTATCTGCGTAAGCCCAAGAAAATGAAATGAAAATATATGTAATGTTTCATGGGCTATGTATTTTTTCTGGTAGTGCTTATCACCATCCTAAGTTTTGGTCTATGTGTTTGATTATTTGATGAACATCTTTTTGGCTCCCTAGAAGTGAAACTCTTAAAGTTTCCTGCTTTTTCCTACCACAGATTTTCTAGGGTCCCACAATTTCTTTATTGCGATATGAAGGAAGTCTAGGAGTACATTGAAAGACGCATAACCAAAAGGTTATCTTTTAATATTCGACTTTTAATTCTTTACCTGTCTTATTATGAATTTGCTTTAAAAATTACAGTGAAAAAGGGCCTCCCTGGTGGCACAAGGGGTTAAGACGCAACCTATGAAGGTGTCTGCAGCCACTGCAGTACGAGTTCGATCCGAGTCAGGGAGATAACCACATGGCGCAGCAGACCTTTCCTGACTCACTCACTGCTCCCCTCAGCAGTGTATTTCAGTCAATCTGCCTGTTCTGTTCCCCACTCTGTCTCTGATGAATCCTCTCACCCCCCACCCTCTGGCCTGTATCTCAGTCCTTGTATGCATAAATAAATAAATCTTCTCATCACTCAAAAAAGATAAACACATGCAATTTGCAGCAACATGGATGGCGTTGGAAGGGAACACGCTCAGCGAAATAAGCCAGAAAGAAAAAGAAAAATACCGGATGATCTCACTCATAGCAGGAATCTAGAAAACTTAAATAAGGCATCAGGAAAAAGAATAACTATAAGAAAGAAAATATCAAAATCAACAAACAACTATGAACCAGAGACACTTTATGGGGGGTGGGGGGCGGGGAAAGGAGGGCTTGGGGTTAAAATAAGGGGGTTGCAATTGTATGGGGAATATAAAAATAAAATTTAAATTAAAAAAACCATTAAAAATAAAATTAAAAAAATAAATATATAAATAAATCTTTAAAAAAATTACAGTGAACTATTATGAAGACATCTTTAAAATAGCATGGATGAAATCACTAAATAATTCTTTCCTATATTGATGTTTGCATTGAAGTCTGGCAGTGGGGAGAGAGGGAGGACTCAGTGGAGGGCGGGAAGGGAGGAGAGGAAAACAGGTGGAGTAGGGAGGACAAGTGTTCATGAGAGCAAGCGGGAGCACAGAAGAAAGGGGAATAAGTAAGTCTGTTCATTTTTTATGCTTAGACTAAATCACAATAAATCAGCTGGTAGCCAGGCAGATAGCAACCTTTGTCTTGTCCCAGTCTATCATGTTAGAGCCAACTTACAGGTACCTGTTCCTGCTCTTTGAGGGAGAGGGATCGGAGGAAGAGAGGAGCACAGGGGACTGAGGTGATGGTGCACGGGTGTATAGGTGAAGGAAACTCTATCTGGGTGGGGGGAAGCAAATGCTTAAAAATGAACAATGATATAAAAATTAAAAAAATAATATATGCAAAAAAAATTCTACTCTTTGAGTCAAAGTTTATCTTATTCATGGATTCTGGCTGAATGCTTTTCTTGCTGCTCTAAGCTTTGTGATTCATGTGAAATATTGAAGTGCTAGAACAAAATAGTTCCCCACTACTGAGGTGACCGCAGGGCAGTTGTGAAGACATTCACTTTGCAATAATTAGGCCAGTGCTGACTTCTCTTTTATATACTCTTCTATTCTTCTGTTCATTAGCAAGTTATATAAAGATCATGTGATTAAGCCACTGAATATTACTGGGAAAGGCAAATGACTGGAAGTCACCAGACAACATTGTCAGCCACACTGATTTTCTATTTTAGGATTAATGAGTAGGGTTATTCAGGGCAGGCCCTTAGATTTTGTACCCAGTGGCATTGGTTTAATTAGAACTCTTTTCTTGCTCTCTGCACATGTTCAATAACAAGAGGCTACGTACCATCATCTGTGTATCTTATATTTTAACTTAGAGATGAAAACAGAATCTCATCTCACTTTGCTGCTTCTCACCTCAAAGCACATGAATTTTTTAAAAATTGCTTTGGAAGTGGGGGATAATCGGAAGGGTGTGGGGAGATATTACTATCAGGAAACTATTAATTTCTAATATTCCAGAGTTATAACATGTTCGCATAATAAACTCTGAAGATATTACAATGCTTTTTCTACTCAATTTTCTTTGCTGTGGGTATTTTGTAAATGAGGATGAAGAGGCAAAGTTACTTTTGCTTCTTAGAATGTGGGCTAGATGAGTTATTGTCTAAATCTCAACCTCAGAACTCTGTAAGAACCCCTGTAATCTCTTCAATTGTTTTGCTGATCTGTTTTAAAGGACAAGAGAGGATCTGACCCTCAAGTCAATGATTCAACTTTTCAGATGTTTTCATTCAGGAAATAGAGAGAGAGAGGAGGCTCATTGAGGTCAATGGGGCCTGGGTTTAAATTCCATTAACTTTCATTTACTAGCCATGTCATGCACATGGACTTTTTTTTTTTTTAAAGATTTATTTTTATTTATTTATTTATACAAGCACTGGGTACAGTCAGAAGTGCGGGAGGGTGAGAGAATTCACCAGAGCCAGAGCAGGGAGCAGAGCAGGCAGAAGGACCGAAGTACACTGCTGAGGGGAGCAGTGGGCGGCAGGAGAGGTCTGCGCGCCATGTGGGACCCTCAGCCGGGGATCGAACCTGCGCTGCAGAGGCTGAGGGCAGATTCGCAACCCAGCGATCAACCGCTGCGCCACTGGGGAGGCCCCCCACATGGACTTTTAATTTTGGTTTGTAAGTGAAAACACACACACACACAGAAAACAACAGAAAAAAAAGAAACTTGTGAGACTTAACAGAGATAATATTTATCAAAGTAGGGCATGTTGTAGGTGATGCAGAAACTCATTTCCTTCCCCCTGCAAAGTTATCACTGTCCCTGAGAAACCTGGTAAGAAAAATTGAACCAATTCTCCAAACTGAATGTGTGCTTCCATTCTGAAAGTGTTTTTATCAGATTATAGCCCTCCAACTTCTCTTTTATTCTACCCCAACAAGATGTTTATGGTATTTCAGAGTTCTAATTTGGGTTTTTAATAGCTGTCCATGCATAATTATCAGAAGCAAAGCTGTCTGAGAATTTGACTGTAACTGCCAGCGTAGAGAATTCTGGTGGTATACTGGTCAATCCTCTCTTCAACAACAAAAGCCCCCATAGGTTGCATTTGCCAGACATCTCAAGCTAGCAATGGCTTAACAATCAAGCAGGGTTTCTGAATATTTAACAATCAGCTCTCATGGGCCAGTCCCAGCTGGCTCCAGGACATATTAAGAAGGAATCTGAAGTCAGTTTGCCAACAAATGCCACAAGTCCAGAAGTGAGAACAGGAACGAGAATGAGTGGAGCAGTGCATAAAAATCTACTGCAAGGTCCTTAGGGCAAGGCCTTTGTTTGACTGGAAGTTTTTATCTCCTGTACTTCTTAGCAATCAAGAAATACTTGTGGATGGGAAGACTGAAAAGCAAGTGGTCACATGATTTTTTTCCCTTTGGTTTGTGTTGATTTTACATAGTTAATCTTAATTTCAATTAAAAATCAAAGAATAACAACATTAAATTTAGAGTGAAACCACAAAATGCCTTAATTCTGGTCATAGGTGACTTCTGCTGGCAAAAAAATCTTAGATCTTTAAAACATGTTTAAAAAATGGAGCATCTAAGGCAAACATGTTTTTAGCTGAGTTTCAGCATTTTTATATACGTTTTTAATTACATTGTGATGGCCACGAACCACATCATGGTACAAACATTTAAAAAACGAGTCTCTTGTAAAATTGCCTAAGTTCAAGATTCCGAGCATCCTGTAAACAATGCTACTCTTCCGAGAGAACTTATAACATTTGGCTATTATTTTTGGCTCTTCTGAGGAGTCCAAAAAGGTAGATTGCTACATTTCTCTATATAAATACATATTAATATTTAATATTAAATTATGAAAAAATGGAAAAATGGTGATTCTTCATAACAGTTACATTAGGAATCAAAAGTATCTGTTTCGATCAGTTTTTCCAACTAAGCTAACTACGGTTGATTATAAGAGAAAAGTACACTTCATACCAGAGGACACCTGTCAATGAGAAAGAAGGCAAGCGCACTGGAAGCTTGGAGCTTGGCAACACGGTAGATTAAGTAAGGGAGGCACATAGAAAAGAGCAGAATTCCTGGGTATCCAGAACATACTAATCTTGCCTAGAAATCTTCACAGAGGAATTTAAATCTAGTGGCTATTCAAAGTCTCAGACTAGGGACAAGATTTCAAATGACCATGTGAATGACACTTGTCAACAACTTTGTGAACATTTTCTTCCCTCAATACTGTTTCAAAGAAGAATACAAAAATAAAACGGACAAAAATCTCTGAAATATAAACAACAGTATGATTCTAGGCTATTATAAAATAAATAAAATATTTGGAAATAAAATAAATATTGAGTATAAATGCCTATAAAAATAAAAATAAAGTTTGCATATGACAAGATTATATCTCCAGTAATGGAATCCCTATGCTTTATATTCATCCATTCAGCAATGAACAGGCAGTCATAAAGTGATCACTCCACAGACTTCTAAAATAGTCTAGATTTGAATCTCAGTTTTAATACCTAACAGCTCTAAGTTCTTGGTGACAAGTTATTTATCTCCTCTTCCCCTCACTTTTCCCATCTATACAATGGGATCACCACCACCAACTCTGTCCATGTGAGGATTGATGAGACAACAACATAAAGCACTTATGATGCACTATTTCAAATGCTCTGCAAGGATAAATGCTGAATCAGAATGTTCTCAACAGAAAAATCCAAATTATGTTAAAGAAGAATAATATGGTCATATCAGAGCAATACTTTTTTTCAATCTGAAAGGACATATGCAAATTATCAAGAGTAGAGAGAGCAGGAGAAAAGGAAAATCAAGGAAGAGAACTTACTTTAGTTCTACCACATTAATGAGTAAAAAGTAAATATTAATCTTCTGTCAACCAAAGTAGTTCACTAGCCCTTTATAACAAAACCTGCTATTGCACAGGATAGAGTTGGTATGGCATGTTAAAATGCACATTTCACACATTAAGAATCACATAAAAACCTTGCTATGACAGTGTTACTTGACAAAGTGATTATTAATTTAAACCTGAAATATTTTTTCCTCTATGTAAAGGAAAGCTCTAGTTTATTCTTGAAAATGAGATGAGCACCAGGGCCTACATTTTAGGTCCATATAATTCCCATGTATGTGAACGAAAGAGCCATGAGGTTAATTACTCTGATGTCATTATATATAATACCAAATATATCTATATTTGTACTTTTAGCCCGATGTTAAGCATTATATATACAATATTTGCTCAGTCATATTGTTACAGCAGGCAGACTGGCATGGATGGGATCAGAGCTGGCAGGGAGACACCATGGACTCTGCCCTGACCCGCCCACCTTGGACATTTCATTACAACTCCCAGCATGCCATAAGGTGGACTCCTGGGTTGGGGAGGCTGCTCAGAAGAGAGGAGCAGTGTGGGTGTTGTGTGAGGAATACAGAAAGGCACTGAAACAAGAGGGCAGGCTATTGCTGGTCTTTGCTTTTTACCACTTCAGTGCCCTTTACAGCTCTTTTCCGAGACAATGGCAGCCATCATTTTGATTTTGTGGTGGATTATCCAGCTTGGACAGTACAATGTGAACGATGCATCTCTCTTTCTTGCCCAGCAATTTGGGGTCCCTCTGTCCTTCTCGCCAGTAGGGACCTTTTGGACCTGTGCTCCTGGAGACTTTGCTGTTATGCCTTGCAGGCTGAGCTCTGGGTCCTGCCTGTTTGGCTGGATGTTTACCCACAAGCAGAAGGGTAATTTCAGAGTTTCACCAGGAGTCTATTATTTGAAAGCTTTCCCCCTACTCTCAATCTCTTTCTATCTTTACCAATTAAACATTTTGAGCACACTAGAGTTTGATTATTTTGCTATATGCATGCGGGTGGCATGAATCCTTTGAACAGGTAACATGGATTTTTCTCAACAGTTTGGGGTCCCTGAGAACACTTTGGTTTCACCCAGTATCAATTTTGGTTCTGTGTGGTTTGGCTCAGTATCAGCTTTGGTTCCTGGACTGGGAAGGAGCCTCTTGGTAACAATATGCCTGTGAATATATTTACATTTTTGTTATTTATTAAAAATCATCCATGAAAGGGAAAAAGAAACATTATTTCTTTAAAATGAAAAGAAATACAAAATACCTGTTGCAGTTCCAATTCTTTATGTAAGTGCAGAATATTTAAGTATGAGCCAAAACCCATAATTGCTATCATTTCTCAAAAAAAAAAAAAGGGCAAAAATATCACCACCAAGATCCTGGAATATGCCATTTTCTTTTTCTCTGGATGTTGATATGGGAACTTTTCAGTGGCAGAAAATTGCTATCGTATGGACTCTCATTAATAGCCGGTGGTTTTACAAATGAGTCCAGCAATGGGAGGTAGGCAGACCGTTCCTGGTCTTTGCTCTTAGTAGCTTTAGCTAAAGTCCCACTGGCGATAAATATGCCAGCATGGCCACCAATATGCTCTGTGTGCCGAGTTCCTGTGGAGCTGAGGTTTTCTGTAGAGTGAGGACTTTATTTTTCCAAATGATCAAAGGATCACTTGGGCACAATCAATTGAGAGAGTGACATTTCACTGGGAACCGAGCTCACTGATTTGCTTCTGAACTGTATCATCAAGATTGCAGAGGGAGGAGAGTTGGGGGCAGGGAAGCAATTCTTTAACATCTCTGTCAGAAATTGAATGAGACAAACCCATTCCACAAGATTTTCTAATTTTGTCAAAATTATATCTGCTGTCAAATCAACTATTGGAATGTTGAAGCAGTAGTAAAATTGACAGTGTGGGATGAATACCCAGGTCGTGTTCGCGTTTGGCAAGCAAATGTGGTGAGTGAACAGAATAACAAGCAGCACAGGATCATCTTCCTTCAACTCAAAGACAAAAGTAAACAGAACAGCATGGGATTGTTCAGGGAGGGGAAGGGCTGGGTGTCCCACTCTACAGATGTTATTGGCCAATGTGTGGCCAGTGGAAGAGGGGAAAATAGGTTTACAGTTCTTTTTTTGGCTCATTGTCAGGGCTGACATTTGAGGTGGACTGTAAGTTTTCGTAGTTTAAGCTGTTGTCTGTAATAAAGTATACCTAGTAAATAAAGATCCACCCAGAGTTTCAAGGGCTCCCAACAGCCAATTCAAATAGCACACACAGATGCTTAACAAAATCTACTCTAAATGCATCAAATACACAGCAGTTCAAATCTCCAAAACACTGACTGGTGGTTGACTCTGGCACCTGTATCCCCCAAATTCCCTTTTCACCTTTGTTTCCTAAATCTCTCAGAAAGACACATGTTGATTGTTTCTTATTTTAAAAAAGAGCACAGATCTGTGTACCCCTTTTCTACTGTAACAACCTCTTGGAACTAAGAGAAACTAAAATACCTTTAGAAAAATTAAAACTATTTTGTTTGTTCTGAAAGTATTATATTTGTCTAAACTTTCAAAGTCATCTGCAGGCATTTAGATTTCCACATTCTCATGCTCTTACTGTCCATTCTTCATGACCTCTTCTTTTTCTAGTACCTAGCACAGATAAAGTTGGGTTTGTTCTTGGGTCATTTGCTTCTAGTTGAATACCCTCTTTAGCTGACTAATTTTAAACCAGTTTCCATGGTTTCAACTATTACTATTGACACATACATAACTATTTGATAGTCTGGTTCCAATACTAAGTTCCAGAATCAAATTCCTAATTGCATTATCAACATCCTAACCTCAATCCCAAAATATAAAAGATCATACTACCAAAGGTACTTCTAACAATTTTGGCTTTTTCCTTTTCCAAACTTCTTTGCACTCAAGAAATCATGAGGTCCTATTGATTTTATTTTCCAGGCAAATCTCAGTCATCCGTCCTTTTCTATCTGCAAGATCATTACCCTTGTTCAGCTTCCAATCATTTCTTACTTGATCCACGTGAATAAATTTTATAATATATTGGGTTATGGCATAGGGAATGTAATAACACAGAAAGGTAACTGAGAAAGGCAGGGTATTTAAAATAACTTGACAATGTTTTTGTTTTCCAAGGAACACAGAAGAACCAAATTATTGCTTATTGACATTAACAAATGAAGCAAGAGGATTAACTAGAATTTGTGAACTGTATAAAGAAAAATAGTAATGTTAAAAAATATATAACACTGGAAATAAGAAAGAAAGGCAGGTGACATGTTTCTATGGAAATTTAACAGGCCTGTAGAAGGATCATTTTATTATCTATGTGCATTATATTAAAACTACTGTTTGTTATTAGTTAAAGGATCCTAACTTAGAGACGGTGTAAGTTAACCTGTAGATTTTATGTCCAGTGAAAATGGAAATAATTTCTGTCTAGCAGCAGAGAAGATGCCAAAGTTTATAATTTATTATCCCAATGGATATTAACCAATTTCATAACTATGCTGGCAATTTTATTCTAACATTTCTTTAAAATGCCCATAAATACCAGCCTTGTCATCATTCTAGTTCTGTCAGTAATTAATGAGATGAATAAAATGTTTGATATGTTCATTTTATATTTATATGGGGATCATATTTTTAATTTTTGGAAAGTTATGCCTTAACAATAGCTTAAAAATAACTGATTTTTAATAAAAACTGTTTTAACTAATGAAGAGTGTCTTCATTTGCACTGCTGATAGAAGAGGATAAAAAACTATTGTAGCTTGATTTAAACAATGTATTAGAGTCAATAAAATTTGGCGATTAGAATTACCAGTGATTACCTTTTTGAATCTACTCCCACATTAGCTCTAGGAAGACCAGGTCTATCTGAAAAGCCAAACTAACAAGAAATGAGACAGAAGAGAACTTGCCTTAGTGCTGCTTGATTTTCTTAATGAGTTGTTACTCACTGTGTCATCACAACCAATTTCTCCAAACCATGTTTATTATTTGATGACAATGATACAGTCATTAGCAAAAAGCATTTTGCTCCATTTTTTTCTGTGGTACACTGTAATCCAATGAACTAAAGGAAGGGTTGAATGAAAAGATTACCAATTGAAAATCATTTACAGAGAAGTCTTTCCCTGTGACAAGTTTAGTCATATTGTTGAATTTAGGACTAGAAGGAGATCATCTAAGTGGCTGAGTTTTCCAAAAAGTCAGTGTAATTTTGTAGTTATTACAGTGATAACTGAGAAGAAAAAAAAAAAGTCAAACCTTCTCGAATTCCACTGTTCAATACTCTTTGCCTTCTCAGGCCTTGAACAGCAGTGATAGCCTTAAGTGCAAATTCTAGCACTTAACTAAATATGGGCTTATATTCTTCCCTACTAGCTTCAGGAATGTTTGTTTTTTCTCCTGTAATGGGAAGGTAATCACTTTCTCAACTCTTACACTTTCTGCAAATCTGAGATCTTTCCTAACTTTCTGGCATTCATTGATATCCTGAGAATGCACTAGTGTCCTCATATACTAATTGTCTTTATTTACATGGATTGGCAATTTGAAATTTTTGGTGTAACTGGGTTGTGCAACTAGAGGACAATCCTACTGGCCAAGAGACTGCAATTTGACAAGCAAGGACTTAGGTATCTTATTTTAAAAGGAAATGGCCATTTATTTAGACTTGTAGTCTCTGGGGAAAAAATCAGAAATAGAACCATCTGTTACCTGGATAGGAGTTCAACTGAAGTTTTCAATCTAAACCCTCCATTATTTTATTAAGAGTAATATGCTGATAATCAAGCTAATTTTAGCAGTAGACATGTTTAGTGTTCTCCTATACAACTTGTAGTGGTATCTTGGCCAAAGAAAAACACTGTATCTTCTTACCTTGGCATTCAAGAGTCTAAATATTACCTAAACTACTATTCACTCATATCTTTTCCTCTGCACACACCACATACTCTTACACACCTGCCACATGTATTTACTTGCTATACTTTATTCTTATATGATTTTGGTTAACTGGAATGGCATGCCCTTCTTAAGCATCCTTAATCTTCCTCTTCCTACAGATCCTACTCAGAGGTAAGTGTTCCTCCTTTTGAGCTCCTATGAAACACTGTGCTGTGCACACAGTTATACTGATGCAGAGAGTTGAAATCACAGTCTATGGAGAGAGCTATCTATTAACTTATTCAATTAGCCCAATTCAGACTTCTGTGGACTTTATAATTGTACCAAGACAGAGTTTTTGTCTAAAAAACTTACATTCTAGCATAGGGAGACAAATCGATTGATACAAAAGAAAATTTCAACTATTTATATATTCTGTGAAGAAGAGAGATTAGGGAAAAGTAATTGAGAGCTGGTAGGAGAGGGGGGTGCTACTTTAGCTTTCTGAGGATGTGCTGTTCATGTTATTTGAGACATGAATAAGACAGGGCAGGCCATATGGAGATTTGGAGGAAATGTCCCAAGCCCAAGGAACAGAAGCACCAAGTTCCTTAGGACTAAACAAGCACATTTGATCACTGACACTCCTGGAATGTAGAAAATTCAGGATAAGCAAAGGGAGAAGAAAGTGAGGCAATAAAGCAGAAAGAAGCAATGCTATTACTACTAGAAACAAGAGTCAAAAAAAAAACAAAACAAACAAACCTGAAAATGGGCCTCCCCTGGCGGTGCAGCAGTTGAGCACTGGGCTGTGAAGCTGCCAACAGTCTCTGCAGCGCCAGTTCGATCCCTGGCCACCGGCGAGGGTCCCACATGGCATGCAGACCTCTCCTGCAGCACCCGCTGCTCCCCTCAGCAGTGTATTTCATCAGTCTGCCTGTTCTGTTCCCCGCTCTGGCTCTGGTGAATTCTCTTACCCTCCCGCGCTTCTGACTGTACCCAGTGCTTGTATAAATAAATAAATAAATAAATAAATAAATAAATAAATAAATAAATAAATAAATGAATGAATGAATAAAGGAAAGAAAATACTAGAGAAGATTCATAGTTAGTCCAGAAGAAAGATCAAAGATATGCCCTATCTACCCCTCTCTAGCACTAAAGAGAAAGAGTTAAAAGAGAGGCAAATACTTAAGCGCACTCTGGGTATAAATTCTTAAATGCATCTGGTCTGCAGTGTCCAAAAAGTTCTAGTCTTTGCTAGCAACCTATTGATAGTCACTTTCTCCAAAAACTCAATGCTTCAATGGTGTGTACACACACACACACACACACACACACACACACACATCCTCTAAAACTATGGACACAGATACACAGATTCGAGCTTTGGTCTCCTTCGACGGAAGTTCCAGGAATACCAATATCAGCAGTGCCATTGAACACTTTAGTGTCTGTTGGGACCATCTAGAATCTCAGCCCCCTAGAATCATGAGACTTGGGGTAAAGAACAGAGATGAGACTTGTGTGACATCATTAGTGCCCCACACTTACTTCATAATTTGTAATACAAATATAATGACAGCATATTGCAATCTACTCCACTTCATATTCTTTTTTTTTAAAGATTTATTTTTATTTATTTATTTTTTTATTTAAATAATAAATTTTATTTTTATATTTATTTATTTATTTATACAAGCACTGGGTACAGTGAGAAGGGCGGGAGGGTGAGAGAATTCACCAGAGCCAGAGCGGGGAGCAGAGCAGGCAGAAGGACCGAAGTACACTGCTGAGGGGAGCAGCGGGCGGCAGGAGAGGTCTGCGCGCCATGTGGGACCCTCGCTGGCAGCTGGCGCTGCAGAGGCTGTGGGCAGCTTCGCAACCCAGAGCTCAACCACTGCGCAACCAGGGAGGCCCCCACTTCATATTCTTGACAAAAATAACATCGCCAACCATGATCAGTAAATTTGTTCCAAACAGGATGAAAACTGACCTTTAAGAGGTCAAATTAAAATTTGACGGGGAATTCTGGATGAACTAGGGGTAATCACAACCCCTGTCTTTCAGCCTCTGCACACAACACATGAGTGACAGAACATGTTCTGATTCTTCCCTAGAACCATAGTGACTCTCTTGCTCATTCTCCTCACTGAATTAGAAAGGGAGGGGGGCGTTATTTTACTAATATGAATTTGTCTATCTGTAATTTATTTTAAAATGAAATAAAGATAGGATAGTGTCTTTGAGAAGTTAGAACATACTTTCCTCCTTCTTAACCCATCCTCCACCCTCTTTTTTTTTCATTTTATATACATTTGGAAAAATTCCCTTTAAATTAATCTTGCAGCTTGTCAATGATGCTCCTCTTTCCCACATTCCTTAATTAACTCTTTTCCTAGGGCTTGCCGGGGGCCATATTGATTTCTCTCCCCTGCACAATATTATCAGTGGGAAGGAGCTGCTTCTAGATGGCGGTGGGATATGTGAGCTGGCGCTTCACAGACATGCCAGGGCCACATGTGTGACGTGTGGACTCAATTCAGATAACACAAGAGGACTGAGCCCCTAAAGTGCTCTGCTGGGTTGAGAAGATTCATATTGAAGTCACTATGATTAATGAAAAAAACAACAACAACCGAATTGCAGAAATAGACATTACCTAAGGAGACAAACTGTGAGGAAAAGAGATGTAATGTGCAGAAGAACAAGATTTTCAATGGCATGGAAACAGTAAAACAAAATCAGAATTTATTTGCAAACAGATGACTCTTAGGCATCACTCATGATATTAAATATTTAATTTTTAAAGAGCAACTCAGTACCAACTCATTTTCTTGACACAAAGGACTATTAATTGAACAATTTGAGGAATTTTATTTAAAGTGTTTTTATGACACTTGCTCTTTAGATCCTAACCAGGTCATATTTTGCTAATCACACTAATCAAGTTTCATTTGGTGGAAATCATTCAATTTAGCCCTTTGGCCATTTTATGTATATCTATATCTATGCCTAAGGGTATCTGTGTCTATAACTTTTATCTACAATCTCAGTAAATCAGGTCTCAAACATTGCATGCACTTATATAAGGAACTAAATAAACCACTGATGGAGCCGGCACAAAGGGACAATTCTCACCAACTTAGAGAATTAAGAGGCTCATGTATAATTTCTTATTATGAAAGAAAACATCCTAAGGTGATTATTATTCATAAGAACTCATACTTTAGGCTCTGTGGGACTAAATGAGATTATGATAACTTAAATAGAATTGCAACATCACTACATTTAATTTACAACTCTGTACCACTTGTCTGCATGTGGCTGATCTTGCTGCACTTGAAAATGCAGGGATAATCAAGCTAAATTATTTCCATTTAGTAATGGATCATTATCCCTCTTTCACTATTTGCTACTGACTCATAATCAAGATTCAGATCCAATCAATAATTGTGTTCTTTTCTCACTAGGTTAATTTATATTTCCATATCTGCGTTAAGCTTTTTATTTGTCTCCATGTGAAGCATCGTCCTTAGAGAATCATATTATCAACTTTTTGTGATATTTAGCTACTCTCAAAGAGAACAGTTTTTTGAAACAAAAGCTAGCATAACTATTTGAAGCTTGTTTTCTAATGAAAATAAGAGGGAATATTAGTTAACTCAATGTAATGTGAAGTGTTAAATACTTTTATACTTACAAAGATACTTTGATAAATACACAGACTAGAGTTGCACTGACATGTTTAGACTTGCATTTGGTTCAGAGTAGGCATTAACTTAAAAAAAAAATTGCTGAGTGAATGTCACTATACAATTGACTGACTGAATGAATGAATTCCATGAGGAAATAAAAATGAACTGAGACATGAACAAATGTGACTTAAGTTAATCTATTACCATCATCTATAAGTCAGGATCATTTTGTGCTGATAAGTAGGAGAAAAATGCAAATATTTTTGGAAGGAAATTTTGCCAAATAATGATAATTGATAGTTCCTGGAGGAAAGATATGTTTCAGAAATCAAACCTGGTATCATTCTCTGCTGGGAATAATCACTCACAAAATACAATCTTTCATAGAAACATAATACATAATCTGTTGTATTCCTGAAATATTTCATAAATTAATCCCACATTTCACCTTATTTTGAATCTTCAGAAACAGGCTAGGGAATACTCGATCCTCTCAGATATTTTCAAACCAAAGTTAAAGGAATACTCTATCTATTAACTCAGCTGAATAGGCATGTACTAAATCGATCCAGATCAGCCAGGTCAGGTACTTGTTTGGTTTAACCACTTGTATAAACAAATTAACCAGTCATTTCTGATGGAGTACTAAGTCCCCTAGCCTTGTAATGAAGGGCCAGCCACTCTTAAAGTAGAGAAGCTATAATTAAAACACCTTATCACAACACAGCTAACTGGGTAAAATTCATATGAAAATAATGGAGGGTACACAAGTGATCTAATCCCAAGAATAAGCTTTCCTTAGAACATTAGTTGCCTATAAAAACAGGCAAGAGGACAGCAGATTCATTCTTTTACTACTCCACAGCAATTTCAACTTAACTTGGCTGACAAAGGCAGGCACACTGTCCCTCAGGCCACCTCAATGATGTCCATGACTCCTCCATCTTGGTATTGATGCCCTGTGTAACCCTCTCCCCTAGAGTCTGGGCTGTTTGGGATAATTTGTTGCAGCAATAGGTAACTATCACATTGACTCCCTCACTCCTTAGGTAATGATATAATTAAAAATCACCTTAGGATATCTCATGTGTATCTGTGATGGTAAACTGCTTAGAAAATCTGCATTCAGTAGTGCTTGTCTAGACCACAGGTAAGCAAATACTCAAAGAAAACAACCAGGTATTCCAGCATTATATATGATTGACATAGATGTTTAATCTTATATACTGAGGACAGCAGAGTGGTGCACAGCAAAATCTGTCGGGCCACAATGCTGGGTTCAATAGTGAGTTGTGATATACAGGAGGGATGCTCCATTGGGTTAGTTGTCTTTTTTTAAACATATATATATGTATTTTATAGACATAACACTGGTTTACTTTGGATATGATATAGAGGTATAGGATCTCCCCCTTCAGTTGTTGGTACCAAAACCACACCTACCACCAAGATGCCCAGAGACCCCACTACAGTTTATTGTGCTCTCATTCTACTTTGTTCCCTGTCCTATCTGTCCTCCGGCAGCCTCAGTTCTACAGTAAGATTTCTAGGGCTTATTGTTGGTTTGGATTTATTATGTTTGTTATCTTTGTTATGTTTCTGTTTATTTCACATATAAGTGGTACCATCTGGTATCTTTCTTTTTTCCTTTTAACTTATTTTGCTTAGCTAATCTCTTCCAGTTCTGTCCATGTTGCCACAAATGGCAAGATTTTTCATTTTTAGAGCTGAGTAGTATTCCACTGTGTATATATACCACATTTTCAAATTTACTCATCTATCCTTAGTACCTACTTAGTACCTACTTCTCAGAGTACTGTGAAAATTAAACAAATTAACAAATCTAATGTAAATATAATAGTACCTGCTTAATAAGCACTATATAGGTACTACCTGCTTATATCAGAAAAGAATCCTCAAGGGCTGTCTCTTAACAATCAGTGGAAACCATAGAGTTAAAGATCAGAAGTATGCTCAAAATAAGAGAAAGAACTTGGGCTAAATCTGCAGAGTTCAAATCTGCAGGGGTTAGGTAATAAAACAGAATTCTGATTGGTACCGATGTACCATATGGTATTTTGGAGCTAATTGCATTTTCTATATCATGAGGTATAAAGTGAAATTGCAAGGAGTAGTGATTCTTTTACTTCAAAATTCTCTCTTATCATTTTAGAGAAATGTCTCTCAGTATATGACTCCCAGGAAGTAGGTTGATATTTATCTCTTTAAACAAGCCTTCAAAATAGCCATTTTAATTATAGGTATCTCTAAATTCTAGAATTGAGACCATATAACTAATCACATAAAATTAGGTTTTTAAAGTGATTCTGAATATCCTGTTCTTACATAAAAATCATCAGCACTTTGTCCTCTCCACAAATAAAGCAGCAAAAAAATCATAAAAATCTCCAACTGGCCAGTTTTTAGTTAAAATATTCAAACCAACATTTTCAAAGCAACTTTCAAGAAGCTTAAAAAGATTTCTCAAATCCTCTACTCTATTTGAACAAAAGCAACCTTGAAGCCAAGAGTTTATGGATAGTACTCTCTTGAGGCAAGTGGGCAAACTGTAGCTATTTCGCATCCATCTTAAGAAACGTGAGGGCAAATAAAAACTCTGAATTTGCTCCCATACTTTTTTGCTCTTCAACCTTAGAATGAGATGGTCTATTACAAATTGCAGCTCAGCACAAAAAGCCTGCTTGATCAGTATGGATTTCCATCATCTCATGAATGTAACACACCCATTCTCTAATGTAAAGAGTATTATTCTTGTTACATGTCAATTTCATCTCGATGAAGCTGGGGGAGAATGTCATTTTTTCTTCCAAAGTCTTGTCCCCCTTCAACTTTCCAAGCCTCTATCTATCCTAATGTGATCACTTTTCAGGTAAAACCCAAAGATGTTCATTTGCAGAAAACACTCATCTCACGTTGGAGATATGCTTTTGAAGCAGGTTACTTGTGTATGATTTCTGGATTGGCAGTCTGCTGGAAAGCTGAGCTTTTTCTTAACATTTATTTGTCTCAGTTTCCTTATCTGCGAAATGGGGTTAATGATAGTACCTATCACGTCAAGCTGTTATGAAAACCAAAAATACAAATTATACGCACAGTGACAGCCTGACACAAGGCAAGTATTCAAAAGTCATCGGTGATTAATGTTGTCATTATTATTATCACTACTACTACTGCTAACATTCTATGCCTTTCTCTCATCATTGGCATGCAGAAGACTCATTTTCTGCTCCACTTTTTCTCTTAGTACTTAGGTCAGACTGTGGAGGGGAAACCCTAGTTGAAATCATCACCTTATATGGAATTTTGTGCCTGAGGATAATGACTAGATTTGGGTGTAATGTAGAACACTATTTCTTTTTTTTTTTTTATGTTCTATTTAGTAAATTTCTCCATCTTTATTTATTTATTTATACAAGCACTGGGTACAGTCAGAAGTGAGGGAGGGTGAGAGAATTCACCAGAGCCAGAGCGAGGAGCAGAGCAGGCAGAAGGACCGAAGTACACTGCTGAGGGGAGCAGTGGGCAGCAGGAGAGGTCTGCGCGCCATGTGGGACCGTCCTCCAGTGGCCAGGGAGCAGCCGGGGATTGAACTGGCGCTGCAGAGGCTGCGGGCAGCTTTGTAACCCAGCGCTCAACCGCTGTGCCACTGGGTAGGCCCAGAATACTATTTCTTAACGTAGATATCAGAATGAAATCTCCTTTCATAAGGAAAATGAAGAACTAATATATCTTTTGTTAAAGTTCAATAGAAAAAACAAAAAACTTTCACTTCTGTTAAAATGGTATCACTTCGTAACAAATAAATGGAAACACTGGTTATTTCAGCAAAGTGGACAGGAAGTTAAAACAATATCCCCACATGCATATTCACTAGGGTTCATATCCACACAGGCTCAAATAAGCACACATTTTCCAATTTCTATCAGGATAATAAGAAATTGAGTTTATTTCCATTGAACTCTACACCTGAGTAAAACTTGACTCTGAGATGTCTTTCCTGCTGAAACCACCTGTCCACTAATAAACAATAATCTTTCCTGTAAAAACACATTTCTAGTATAAATGACCCGGAGACTATATGGTCTATAGAAAGCATTCACTCTCTGTACCAAAGGTGGTCTCTGTAGTCCTGCCTTCCCCTGCGTGTATCCATTCACTTTCCACACGGCTCCCCCACACACCCTCCACAGCCAAGCCTGGTCCTCTGTTCTTTGCCTAATACATAGTGGCATCATCTGTGGCCTCTCATCCTGTTCAAGTTGTCATCTTAAAGACAGAGAAAATAGAACAGAAACTAGGCTTCCTGAAATCAATGTGACAGCCCCACGATTCCGCTATAAAAGCATCGCTGCTTTAAACTTAGGAGGGTTCAGTAGTTGGGCAGAGATATGAATCTTGTCATTTTTTTTAAGGCCAAATAACAAAGGCAAGGAAGAAAAGAAGATGAGAATGGCATTGCAAATGAGAAAATTGAAGGCTGAGAAATCCTGATTACACACATTCTGGAGAAGAGCTTATTGAATATGTAAGAAGGCATTTTCTATTTTAACATTTTCCTGAGTGAAAGAAAAAGATATTTCTTAATTTCAGTCCAGTGAGCCAAAGAAAGGGATATTTATTTTAAATCTTATTAATTTGGCAGTACATGTTTTTCTTCCTCTCAAAATCTATGTGAGGTCACTTGAAACAATATATTTACTACATGTCTTACTTACATTGGGATGTGTATATTATAATTTGAATTGCTAATTTTTTGGACAAATCTGTAAAAATCCCGATGCTTTAGGGTAAAGAAATGACCCCCCTCACTGAGAAATCCAGAGACAACATTTAATATTAATCTTGTTTCTGACTAAATTTCCCTCAGAGACTTTCTAGAAACTCATTTTGTTGCCTGTGTTCAAGTAGAAATCAAATATTACAGACACAATGGAAGCTCTCAACTACCCCCAAAGTAATAAGTTTGTTATACAGTGCTTTCACAGGGGACACTTGGAATGCTCTGAAGAGTTGTTTTTGTTTTTAATGTCTACAAAATAATTATTTATGGGGTTATAAGTGAATTTTCTTTAGACATAACCAATCTATGCCAGGGTTAGAGCTTATTAAGCCTTACACTTTGGAAATCTGCTATTCACAGTGTTAACTGTGTTTGTGTTAGCTCCACTCAACTTGAAAAATTCAAAAGGCACAACACTGCCTATTCTTCATGACCAAAACTGCAGATGTGTTGCTTGGAAAGAAACATTTGCAAATACGAGATACCTACACTCCCAGCACTGAATAAATTACAGACAAATGTTAAGCAAGTGTCAGATGTAGACTAAGAAAAAATGACCAGGGATTTGATCTAGTTCAAACCCTAGGGAATGAGAAGCCTGTGTAGTCATGTTTGACGATGAGGATAACTGAGTCCAGGTGTTTTGTAGCTGGGGTAGTGAGTTTCAGATAGGAGAATTTTTTATTCTGGTCCGGGTTTTTAACTAGTCCAGGTTCTCTAATTGAGTACTATGAACAATAATGATAAAGAAAACTGTTGTATATTTTAACTTTCCAAATGGATGTAAGATAGATATATAGTTCCCCTAAGAGATACACTCATTTTATGGTATGAAAATGAAAATGAGTACATAATCAGTTAAGTATATATATATTTTTAAAGTTTATTTATTTATACAAGCACTGGGTACAGTCAGAAGCACGGGAGGGTGAGAGAATTCACCAGAGGCAGAGCGGAGAACAGAGCAGGGAGACTGACGAGGTACACTGCTGAGGGGAGCAGCGGGAGTGGCAGGAGAGGTCTGTGCCCCATGTGGGACCCTCGCCGGTGGCTGGGGATCAAACCGGCACTGCAGAGGCTGCGGGCAGCCTCACAGCCCAGCACTCAACCACTGAGCCACCAGGGGAGGCCCAGTTAAGTAACTTTTTTTAAAGTTTTTTTTTTTTTTTTTTTTAAGAAAGGGCATAGATGGTGCTAAGTTTCATCAGCAATCAGAGAACTACAAATGAAAGCCACAGTGAAACAGATGCCACTTTGTACCCACCGGGATGGGTATCACCAAAAATAGAGGTAATAAATGTTGATAAGGATGTGTAACCCTCATACACTATGGTCAGAATTTGGATGGCATGGAAGCTTTGGAAAACATTCTGACACTTCCTGTAAAGGTTAAATATAGAGCTATCATATGATCCAGCAATTCTACTCTAGGGTATCTACCCAGGAGAAACAAAACATATATTTAACCCAATACTTATACATGAATAACCAAATAATCATTGTAGTGCTATTAATAACAGCTAAAAAGTGATAATAAACCAATTTTCCATCATCTGAAGAATGGATAAACAATATGTGGTATATAGCCATAGAGTAGTATTATTTGGCAATGAAAAAGGATGAAGTACAGACACATGCTACAAACAGATGGATCTTGGAAACATTGTGCTAAGTAAAAGAAGTCAATCCCAACAGACAATATATTGCATGATTCCATTTCTATGAGAAGTCCAGAATAGGTAAATCCACAGAGACAGAGAGAAGATAAGTGATCTCTACAGCTGTGGGCAGTGGTGCAGAGAATGATGACTCACTGGGAATGGCTACATGATAAGGAATTTCTAAAATCAGATTACCATGGCTACAAAATTATACAAGCAAACTAAAAAATATGACGTACTTCAATTTAAAAAGGTATAAATGGTATGTGAATTACATGAAAATAAAGCTGTTTTAAAAATAAGAAAAGAGTACAGGAAAGCAATTAGGAACTTTAGGTTGAATCTTATCTTTGTGTGTCCTAAATAAGTCTCTTAGCCTGAGACTCTCATTTTACAGAGCATTTAAACAACTAAAATGGAAGCAAACAAACAAACAAAATATATAAAAGATCTACTAGGTGAGATAATCTCTGTTGGTTACTCCAAGCTCTGTCTTTCTCAATAGCCCCCAAGTATGGAGCCTATGAAATATGTGAGGAATGCAAATAAAATGTCTCCAGATAGTATCATAAGCTTATAAGGAAGCAAATAGAAAAGAAACAGTATAATGTGAAATCAGGTAGCAAAATAAATGGCAATAATTATAAAAGAGGTAGAATTTCAGAGAAATTTTTGATTGATATGCATCTACGACCACTGAAGATTGGTTAAAATTTCACAGGTAGGAAGAAGTGGTGAAGAAGGCCTTGAGTCAGAAAGACTACAAGCAAAGCCAAGAGGCAGAAACTTGTATTGTATGTCCACTGACTAAGGGATCTAATGTGTGGCTTAAGTGGGCAAGGTTGTGGAGAAAAAGGAACTCTCCTGCACTGTTGGTGGGAGTGCAAACTGGTCCAACCACTATGGAGAGCTGTGTGGAGATTTCTGGACCTACTAAACATAGAGCTTCCATATGATCCAGCAATTGCACTCCTAGGTATTTACCCAAAGGGCACAGAAACATCAATTCCAAAGAGCACCTGCACCCCTATGTTTATAGTAGCACTATTTACAATAGCTAAGCTTTGGAAACAGCCCAAATGCCCAAAAATAGATGACTGGATCAAGAAGATGTGGTCCATATACACCATGGAATATTACTCAGCCTTCAAAAAAGATAAACACATGCAATTTGCAGCAACATGGATGGTGCTGGAAGGGATCATGCTCAGCAAAATAATCCAGAAAGAAAAAGAAAAATACTGGATGGTCTCACTCACAGCAGGAATCTAGAAAACTTAAATAAGGGACCAGGAAAATGAATAACTCTAAGAAAGTGAAAATCAAAATCAACAAAAAACTATAAAGCAGAAATATTCTATGGGGGTTGGGGGGTGGGGAGGGGAGGGATTGGGGTCAAAATAAGGGGGTTGCAATTGTATGGGGAATATAAAAATAAAATGTAATGAAAAAAATAAAATGTAAAAAAAAATAAAGTGAGAGGGTGGTGAGAATAGAAGTGGAAAGATGCAGTGAATCATGGAAAGTCTTGAAAGAGGAGTCCAATATATTTAACAAAGGAATCTGGAAGAACAGGGGTAACAATATCAGAAAATGGACTCTTGGCCAGTGTGGTAGGGGAGATCTTGGGTTTAATGTGATGGTGAGGAGACCTATATAGTCTGGGTCAGAGGGGTACTGAGGATGTCTCCTAAGAGTTATCAGTGCATTTCAGCTATGTTTTTTTAGTGACAAATTTAACTGGAAATATATAATATGTGAGCATTTTTACCTACTTCCAATTAATACTGGAAGGTCAAGGAAGTAAAAAGATCAAATTTGAGTATGCTAAGATTAAAATAAATGAGAGACTATGGTCAGTCAGGAAGAGGGAAAAGAAAAATGGTCTTCAAATTCTGGTAACATTATTCTAACAGAAGAAACTCATTTTGCTGTCAATCACCACATCAATTTAGAACCTGATAATGATCAGTCAGTCATTTTCCAGGTACCTTTTATACGTAGATTATTTCTTCCATGCACAGTACACTGCTAGGATTGAAATTCATCACCCAGAAATTATTTATGACATGCAAAAATTCACCTTTCCCCTACTAATTTTTCATAGCCTGTCACTTCTATTAGTAATTTTGAACTAGGTTATAGCTCAGAAAACTTAGTGCTAATGAGGCCAAGCCTAGTTCTCATTAGTTTCCATTTGGGAAGAAAAGAAAAACACACTTTTCCATAGACTGCATCCCTAATGTCATCCAGTTACTTCTGACATGGCATGTGCTTGGCTTGAGAAGGATTTACTTTCCTACCAGCCAAGGAGTAAACTTGCTTTTATGGTTCATTTATGGACACATGCAGGGCATTATGTGAATAGAAAATACTCAATAAGTACTGCTAAATGAAGATAAATCCTTTTTAAATTAGAAATCCTGAAGCAAATTTGTAAGATTCTTTTTTCCTCTAAGTATTACACAATACTTCTCAGAAATCTTCTCTGAAAGTAGGTATCATTTCTTTTTCAGGATATGAAAGATGGTCCTGTCACATTACTTGACTTTATGGCATATTGCTCTGTCCACGCTGATTTTTTCAACCTTATTCTGTTCAGTGAAAAATGATGAGAATTATGGAGCTACAGGGAGAGTCATCTGACAACTACTTTATAATGAGCTAAGTGCTGAACAGCAAGTCTTACTTCTGCTGAACCTGAAAGTCTGATATCAGCTTTTCCAAATTTTGAAGACAATCAGAGGAGCCATTGACTCTATCTATGAGATAATGGGAGAGGACCATTAACTAAGTCAAACTCTAAACCAAGGGCATTCAGTGGGATCGGTTAGTAGTGGTACCATTGAGAGTTGTTCCTCACAATGCCCTTTTCCCAACATTCTTTGTAAAAGAGCTACACGGCAAAAGAATTCATGAAATATTAGCACAGAGTTAAAGAGGTTTCACTACCATAAGACTCCTCAGAGTACAGCTCTGGTGATGGGATTTGTGAATTTTAAGAGCAAAACATTGAAATAAAGTTTCCCCAAAATGGTTAATGCTTCTTTGGAGGGATAATTTATGAATCTTTATATTCCACTTAACATCAGAGGATATGTCCTAAAGAAAATTTCAATCATTTTTAAATTTGGGTACAGCTCTCCCAAAAAAGAAAAATAAGTTTATTTAAAAGTTCTTAAAAGAAACATTTGCAGGGCCTCCCCGGTGGCGCAGCGGTTGAGCGCTGGGTTGCGAAGCTGCCCGCGGCCTCTGCGGCGCCGGTTCAATCCCCGGCTGCTCCCCGGCCACCAGAGGAGGGTCCCGCAGACCTCTCCTGCCACCCGCTGCTCCCCTCAGCAGTGTACTTCGGTCCTTCTGCCTGCTCTGCTACCCGCTCTGACTCTGGTGAATTCCCTCACCCTCCCGCGCTTCTGACTGTGCCCAGTGCATGTATAAACAAAACAAACCAGCAAAACAAATAAATAAAGCATGCCTCTATTAAAAAAAAAAAAAGAAACATTTGCAAATTTAAAAGAAAAACCATTAGCAGGGCCAGAGCTGATCATGATATTGTTAAAATATATAAACATATTAAAATAGCATAAAGTTATTGAAAATTAAAAGTTATGTTTTAAAATCACAGAGTATATAATTCAGTAATTTTTGGCTTTTATTTTAAAAATTATCAAAACCAAAAAACCTAGTGATGTGCATGATCAGAACTATATTACACGTTCTTAGTAAAAATTGCTTTGTTCTTTATGTCCTAAGAATTTTGGAGCATATATTGGTTATTTCATCATTATTATTTTAAATGTAGTAATAGTGATTATAATCCTTTGCATCCAGACATCTACTGTTTCTAAATTCAACTTAATAATTCATTAAACATGTCTTAAAATTTCAATTTTACAAAAATAATGTTAAACATTAAACCAAAGCTTAAACTCTTAAGAATCAGAAATACAGTTTAAAATTATGCACTGTGTATAGTCAGCTCAGAATAACAGAAATGAATTTTCTTTAATGTTGAGAGATAGAGTCATATTAATATTGTTATAAGGGACTTAAGCTGATTCCCCTCCCACCCAGTTTTCAATGAAAATCTTCATTCCCAATGTTTATCAATGACAGACCAAGAAAATCACAATATACATATTGTATTCTTAAAAACCTTTTAAAAATCACCATGTAATCTTTTGTTACAAGTGAACAACTCTCCTTATTTTATGGAAAGATCATGAAATTCATTCTAGGCAGTAACAGAGTTCAATATTTCAGAGAAATGAATTTATTGACCTCTTGCAGATACCTATGATTTTTTGTCACTTTGAACCGTCCTTAAAATTCAGAACAAGTAAAACTCTAATTAAGGACTAAGGAAGAATGTCTCTTCAGCAAAGTATTTTTATTTGTATTTTATAATTTTCATTATATCAAGAGGAGAATAATATATTAAATTATGTTATCTCTTGAGTTGTGTTATCTCCCCAGAGAACCATGCTCGGGACACATTTAAATGTATGAACAAAGATTTAAATGTATGAACAGGATTTTAACTTTTAATGCCTGGTCAGGAAAATCTAACGATAATGTACTATTTGAAACTTGAATCTACTCATAGGGAAAGACCAATTGTATGTCATATACCAGCATGGAACAGACTCTTGGTGATCAGAATGGGCAGGCAATAGGGTTTGGTCTATGGCCTGTAGGCATGGCTGTTTATTTTTTTTATTTGATTTTAGTTTTTTGTCAAGAAGAGAGAAAAGTGGGTGTAAGATCAGCTTCTGAATATATTAGAAGCATGTGTGGTGGGCGGGGCATGTGCAGTTTCAAAAAGTCTCATACCCTGATAAAGAACATCTTGGGGAGAGGGAAGGAGCACAAGGACAGAATTGCAGATCCTTTCCATTTTAAAAGACTCGATTTGGGCCTCCCTAGAGGTGCAGCGTGTTGCATGCAGCACTGTGCAGCTGTCTGCAGCCTCTGTAGCGTGGGTTCAATTCCTGACCGGCCAGGGAGATACCCACATGGTGCAGCAGACCTCTCCTGTCTCACCTGCTGCTCCCCTCAGCAGTGTATTTCGTCAGCCTGCCTGTTCTGTTCCCGCTCTGTCTCTGGTGAATCCGCTCACCCCCCCTCCCATGCCTCTGGCCTGTACCCAGCTTTTTGTATAAATAAAATAAATCTTTAAAAAATAGAAGATTCTGATATATTTGGAGTAGAATAGGTAATGGATTTATATTTTAATGGTGATTCAGGAGCTGGTGGGCATGGCATCTCTCTTTTTCAGGGAGGCTAACTTAGGAAGTTGAGTATAAATTGGGGGCAATGCCATTCCATCCTAGAGGCAGACTTGGTCAGTTGCTCTTGGTCAGTTGCTCTAACAAATTGTGACCGAATGGGTGGCTTAAACAGTAAAGTTCTTTGAGTTCTGCAAGCAACACTGAGAGAGCAGATGACTGCCACGTCAGGTTGCAGTCAGAACCCTCCTCTGGATTGCAGACTGGCTTCTCTCTGAATTTAAAAGGGAGCTAATTCCATTCATGAATGTTCTGTTCTCATTTAATCCTAAATACCTTTCTCACTAAACACCCACCTCCTAATATGGTAGAGAAAAGAGGGCTTCAACGGATGGATTTGGGGGTGGTGGGAGAGGACTGACATTTAGTATGTTCATCACCACTTTAGTGATGGGTGAATCTCAGTCCATGGCCTCCTCTCAAGTTTGTGGACTGGGGTCATCATCTCCAAAAAGAAATGTTATTTCAGAGCAAAGAGTCACATAACAGCTTTAAGCAAACCCTTTCTGCTTGTCTCTCACATGACTGTTTTTTTTTTTTTTTATGCTCAGGTTAAGGGTATTTGCTTGACACAATAGATAAATCTGCCTCTTCTCCCCACACTGAGTAATAATTCACTCTCATAATGAAAGAATCCTGGAAAAATCCCTTCACTCATTAGCTTTTAAAACTGCCCGGATGTTTTTGACTTCTGAGGTTATATGACACTTTATGCAAATATCGTTGAAGGAAAACACGTTTCATCTAATCAGGCATTGTTGGCATTGTTTAGACACCTGCCACCTAACACTGATTCATGTATATCCTTCATCGCCCTGTCTCAGATGAAGTATCAGTTCTTAAATTAACTCATTAGTCGTGTAGAATAGTGTTGGGTGGGGGAGGGAGAAAGGGATGACTTCTTATAAATCATAATGTCATGGATTTATAATTAGCTTCCATCTAACTCCTTAAATCTGTGTGAGAGGTTTCTTAGTCAGAGAAATTTGATGCACATTTCCTCTTTGACACTCCCACTAAACTGGCTTTTAGAAAGCTCAAGATCCTTTCCCATTAAAAGAACAATAATACAATATAATTGACATGATGGTTAATGAACTAATTTCTGCAGAGAACTTGTCAACTCCTTAGGGAGGCTAATATTAATACAGAGAATTGTTATAATGAGACCAAACTGGTCTATACCTTATTTGAGGCAACATGGCTGCTGGTCTCCAGTTGGACAGTCCCAATTGAAGGTGACATTCAGAATCACCTCCAAGTTAAACTCTTAATCTGATATTTAATATCTGAGTAGCCTTGGACAAGTTCTTTTATCTTTCTCTGTTTCCTTATCTACAAAATGGACAAAATAACAATTGCTCTTAAGACTTTTTTTTTTGAGAATGAAGTGAAGTAACACATATAAAGTACTTATAATCATGTTTGAAAAGAACTTTCAATAAATATTGGGCACTAAAATAGGAAGTAAAGGTAAGAAATAGCTGTTGTGGGTTATCAAAACTTTTTGGAGTCACCTGAATTTCTGCACCTTGTCATTTATATGTGTGGTTGAATTAAGCTTATTTTTTCATAGCTATTTACACATATACATATATATGTCTCTCTATATATACACACACATACATACACACACCTATTTTCTGGCAGTGATATTTTCAATTAACTAATATAGACTAATTAAACATGAATGCAATTAATAGTGGACCATACACTGGTTATTAGGAGTAAGGAAATAAAAGCACTAGTCCTATTATTCTTATCAGCTATGTGACTCTGTCCCTTAGTTAACTCACCTCATTTAATGAAAGCAAAATGATAGCATTAGATGTAGTGAAAAATGCTATGCATATCCTTCTAGTTTTGGAGAGAACCTGTTAACTCCTTAGGGAGGCTAATATTAATACAGTTCCATCAGTATGTAGTTCACTTTCCTGTAAGACTCTTTCCTTGTGTGCTCAATTTTTTTGTAACCAAACTAAATATTTTCAAAGAGATTTTATCATTTCCCTTTGTTTATTTGTAGAATCAGAAAAGGCTGCACTCCTCTGGCAGACCAAATAAACATGATTTTGCAGAGGACAGGTGCCATGCCAAAGAGTATATTCCTGAGATTGATACATACCCTAGAAGGCTGCAGAAAGGTTTCAGCAGGAAGCTGATATAATCATGGAGGTGCTCTTCCCACATCAGTCTAAACACAGGAGGAGGGGGGATGGGGGCTATTAAAATCTAGAGATGGGACTGGAGAGACCTATACAAGAGATGTTTCCCTACTATAAGCCAGATAAAGGACAGGGAGACCACTGAGTATGTGGAGAGGATGAAGAGAAGGATGGGAATCAGGGGCTTCCCTGGTGGTGCAAGGGGTTAAGTCGCAACCTATGAAACTGTCTGCAGCCACTGCAGCACAAGTTCAATCCCCGGCCAGCCAGGGAGCGTCCCACATGGCACAGCAGACCTCTCATGTCTTGCCCGCTGCTCCCCTCAGCAGTGTATTTCAATCAATCCGCCTGTTCTGTTCCCCACTCTGTCTCTGGTGAATCCTCTCACCCCCTACACCTCTGGCCTGTACCCCAGTTCTTGTATGCATAAATAAATAAATCTTCAAAAAAAAAAAAGAAAGGATGAGAAGCAGAAGAAAGAGATGCAGCCCAGGAAAAAGTAGTAAAAACATGTAAGATAAGACATTAATTAAGAAAGATCAACATAAATGTGGATCACCTTGCTGAGAATGCACTGAGGAAAATAATGCAGTAAAAGCCAAATGGCAGGGTTTGAAGAGTAGGAAAAATAAAGGAAATAGATACTGAGCAAAAATATTGCCATGAAGAAAAGGACAGAGACTAAGTGGTTAAAACACATTTTGGTATATATAGTAGAGGGTTAGTTATTATTATAGTAGAGAGTTATATTCAAGCAGATATGAGAAGGCCATGGAGGGAGAAGCTGAGGCGATGAAAGAGGGGATAGTCAGAGTGAGACATCTGAGGAACCCCAAAGCCATGAAACACAGGGAGAGGAAGTGACACTAGACAGGATGGATCTTTCAGAAGCCTGAGGAAGGACTGAGAGCAGAAGTGGGTGACATTGCTAACCTACCCAGAAAATGCCCATTCAGGATCAGAGAAAAGTAATGCAGAAGGACCTGAGGTATAATGAGGAGAGCTGGACCAGTTAGCTACAGCTGACTGCCCAGTTACTCTTCCCAATTTGTCACTATTCATTAACAATGAAGCTGCAGCTCTACCCATCAACTCTTCTGGAAGGAACCCTTTTTTTTAAGATTTATTTATTTATGCATACAAGAACTGGGGTACAAGAACTGGGGTACAGACCAGAGGTGTGAGGTGGGGGTGAGAGGATTCTCCAGAGTCAGAGTGGGGAACAGAACAGGCAGATCTATTGAAATACACTGCTGAGGGGAGCAGCGGGCAAGACAGGAGAGGTCTGCTGTGCCATGTGGGTCAGCTCCTTGGCAAGGGATGGAACTCATGCTGCAGTGGCTATGGATAGTTTCATAGTGCTGAGAATAACCCTTGCGCAACCAGGATGGCCCTCTTCTGGAAGGAATTCTTTTAATCTCTGAGCATTCCGCATTCATTATTTATTACTTTGTGTTCATTTGATTAATTACTTTATGTTTAAACCAAAGTGGAAATTTTTATAGCAAAAGAAATTATTTCATTTGGGGAATAGAGGATGTAAACATCCTATATGCTAAATTTTTAGTCATTAAAGAAATGCAGTGATAGAAGTAATTTAATGTTATCATTAATATATATCAAAAACTGCTTCCTGAGGGAAGTTGGACCCGATTCCCACTTCTTTTTATACAAAGGATTTGTACAGAATTTGTACAGAATTTCATCACAATATAATTTTTAAGATTTTTTAGTGCCTTTTCAACATCATCAAATAGTATACTTTAGATCCCTGTGAGGGGCTTTATTTTCAAATTATCTGTTGCTGGCCCCTATCAAAAATGCAATTAAACTTGGAGTAGCATATTCTATGATGGAAAATCTAATTTGATGGAATGCCTATAAAATCTGCTCATAAGAGAATAACATATTTGAAGGTATTATTTTATCTCCCATATAGATGTCGTCAGAGATTTACAATTAATCATGATGCTATTAATTTTTATTGAAGATTGATTAAATGCTGACCATCAAACCACACAACTGCCTTTGTGGTAAAAATCTAACCCAAAAGAATCTATCTATGTAAAAAACGCCTCTTAAAATGTGGTGCTCAGAAAAAACATTTCTTTCCATTGTCGTGTTCCTATTATAGCACACAAAAGAAAAAAAAGCATGTAATTCATGCTGTTATTTTTTGCCTTGGACAGCAAGACTCTCAGAGTCAACTTGGCACAAGAAATAAGTAATTAATTACCCCAGGTTTCCAGGAAAATGGTTTCCACTTTATCTCCATTAATTTGCATATCCTTATCCTTATTTACTTCATAAACAAGTACCCCCAAATTATATAACAGTTCTTGATTTGTCATAAAAAGGTAATTATGAAAACACCAAGACAAGTGACTGGATGGCACCTTCTATCAACATTTAATATGGGACTCCTCTCAGACCTGTACTCACCCAGGTTACTTGAGGACACAACACACACTGACAATTAATTTTTCTTTTTTAAAAACTAATTATAATAAGAATTGTCTGTTGAGGGCCTCCCAGGTGGTACAGTGGTCAAGCACTGGGTTGTGAAGCTGCCCGCAGCCTCTGTAGTGCCGGTTCGATCCCCGGCCACTGGTGAGGGTCCCACATGGCCCGACAGACCTCTCCTGCTGTGCCCACTGCTCCCCTCAGCAGTGTATTTTGTCGGTCTGCCTGTTCTGTTCCCCGCTCTGGACCTGGTGAATTCTCTCACCCTCCCACGCTTCTGACTGTACTCAGTGCTTGTATAAATAAATAAATAAATCTTTAAAAAATATATATATATAATCATCTTTACCATTAAAAAAAGTGACAGAAGGAAGCAAGAGCAGTTAACCTGATTTTCTATCTGCATCAAGTAAAGTGGGAACTTTCAGAGAAAGTTGATCTGAATGGCTCTAAACACCTTCCTCTAAAGTGCAAACTCCCTTGTCAATTTTACTGAATTATTTAGATTCTTGTCATGTTTTTAACTCTGTGGTTATATATAGCCACAAGAAGGATATTCTTGCTTCTTGCAGGATGGGGGCCTCTATTTTCTTCTTTTTAAAAGTCAGCAATTGCTTTCTCCAATTGTTCAGAAATTTTGAACCAGGATGGTGCTTTGATTATTAACTAGCAGCAAACATATTCAAACTGGCCTAAATAAAATGGATTTAACTGACTTAGAGGATTGGAAGTTTGGAGTAGGATGAGGGGAGCTTACAGAGGGTGGGACACTAACTCTGGCTTCTTTTCTTGGTTACTTTATAGGCTTGATTGTCCTCTATGAAGATTTTCAATCTGGCTTTCTATATGGTCACAAGTTAGCTGCCGCAACCAGCAACTAGGACAACTGTTCTTTTTGGAGAGAGTAGAAACAATTTCCCAAGACTCTCTTCTGAGAACAAGGAAGAACTTTCCTGAGACGCCCTAGTAATCTTCCCCTCCAGTCTTCTTGGCCAGAATTTATGAACAGAACCTTCTGGAGGTAGTCACTGACAAGTGTGTAGACAAGGGTGTGAGTCACCAAAGTTGTCACAGGCTAATCTGGACCCATGTCCAAGACGTCTCTTGGGGTCAGCCTCTTCTAAGTTGCCTGGAAAATGTCCAAGAGGGACAGACATACACTCAAAGTCAAGGTGCTGCCAGGAAAGGCAAATAGTGGGATAGACACTGATCATCAAATAACAAAAAGGAGAGAAATGGAGGAATCATTCTACCTGACTTCAAATTTTACCATAAAGCAGCAATATTATAAACAAAATGAAATTGGCACAAAAACAAATACATAGACCAGTGGAAAAGAATTGAAAGCCCAAAATAAATGGATATGCATAACAGCATTTAATCTTTGATAAAACACTCAATAAAATGGGAAATATAAATAAAATAACAATTAAATGACAATAAAGTGGGAAAAATATAAGCTACATGGACAGGACAAATAGAGAACAGAATCATGGTCATCAACCATCCCAAGTGAATTCCCAGCACAGCCAACATCAACAGCCAATAGCACCAGTGAGCCACCTTGGATATTGCTATCAAGTCCATAGATAAAACCCCTGTCCACATCATGTGGAGCTTAAGAGTTACACGGCTGGACCCAGTAAACTACAGAGTCACAAGGGCTAGTCAAAGAGTTATTATTTTAAGTCATTAAGTTTTGGGATGGCTTAATTCACAACATATAATTTAAAAAGTCTATACATCACTTGGTTCAATTCTATAAAATTAACCTGAGGGTCACAGGGAGCTAATTGGCCAAAGGCACATCATCAATGGCTTTGAACCTAAATCTTTGCAATAGCAGGTACTAAATTGGAACATCAACTTTTCTGCAGGATGTTTTTATTTCAAAGGGAAATATTTTTCAGGTGCACCAAGTGAAATTCAAATAATGAAGTGTTAAATTTCCACTGAAGAACCTTCAGTGTCCCTTGGTAGAAAGAATAAGCTCAGAGTGAGGAGAGAAAGTGGATTGCAAGAAGCTGTTACATCTGGTTACACATGCAGCAGCAAAACAACATAACTGTTGACTGATAACAAAACTGAGTATAACACAAAACCAAAGTCATATTTTTATAAGGGAAATTCTTCTGCCTTGTGATGTTTTGCCAGGGATGTGAGGGTACTGCACCAGACAAATTAACCTCTAAGAACAACTCCTATTTCACTCTTGTTTTCTTAACAAGCTTGCTTCGGTGTTGAAACTAATACAGATTTAAAATAAGGAAAAAAATATTTTCAGTACTAAGTACTAGATTTCTTCTGACAAATCAGACGAATCTGTACAGTCAGAATCGTGATTCTCACATCTTCATGTCAGCTGAGTGACCATGTCGTGTACATGAACAATATAGGACTAACACTGTGTGAAGATCTCACCAATGTAGCTATAATCTATTCTAGTCATATCCAAACTTAAAGGAGCCTCACAGTTCTTGCAGTTTCTCCTACCACAGGAATTGCCAGTAAATGATTCTCGTGCTGACAATACCCTGAAGTATCATTTGATGAGTGTGCCCATTTTTTACTTCCTTTGATAACATTGTGAACAGTTCAGAAACAAAATGGCAAGTGGTTCCTGCCCATCCCAACTGTTATCTCTGGTTGCTTAGGGAGTAATACTTGTCTCTGGTAGGGATTTGAAATCACTTTCAGCCTCTGGTATAAAGAGATCCTTCAAACATGATTGCTAAAGATAGTAGCCAAGTACTAACGCCTCCTTGAACTTCATGTTTCCCGTTGATTTGTTTTCCTGTGTTCACTGTTAAAGTGTCATCCCCATGCTGTGCTACATGAGGATTCTTCTTTGAGAGAATTTTCTCCCCCCGAAAATCTACAATACAGTCAGAAGTTGTCTTCACACTTCTAATGAGGACCCACCTCCTTGACAGCTCAAGTGACATTTATTTTGGTGCCAGCCTCTGTGCCACTGTTATTCTGTTTCTCTTTTGAATCCAGATACTCACAGCTTAGAGTCACATAAGTTCAATAAGTTGAAAATGTTCCCTCTTAAAACAATAACAGTTTTTATAGGTTTGGGGTCCTCTCCCTAGTGGCTTATAGTACTGTGAGATCTCAAAAGGAGGGTAATAACATGAATGCTTGAACCCTGAAAGTTCACTGGTCAGATGTCAGGATGTCAAGGACACAAGGATGGATACACACACACACACACATACTCACACATGTACCATCATTTCTTCACTCTTTTATACCAAAAGATAAATCTGGGCTGCTCTAGGGAATAAAGAGAATTCTATTCAGTGACTGAAAATACATATTTTATTGAGACTAAAGAATGTGAGACCAGTCCATTTGAAAAACAACTGCCTTTGACCTATATTGGGGTTCTACCAGCATATTTTGTAGATTTATCCAGTCTTAACTGAACGGTGAATTATTATTGTTAGTGCTATCACACTACTTTCTTGGCTTTCTTTTTTTTCCTAAATACTTCTATGATGGAATTAAATTTCATTTTCTATCTCCCCAATAAGACTAAATACTCTTTATGGGTAAGGGTCTCATATTTATAGTGTGTATTTGCCATTATGTTTAAAACGTATAGTACTAGTTATCTAATATATATTTGTTGATTAAGTCATTTTTATATGTACCTTTTCACCATTTTCCTGGAAAAATGGACTAAATATTGACTGAGCAATATTATGCTTCAGAGAATATATGAGATATTTTATATACGTCAATTCATTTAATCCTAAATGCAATTTACAACAGCCATAAAACAATAGTGTATGTCTTCCCCATTGGAAAAGTACATCATTAAGCCTGAAGACCTTTGAAAGACTCTAGCTCATTTACTTCCTCTGTCTAAATCACAGATTTAACATACTTCTCTTGCTTTAAACTTTTCTCCTGGTAACTGGCTATCAACTAGGCCTCAGTCTTATCAGTGTTCTTCCTACGTATCTTCTTCCACACAAACCCACAATCTACTTTCTGTTTTTAGAATTCTACTTCAAATAAAAGAGTAAAAGGGAATCGAGTCATCTCGGCCAGTTTTAAGAAGATCCTGTTCTCACTAGCCCCGGAAATCTATACAGCTGCTTATCATCAATGAGTTGTCATTATCCTTGTCCAGTTTCAGGCCAAAACCCTATGTGTGTATGATTTTCTTCAGGTAACCATAAGTGGTCACCAAGGCCTGGCCAGGCAGGGCCCCTGGGGGAAGACCTTCCCCACACCTGACTTGGTATGCAGTGGATACGCTTTGCTTTATGAGGAAGCAGCAAGCAAAGCCTCAGGACCCCGACAGGAAGTCAGCTGCTGCATGCCTGCTTTCCCAGCCCAGCCACCTTCATTCCTTAAGCTTCTTTTTTCATGGATCATCATACAAAAATCTTTTTTTGTTCTGCCTACACACCCTTCTGGGGTGTAGGGTAAATGGTTTTTCAGGCTTTTCTGCCCTCCCACAATTAGGATTGCCCTGTCTGATGGGGCACCTGCAGTTGCTACATTTTTGTAAGCTGACTTGTTTACTTCTGTGGGTCATGGGAGTAGTATTGATATAGTCACCAAGAGAAGGAGCAGCAGGAGAGAGGCAGGAGAGAGAAGGGGAGAAAGAAAGCCAGAGAGAGAGAGAGAGAAGCCCAGACGGAAGACTTGCCAGGGGCTTGGAGGCCTGCCAGCCTCCTGGCCCCCTGGCACTCCTGCCTGCCTTGTACCTGATTTTCACACTACATGTAAAGCTCAATAAAAGCCTGAGAATGCCACTGAGGGCTCCAGGACTCTCCTTTACCCATCTGCTGGATCAAAAAACCTGCACCTATCTTGCCCCTACATGGGGAAAGGAGGGAGAACCCTGAGGATACTCTTCCCTCCTCTATTCACTACATTTCCTCACTTTTCTTCTTCCCTGTATAAGCCCCAGCATCCTTGAAACTATGGGAACCCTCTCTCCAGGCACCCTTGACAGAGACAAACCCCTGATCCTGTGCTCATCCACCTGGCCCTCCACTGGTGCCATTCCAGAGGGAAATGGAATAGCAGAGTTGAAACTTCTTTTGTTTGTTTCTAGCTTATATAATTCTTATATAATTGAAGCTTGGTGAGAAATATTTGAGTGCCACTTTCCTTTTGGGCTGTTTTCTTGATTGGTAACTGACACCTAATAGCTCAGCTCTCTCCAGTTCAACCCAGTCCTTGACACTGATAGATTTAAGGTACAAGACAACCTTTCTCAGACCTGCTTTAGGCTTCACCACCCCCCACCCCTTCATCCTAGTCACCCTGACTCATCCTACTTGAATGCCCCCAATTCACAACCTTCACATACTGGCTAGGATCTACGATCCTTTTAGGAGGCCAAAGATCTCTGCTCCCAGAGATCGCTCTGTTTCCCAGGTTACCTTGATGTCCTAATACTTTTCAGTGTTTCTTCTGCATCAAGAGCACAGGCTAATGCTCTCAAGATCTACCTTCCATGCATTAAAATGTTATCACACAAAAGGGCAAGAATCTATAAAAGCCAATTTAAATTTAATTATTACAAATATATTAAACCTGGTTAAGTAAAGACAAACTTTTTAAAAATGGCTTTGACCAGTTTTTGATACAGGCATAGACTCAGAGAAAAATGGAAGCACTAATAATGAAAATACCAAACTGTGCTAGGGATTGTGAATGCAGGGGTTTCATTTTAATTCTAATAACAATCTTGTGAGAGTGAGTACTTAGTTGAAACTTCAGATTTTACAGACAAGAAACCAATAAGTAGATGTTTAATTAACTGTTGGTCTGTATGTACTGAAAATCACATCTAATGGGTTTTCTACCAACCTTCCACCTGAATAACATTGGACAGCTCTATTTCTGATCCTTTTATTGACTACGATTGGACATTTTATTTCTCTGCCTTTTTCACATATAAAAGTGACAATAACTATGGCAATCACAGAGGAGATTGGTGATCTCACAGCAGATGCAGCAGATTCTCTATATAACTCAGGGTAGACTGAGGCCATCTCAGAAAGAGGAAAGTATTCAGTTTAAGGAGCCTCCAAAGATGGAAAATTTCTATTCACTTGTTCCTGCCGTTTTTTTTTTTTTTTTTAATACTTAACCTCTGCCTATACTTTTATCCTTCCTTTAAAAAAAAAATCACCAAAAAATTGCCTATCATAAAAATAATTAGTTTCTATTTATTCTTCTGGAAAACAGTAGAGGCTGTTTGACTGTATATTATACATTGGTGAGAAAAACAGTATTTTTCTGATCCTACAGCTAAAATTTTGGATGTCTAAATATTTTTACTATTTTTCTTACCATTCTTTTGTAACAACAGTAAAATTGCAAACAGAGCCTTTATCACTTTATTCTAGTTCTGTTTAAAATGTGTATTAGGTTTTTGCTTATGTAGCACTTTTACATACTAAGTAAAAAGGCATAAATTATAGCATCATATCAGCCCTTGGGTATCCAAAATAAAAGAATTTGACAGACCATCCGAAATTCTGTAAATCATATCATCATTTCCACCCCCCTTGATGTGACACCAAGAAAAATCAGATGTCGTTTTCCTAATTCTCTGATACCTGGTATGGAACATTAGTGTTCAAACATTTGAAATCCTCTATTCAAGGCAGGGACTCTATGAGGTTTTGTTTGACATTCTGAAGCATTTTTCTTGTTAATCATGTCAAAAAAAAAAAAAGTGAACACGTATCAAAGGGCTCAAGGATGTAATAATTCATGTGGGCCACACTCTAGGTGTATTTCCCGCTCACTTCTGGCTCTGCTTGAGAATTCACACATTTATAAGAATAAGCCATCTTGGGTCTCCCCGGTGGCACAGTGGTTGAGCGCTGGGTTGCGAAGCTGCCCGAAGCCTCCATGGTACCGGTTCGATCCCCAGCTGCTCCCTGGCCACCAGAGGAAGGTCCTACATGGCGCGCAGACCTCTCCTGCCGCCCACTGCTCCCCTCAGCAGTGTACTTCGGTCCTTCTGCCTGCTCTGCTCCCCGCTCTGGCTCTGGTGAATTCTCTCACCCTCCCGCGCTTCTGACTGTACCCAGTGATCGTATAAATAAATAAATAAATCTTTAAAAAAAAAACAAGAATAAGCTGTCTTGAGCCCATGGTCTCTTTTTACACGAGCCACCCTAAAGAGCTCAGAGCAGTGAACATTAATCAGTGGAAACAAGGAGGAAATATGGAGTGATTCATGGTTATTTGCGTTTTGAAGAACCACGAAATGGTACACCTGGGAGAAACTTTGAAGGGTCATTTCCTCTTCTTTTAACTTTTCTTTCCTCCAGATTCTGCAACTATAAAATGGAGTGTAGAGAGGGAAAATCTTTTGTGAAGATTAAATAAAATGAAGCATTTTGATGAAATCTTTAGATGTAGTGATACTTCTTATATATTATTTTATGTCTACTATTATTATAAAACTTATAAAGATTACAAGGGCCCTATTCAATGTGTGTAAAGTAGGACAAATCTTCAATCCCTGATTCTGCATTTCCTCACCCTCACTGGAAACAGCAATACTTAAAATTTGCTTATATCATATAGTTTTTGTAAGGGTTAATATGTCTAATTATAAGATTACTGCTTCATTGGTCAATATATGTCTAAAGAAATTTACAATATAGTTATAATATTAATAATTTAAAATGCAACCATGTACACAAATGTAACATTTAACCTCAACAAATTATTCATACCTTGGAAAACTAGGAGCCACTACTCACCTACACTAAACTAGGGCACTAAGAAGTTAGTATAATATATCTTCTAATTATAGATTAGAAAATCCACTGGAAGAATATTAATCAAATGCAACTTCCTAGATATAGTGCATTTTTCTATATGATAAATAAAAATAGCTGTCATAGAGAAAAATATTAGCAATTATACTAAATAAATTCAAATAATAGAAGAAACAATCACTTTTAACTATTGGCATTTACAGAATTTCCTCTAGGAAAGTCAAGCACAGTACTCCATGGGGCTCTTTTGAAATGTAATTAATTGAGACAATTTTATCTGCTGAGGTCTTTTCAGTAGGTAATAGGTGTAAAGGTTAAGCTCAATTGCATGCTCAAGTCTTCCTTCTCAGTGATGAAAAGCTGATGATCATGTATTTGTTTACTTAAATTGATATGTGACTAATAGAGTTTTGCAAGTGAGTGTTAATGTTTAAAATGCTACAATTCAGTTTGCTATATATATTTTTTTGGTACAGGAAATGGCTATTTCTTTTTGATTTTTGTAATGAGAATCATTAATTGACTCTTTTACAGCCAATCTCTTTAAAGTACTTTTGAACATTTTGTATGGCTAGTTCAATGGGTTGTTATAGAATTTTTGAAAGTATTATCTGGACTGTATCTGTAGGAAGTATAACAACTGGCTAAGAAGAGTATGCAGACCTGCCTCTGGCTGAAAATCCTGTTGTCAACCACTGAGCAAGCACCTATGTGATCACTAAGGATAATTACTGATATCAGCCATGATCTTCAAGAATTAAAGCCAATCTACTAAATCACATGAACAATTCCTTCTCTGTTTGTCACTTTATTCATTTACTAATAATGGTGATATTAAGAAATACCTTAGTGTGTCTGTGTCAGAATTACATTTAAACATAACAAGATCTGAAAGAGCTTTTTCAAAATGCCTGGTCATTAACACCACTTCAACAAAAGTTTAGCCCATTTTGCTTTCTCTCAGTCATTCATATAGACACATTATTTAGCAGATATTATAGGTCCTTGAACTTGTTTAAATATGAAGGATAATCTCATGATCTAGATAATACTGCTAGGTATATATGCTTTGTGGAGAACAAAGGCCTAATAGGAATATAAATAGTAATGTTCTACCATGAAGAAAAGCAAAACTAATGTTGGAGGACTTACCAGATTTTAAGACTAGTTACAAACGTGTAATGATTAACACAAGAAAGACATTAAGTAATTCAATGAGGAAATAGGACTCTTTTAACAAATTATGCGGACAAAACTATGAAAAAAGAAAAAAAAAACTTGGTTCTTCTTCAATCCACACACAGAAATTAATTCAAGATGGATCACAGATTAAAATGTAAAAGCTACTGGAACACAGATTACCTTAATACACCAGGGCAAACAAGGCTCCTTGACAAGTCATAAAAGGTGAAAATGATAATTTGAACTTCATCAAACTTTAAAATTTTCACTCATTAAAACACAATATTAAGATGTTAAAAAGAGAACTCTTGAATTTGGAGAAAATATACAGAATTTAAATATCTGGTAATGACTTGTTGCCAAAAAATGTTAAATAATTCTGACAGAAAGATAATTTAAAAGATTAACAATCAACTTTAAAGCATAGGAAAAATAAAATATTCAAATGGCCAGTAAACATATGAAAAGGTGTTCATCTTCTTTACTTATCAGAGAAATACCTATTAAAGCCACAAAAAGAATGACTATTTGCTAAAATAAACAAGTCTTACAATAGATATGTTTGTAAGGAAATTCCATGGACTGCTGGTAGGAATTCAAATTGGCAAAAGTATTTTGAAAAACTGTTTCTAAGCAAGAGAGAAATATATCTAAAGTCTGATTCAGTAATTCCCATATGTAGTCCCCAGTAGGTATTTACCTAAGACAAAGTTAACATCAGTAAAAGACTTGTTTAAGAATAATGCAATCTCCTTCAATAAGAGAATGGAGAGTCATATTCAGTATATCTATACAATGAAATTATATTTAGCAATAAAGTGACAGTAACACCCAACAAAATGAATGAATCTCAAAAGCAATATGCTCGGTGAAATAAACCAGACACACGAGGGCAAATACATTTTGATTCCACTTATATGAGGTACCTAGAATAGGCAAATTCATAAAAACAGAAAATAGAAGCATGGTTACCAGGAAGGAAGAAGGGAGTGGAAATTATTATTAAATGGGTCTAAAGTTTCTGTTCTGGAGCCTCCCTGGTGGCACAGCGGGTTGAGCGCAGCACTGTGAAGCTGTCTACAGCCTCTGCAAGCAGGTTCGATTCCCGGCCGGCCAGGGAGAAACCCATGTGGCACTGCAGACCTCTCCTGTCTCACCCGCTGCTTCCCTCCACAGTGCTTTTGGTCATCTGCCTGTTCTGTTCCCCGCTCTGTCTCTGGTGAATTTTCTTACCCTCCTGCACCTCCGGCCTGTACCCCAGTTCTTGTGTAAATAAATAAATCTTTTAAAAAAATAAAGTTTTTGTTCTGGATGATGAAAAAGTTCTGGAGAGAGACACAGTAGTGATGGCTACACAATATGAATGTACTTAACAAAGAGATGTACACTTAAAAGCGGTTACAATGGTTAACGAAATTCATGTCACATACATTTCAACACACACAAAAAGCGAAACAAATTTGGGATGAAATGAGTGGGCAAGGGAGAAGTTCTGTTCTTTCTCTGCTTATGGTCTTTTGGTATTCTATCCATACCTTCATCCTTTCATCATCAATCTTTTCCAATAAGAAAGTGGATGTTTGGAAAACAAAATTCTATGGAAAGGAAAAGGAGTTATATTTCTAGGACTCCTTTCTCCTTGTAACTCTGTTCAGACAAAAGAAAAATAATTCCAGGTACCACATGCCATTCCAAGAGGTTTAAATTTTCATTAAAGTGAGACAGCAGACAGGCTTTCATGGAAATAATGTGAATCTGTGCCCACATCCAGCAGGGATAATGATTCTTTTAATTATAAGTTACTGGGCCAAATTCAAAAAGACATGATGGGCAGGCATTAGGTAACTAAATAATAAATAGTAATTGCATTTCTTCCTTTGCATTTTAAAGGGAAAAACACCTGAGAACCTCTATTTGATATTCCTCACGTAATGTATCCTCCGTGTCAGGAAGTCACTTGAAATAATGCCATTTGATGCTGTGCAGCCAATAACTTTAAATAACATCATTAACATTAGAATGAAAAGAATGGAAATTGACTATCCAGAGGGTATTCTTTCTCATACTTACAAGGTTTGTCAAACAAAAATTATGTGGCTCTCCCTTTGTTACACATATTTGTCTTATATACGTAATAAAATGAATATATTTATTAGGGAGAAGAGAGGAATAAACCATATGATTATCAAACCTTCAGCTTTAAACCAATCATTAGTAAGCAAATTATTATTTTTTAAGAGATTTAAGTATGAAAAAGCACTATGAGAATTTGTGGGTGTACAACTGCTCTTTCAGTGCAGAGAAGAGTGAGCTCTAGTTAGGTAGACAACTGTAGCTTGGATTTCATTTCAGTCACTTAATTGTTGAAAGATTTAGGTGTGCCTGCATTTGATAGCATTTGTAAAATAAGGACTTTAGATTATTTTATGTTGGAAGGTCTTAAAAATATGTCCCTAAGTCTCTATTTAAGGGAACTATAGTTTTCTGTTGGGTATATCTTTAATTTTTGTGGTTTAGCTGGCCACAGTTTGTGTGACTTTCAGCGACATGAAGCAAAAAAAATGCAAAAAGCTGACTAGTTAATAAGATATTTTGAGTGCAGAAAAATGGGGAAAATATTTACCTTATTTCTGTATCTTGCTCTTGTGTTTACCCCAAAATTATTCATATAAAACAACGTACCAATCATGAAGTTATAAACACTGGTCTACAAGTCTGGGACTAAAAGTTATTCCTGAGAGTTTTAAATATAATCCAAAATAGTTCAGCAGGAAAACCAGGAAATCAAATATTTTTTTTTTATCAATTCTTTTTGCTGTGGTTTTGAGTAAAAATATGACAAATACATTAACTCGGAATATGAATAAAAAAGAACCTAGAATAATTCAATTAATCAGCTTCAATACTTCTAAAAAATGTGTAGAAAAACTATGTCTTGATAAACGTACTTAGGATGAGAAAGGGCCAGGTAAACAAATCTCCATACTTATTGACCTTTGACTAAGGGAAAAATGTGGATTTTGGTGTAAAGCGGAATAAATATCTGACTTATTTTTTGCATGAGATAGAGAAATAGAAGGAAAATGAAATCTTAGAGTTTTATTAACTGAGGAATGTCAACATGAGGTAAGCATTAGTGACTTCTTTAGAGTCCTTTAGATATAGGCATTTCAGGCTTTGTAGAATCTTCTCCCCTAGCCTTTGTTAGCTGTTTCCCTTTTCAAATTAATGTATTTATTAAGGTAATGCTGGCTTACAATAGAGTTGGCATTGTGGAATTATAGGGTTCTCCCTCCTCAGGTACTGCCATCAGAGTGCACTTGCCATCAAAACACCCTTTGTCTACCACCATCATCCTTGCGCTTCCTCCCCTCTTTGTACACATTCCTCTCCTACCTCCTCCCCCTTGTAGGTGTTTTGATTCTATAGTCATCATTCAAGGTCATCAACTTCTTTCTGAATAGGCAAGGGAGTTCATAAGAATGATAAGGGAGAAATGAGATTAAAGCAAACAAAACACAATAGAAATAATCTTGAGGGTATTAGGCACATTCAACTACAAGTTTGAAAATGGACTGAAATGAGGAAAACTATTAATAAAAAAAAATTGAATGAGTCAAAATGGAAGTGTTTCTGAGGCTAGTGAGTATATGGAGAATGAAGACAGCAGAGATCTGAAAAAGGAGCCATTATTCTGGATGGTTTTGAAGTTTAAAGTTTTAATGAAAGTAGCTTCAATGTGACGGGAAGCACGGGTAAGGTATGATCTGGGGATGGAAGATGAAACAAAGTTAGAGAGAAGATTGCTGTGAATGAGGAAGCCAGTTGGGGCAGTGAATGTATCAAATAACTGGACAACAGAATTAGCACCTTGCTTATTGCCTGCCATGCACCAAATATACAACCGATCTTTGTTTATTGATGTTAAATAACATCAATAGAAAAAGATTCCAAGGGATCTTGAAAGTTTGTTTTAGTGAATATAATCTAAGACAAATATTAACAAAGATAATTAAATTCTTCCATGTGAATCAGAGAAAGCATCCCATGACCTGAGTGAAGGAGAAACAGCTATGAATATCAGTGATGAAGCACTTACAGGTTTAGCCGTGAGTCAGCACCATAATGAGTCCCAGACAGTGTGACCGTCAACAACATCAGTGCACCAGCAGATGTTAGGAATGACTATGTAAGAGGTAAGATGAGGAAGATATAACCTAAAGGGATGTCTAATAATCACATGACATTTGTAAACTATGCAGAGAAGGATGACATGTTGTGTTGGTAGCTTATAAACAAGTGAGAATTATTTGCAGAAACTAAGGCTATTTTGCTTGGAGAAGAGTCAATAACAGAAGGGGTGTTTGGCAGATATCTTTAAACACTGAGAATCATGCCTAAGAGAAAGTCATTGGACTCAACAAATGAGTCCCAGTGGAAATGAATATGACAAACAAGAGGAAGTTATAGGGAGAGAGAGCCATTCATTTAAAATATGAATTTCTGTGAGTTAGACCTACCCATGACAAAATGGTTACTTAAAGAGAAACACAGTTCCCTGTCAGAAGAGTTTAGTCGGGAGCTACAAGAAGGTGTTACAAAGGGGACTCAACTATCAAATGGATGATTGGAGAACCACATTTTAAAAAGCCTTTTAGCACTTATTTCATGAATAAAAAAAGTAAAATTACAAATTCAAAATAAAATATTGATTCTGGTTTGCTGTTGTGTATGTGGTAGAGGAGACTATAAATTAGTGAAAGTGGAAGAAATTAAAATTGTTAATACTGGAAGATCCATCTAAAATCTTGAGGATTAAAAAGAATTTGTGTAAGACTCGTACATTTAAAAGATTGAATCCAATTATTACTCAGGTAAATTTTACTGGATTCTAAAAATCAGTCTATCAAATATAAAATTCAGAATCAAGCCCAAGTTCACTGAAGAAAACAGATTCTTCAAGCCAGTTATATCATTAGTTATTAATCTCTGCAAAGCCAGCAGGCAAAGGATGGCAGATTGTTAGCATTAGATGAAGACAGGATTTGCTGCACTGTAAAGATACTTGCTTTATAGTCTATTTCACAGCTACAGATATTGATAGTTATAATAAGTATAAATTTATTTTATCATGTGCTTATTATGACAGGTGCTATTTTGTGCATTTTATAGACATTTGTGACTTCTCACGCAAAAAGCCAAGAACATGTTCAGACTTACATTTCCCAAGAATAGTATCAAAACAAAAGTGTTTATTTAGTGTGAACCAAATTTAAGGTGACAGCATGATAGATATTTTTCCCTCTGACTAAAGAGCATCACTTCTCATCAATGTCAGTTTCTCACAAGGCCCACATGTCGCAGAACAAGTATATTTTCTTATGGCTAACATCTGACTCCTGTGTGTGTCACTCTGTCAAGTTGTATCCCATAGTAAAGTTCTTGACATCCATGTCCTTCTCAGTTTGAAGGGGAGAAAATCAATTCTAAAATCAAAACCAGAATTCGAGGAAATACTTCCAGAAAAAAGGCACACTCATTTCATTGACCAATATAGTAGCAAGTTTACATATCTATATAACCCCAGGCAAAGAAGACCTTAAACTATATAATGTCACATGTGAAGATATTTTTAAAATCAAGATATTTACTACTAAGAATAGAAAGAGACCATGCAAGTGACTGATTGAACACATTTTTCATATGGTGAAATCTATCTTTATATTGGATTTTTAAATATTTTATGATTTTTTAGAAAATATGTCTAAGGGAAACACATGCTCTCATAATATTTAATTTGAAATAAAGAAAAAAATAAGTACACCCTGACCTATTTAGCTTATCATGCTGAAATTCATATGACTTACGTCTATAATCTTAATTTAAGGTTATTTAATACTAAGAACTCTTAATGGATGCCAGTATCTAATTGTTAAATAATAGGTGCATAATAACTCTATTGAGAAGAATAAAAATAAATTTATGTGTTTCATGTAATAAGTCAGACCGAAAAACACAAATACTATAGGATTTCACTTGTATGTGGTATATAGAGAAAACAAACAGCTGATAGACTAAATAACTCAAACAAAAATAAAATTCCTTAGCACTACAAGACCGACCAATTAGTGGTTACTGGAAGGGAAGAGGGGAGGGAGATTGGTATACTGAGAAATAGGGAGCAATGGTATGGTGAAGGGTAGATTTGGAGTGACCTTAAGGTTGTATAAATGATGATTCTTAATGATGAACATCTGATGCTATTATTATGCCATTCTATCAATACTTCAATTTAAAAAAAATTAAAAGGGCCTCCCTGGTGGCACAAGGGGCTAAGTCACAGTCTATGAAGCTATCAGCAGCCACTGCAGCATGAGTTCGATCTCTGGCCAGGGAGCTAACCACGGCGCAGCAGACGTCTCCTGTCTTGCCCACTGCTCCCCTCAGCAGTGTATTTCAGTAGATCCGGCTGTTCTATTCCCCACTCTGTCTCCAGTGATTCCTCTCCACCCCCCCACCCCGGCACCTCTGGCCTGTACCTCAGCTCTTGTATGTATAAATAAATAAATATTTAAAAATTTAAAATGAATTAATGAGTAAATAGCTAAATTACAGGCACAGGGCTATGCATTAGTATGTAAAATTAGATCCTGCAGTCCCTTAACAACAACCATGCTTCCTAAATAACATTAAAAAATCTGATCTATTCATTTTTAAAAGGCTGTAATAATCCATTACTAATGAAATAATTTATATTCATTATGAAGATATTAAAAGCACTGTAATTCTACTTTGGGGCATATCTAATTACATAGAGTTAAAGACAAAAGTATAGGGTAGCGATAGTAAGCAAAAAAAATAAATTTTCTAAGGCTAAATGTGGCTTTACTATGTAAAATGGTCATCTGCATTGGCAAGAAGGTGCAAGATATTTATCATTCAGCACAATCAATGAAGATGAACGGACCATTTTCTGGAATAAGAAATAATTTGAACACACACACACACACACAATCCCTCAATCTTAGTAATAATTATCCTGTAAAGCATACTGAGAAAAACAGCAGAATACCCCACAGGAGAACAGTTATTTGGATTTAACTACAGGTTATGAATAAAGTATTGATGCTCCAAGTCTCATAACCAGATTTCGAAAATGCATGTTATTATGGCAAAGGAATTCATCTTCCCCTTGCTTGTTCCTGTTTTTAACCTTTTACAAAATCTCTTTGTGTCATAACCACAATATAATTATGTCAGAATCCCCTTTCATAACACATTGAAGTATCTATTTTTTTAATCCACAGTAGAGACTGGCACTCCAGACACTCACCCCTGTCTAGTATGTCAGCAAGTGTTTAAAAACTAGCTCTTAGGAGACAATTTTGATTTTCAGAGGTGTGGTGTAAATATCAGTACATGCAAGAAGGGTAATTACCAATGTGAAGTCACTGAGAGTGAAGCTGCGAAGAAATGTTCACTATGGCACCACTGCACAGTCTTTCCACCATACAAACTGGGTATGAATAAACTCATGGCACAGATTTCAGTAAAATACAATGTAAATATAAGTTTCCATAATGTAATTTTTAACAATTATTTTGTTTAACTATCAGCTACAAAAGTCTTAAAAAATTAACCATCACTCTTGCGAGCCAGACCATATTAGCACCACTACACCCCTGGACAGCATCTATCTTTTGCCTATCTTTCTTTACCTTTGCATATTCCCAGATAGCACATACCATTTTTCTCTTTTTTTTTTTTAATTGCAGTAACATTGATTTACAACACTGTGTAAGATTATGTATAGGTTCAAGCCCATTCAGGTGTCCCATGAAAATTTTCAAGTGGGTTCTAGAGTGTTAAAAATGTTTGGAAACCATCAATCTTATTTGACTTGCTAGAGTGGGATTTATCTCTCATCCTTATGATTTGGTTTGTCCATGAAGCACAAGTTTCCCGGACTGGAAATCTGCTGAATTAGAAGTGTATGTTGGTGAGTGGGAGAAAGGGATTCTTCCTTTGAAATAAGTATCTGCCTTCAGGGACTTTTACATTCCTTAAAATTTGGGAACATAACTCTCAGTCTTGAGCTTCTTTCTTCACGCTGGAACTGGCAACTTCTACCTAGTTCAACCACATTTAAGTTCAGCTCCAGCACAGCAGACCTGGTGCCCCATACCCCGCCCCCCAACATCTTTGACAATATCAAAGCTAGTATAATTGGAAAATGTCCCAGTCACCTCTAAACAGTAGGTATGGGACAAGCATCTTGTCCCATTACAATAGGCACAGAAGTTAATTTCTTAGATAAGAGAAACTATTTCAGAAACGATTCCATCTCAGATGTTGCCATTCATCAGAATTTCTCATTCATTGCTGCCATTCAGGGAGGTGGTAAGGTTTTCTGACTGACAAGCAACCAGAGGGGCCTCTTTTAACACTGGCAGGACTGAAGTGTTTAGCTTGTGTCTGCCACATGGTACATATACCCTCAATAAATATTTATTATTAAACAGACAAATGAATAATGAATGCAACGCATGAATGAACCCAGGAAAGAATTAACCCAAAATTATAAAAGGAATCAACTTTAAGTTCTCCACTACTGCTTTTTTCCTAATAAAACTTCCAAACTGAGGGTGCTTTTTTTTCAGTCTTATGATGTTTCCTTTAAGTACCATTTATGTTTGATTTCATTGAGAGAATTATTTACATTAGCATCTTAATGAAACACATTTTTTCCTTCTTTCTTTGGAGTATATAAAAGAAAACTCAACTTGGAAATATTAAAATATAGACATCCCTAGAGAAATACAACTTGTTACAACAACCATGGACACACATACATATTTTTCATAATATTTCAATTCATCTATGCATCAAAGATAAAAATCTAAAGTCAGCTGCATATTTCAAAAAGATGGATTTTATTTAAAGTCAGTATGAGGCATTCCTTATACATAAATCCCTTTTGTGTGTGTCTCTTCAAGTTCATCAGTGTAAAAATAAAATAGACAACTATCAAGTTAATAGCTACTGCCTCTTAGCTAAAATACAAAATGGTCTGTCAAACAGATTTCTCTGAAAGATGAGAAATTTTTAGATAGGGGGAACTTGAGTCACTACATAAAAAGCAAATGGAATGTCTTACCATTTGTTTGGAACAAAGTTATATGTAGAAGAAACAGTTTCTTCCAGTTCCACTAAAATCAAATATTAATATGATATTTTCTGAAAGCATTAAATAGTTCAATACTTTTTAATCTGCTATGGCATACCTTTCAATGTATTTGAAAACTCTTTTTGTATTCAATATGTAGAGCACTTTCTACAAAATGTTCAGGGGACATGAAGATTATTGTTTTAGATTCTGCCAGACAAAGTTTTCCAGTGAACTGGGTGATGTTTTGGACAGCTTATGGAAAACTAATGGAAGTTATCAATTTCTATGTGAAAGAAAAACATAATAAAATAAGTAGATTTCAATGTCAAGTGGCATGGAGAATATATATTTGGATTGCATAATGTTAGTGAGTTTTTAAATGAGATTTAACCAAAATGTCTTCAGGGCGAGGCTAGATCAGATTTAGTATGACTGCTAAAGTAGTTATATCTTAAAATATACTCTCATTTAGATAATTACCTGAGAACATATTCTCTATTTCTTATCCAATTTATGCCTATTTGGTTCAGTTTTGTTGATCATTTAAATCAATGCCATTTGCTAATAAAATGTTTGTCCAGCGTTCTGATTTGCATTTTCTCTGAATCTAACATTGATTTCCTAATGGTTCCAGACTACAGCTGCTGCAACAATTAGGGATTTTATTTTCTTGAAACAAACCTTTAAGGCTGAGGTAAACTTCTCTGTGATCTCAATTTTCTACTTCAAATCTTCTATAACAAATATATTCTATAACTTGGAATTGTGGAAAAACTGGAATTACATTTGGAAATGTCATTACCTTTTATTTATTAGATTGTTGAAGTGTCAGCTTTGCTCACTTTACAAGCTGCAGTTCCCCTACCAGGTGCTTTTTTAGATTCATCAGGGAGGGATACAGTTGGAAGAGCCAAAATCTTACATGCAGGTTCATTCTGAGAAATACAGGGGAGTTAGGGGAACTGTGTGTGTGTGAGAGTGAATGAGTGTGTTTGTGTGTGTGTTTGTGTGTGTGTGTAAATTCCCTTCATAATTCCCCTTTCTCTGTATTTATACCCTTTTCTGCTTATGCTTTTGTGCATAGTTCCACGTGTTCACTGGATGGAAGAACCTGTCTCCTAGGTGAGGACCCAGACCCATTCGGCCTAGCCACTAATCCCACTGAAAATAAACCACTCAAAGGCAAAACCTGTTTTGAATTCTGATTTGTCCCCTTCCTTCAGCATAAGGAATACAGGATGCAAGACCTTCACAGGAGGAATCACTGCAGCCTGGGACAGAACCCCTGTGCAGCCACTTCCTCCCTATGCGACACTGAGACACTGCGGAGGCTTTTCATCCTCTTGTTCTCTGCTATAATGAGGCTGGAATCCACTCACTTTGCCACTCTTTCATTATCCATTGCACTCCTCTCCCCAACCACACCATCCTATTTTACTTTACACAGTTTATATTCCGTGAGATTTCTTATTAATCACTCCACTGCAAAACTTCTTAACTCGCACACCCTATTACCTCCTAAAGTTAGGATCCATTTCTTTATCCCTATGCACTTCTCAAAAAACTCATCCACTGTCCCTGTCTGGTCCTTCAGCTCTTTCTCCATGCCCAGGCCTCCTCCTGCAGGGGTCATTTGGTGTCATTATATTACCAGCCCTTCCATGAGCACATGACACGCGCAGCAGCACGCACCCTTTGGAAACACTTTCCCTTTGGATCCTGGGACCTCATCCCTCTTTGTTTTCCTGCCACCTCACTTAGTCCCTCTGTCCAGTTCCTCAGTGAGAAGTGTCCTGATGTGCTAGTTAGCTCTCCTTGGAATGCTTTGCCAGCAGTGTGTGCACAGAACTGTTTTTCCATATTCTTGTCTCAACTCAAGTGTCAGCTACTTCAAAAGACTTTCCCTGACAATTTGATTTAAATTAGGCCCTTCTGCATCACATTATTCTACTTAATTATCTCACCAAACTTACCAGTTTCTGTGTTAATTGTTCATTTCTTTGCTTATCAGTCTATTTCCCTTGAATGTTTGTCAGCTCTAGGAAAGAGGAACATTTGACTGCTTTTATGGTAGCTTTACCAGCAATAAGCACAGCTCAAAGTGTGTTGTAGTAAATCATGTAATGAATAATACTTATAGGGTTGTTAAAATGAGTAAATGAAATACTGCTTTAATTGCTTAGCACATTGCCAGGCACAAAGTACATGCTGAAAAAGTTAGCTACTGTCATTATCATTATAATTGTAATAAGGTGCTCCTTAAATATGAGTCAGTAATGTTAATTACAATAACTCATGTTGATGCCTTAAAACTTTCAGATGGATTATGTAAGTTTTAACAGTTGCTTTCTAGTATAAACACTATTTAAGTTACACTAGTCAATTATATTTTTTGCATACTGGTAAAAATTTCAACATCTCTGAAATCAAATCATGTAGTTATCAAGTGCTTTTATCTACTGATAGAACTGAACCATTCATGTCTTCTAACTAATCAACTAATTCCAACGATAAGGGCAACTTCCATGAACTAAATTAAATCAGAGACCTTATCACTAGACCTAGGTTCATTTAATTTAAGTCCATTATTAAACCTCCCACTTTTCAAAAATGTATGACTTGAGGGAAATCTCATTAAACTTCATGGCAAGGCTAACGTAAGCTTTGCAGTCAGAGTCAACCAGAAATGGAGTCATTAGAAATGTGTGTGATGAAGCACAGATTACAAAGTGATATGAAAGTGGGACTAGAACTCAATGGAGAATGGTATGCTGTCACATATTTTAGCTTCTTTGTCACAATCCTTTGTGCGGGCATACAAATCGCAATGCTTATAATAAATCTGGTGCAAGATAACCTCAACACACACAACAGTAAAATTTGATGTATTTGAATATTTGAAACATGAAAAATGAGAAAATTCTAGAAAATGTTTTTCTGAGTACTGTTTACAGTATAAAAATTCATATAGAGAAGGGATTCAATCTTGTCTGTAACTTATTCAAATCCTGTAGTATATGTCAAAGTAATTCTCCACTCCCTGTTCTATAGCTATGCAATAGAAATAAGGATGTTTCTCAATTCTCTGGTAGCTTTTCATAATTTCAGGTTTTTTTTTTTTCCTTTTTTTCACTTAATTTATATTTTTATTCTAAACTAACAGAGGTAACACTATGCTTTTTTGAGGGGGTAGTTTGCTCAATTTATAGAGTATCTTGTTCTGCAATGCATATCATGACATTAAAATAACACATGAAAAAGTTGCAAAGATAGAATTTAGTATGAAAGACATTGTAGAAAGAAATAATTGGGGCAAAGTAGAATTAAATTATTTCTCATAGCATCTTTAGTATCTCCAATGGAGAACTTATATTTCTCACAATTTTTAAAACCATGTCACTTGCACAGTTTGGTAAAATACCATCAGGTAAATATTCCCTGGAATAGATGTTAAGAAGAACATCCTAAGAACATGAGTGATAGAGTGAAACAAAGCTATGTGTTTAATGGCCAGAGTATCCTCTTACTCAGTTTATTTACATAATGAGTTTAAATTGGTAGTATGCATTTATATTAATTAAAAAATTGATTACCTATTTTCTTTTACTATACTAATAGCCTTCTTATTCATTGTGAATCTTTATTCATTGTGTTTTCACTGAAAAAAAGGTGGAAAAATGATTTATTGTACTTCAAAAAAAAAAATCAAAGGATGAATTTAGCCTTTGGTTAGGAGTTTTGGCTTAAATTGTGATATGAAACTGATTCTGGCAAGCACCATTATGTTTTCAGATTTATGTTAGTATAATCACATGTATATAGTTGTGGCTCTTTATTATTAACTATGATAGTTGGCCTTATCAGGGGATTTATAAAAAATAACTAATAAATGCAGGACCTTGGAACAGAAGTATTCCGAAAGCACTTTCAATAAGGGGTAGTAAGGTGTTCCCTCTCAACTAATTAAATAATCTGTCTATATTCCCCACTCCTATGATTCATTAAACCCTTCATTTCTCCACAAGAGTGAAGATCTTAAACTTTGGAACGTGCTTCATTTCTCTATGAAGATAAAGTAGAAAGACAATCAAAAATCTTTCACATGGATTAACTTTTTTTTATAAAGTAAGTGAGGATACAACAAGGATAATAGTGACTGCCAAGGTCTGGAGAGAGGGGAGTGATGAGGAGTTCTTAATTAATAGTTACAGAAGTTCAGTTTGACAAGATGTGACAAGTTCTAGAGATACATGGTGGTGCAACAGTGTGAATGCACTTGGGCCACTGAACTATACCTTTAAAAATGGTTAAAATGTTAACTTTTATTATTTTTTAAAGATTTATTTATTAGATTCATTTTTATTTATTTATACAAGCACTGGGTACAGTCAGAAGCGAGGGAAGGTGAGAGAATTCACCAGAGCCAGAGCGGGGAGCAGAGCAGGCAGAAGGACCGAAGTACACTGCTGAGGGGAGCAGCGGGCGGCAGGAGGGGTCTGCGCGCCATGTGGGACCCTCCTCTGGTGGCCGGGGAGCAGCCGGGATCAAACCGGCACTGCAGAGGCCGCAAGCAGCTTCTCAGCCCAGCGCTCAACCGCTGCGTCACCGGGGAGGTCCTAAAATGTTAACTTTTAAGTTCTATGCATTTTACCACAATACAAAAGTACCTTTTTTAAAAAAGTACTCTGCAAATACCTGATGACTGTTTTCCAAATTATAGACTAATCAATTTTAATTTTTGGAAAGTCTCATGAATTATCACATATTGTATGATTTTAATGATATAACCATTTCTAGGCAATTTTTTTTTTGCAAATTCTAGATAAAACTAATAAACAAAAAAGACTGCAAGGAAGGATTACCAGGAAACATGCATTCCTTGAAGTTGTGTTCTTTCCTGCAGACCCGTTTCAAAACTGCTTCGATCATAGCTCCCTGAATATTATCTATGTTTCAAGAACTGTCAGGTAATGAATCAAAGAACTCAACAATTACTTGAATTGAACTGATGGATAACTGGACCAGATGCTGCTTGAAAACAAAAATGTTCTGCGAATTATAATTGAGTACAAATACCAGTGTATAGTTGGTGAATGTAAATGTCACTATTTAAATTGTCCATCAGTGGGGAAACACCAGTTTCTAAGTTATCTTTAAGTGAAATCACTTAGAATGCCTCATGTGCCTTTTTTTCTACATTAAAGCCATTTCAGATATCCACTATATTTTTTAAGGGAGTTGGAGATGGGGCTCCAAAAGATTCAATGGCCAAAGCATATTTAATGAAGGATTTAGAGGGAGAGAGAACAAAAGTTTTGTTTTCATGTGCTATCTGAAGCCAAAGCTGCCTGTAGTCACCATACAAAAGGGAGATCAATATTCACAGCAAGTGTGAGAGACCCTGAATTCCTAGGTGAACAGTGGAGTTTTCAGGGAGACTCAGTGCACCAGGGAGGGGGTGCACTGTGGATTAAAGTGCCTTCTACATAGCTGAGAAAATAGTCCTGATTTCAGAAACAACAATAGCAACAACAAAACGACAGGAGGATCTGCAAATTCATACAGTGACTCACACTGCCTCTGGTTTTCATTCTATCAGCCCCCCCCCAACAATTTCACACTTTTGCTTACAGTACCTAAAGAGTGGGTACCCCACTGGGAGACAAATGCTAATGACTCCCTCAGCTTTCCACTTGGTGATTCACTTCTGCTGATAAGAGAATTCTCACCAGACTGGAGGCAGAAACCTCTGTCAAAACCTATCCTGTCACACCTCATCTTTAAAAGCAAGCCTCTCTGAGATACAACACTTACATTCCCTTTGTATGTTTTCTTTTTCTTTTTTAAATTAGAACATCTGTGCCCAAGATCATCAGTTTGATTTTTGAAGTTGGAAGTAACTGTCTCCATCATCCCTGTGGGTTGTTTCTGGGTAAAGGGAATTGTGTGACTGCTGAACTAATTTTTGAGTTATTTAAGCATGCCAAATGATGTGGAAACATAGGGGAGTGATATGCTTTGTGAGGCAGGAAGAGACCAGTCAAGTTTTCTACCTTGCAGTAAGGTATCATACAACTATCAACCTGTAGGTGACTGGTACCAGTTTTTAGGAAGGGAGAAAAATGATACCTTGTTCTACTCCTGGCAATCATGCTACAGTATTCAATTGATAAATATCGGGACATGAGAGTTAAGTCCAGTTTACTTCTATCAATGTACTTGTGAATTTTCTTCAATTTTGTAAAGATAAATTAAGAAAATGGATTACAAATGGATATATTGCCATTGATGTTTTGAGCCACAAGAGATTTTTAGAGATTATCTCTCCAATCTCTCACTTTATAAATGTGGATATAAGGCCCACTTTTAAGAGTTAAAGTAGGTTAGATGGACTAAATGAAAAGTGAATTTTCTTTCATAAGTTTTCTTACTAAAGTGTGAGTTCCATGAAGGCAAAAATGTGTGATATCCCTATTATTTTCTATTATCTGTCTATTTTCTATGTATCTATCCATCCAGCCATTCATCACCCCCTCCATATATGCATATTTATACATGGATATATATAAAGATATGGAAGTATATAGTCTATATACTATAGTTTTATATGTACACACACACACACACACAAAGAGAGAGAGAGCAAGAGAAAAACACAGTAAATGTGGAATGGATCAATGACACTGAGGCACAGTGCTTTCCAAGATCTCAAAGAATTAGTAGAAGTGCCCAAGTGTACTCTAAATGTTTTCAGTGTACTCTAAAATGTTCTTAGAATTTTTGTACTTAGAACACAGTAAAGTGGTCATGTGCCAACAGCACTTTGCATTTGGAAACCTGTGCTTTATCTGTTAACCAACTAATTAAGTAGTAATTTATTTCTTCTAATAAAAATTTAATTTCAAAGTAAAGTCTTGAGAAAATGATCCTTATAATATGTTTTCCCAGTAAAATAATCCTATTTTTAGTCTATACTATAAATCACTGTTTTCTCTTTTCTTGTGAAGATATTATTTCTTGGAAAGATATTTTAGTATGACAAATAACCATCACATCATGATCCACTATTTCTTAAAATCTAGTAATTGTAGGTCAAACCATTACTTGAAAACAAAAATTTACACAGTTGTGCTGCAGGAAGGGAATCTAGCCTGTTTGGTGATTATAGTTTACAATCTTCTCTACTTGTTTTCAAGAACAAAATGGTCCAAGATTTTCTTTCTTTCTTTTTTATTTCTTCCCCTCCATCTATAAGTACAAGCACCTCTCTGAATAATCTGGAAGGTGATTTCTTGGACCAATTGGTTTATAGGTGACCATAACATGAACAAGTAACTACAAATGGTGACTTTATACCATTATTAGTGACTCTCAGTTCCACAAACAGATACCCCAGCCATTAATGTGCAAATATGCTAGCCCTACCAACTTTCCTCATTGATTGATGTGAATAATAATCAATGATGCTTCATAACTGCAAATATGATAGAGAATACATTCTGAACTATAACTGTTATTTCTGTATAAAATTAAAATCCCAAATCAAATGAAGACTATACAAATCATCATTACGTTAGTCTGAAAATACAGTATTTATCCACTACAATGTGTCTTTTTAAATAAACCTTGTTCCTTAAAATGGTAAGTCGGGGTAAATATTTATATAATTGAGAACTTTTCTTTTGTCTCAAACAAAAGAATACCAAAATAGGATATTGATTTTGTCTTTCTCTTCATAAACATACTAGGAATAAGAAATTGGGATTTTGATTGCCCAGTTTTTATCCTCTGGGTAACAATACAAGGAAAGTAAATTATAATTCCTTGAAAGCTGGTAGATAATATGATAGAGGGAAGAAGAGAAGAGGAGGAGGCATTCTAGCATCTGGAACCACTGTATTTACTCTGAAAAGCTAATGAAAAAGTTAAATTTTCCAGCTATGCAGTGTTTCAGAGATAAGTACAAAAGGATAGAAACAGAAGTATTCATATTCGGTTGCTGCAAGCACTGCATATTACAGGAGATTAAGGGCTGTGATATTTGTATACATGTATAAATCATCTGAAAAAGTCAATTCTGCAATCTAGAATTCCCTCTTCAGGAAAGTAATAAATCCATATTCAAATATAGTCAGCATTCAAAATCATTCAATAATGTCTTATTCACATTTCAGAAGAAACATTCATCCTTTGTTAGAGTAGACTTTTAGTGGAGATAAGCACACACACAAATACACATACACAGTAATTCACTTCATTTCTATTTTCTATCCTAGATGAAAGAGGAAAGCAGGTGAAAACTCTAATTAAAAAGATTCATTAAAATAAGAGAAACTTTATTTTCCAAATTTCACTCATTAACAACCTATGATAATTGTCAAAATCTACTTGACTTTGATTTGCAATCTCTTTATACAAGTGGTACATCTGTAAGACATTTAATATTGTTGCAAATAATAATGTCTTTTAAAATGGTGTTTATTTCTGCTTATTTTCCTTTACAACATTTCTTCTCCCTGAGTTCACGTACTTTTTTTCTCCTTTCTAATTTTTCATTCGTTGTGCTAGCTCTATCCAAAACTGCCTAAAAATCCAAAAGAAAACAATTTTAAAGACATTATACTAGTTCCAAAAGATAAATTCATTTGACACAGGCAAATTTGACCAAAATCACAAAATATGGCTTCTTCAGAGCACTTTTGCAAAATATGGCAAGGGATTGTGCATTGAGTGCAGAAATAGCTACTGACAATAAGTTAGGTTCCTTGCCTAAGTTTCCACTACTTTCTCAGGCGCACTCAATAAGAGGGGAATTAATAATCATATTAATGTAAGAAATAAATCGAGTTTTGGTGAGGTTAGAAACTTTCTAAGATCATATACATACAGTTTTTAAAATGGAACGATAGGATTAAAAACCAGAGTGTCACTTTCTCTAAGATCAATATGACTTCTCTGCTGTCTTCCACAACAATGAAGCCAGGGAGGCCAAGCCCTCAGTGAGGTCCAGGGATAGTGACTGGATCCCTTGACTGAGCACACCCCATGATGGCAAAGTCAGACCAGACCATCCTCGATTGTTTCTTCTACTATTTTGCTTTGACTTATTTTCAGCCCTGAGCCACACTTGAAATAAGGAGATGCTTCTATAAAACTGATTTTTCCATGACGCGCCTTATCTTCAGTAACACCTCCTGTGATTTAATCTTTTCAAAAAAAGTTATATTAGCCTTCCAGGCCCAGAAAATGTTAACTACTGGGTAACACCATTTCACAACTCTATCTTATTGGACCTCAAGAATGGTCTTCAATGTCTGTGTTCATAAGGGAAGAAGAATGACAATGAAATATTCCATTCTCATTAAGATTTCTGCAAACAAAATCCCTCTATCCCATCTCATTCAGTTGTCTTACCCATTCTTAATTTAATTGTTCTGTCTAGCACATTATGTCTTATACTGGTGAGTATAAATAAAATAGATGTCTTTGTTTCCTGGTGAAATAGCCTATAGCCATTGTAACATTTAGAAAATCAAGTGTACTAGAAGAAAACAAATCCATGCTTCAATTCATTTTTAAGCATGATGTTGAAGATGTGGGCTCAGTGGGCTTACTCACCGGGCTGCTCTGGAACATTTCTTCCTGTGGCAGCCATAGTCCACTCAACATGGGGAATGGGAAGGTTGTGTTGGTAATGGAATAATGAACATCTCAATGACTTACCCTTGAATTCACCACTTCCAGGGAGACGTTCTGAGGCGGGGCACTAGGCACTAAAAGGAATACAACAAAGCAAGATGGTTACTGCTGAAGTCACTTAAGAAACCCCAACTCTCTTTGAAAAGTGAAAGTATGTCTTTTTCAAAACGTATGATGAAATGGTAGGCTCATCTGGGTGGCACTGCAAAATTTTCTGAAGAGATGAAAAATAACTCCATTGGTTGATTTTACCTCACTGGGATGGTGGGTCTTCCATCTAGGGAGCCCCCAAAATGTTTAGGAAGGAGAATACCTGCTGAGATACCATATAATGTCATTTAATTATGGCATTCTCATGATAACCTTCCCAGTGAAACCCATAAAAACACACGAGAGATTTCCTAGAGTGTGTGTTTTTTTTTTTTTTTAGTATGCACTCAGTTAAAATTATTTATTTATTTAATTAGAAAAACTAAATAAGGGACTAAGAAAAAGATTAATTATAATAAAGTAAAAGTGAAAATCAACAAGCAACTATAAACCAGAGACACACTACAGGGGCGGGAGGAGTGGGTAAGATTTCCCAGAGTGGTTTTAAAGATTACGACAGTGTGCATTTCAGGATCTGCGTGGCTTTATGATGAAATATGCCTTTCTAATGGTCATTCATGTTGCTTAATCCCTTTAATGCAATTTTCATTATCTCTTAAAAAGTGAAAAGAAGAAATACGAAATACATCCTTTTTTTTTTTTTAGCAGTGTGTAATTAAACTTGTGTATCATAGATGTGAGCAGGTTACAAAATCACATTGGATAAGTCAATTCTATTAGCACAGGAGCAGTTTAATTTCCTAGTAGGTTTTCCAGGTATTTTGTTTGCTTTTGCATTTGATTGCCCTATTCCTTTATGGAAAAAGGAAGAACATATACAGCTTTCTTTATAGTAGTAGTAATGAACTTACCACATCAAAAAAATGAATATTCTATTATGGGAGTAATTCCAAGACAGCCATCTATTGAATGGTGGCTATGTGTCAGGCACTATTCCAGATGTTCTGGATAAATCTTAAATAAAACAAAGCTTTCTACCCTACAATAGTTACAGGTGTAGTGCTAAAAAAAATTGCCTGATATATATTTACCTGAAAAATAGTCCCTATGCTTGTTCATGGCATATTGATGAATTAAATAGAGAAGAATTAGAAAAAATAAGAACTGAGTTTTGTCACATCCCCCCTTCTTTTGCTTAACTTGACTATGTTTTACTAGGGTTTTATATTTTACCCTGTAATTATTTATGACTTACTCTGATTTCACTTTCTGAAAAGTAATCACTATGAGGACATGATATATAGACGTCTGATTAATCTTTGTATCCTTCAAACTGACATTTAATTAATATTAACTGACTGTATGATTAAATGAATAAATAAATACTTACTTAAATATAAATTCCTGGATCTTTTTGGACATGTTAGAAACTATAATTATTTATTTTGTTTTGATTTTGAATTTCTTGTCTTAATTCACCAATGTAGCATATGATAAAATATTCACCTGAGGCTTGTTTTTAATTAGGTCAATGAGTATTCTTTCAAAATTATTTTAGGAAACATAATTTATTACTCAATGTCTTTCATTTCACATTATGGTTTTCTTATTATACACAGAATATAAATTCCATAGGGACCAGGAATTTTGTCCCATTCAATGCTTCATCCCTAGAATTCCACAAAAGTATAAGGCATGTGGAAACACTCAGCACATACTTGTTGATTTAAATAGTAGAAAAGCTATAAGTTATAATAAACTTCTCTAATAAATAGGGTATTGGTGACAACAAAAGTTTTTTTAATTAAGTTATAACATATAAACAATAAGGTACAACATTCTTGAATATACAGCTTGATAAAATTGCATGCATATGGTTGTGTTCCTATCAAAACATCACCTTGGTCAAAATATAGAGTATTTTCAATATAATGAAACTCAAATGTTGCTTTCTAGTCAACATCCTTCTAAGATTTCATGCCATTCTACTTTCTGATTTCTAAAACCATGTATTCTTGTTGTTTGTTTTTGAGCTTATAAAAATGAAACCATAGCTTTTATTGTAGGCTGACTTCGTTTACTGTTGTTTTTTTTTTTTTTTGAGATTCACTCATTTTGTTGCATGTAGCATTTTGTTTTTCTTGCTTCATACTATCACAATATACTGTATGATTATCCTATTTTCATACATTCTACAGATGGATAGCATTTGGATTGTTTCCCGACTGGGTCTATTAGAACAAAGCTGGTATGAAAGTTCTTGTGTATATTTTTCAGGCAGAGAAGCGCAATTTGTCATATACCTAGGAGTTGAAATACTGGCTGTGAGCGGAACCCCTATGCAGTTACATACATGATAAATAGACACAAAGTTTTCCAAAATGAGTGTACCAACTATAGGACAGACTCATTGCTAATTTAACAAAGTTCCAGTTGCAACACATCCTTGCTAACATTTGGCATTTTCAATCGTTTAAATAAATTTTAGTCATTTTTTTAGGTATAGCATGTTTTTAATTTGCTTTCCCCTAAGGACAAGTAATACTTAGTAATGTTCCAAATGTTTGGTGGCATATGAATGTCTTTTGTTGTGAGTAATCAAAGTTTATTTTAATTTACATAGATCAGTTTCTCCCCAACTCATCTCTCAATTGCTCACTCGTTTTTATCTCAACTTCAATTTCACATTAATATTATCAAAACATTAAGATACTTATTTTCTCTACTGCCAAAATAATGGAAAATTTCTCATACATCTGACAACCTTCATATCATCACAACTCTACAAATGCTGTGTTGGTGCAAGAGCATTTTCCTGAACCACCTTCATGGAGTCTTGGACATTTCAGTCCAGTCTCCAGGAGAGGTAAAAAAGCAGGAAAATTAATAAATGATCTCTATAGTCCTCTTCTTAAAAAGAGGAAAGATTAAAGACAGGGTGAAAATAACAATGATATGTGTGATCGAAAGCACTGAACAAACTGACATCTTCACAAAGAAGACAAATTTAATATCCATATTGAGTATTATTCTCAAAAGCACTGGAAACTAAAATTGGTATAAGCTTAAAAATATACCATTCTCTAAGTCATATAATTTCACAACTTCTAAAAATTACAGTTCTCTAAAAGGAAATTTTGGAAATGATATCTTAATATTAAGTGATAGTCACTTTGAAACATGGAAAACCTCTTCTAGTTTATATTTTCTAAGTTGCAATATTTACATGTCACATTATCTTTCACTAATCTTACTATAATCACTGTTGACCAATTAAATAATATAATTTGATATTGGATGAAAAAGAAGGTAACTTAATTATGTTTTGTTTTAGGTACTGTGTTAATTGTCATGTTAAGCTTCAAATGGCACGTTAAGTATATATGAGGCATTTAACTAATTTTCAGAAGATAAGAATACATAAGGAAAAAAATGCATTGTTCTTTTTGCAACTATAAAATTTCAGAAGCATTAAGACAATTTTTGGTATTAGGAATTTAAAGTCAATATAATAAAATCCCTAAGGACCTTATAACAATGGGTTTTATGCCTTTTGTCTGTTTTCTATAATTTTTTTTTTTTTTTTTTGTCATCGATAGTACAGTGGCTATTCTTGTCTTACAGTGTCAGGAAAGAAGGGATATTTTTTTTCTAAAGTATTTTTTTGTTATAAATTGCTCCTCCTGTCTCCTCACTATCATTTATTATTCATCACTATTATTTAGAGATACACATTCAATAAAATTGGATGTTGGTGGAAATCACTAGAATCCACAGTTATCTGGCCTTTTCTTTATTTGTCTTCTCAAAATGTTTCATGTCAATTCATGAGGCAGAGGGGCAGACTATAGTTCATGTTTTTTTCTTTTCAAAATGTCAAGCAATTTATCATTTACAATAGGTTCATTAAAGCCAATCAGAGGTGTTTGATCTGGAAACTCCCCTCACGTGGTAGAACATGATGCTGAGACACTCTACAGGGTAGATCAAGTTCCCACATTTGTACGTGAATCTCCATACATACAGGCATTTGAATTCCTCCTGTATATATAATTCACAGATTGAAATAATTTATATATAATTATAGGCTTTTCACTTTAAGGAAATGATACAAGAAATTCATCACAGAATAATTCTGCCTCTTTCCATAGTAGCTGATGTGACCTGGTTCTACTGCTTACTGGCTTTTATGACCTCTTTCATTTTGGCTTTATCATCTGTAAAGTAGGGGGAAATTATAGTGTTGTGATGCTTACAATATTGCTAAGTGCTTAGAGCAGAACTTTGAACTAACGAATATTCAATAAATATTAGTGAAATAAGTAAGAAGTATATCATATATTTTGCCCATGAAATTGGATCCCTTTGCTTTTGAAAACAGGACAAGATGTCATGGAAACATAAAATTCATTCATAGAAATCCTTAATGACCTGTCCATGTTAACTAGCTCAAGAGACAGTGTTTGGAAACAAATGTGCAAAGTTACATTCTGCATTCAATATTAGATCTTATGCTCTTCAACTCAATGGTTTGAAGAAGTGAGTCACTGCAAACTAATGATATAATAGGTGGAGAAATTTGAATGTAAAACAATGTTTTTTCCCCAGAAAAAAATAATTAAAGCAGTGCTAAATTAGACTTGACAGCTTATCAGGATAAAAATCTTTTTAAGCATCTTAGCATAACCAGGTTCCATTGGGATAATTAATTCAGAGAAAAATTATTTGCATTTCATTTTTGTTTTTATTTAATTTTTATATGGCTCCAGAATAGATTTTAATGGAAAGAATTCTTCTGACAAGTTATCTGATGCTTTCTGTAACTGAGATGCATTTTGAAACTGTCATATATTAAATCAGCCACGCAAAAGGGAAGTCTTAAATGTAAGTCCACACAAACAAACATTTGTACAGATTTGGCAGAACTGTCCAATTAATTAAATAAAATACAAAGATACATACAACACCATCCCTCAAACTAAGGCACATGTAGTATAATGATAACAATATAATCAAATTGACATAGATAACATTTATTGAACACTTAAAAATATGCCTTGTTTATGTTTAGGTGCTTACATGGGTTAGCCCATAAAATTCTCATAATATCTCTCTTTTATAACACCCAGAAAATCAAGGCAAAGAGGGTTTGGTGACTGAGGATGGGGAGGTAGATGACTATTAAGTGTGATTAACATATTCTTATGTGATGCCTGACCTTATCATGGACAGCTTCAGAAGAGAGAAGACATGAGTTTGAAGTGTAGAGAAAGGGACTGGTTAATAAGGGTGTGAAATCCAAGTGTACATGATTCTTTGTTGAAAATTAAAAGATGAGTTGATCATAAACATGAATGCAGTTGAGGTCAGGGAGGCCACTCAGAGGGGGGCATGACGTTCTTGCCTTCTGCTATCAAATGCATCTGATGGAGGGTAGTGTAGCGGGTGGCCTTTGCACAATGATGCTTGTTGGGCTGGGGTCATGAAATCCTTTTAATGACAGGCATCTTCTAAGTCCTAAATGTTGCAACACTTCCAAATGATACTTCTTGGATTAATGAGTAATAATCTATCTTTCTCACTTATGACATTTAAAACCAAAGTGAAGAATAAGGCCACAGTTTTCAGTTCAGAGTGTGAATGAAATCTACATAAATTATGTAAAATATTCATTTTCATTTGTTTTCCTTTTATTTTTATAATTATAAGTTGTGAAGTAATTTATTCTGCCAATAAATATTCTAGTCTTTCTTCAATAGCAGAATCAGATGGATGGGCATAAGAATTACATTAAAAATGATACTGAAGTGGTGTTACATATAAAATACTTTTTGAAGTTGAAATTGCAAATAAGCTTTTCTTCTGTGTCTTCCATGCACTGTCCACAATAACATGCATGCCATTGTGCTGATATTGTGTGGAATATCCACCCAGATACTTTGCCAGATTAAAGAATGATGAATTGGTCAAGGAATCATAAGCTAAAGTCATTTTTCTTTGATTGAAAAGATAAATTATAGAATTAAATACACCAACATGGAAACCATTGCTTACAAAGATAACTTGTCATCTTTTTAATATTCATAGACCTCATGTTTGCATTTCTGCACCTGCCTGAATTTTCAATGGCCCCATATCATGTAACCTGCTGTATTTTCACTCTCCATTAAATTTCCCAACATTTCTGTCATTCAGTTCTTAGCTCTCTAGTTTCCCCTGCCACTGATTTTTCAAATTCATCATCTTCATTAAGGTTTCTTCCTCTCTCTTGTGATATTTAAAAGAATAAGTCTAATCTTTCATTTTTTAGGCAAGGTACAACTAAAACACATATTTTCATATTCAGTTTTAATACATTTTTGAGTGATGTGTTTGGCCTAAAACCTTATGACATATTTTCAAATTAGAATGTATGTGTAGGAAGACTATCCATCATTTACACTTTAAATTATTCTTTTAGAATGAGAAATAAAAACATACCAATACAAATTAGTTCATACACCTGCACAAATGTGTTTATAGAAATAAATATAAATACAAACAATTAATTTGAGCTCCCAGGCAGTAGTTTCACCTGGAAGATTACTTAAGACTTTCTGACTCAGAGTACATATCTTTTAAAAGACAGTTTAAATGTGACCATCTTAGCAAATAATAGTTGAGTGAATTAGCCAAGTTTCTAATTTATGCTAATATATATTCTATAAACTTTTATTTAGGAAGCCTGGAAACTATAGTCTACTCCATATATACACTCTTATTTCATTATTATAACAAGTAGGTGAGCCAAATTTCACTGTCTATAACTTACCATCAGAAAGTGTAACCACTGTTATATCGTCAGTAGACACTCCCGGCCCATAGCGATTATAAGCTAAGAATCGAAGAGTATATTCCGTGAATTTTTTCAGGCCTTCCAGTTTATAAGACAGTCCATCAACTTCTATATTCTGGAGACATAAAATGCCAGAGTGTTATTCGGGAGGCACATTAAAGCAGAAACGACAGCCATTCTGTGCAATCAGTGAACAGGATATTAGACTCTTACCCACAAAAATACACTTTAGTCTTATAATGACTTGTTGTAAAATCTAACATGTGACACCCACTCCCTCACTAAAGCCCAAACCATCCTGTAGACTCCTAGTTAAAATAGCACTGCACTATTTTTATAGTCATTAAGTTCCAATTTGCTTAACACATGCAGTGCATTGAATGGTGTGTGGCAAGCCGCCCACACCGAAACCCTGATAGGCAGGAGGCAGCTTGTAAATCCCCAGGAAGAGAGGGGCCCCTAAAGGGACTATTTTCCAGGGAAAAATAGATTTCTTGCCTCCCTTGCTAAAATAAATCCACAACTCTAGAAAGGAACATGGACTTTGCCACAATTTTTATCTCTCATAATGCTGTGAGATAGGTTGAAACTGCTTTCAGCAACTTCACAGTTGCAGAAATGAGGTATTGGAGGTGAAGGCCACGGAGAAATCAGAGCCAGTTCACTCTACAAGACCCATTATTTAGCGCTTCACAATGATCCTTGCATTCACATCTATCTTGGGTAACAGGGCTTTGAATTTATTTAAATATATTGGTGAAATACATTATTGAAGAGTTAAAAGTGTAGAAAAGTAGACAGAAGAGAAAGGTGAAAAATATAAGTTAAATAGCAGGGGGACAGGATGCAAGACTAGAATGAATGATTACATAGGCAGTACTCCCAGTGATTCTTATCACCATGTCACTTGGGGCTTGAACTATTTCTGAATAGACAATTGCAAAACAATTTTGAAAGACAAAAGAAAAGAAAAACCTCTATGCTGCGGTTGAGCATGAAGACCACGCAACACTTGGCAAACTTTACACCACACGCTAAGAACCCAGTTACCTCAAGGTCCCCTCTAAGTCTATCCTATTTAACCTATTTATACATATGCATGTCTACACATATTTTTCTACATGAAGTTGGAAATCTGGAAGCAAATATTTTGATAGTAATATATGTCACAAAATAGGATTATTAAGTTTAATATGTCTCCCAAAGACTTATTTACCTACACTTTACCTAAACATCTAATTTGCCTTCTTTAGATGTCAGCATTCACCACAGATTATAGGCAAAATGTAAGAAGGAGGAAGGCAGACTTTTGGAGTGAGGTAAACTGAAAACAACCAAAAATGTGATAGATGACACCCCAGTAATGGGGAGCAATAGAAATGGCGTCAGAATGAAAAAAAAAAAGTTTTGAGATAACTGAACATAAGCTCAATTGATCCTGAGGATAAGGGCTAAAAATGTCAATGACTTTGGGACCAGATGAGTTAATATAAAGGTGTTCGCACTACCCCAGGCTATTTATCTACTTAAGCAAACAAACAAACAAAACTGGCATTCTTTACAATGACTTCCTCTCATTGCCTATTTACCTATCTGACCCATTTAATTGAATTGAATTGTCTAAAAGGTTCTGATAACAAGTGCTTTAAAACTAATCAGCTGTCATGAGTGAGACCATCCAGTATTTCTCTTTTTTTTTCTGGCTTATTTCGCTGAGCATGATCCCTTCCAGCTCCATCCATGTTGCTGCAAATTGCATGTGTTTATCTTTTTTGAATGCTGAGTAATATTCTATGGTGTATATGGATCACATCTTCTTGATCCAGTCATCTATTTTTGGGCATTTGGGTTGTTTCCAAAGCTTAGCTATTGTAAACAGTGCTGCTATAAACATAGGGGTTCAGGAATCTAGAAAACTTAAATAAGGGACCAGGAAAAAGAATAACTATAAGAAAGTAAAAATCAAAATCAACAAACAACTATGAACCAGAGACACTCTATGGGGGGTGGGGGGCAGGGAGGGGAGGGATTGGGGTCAAAATAAGGGGGTCACAATTGTATGGGGAATATAAAAATAAAAAAAATATTAAAAAAAATATGCTTGCAACTGAGGTTGCTTGCTATGCATGGAAAAAAAAAAACTAATCAGCTGCCTAATTAATGTGCTGGACACTGAGCTGCAAATAGAACTGGCAGAGCTTCTATTTCACTCACAGCCATCTAGTAGGTAGCAATGGGGTATGGTGGGGGGATCCATCCCTTTACCTACCTGTTCCTTTCCAGTGGACACTTCAGTGCAGAACAATCTGTAACCTTGAACTGGTCCATTTGCATAGGCAGGGGCTTCCCACGTAATAAGAATTGAGGTAGGTGAGGTAGACACAGCTTGCAGGTTTTCTACTGGCCCTGGAACTTGCACTGTAATATATAAGAGAAATCCATCAGAACAATAGGGTTCTCTTCCTCCACACAAACAAAATTGCATCTTTTATAGTACAAGGAAATTATAGCAGCATTTTATGATATTTAGAACCATATAGAATAATAATATAAAATATAAAATACAAATATAAGTTATGATATTTTAGAATCATTTTATTTTAAAATTCAGGAGATACTATACTGATATTAATTATTTCCATTTACAGTTGAGTAAACTGGTTAAAGCATATAAGTGACTAAGAACAATATCAAAAAATGTGGCATTTTTGGTCCAAATTCCTAGTACAAAACGTTTCTAATATGCCACTATAACTTTGCTTGTGTATTGCTAATAACTGCAGAACCAAAAGAGAAAATATAATTAGAATACTTGTACATTATGGTTATATTTATAATTCAAATAGGCAGCACAGCTATGGATTAATTTACCACACTGTCTTATTTAAGTCAGCATTTTAAAGTCTTGATCAATTGTTGGTCCTTTAAATTAATTTTAAGTTTTAATTTTTAATTTTACTTTCTAGTATACCATTTTCTCTCATAACTATTACTTTACTTAATCAAGGATAAGTAGCTTGCTCATCAAAGAAATTAGGTAGCACAGGTCCATAACTGTTTAACAAAACACTCATGTTTAAAGATCCTGAAACTCTCAGATTTTAGAAAGACAGCATGGTATATATGCCATGCTTTATGCAATACTCTTAGTGGGGTCTGCGACAACACCTTATTATCAAATCATACATTTGCTGAAAACATATGATTTTACATCAACATATGATATTTAACTTAGCTTTAGGTCAGCTCAGGTTTGGATGTGAAAGCAAACCCTTCATTTTCCAGATTTGCAAATTTTAAATTTGTGTATAATTTTTTATGTGTGCATACTGACTAGAATATAAATATATGGTTTAAATGGTAAATGCAATAGCAATGTTAGCTATTGTAATTTAAAATAAAATAAATAATCTTGCCATTGCCAACTTAATGCTGTGTATTTTCCCCAACCTCAGAAACCAACTAGCATTGGCTAGATATTTAAGGCTTCTGATATGATTCTGATATGATTCTGTGAGTTTGAACTTCCACAGAAAACAGAATATATATGAAAACCTAACTGACATATTTGATGATGTACTCCTAGTGATGACCCTGTGTCTCAAAATAATTTTTCAGAATTGTTCCATAGAACCCAGTCTCTTTATTTTTTTTAAGATTTATTTATTTGTTTGTTTGTTTATTTATTTATACAAGCACTGGGTACAGTCACAAGCGTGGGAGGGTGAGAGAATTCACCAGAGCCAGAGGGGAGAGCAGAGCAGGCAGACTGACGAAGTACACTGCTGAGGGGAGCAGTGGGTGTGGCAGGAGAGGTCTGCATGCCATATGGGACCCTTGCCAGGTGGCTGGGGCTCAAACTGGCACTGCAGAGGTTGCAGGCAGCTTTGCAGCCCAGTGCTCAACCGCTGCATCACCAGGGAGGCCCAGAACCCAGTCTCTTTAAAGCAGGTTTTCTTGCACTGTTCATATATTTGTTTGAAAATAAAAACATTCATATTAGCAATATATATATTATGTTGCCTTCACATATTTTCCATTAATTCCCAAACATTGACAATACTTGCTACTGACAATTGCATTCTTTTTATTGATTATTAGCAATGCCTTAAAAACTTATTTGGAAATTATTTAAAACCTACAGAACATCTTAAGAGTAAGAATGATACATAAGAGCCTCCCTGGTGGCGCAAGGGGTTAAGACACAACCTATGAAACTGTCCCGCAACTCTGCAGCACGAGCTTGATTCCTGCTGGCCAGGAATTCACCCCACACACAAACACACACACCCCTCTGGCCTTTTTCCCAGCTCTTGTGTGCATAAGTAAATAAATCTTAAAAAAAAAAAGATACATAAAAAACACTCATACTCCCTTTATCCAATTTTACCCACTATCTATATATTTTCTCTCCTTCCTCTTTCCCTTTCTCTCCTCTCTCTTTTCCTCTCTTTTCTTACTCTCTCACTTTCTCATATCTATACCTATTCAGATTTAGTTGTAAACATTATGGACCTTTGCCCCTGAACACTTTAGTACATACTTTCTAAGAATGAGTGTGAATAATATCACTATTAACTTCAGTGGCTTAAAAAATCGTTCAAAACATTCCTATATTTTATTAACCTTCATTTTATCTATATTACATGCATATTCTCATTATATCAGCCTCACCTAATAGTTTCACTTATGTAGCATTCCCCTCTTCAATTCAGAATCCAGTCTAGAATCAAGGTTGCCTTTTCTTGTTATTCCTCCCTACTTAGTAAGCTTTAAACTGAAGCAATTCCAAAGGCTGTTTATCTTTTAAGTCCTTTATACTTTGGTAGAATATAGTATTTTTTTATTAATAGAAAGTTCCTCATTTGGTTTTGTGTTGGTTTTTTCATGTTAGATTTAGGTTATGGGCTCCAGGTTAATATAAGACCTGAGTAATGGCTATTCTCTGCACATCAAATAAAGAGGCATGAGATCATTCTTCATTCTAATTTGTTAAGATGTTCTGTAGGTTTTAAATGATTTCTAAATAAGTTTTTAAGGCATTGCTAATAATTGATAAAAAGAATGCAATTGTCAAGGTGCTGTCAGAGTTCTCCATTATACAGTTAATCAGTCCCTCTGCTTCCCTCCACCCTCAGTTCCCACCCCCAGTCCAGTCCCCTGGTGCACAGCTTGTAACTGTGTGGTCAGTCTGCGGGAGATATTAGGACCATATAAATATTAAACTCCTTTTCAAAATCTCTTGGAGTTAGTCTATTAATAATAGATCCTGATGGAACCAGTTTTTACTATGGTGGTTATAAAATGGTGATTTTTTTTTTTTTCTACTTAAGATTTCCTCCACATTACCTACTTGGAACTCACCATGCTATTATAAGCAAAAGCTTGTATTTCTTTCTATTTATGTATCTATTATCAGTATGGACACATGGATTCCTACCTTTTAAATGGTCCACAATTCCTGATCACCCTTCATTACTTTAATGTATAAATTGTCCCAGATTTGCCCAGTGGGATCTCCTTTAATCTGTTTCCTCTGTGGTTATGACATGTACCATCATTTATTGGAGCATTCCCTTTCTTTCTGGCACAATATACTTTAGGTTCAATTTGGTTCTGTCCCAGCTCTGGAATCAAATCAAATATTTTTACAAATATCTCTGGCGACATTCAGTGGAGTGTGGTATTCCAGACAAAGATGTACATGTTGAATGTGTACATCACTGGCTGGGTCTTTGCTCTTATGTATTTCCCTCATTCCTCTTTTGTGTCCTTTATTCCACATACTCTGGCTCTTAAAGAGATGTATTCTGTCACCATCTCAATATTCCTGCAAGAGGAGGTTATTTTTCTATGGAAAATACCCTGTCCCACAGAGTCTTAAATAGGCAATATTGAACAATAAGGAGTCTCACCTGTGTCAAAGTTTATAGTGGCACAATTATAATTATATTTTAAAAAAGCAGATATTTTGCTCCCTGGAGGAACAAAAGAGCAAAATCAAGAATCTTCCCAATGATATTATTCAACTGGATTTTCAAAGTGCCATATTTCAATGAATAAGAATTTAAAAATAATTCACATGATTTTATAATTACTGATGTAGTCACAAAGACAATGCAAACATTTTTTAAGAGAGAGAAGTTCTAATTTCTAACCTATTATTCTTCAAAGGACAGAGGACACGACAACAGCAAGAGAATTGAGTCTGAGTGACCTGCTTAAGACATATATTGAAGGTGAGGTAACCAGGATTTTTCAGGTTCACACAGGGCATATCTATGCAGCTCTGTGATGTGTAAAGTATTAACTAAATGTATTCCTTCTTGCTCACCTGTGACTAAAATGAAAGGGCATTGCTTACGAAGAACATGGTTTATTCTGGAAGCAAAGACTCAGATTTAAAAATGATCAAACTCAAAGGCCATCACTCCTGATATGAGAGAGAATATATTCAAGGAAAGTTTCCCTGGGCAGAACCACTCTAGCGATTCTGGAAAAAAAGTGTTGCTGTCAGGGGAAAAGGAAGAGAAGTCAGTATCCAAGGATTTTCTGTTCATTCATTTCACTGGAGCACAATGGGGTGATGAGAAACAATTCAGATGGTCTTCAGTTTTTGAGGAATAAAGAAGAAAATGAGCTTTCACCTCATTTCAACCACTCATTGTCAGTGACGACTTTTCAGAGGAATCAGGAGGTAGGGAATGCCCACATCACTCTGAGAGTATCCCAAGGTCTCTCAGTGTGGACCGAAAGAGAGATAGCCAGCTAGAACCCCCAGAGTGTGGAATCTGAGAATCTGGAAGGACAACTCAGAGGACTGCTTAGGATGCAGGGGAGAGGCTGACGATGACTCTGTGAGAGTGGCAATCACATATGCCAATTGCATAGCCACTTCAGTCAGGTGTTCTGGGGAGAAGAGACGACAGGATATCTGTAGCTCAAGGCAGCACTGCCAAAAAATAAACAGCTGGTCACATTCCTCTCTGTCGACTCCTGCCATAGCTTCTTAGTGTCCTGACTCTGCCAGGAAAATGGCTAAAACCCTCCACATAGTTTCCCAAATAATAGGAGTAGCCCACTAGATATATATAATTAATAAATCTGTATCAAACAAGTGACTTTATACACAGCTGCCAAATGTTACAATAAAATCACAGGCCTAAAATACACTGCATAATATAATTCACTTGATATTGTTAATTCAGCATTGTCATTATGAGTGCTCAGAAAATACTTGTTTTCTAATGCAACTGATGAGAATAAAGTTGGTGTATATATGTACATGTTAGTTATATGCATGCAAGTTAATGTGTACCTTGCCTACCATATAGTTTCCTCATGTGCATATTAGTTTAGTTGCCTGTGGGAGGCAGTAATGACTGCAGTTTGGATTCAGTCTATACTGGAGTGCCAACCGTGATTGTCTGTTCACCAATGAATTGTTCTCCCTTCCCATTGGTTATTAGACCCTATCAGAAAAAAAGGATTCCAGAAGAATTTCAAGCATAAACAATCACCAAAATAAAAAGGAGGATCTAGAACATTTAGTTTAAATATTCACAACCAGTAAGTATTTTCATCAATTTCAGTCCAAATGATAATATTCAATTTGCCCATTCCAGTTGTCTTTTTCTGGCAAAGGACTGCCTTTAAGTATTAAATTATTTTCAATTTTTTTTGTGTTCTAAAATATATTTTATTTTATTGGTAGATTTTCTTTGATACCCTTGCCTGTTGAAATAAAAATACCAAATTCTATGTTGTTCTGAATAATCATCAAAACATCAGTTACCATCAAACTATTTATATATATATATATATATAAAGCTGTAGATACACATTAAAAAGTGGAACATATAGCTATTTACATCTAAATCCATATGCATATCCATGTCCATATCTAAATCATTCAGAGCACAATACTGCCTGCACATGGGATTTTCTTCCTCTCAAGATTGCTGGTAAGTGTTAAGACTCTGTTTCATTTAAGCTACTGAATACTTACTCTCTTGACAACAGTGCTATAAATTCAAATCCATGAATTCCCTGTGCATTCCTTTTAAATTATGGCTCTAACATAGATCTGTGGATATTATGTTATGTTATGTTAATTATGGAAATATGTATATGTAGGTGTATATACAAGTATATATACATGCATAGTGCATATATATATATATATATACATATGTGCATTTAGTCAGATCCATATCTATAAAGTACGTTTAAGCGTAACATACACACTTACATATGTGAGTCACTAGGTGCATATTAGAAAAAAAAACAGGAAAAAGAGAGACTCAAAAATGTTCAAAAATGGGAATTAGATGTGAAATCAATATAGTTAACAGCTTCAGTCCTTCATTTCACTACATTTTAGGATGTCAGTCAAGTAACTTAATGGGCTTAACCACTCATGATTTCCAAAATGTCTTTAATAATCCCCACTGATCCCCTCAGTTGGACAATAATTTTGTGGCAAACTGCATCTAATTTCTCTCCATCTTTATTCAAGTTACCTATTTCTTCAAAGAATGGAAAGATTTCAGAATAGATGCATAATCTTTGCAAGTAACTCATCAATCACTGTCAACCTAACCAACCACCTTTTGAAATTTCAATATTGCATTGCAGTAGAAATTCATCATAACACCTGTACCTAAGAACAAATTAAATCCTTATGTTGAAGCAAATGAGATGTATTACATGTCATTATTTGTACTGGGAATAGTAATTTCAGACTATATATATAAAATTATAGTATCACAGCACTTTTTAACAATATCTTATTGCATATTAAGCCCAAAATGGCATATGCATGTCTGCTGAATTTTTAATAAAACATGATTTGTCACATATAATCATATTTAAAACAGGATGTACAGGCATGGTGTGTTATGTGTTTGAATGTGCAAGTATGTACATGTGTGTGAAGGAGAGAGAGAGTGAGAGAGAGAGAGAGAGAGAGAGAAGGGAAGAGAGCAAGTGAAGTTGGGAATAGTGAGGGAGGAAGGAGCAGGGTAGGAGAGACTGTCAGAGTTTAATAAGCTACAACTGATGAATTAAAATGAGAATGAAAAAGTATGGCTTCTAGTCCCTATTCTGCTTATGACAGATGCCAATCATTGTTATTAAGTAGTCTATGCACAACCTATAATTGGATGTTCATCTTCCAAAATATGTACATTTTTGAGATGTAGGGATTATAAGGATCTATGATTCCCCAAGAAATAGATTAGATAATATACCCAATTTCTTTTTGTTCTGAAAACCAGTGATTATCATGAAATCTTTGTAGTGATTGTTATTTGATGATAATGGGAAATATAGTAATAATTTCACTTTAAAGATACATTTTCAAATTTTAATAAAATGCTCCTGTTTCAAAAGTTGAAACATGTTTGTCAAACAGACTTTTCTATATCATTTCCCAAATCATGGATAAGTCAAAGGCATTTGAATTAATCTCATTTAGGTCACCAAATATTTGAGGTTTTATAGCTTTTAGAGCTTCTGATGACCAAGGAGTCACAAAGGGTATATGAATTAACACTCTTACTGTCTTTCTTTTGTTCTATTTCTACTGTAATATCTATATACTCATCAATATCCCTGATTTCTGTACTGGAATTTGATTTTTTTTTCTAAACAGGCTAAAATCTAAATTATGATGAATCAAATATATAGGTCTAAAAATATCTTGGGAGTTTAAATAAGTCCTTCCAACTAATAATGTGAAATTCAGGTTTTCAAGGTAAAAGTCTTAGAAGGATGAAGACAATCTACTGTCTTCATAATACCAAATGAGGCTGATGTCTTTTCACCACTAAACTGATGTTTCTCAGCTAGAAGTCCATAATGAAGACAAATGTTAGTGTCAGAAAATGGTAGTTGAACATTTGAATGTTTAAAATCTTTTAGAAATAACTATGTAGTACTATGTGTCCTACAGTTTCTAAATAATCAATTTAACAGCCACTAATTTTTTTTTTTGAGAACTAAAGTAACAGGCATTTGAGAAAAATATCATGTGTTGTCATTCAAATAATGACCCATAATTCACATGTCCTCAATTTAGGGCAGGATTCTGATGATGACTCCACCTCTTTATTCATTTGCTAATTTAAAAATGATTGAGTCAATTTTTAAGAAATGGGTAGCGAGGGATCGAAGTAATTATCCACAGTGATCCAAATGGATTTAGACTGCAAAGCTCTCTTCCTTTAAGCAGCAGCTTCCATTGCTGATGATTTCCTCACTGAATGTGCTTCAAATGCAAGCCATTTCTGAAACTATTTGCATTTATTGATAATAAAGTGCATGCTTTGATTGCCTCTTTGATTTTTTTTCCTCCTGTAGTTAACAGCTTTAATGATATTTCTATGAAATCTGTTCCTATTCTGTATGGGGAATGCAACATCGGAAAGCCTGGAGGCAATGTAATTATTAACATAATGAAACCCCTTCTTGACTGAACTATACATAGTTAGGAGATATGACAGTAATTTGGCAAAGAAGAAGCACAAACTATGGGTTTGGTTTCTATTACAAAACCACAGGAGTCTGACTAGATTTAGTTGGAGGAAGCAGTTATAACCTGAACATTTTACTTTTGGTTTTCATAGATGCTATCTGCTAACTCACAATATACTGAACTGTGTCATTATATCTATACACACATAGATAAAATGAGTGATATATACATCTTGCAAATTGCTTATATATACACAAAAACATAATATAAGCTAATATAGTGAATGATGGATATGTTTAATGGTATAGTAAAAAAAAAACCTTTATATTCTCTCTAAAAAAAAAAAAAAGTCTTGAAAGTAATTTGCAATTCTTCCTAGAATTCAAAGCATTTTGACAATAAAAGTGATTACAGGAATTGACCTCTAGATAGCATCTTTCCAGTATAGTAGCTCGGGATTTTCAATAACACAACCAAGAATAATAGCCCTTAAAAAGTATGTAGAACATTTTAAATTTCACTTTAAAAAAAAAACATAAGCAATGCATAGAGTACTGGGGAATGAAGTTTTCTGCACTGAGGTCTCAAACCACTTAAACTCTAGATTTCTATATATAGTCAACGGCAACTGTTTTTGTAATCTAAAAAAAAAATGCCTAAAAGATACCAGACATTGAAGTTAAAAACTCAGTTTCAGCCAAGTGTGCTTACGCTTTTATATTACTGGAAACTTGATGGCATATAAACCTAATCATGCTGACTTTTAAAAAAATTTTTCCCCAGGATAATTTGGGTTTGGTTACTTTTCATTGTGACCAAAAAATTTATGATAAAGGTAATAACTGACTTTAAAGTCTAATCATAAATTTCATGTGTTTAGCATACAATGCTACTTCCTGTACTATGTAATATTTTACTGTGGTAGGAATTTTCAGGAAATTATCCGAACTAGAAAACAAATACACAGGAACACCTACATATGAACAGTGGAGCACATGTCTATAACAAAGGCTACAATTTCTCTGGAAAGACAAGGAAGCATATAAGATTTCTACAAATAGATTTACTGGTGTAGTAATCATGAGGGTTAATAAATGAAAATTGGGATAAGAATAACTAAGAATTTTATCGATGGAAGAAGGAAGTACAGGGAATGAGAGGTGTGAGGAGGAATCGAATGAGTCAGGATACATGGGTGTGAGTGAGTTTAATGGTAGCTTTTCTAGAACAGAACTTACAAGTTGGTTAATGGAGATAAAAACCTCTATATACCTTGGCGAAGGCTTCAGAGAAGATGAGGTGCTTGGTACAAATAATGAGAATAATTCTCAGTTGAACTAAATTAATGATGGCACAAAGTCATATTAAGGAAGTAATACACAGTATGTGATTATCAATTATTAAATTGTTTTTTCTATTTTGCTGGCATTACCAACAAATCAAATGATGGTCTACCAATTTTAGGCAAACGTGAATCAAGATACTTGAATAGAGTTTAAAAATCCACAGATTTTTTTTCAAGATGCTTTTTGCTAAAATATCAGCTTGGGAACAGAGGTTCAAGAATTTCTTTCACATAAGTTTTCCTAGAAATTATAAAGAACTTTTGAGAAATTCCAAATAAGAATACTGAAAACTATCTTTGTGATGGCTGGGAAAAAGAAAATACCCAATTGGGAATGAATTATGTTAATTTCAAATCCTCAATCAAACTGCCCATCCTCTATTTAATAAGAGGGTGTCACTGGACCAAATTAAGCACTTTTCTGCATAATTTTCTCCTGGTTTCATAATTGCTCATAGCAGGGCTATTATTAGCATTACTAGACCTATATAGAAAAGTAAAAGTTCAAAATAATATGTAGCTAATATTATTGTTACCTGAAATCAAGTTTATCAAACTTTACAAAATCTTGGTGCCCTCCTCAGACCACTAAAAAAGGGATATTTGCTCTTCATAATTCTCAAGACTGTGAGAACATGAGGGCATGACATACATGAAAGGGCAAAGGAGAACATGGCATGTCACAGATTTGCAGGGACACAGTCTACATCTGTATTGTGGTTGTGTGTAAGCCTAACCTGGCCAAGAGAGAGCCTGATAAAAGACTGGAGATTTGCTTGATATGCCACTGTAATAGACATAAGATAAGCATTTCAATCCCCCATAAGTACTCCAGTTATTTTTGTTATGGCTATATAGGCCATAAATTTATCTTTAATTCTCATAAAAGAGTCCCAAACAAAAATCCCCAGGAAGGATGTGATAGGTCTCTTGCTTGCTTCACACTTATTTGAAACTCATACACTTCAGGACTTTGTCAGTTCTCTATGAAAAGATCTGCATCAGAGACATAGGAGTCTTCAGCATACATGCAACGCAGAGTGTTTCCCATGATGATAATGTAACTAAAGCCCAGCAACCTTTCCCAAAGTTTGCTTGTAATTATGGTTCATATCAGAAGAATCAATATGTGATGCTTATAGTTTTAATATAGTAATAAATGACATATAGAGAGAGCTTTTATAGAATAACACTGCTGCCATTTATTAGAGAAGGGAGCAGAAATCTTTTTCTGACAGTTAGGTGAGAAAGTTTTCCTACATAATGACAAACCAGTCCCACCTAAGAGGTACCCATATCTTTGGAGGAAGAAATTTATTGTTCATCTATTTCAGGCTTTAAAACATAAGGAACTATTTTGGGTAAAATGGCTTTTGGGGAGAACTGTACATTAAGGAAGACATTTAGAATTCTATTCTCCTAATATATGTGTTTCACAGAAGTTAGAGATCTAGGCAACTCTGGTACAGGAGATTCAGCAGATTCCATCTAATAATAGATCCCATCAAATGATCTCATCTTGGTGAGAGAGACTAATAATATTCTATATTACAGAAGAGAAAGGTTAACATCTTGAAGTAGAATGATGAAAGCAGAGAAAATGAGAAGAAATTCGTGATCTACATACAAGGGAAAATCAGAGCATTTAATACATTAAAGCATGGAAGTATCGAGAATAACTCCTGTAAGATTTCTCAAAATACTAAAACTGATCTTTTTTTTAATAGATTTATTTATTTATTTATTTATTTTTTTATAGAGGCATGTTTTATTTGTTTGCTTGTTTGTTTTGTTTTTTGTTTATACATGCACTGGGTACAGTCAGAAGCGCGGGAGGGTGAGAGAATTCACCAGAGCCAGAGCGGGGAGCAGAGCAGGCAGAAGGACCGAAGTACACTGCTGAGGGGAGCAGCGGGCGGCAGGAGAGGTCTGCGCGCCATGTGGGACCCTCCTCCGGTGGCCGGGGAGCAGCCGGGGATCAAACCGGCGCCGCAGAGGCCGCGGGCAGCTTCGCAACCCAGCGCTCTACCGCTGCGCCACCGGGGAGGCCCTAGATTTATTTATTTTTATACAAGAACTGGGGTACAGGTCAGAGGCGCGGGAGGGTGAGATGATTCACTAGAGACAGAGAGGGGAGCAGAACAGGCAGATGGACTGAAATACACTGCTGAGGGGAGCAGTGGGCGAGACAGGGGAGGTCTGCTGTGTCGTGTGGGTATCTCCCTGGCTGGCTGGGAATTGAACCCATGCTGCAGAAGCTGTGGACAGCTTCACAGCACTGAGCTCAACCTTCTGTGCCACTGGGGAGGCCCTAAAAACAGATCTATGTTATGGTCCAGCAATTTCACTCAGGTATCTACCCAAAGAAAGCAATAAACACTAATTTGAAGAAATATACACACCTCTACTTTCACTCTCACAGCCCTATTTATAAGAGTTAAATTATGGAAACAATCTATGTACCAAATGGCAAATAAGTGGAATAAGAAGATATGGTATATTTATACAATGGAATACTACTCAGCAATAAAAAATGAAATATTGCCATTTGGGACAATATGGATGGATCTGTAGATAATGCTAAGTGAAACTGGTCAGAAGGAGAAATACAAAGAAAAAAAATGTGGAATATATGGAAACAAAAGAGAGTAATAGAAAATTTAAATCCAAACAGACCCTAGAAATTTGACTATAGAATTAAACCTACCAGAGGAGGATGGTGGCGCATAGGGCGCAAAGGGGGTAATGGAGTCCAATGAACTATGGTGGAGAATTATGGGTGCTTTGGTGGTAGGTGTGGTGTGGTAACATACTTCTGCAGAGTGTGAATCTATACTCTTGAATTTTATACAGTGTTAAACCAATGTTACTTCAACACAAATTAAAGAAAAGATTTCTGAAGATTTGTATTTTTAGCCATGGACTTAATGTTGTTTATACTCATGTTGATTCTCCACAATGAACACCTAAAAGTTATGTAATGTTATAATGCAATGCTACTGGAATAAACTAACTAAATAGATAAAAAGTGGCTCCTGTACTTCTAACTGGCATAGCTGGGCATTTCTGTTCACTGAGGTAACAGACACTGGACTAAAACCAGAATCGGGAAGGTGTGTGGGAGTTTGGGTGGGTGAGTATCACACACTGCTGGCACCCAAAGTGACTTTAAAGTAACTCGCCATATACAGAAATGTCCGGCTTGTCATTTATCCCCAGATGGACTGTCATAACCTAATATTTTCTTCACCTTTATTTCTCATTTAATTTCTTGGTCTCACAGATAGATGATTTCACACCCCACTTCCATGAATGGCCTAATCACATACTTACTTCTTTATTTATTTCTTCTGCAATATTTCCCTTCTTTTTCCATATATAGTAAGCAGCTTTTCAGGAACATCAGTTAGTCTCCAGATTTTGTGATCATCTGTTTGCTCTGTTCCCTAACTTAGTTCCTCTAAACCCACACTTCGATCTTTTTTAAGGCGCTCAAAATAATTACCCCAATTAACAGATCAGACTGTGCTAAGGCACTTTTTATTTTTTGGAACCATGCATACACATGTTTAGGAGTTCTTCTCCCTTTCGTCCTAATACTTGAGAAAAGAGAGCCCAAAATAAAATATCTTTCATAACAGCAGCAACAATAAAAATTCCAGTAACAATGAACCTGGGTATACATCTGACCTTGACAATACTGAAATTAATATTCACTTTGTGATTCTGCTGACATTTATCACTGAGAAGCACCTTTAACGCCCTTACACATACATGCATGCAAGGGGAAGATTGATAATCGCACAGGGCAGAAAACCTAGTTGTCCTCTATCACTGAAAAGCATCTAAAAGGCTCCCAGCCTGCTGACTGAACCACCCTAAGGATTAGGTTTATTTTATTTTCAGTATTCAAAAGATAAGAAGTTTATTAACCACATGGAAGATGTGGGCTTGTATAGGGATAGCAGCAGGAAGACAAATAGACTTCAACAGTAAATCAACTCATGGAGTCTGGACAACGGCTTTAAGTAAACCTGAACACAGGGATCCCAGTGAGCTGCTGTGGATCAAAGGATTCCTTTCTAGTCTCATTACCACTTCCTTGTTTTTCTTTGCATTGGTGCCTTAAATTGTAAAACCAATAGGAAAGAAATGTATTTGACACCTGTTCAAAGGCTATTGATTCTGACATGGGGTGTAAAGGGAGTAAAATTCGGCAAACAATGGTTAAATATGAATGCTATTTAGATAATTTCAGAGATATTTAAGAAGGGTTAACTTTAACCACTGTATTTAATAACTCCAAAACTGAAGTTAATTTGAGATTGGCAATCTTCTTGACTTCCTCCTGTTTGGGTATAAGGCATAAATGTATCGCGCTAAGTTGTCACTGTCCATGATAAATGAAATATGAGAGTTTAAATTTTCTAGTAGCTGCATCTGAAAGAGTAATAAATGGAATTAATTTTAATAATGCATATGTGTAAAGCAATCTAGTTAAAATTTTATTTCAAAATGTAATATAAATTTGTAAAATGTGTTATTTCACATTTTTTCCTACTGACTTTAACATACAGTGTGTATTTGATACTCACAGCACACCTCAATTTAAGCAAGACAGTTTTCAAGTATTTTATAGCCACTGTTGCCTAGCGATGACCATACTATCTATTGCAGAAATAGGCAATGCAAATAGGATGATTCAGGAACACTTGTGTTGGAATGGGGGAAAATCCAATACTTCCAAAGAGTGACAAAATTACTATAAGAATGTTCAGGTATAAAGAAGATATGAACAATCATATTCAAAGTGCTAAAATTAATCTATTGCATAATCTAAAATAAGTTAGTGGCACATTAAATATATTACTGCATTGCTATTTTTGGTTAAACATTATATTGAATGATGAAAAATTCCACCAGAAGTAGCAACAAGTCATTTCTGGGAGTCTAAAGCTTTTTTGTGAAGAGCTGGGACTGAACCACATGCCAATTAACCCCCCTGAAGAATGGAAGTAATAATTATTATATTTTATTTCCTGCTAGATTGTAGGATAAAACTTTGAATCAAGACAGCTGGCTGAGGTTTGAGATTAAGTAAGTAATTTATAACAGGGCGTAGAAATTATGTACCAGCGTGATCCTCAGCACCAGGATTACCATAACTCGCTCAAACTGGCTTAAACTCAATAATGATGAATTAAAAAAAAATATATTGTCATGGCTTTGTTTTCTGAACTAGTAAGAATATTTAACTTATTAAAGAATTGCTAAAACACAATTAACTCTCCATTAACTATTTTTCCATTTCTCCTGAAATTATGGTGCCAATAGTAGTTGGCACACTCACTTCCACATATTAGTGTTGTAATAGGGAATGTCAAGCCAGGTTCAAATAGCAGCTCTGACACTATTAGTTTTGTTCCATTTTGTCATCTAATGGAGGAGTTGGGTTGGGCCAGAAATCTTGCTCATAGGGTATTTCACAGGGGATGGGATGATTGTGGGCTGAAGTGGACAGATTTTAAGATGATGACACAAACTCTCTGGGCGCTCACCTACCTTACGGCGACATGGCCAAACGAACCAAGAAGGTGGGGATCATAAGTAAATATGGGACCCGTTATGGTGCCCCCCTTAGGAAAATGGTGAAGAAGATTGAAATCAGCCAGCACGCAAAGTACACTTGCTCCTTCTGTGGCAAAACCAAGATGAAGAGGTGAGCTGTGGGGATCTGGCACTGTGGTTCCTGCATGAAAATGGTGGCTGGTGGTGCCTGGACCTACAATACTACTTCTGCCGTCACAGTAAAGTCTGCCATCAGAAGACTGAAGGAATTGAAAGACCAGCAGAAATTCTACAATTTGGACCATTGCCAACGAATAATAAATGGGCTAATTTATGTAAAAAAAAAAAAAGATGATGACACAATATTACTGCTTTAGGTCACAGCTGTTAAAATCATAGTTAGGATGTTGCCATCAAGTCTGGGAGGAAATGATCATGGGATTTTTATCAACTCAAGTTCAACCATAGAAATATGACTATGTAGTTTATGTCAGTAACAGTTTTCACTGTTAGCTTCTGCAAACTCTGCTTCTCAGCTGATTCCTTCACTTGTTAGCTCCTTCAGAGTTATCCAAACAGTTTGGGATCCTTAACATTCAGAAGGTGCTATTTCCTGTAGCCTACAAGGCAGGGTTAGAGTTCTGGACAGAGAAGCAAGGTAAGAACTTAGCCAATATGATTTTAAACAAAATTAATATTTTTGGTTAATAATTCTCTGCTTGAGAGACAACCTCTATTTTTTTTGTGGGGGTGAGAAGTGGTTATAGGCCAGAGGTGTGAGGGGTGAGAGGATTCACCCCCCACAGAGGCAGGGTGGGGAGCAGAAGAGGTAGATTTACTGAAATACACTGCTAAAGGGAGCAGCGGACAAGACAGGAGAGGTCTGCCATGCCATGTGGGTTAGCTCCCTGGCCAGGAATCAAACTCAGGCCATAGTGGTGATAGCACTGAGACTTAGACCCCAGGCCACCAGGGAGAACTGAAAATATTTTTAAATGAATAGTTCAGCTTCTTATAATTAATTAGAACTCCATATTTCATGTAACATTATAAAACAATGCTCCCTCAATAGAATTTACTTTTTTTTGTCCCTTTATTTAAATTTTTTAAATTTAAATATTTTATTTTATATAATTCTTACATCTTTTTTCATCTTTGCACAATGTTTTCATTTTCATTTTGGTTATATTCCCCATATAATTGCATTTGCTTTTTAAAGCTATGTACATATAGCATGTGACCCAAATTACTTAGATTCTTACTAACAGTCTATGTGTTTTGTAGGGCAATATATGTGCTGAATTAAACAGTATCCCCCCCAAAAAAAATGCATGTGTACCTATACAGTTCTTTGCTTTTATTAGCTTAATTAAGATGAAGTCATACTGTATTAGGGTGGGCTTTAAACCCCATATGACCGGTGTCTCCATAAAAAGAGGAGAAAAGACACAAGGGCATGGATATGGCAGAGAGAAGGCCAAGTGAAGGTGAGACAGAGATTGGGCAGGTGCAGGTATAAGCCAAGGGATGCCTAGAATGTTGGAAACCACCAGAAGCTAGACATGGCAGTGAAGGATTTTTCTCTAGAGCCTTCAGATGAGGGTGGCTCAGCCGAAGCCTCGATTCCAGACTTCCAGTCTCCAGAACTATCAGAGTATATTTTTGTTGCTTGTAACTGGCTGATTTGTGGCACTCTGTCACAGCACTTAAGAAATGAATACAGCCAGGATGATTTGTGTTTTAGAAGAAGAAACTGAGAATCAGATAAGGTGACTTCCTTGAAAATATACAGCAAAATAGAGATGATCTCAGCCTAGAACCTAGGTCTTCTGCTTCTTGATTTAGTGTATCCACATTCAGGAAAAGAAACATAAGTTTTGCAAGCAGAGCTGTTAAACATAAACAAGCCAAATTAAGAATCTAGACAAAAGTCTGGTGATCCCTTCCTATGACTGGCTTTAAATACTCTGTTCCCAAGTTTATTTTTTGTAAAACTCAATGATTGGTATCAACAGCCTCAAAGGTACTTTCTGGATTTAACCTTATGTTTCACATTACTGGATATATATGCCCTGAATTAACAGAGAATATCACATTCCCCAAGAGAGGGAAAAGGTAAAGAAAAGAGATTTTGAAGGTCAAAAGGCAAACTCCTCCTGAATACATGACCTCTGCCGGGCAGAAACCAGGCTTCTGCTGGTCAAATTTTGATGTAGTCTCAGAGCAATAAGGTGATTCAATTCTGGATCCCTGAATAGATATCCCATTAGAATTCAATCTCCTGTTTAATGAACACAAGCAAAGTACATTTCAGAAAACAAGCTGGTTCTGGGCTAACATTTATTTTGGCACTAACTTGCCCCTTTTGGATTGTTATCATGGAAAATCTTGGCAGCTAGAACATTGGGCTGCAGATCTGAGGTCTGCTTTTAGTGGATTCTTTCTAGTATCGGCCACATCAAATTATACTTTCTTGGCTTACGAGGAAACTTTCTAAGAAGGATCTCCTGCACATGGTCTATGTGGCTCTCCTAGGTGCACTCCTCGGGCCATGGTGGCCACAGATGCTGTGCTGTCCACGGCATGGAGAATTCGTCTTTCCCAACAACTATTTAGATTTGCCACTACATTGCATTGGACATTGACATTGGTCAAGCAGTATGTGGCATTTTGTTGTTTTTTTATATTCAAAGTATTGGGTACCTTCTTTGTCTAATTAATTATATAGTAACATGGAAACCTCTAACTGAAAAAAAAAAACCCTTGATTTCCACCACATCCCTTCCCTTCCTAAATACTCTCCAAATGAGCTCCTTCTCCAACTTTCTGATGCCAAGAAAGGTCCTACAATTCACCCTATTTCTAGGTCCAAAACCTAAGAGTACATATGGCAGCTGTGTTTTTCCCCATCCCGCAATTAGTAGCCAGTCTTGTCCCCACTTTCCAAAGAGGCCCTGGATTCTGTAAGTTCTCAACCCTTCAGTTTTCAACAAAACATCAGTTATCCTTATCTCTTAATGAAACAGTATTGGTCTCCTTTCTGTTCTCACTTCCATTTAAAAATGAATATTGGATCAGAGCATTCCCTCCGGTGCAGATGCCTCTGTGCTAAGAATTAAATCAGTCTTCCATACTGTGGTTTCTAAAAATTTTCAAAGCTAGACCAGACTCTCTTTGCCCATCCCCGCCCCCTTCCTTTACAAAGTGCTGTGGTCTTCTTCCTCTCCAGGGGCTCCACCTTTGTATTTTGTTCTACTTTAAGTGCTCTGTCAGGAGATATTTGAGGGCACCCCTTCAAATACATTCAGCTATCTCTATTAATGCCCCTTACTTAGAGGCTTTCCCAGATTACCCGACTTAGAACTATTCCTAGCTTACATTCAATAAGCTACATTATTCTTCTACATGTTTTGCTTTTTTTATTCCTGGTTGCTTTTGTTTGTTATGCCTCTCTACCACTAGAATATAAACCTCTTCAGGATAAGAATATTGGCTGACTCTTTTACTGCTGAATTTCCAGTGCAGAGATACATACTTTAGCCCATCGGTGGCAGACAATGAAGACTGGATACATGAATGAATTTATGAATGAATGAAGGAATGGGTGACATGATAAGGTTCAGACAAATTTGAATGACAGGAAATGAACTAATGCAAACTAAAAGAGTTATCCAGGTGGTGGAATAACCAGAGTAGGCTTTCTACAAAATTTTAGATAGAATCTTAACATAGAAATACAAGAGACTTATAAAGCAGCCTAGAGAAGAACATTTCAAACACATGTGAAAAGCACAGAGATAGAAATGAACAAATTATGTGCAATGTTAAGGAACATGATTACCTGAGGGGTAATTAGAATCCAGCAATATAGGCATGCACAATTATAACAGCTAGCATTTATTAAGGGCTGACAAAGTACCAGAGAGCAGGCTAAGTATTTTGTGCTAATTACTTCATTTAATCATCACAATAATCATTCGAGGATGTACTATTGTGTCCCACTTCACAGATTTTCTTTAAGCTTTGCAACAGCCCGGCCAGAGGTCTCCATTTTACACATGAGGAAACTGGCTTAGCAAATCTAGTATCCCAGTTAGTCAGTAAATGAAAAATTCAGAATTTGAATCCAATCTGATTTCTGAGTCAATGATTTTTTTTTTAAGATTTATTTATTTATTTATACAAGCACTGGGTACAGTCAGAAGCGCGGGAGGATGAGAGAATTCACCAGAGCCAGAGCGGGGAGCAGAGCAGGCAGACTGATGAAGAAATACACTGCTGAGGGGAGCAGCAGGCGCGGCAGGAGAGGTCTGTCGCACCATGCGTGACCCTCACTGGTGGCCGGGGATCAAACAGGCATTGCAGAGGCTGCGGGCAGCTTCGCAACCCAGTGCTCAACTGCTGCGCCACCAGGGGAGGCCCTGAGTCAATGATCTTAACTACCTTTCATTCCTTTCATTAATTACCTTTCATTCTTAACTCCTCCCATTTGGAAGAATTGAAAACCTGATTATGGATTATTAAAATGTAGTAATGAGCAGGTTATTTGCACTGACCTGGGGTTCAGGCTCTACTGTTTAACTTTCAGTGGATGAAAACACCATGATGATTTTCTTCCAGGCATTAATGGCAACATCTTAATTTTGACTTTGTGGTATTATTATTTTTAATATAAATCATATATTTCTGTATAATATATATTACATATTGGTATAACTTGAATTGGGTATCATCACCTTGAAATATTTCAATTTCAACCTGTGGCAATCCCCTTGCTTGTTGAATGACCCGGGATTAGAAATTCTGGTTTAACTCTACTTCTATTTTAAATGTAATTTGGGGATTCCTAAGATGGGATGATTGAGCTGAAACCAGAGTTTCAAAGAACAGTTGTGGGTTTACTCCACCTAGATAATTCCTGCAGAACAGAAATATCTTTATTAAAACAGTATAAAAATGTGGGAGCAGAGAATTAGAGAACAGAAGTGAAAGTCACATTGTTGTCTTTTGTGTAGCATGTAAGAGTTACACATATTACAGCAGGCAGAATGTAATCTTCAGTTAAAAGAATTCATAAAATAGTGAACTTAGGGCCTCCCTGATAGCACAGTGGGTTGAGCACAGCACTGTGAAGTTGTCCTCAGCCTCAGCAGTGCCGGTTCGATTCCCAGCTAGCCAGAAGAATCCCACATGGCGCCGCAGACCTCTCCTGTCTCGCCCGATGCTCCCCTCAGCAGTGTATTTTGGTCCTTCTGCCTGTTCTGCTCCCCGCTGCCTCTGGTGAATTCTCTCACCCTCCTGCACCTCTGGCTTGTACCCCAGTGCTTGTATAAATAAATAAATCTTTAAAAAAATAGTGAACTTATTAAAAATGAATTTTACTTGTTTAGGCAGCTATCACATCAGGTTAGGTCACTATAAATTTCTTGATGTGATTGTTTCTAAAATAGACTATTTTATACTAAGACTCAAAAAGCATATGCATATGTGTTACATGATATATTCCTTATACAGTAATATCTTTTAATCCTAATTCTAAGTTACAAAGTAGAAAATGAATTTGATCCCACAGTGTGATTTAGGATAATTTCTATTTATTCTACAGCTATATACATATCAAAAATATCATCCCTAGTTTCTTTGATACAATCCTGCCCATTTTACATTATTTTTTACCCCTAGAATCTTAGAAAAAGCTTGATATATAGTAGGTGCTCAATAAATGCTTATGACCTGCAGCAGATGAAAAATTGACTCTAAAGGTGATAGTATACAAAAGTATATATGATAAAAAAGCCATTTTCCTTTTCTGTCTTTATTCTTCACTAGTTATGTTCACTAGCTTTCCATAGAATCAGATGTATCTGGAGGAGTTCCACAACTATTAGGTTTGCAGTTTTGTCTCTGAAATAGGATTTTATGTGGCTGCCCCTGTATGGAGACAACTCTGAAGATGCTCAAACTCTCTTGTTCTAACTGTTAAACAAGGAACCTACTTTAATTTTCAGTAAGTGGCATAACCAAACTAGGCAATTATGCCCAAAACAAATGTACCCCAAAGAAATCAAAACTCTTTATCCCAGACTAGATACCCATACTTCCCCAATATTTCTCATTAAAATGACACTTTTGTGTCCTCTTTGTTCACACTCCTTAATCAATGAGAAATTTGTAGTTTTTTTCTATATAATTTTTCACCAAGCAGATCACTTTTCTAGGCATTTGGTAACAACAGTGGAAGAAGCCTGAGTTATAGTTTGGGCTCAAAGTAAACAAGAGAGTAATAGTAAGTCAGTAGAAACAGTTGAGGAAAACTGAATTGATGAGAAATCAATGTTTAACCAAATCAACATGTGATCTTTGTCCTTCATCTTTAATAGCACTTTGAAAAATACTTAGATATTTTTAACCTTAGAAAAGATTCAAGAAACTAACCAGAATATAATCAAATCTAGATTCTCCTGTCCTTTAAATATATATCTCTTACATTAATTCAATGAATAATTAACTTTTTCAGCATTCAAGGGGAACCAGTCTGTTAAATATGCTTTTAGTAAGTTCTGCTTAAAGTAGTTTTGTTGAACTGCTAGTTTTTGAGTCAGGGCGGTAGTTGACTTGCTTTTGTGTTTTCATTTGTTAGTATCATATCTGCATTGGTGTTGTCCAACAGATCTCTCTTACAATAGTGGAAATGTTAATTGCGTTGTCAACTGTGGTATCAAATAGTCATACATGAACTCTTGAAATGTGGCTAATGAGGCTAGGGAAGTGCATTTTTAGTTTTCAATTTACTTACATTTAAAGTGCTACTGAAGACCTCAAATGTGTGTAATATGTCTGAAAAATTAAATTAAATACTATTTCATTTCAATACATTTAGATTTAAAAAGAAACAAGTGGCTAAATGACCACTACACTAGACAGCACAGATCTTACACTTAGCACAAAAGAATTATTCTTGAATGAATGGATGAATGAATGGATGGATGAATGCAGAATGTACAGAATTATTCACATTTGTTTTGAACCCTTCTATTAGTAATTAAACAACCCATTCTCTCACATCTACCTCTAATTCTTCCTCTAATATACATCTTTATAAATGATATAAAGCCTTACCTAATTGTCCAAATAGATACCTTAAGTCCAAATAGATACCTTAAGTCATATGTTGCTGAGAATGCCAAACCAAGCCTTTAATGTCTCCCATTCTTGTATTTGTAATACAGAAAACAAGTTTTTCAATGAAAGACTTAAAATTACATTAGCATTTGTATTCTACCAATAAAGATGGAATGTGTGTTTATTTTTTCTACCACTAACCTCTTGATCATGTACATGATCAGAAAACTGGATGATTGTTGATCAGCTGTGCTAAATACACCACCATAGTCACCCCAAATATCCATTCAAATCACTAAGCTGAGCAGTTAGTAATAGGAAACTCATTCAAGTAATAAAATAAACAGATTGGACAAACTGATTTATTAGGTTGCTTAATTTATAAAACCATGATGAAATACAAATAAATGAGTAAATATAACTGACATTAATATTTCTGCCACACCTTAAGTATGGATCAGATTCTATTTGCATCTTTTAACCAACCAGCTCTTTATGAAATGGTAATGTTATAACACATTTTATGGAATAGTAAGGTATTTTCTCATCACATGACTTTAGACTTTAGCTAGGGATGCAAAGATGTTCAGTGGGCAAAATTAGAGGGCAAATCAGTCTGTAGCACCTTCCTAAACTGTAAAGAAAGGACAATTAGTGAGGAAGTAATAAAATAAAGAAATGACTTATTGTATAGCAATCGAACCATATCCAAACTGCCAATATGGTGTTATATTAGCCTTATTGCCTTGGTGATTACTCTACGGAGTGTTACACTTTGTAAAAGCAGCTGGAACTATCACTCCATTACTTCCTTCCTATTTTATTTTTTAATTTTTCCCATATATTAAGTGGTTTATTTATTACAAATATTCTATAAAGTTATACTATTATTTCTATATTACAGATAAATCACTTGGAGTACAGAGACATTAAGTTATCCAAAATCATGCAGATAGGAAGTTGTAGGACCTGTGTTTGAATTTTAAAGTCTAGACACAAAACCACTGTGGGTCTCCATTTAATTGTCACATTATTTCCATGATTATTATATATTTCCCTTGATTTACAGTTTAGAATACAGAATCTTAGGGTGATTCGATAGTTTTTTTTCAGAGATATGTGCATGCAAGACCACAAATGTAGAAGTTATGATGTAGAAGTTATGAGTAGGGTGATAAAAATTAAAAACAAAATTTTATTTTCTATGACCCAGCAGCTTCTCAGTTATCAGTTTGTCTTTGCAACCTAAGGAGGTTTAATTTATGTGCCCAACTTATAGTTGAGGAAAATGAGGTCACAAGGGCCTTTGCCCTCAGATACAGGAAGTAATGTCTAGAGACACAGGTGGAATGTTCAGAGATATCTGGAGACTTCTGTTTTCTCCATAACAGCCCTACAAGCAGCCCTCTCAGAATGCAAAGAAAAAGCCCAGGAAGGAGGAAAAAAGCATACATGTCTATTCTAAGTCACTCAACTTGGGGCTTGCTTTCGCTCATCTTTTCAGTGCAAAGAATTTAATGAACCAAGAATATTACTTACAACTCTCAAATAGAAAAGGGTTTTGTGGATAATTGGGTTGTGGTCTAGCAAATATGCTTCCCATTCTAACTCAAGCCTCCAGCCAGTATGTGGTCCATTTTAACACCCTTTAAGATTAAACTGCCTTAACAACATCTTAAAGGACGTCAAATAATAATTCAAAAATTCTCCACATGTGGTATGAAAAGATTAGACAAGTCTTAAGCAGGCAGGGACTTAAATCCAGCTGATAATACAGTGTAGAAATTATACACCATAAAGGCAGGGGGAAAGAGCAAGGGCTTAGCAAAAGGGAGATATAATCAGGGGACACAAACCTTCCTATAAATCAAGCCTTTCTATTCTGGGTGATTATTTCATAAACTGGATCTTGGGCTGTTGATCTATTTAAATGATTACCATAAAATAGATGCAGTTTTAGAAACAGTTGCTGGCTGATTTATATTTCAGACATATTTTCCATCAGTGTTTATTCCTTGAGAATATGGTTTTCATAATAGAGTTGATATTTTCAAATAATGTGGAAAACTTGAAATTCAATTTGTATAAAAGCTATGTAATTTTAGTATACAATTACTTTACCATATTTGGGGAAACAGTGATAAAAGGAGCAACCAAATGCATGCCCTGACGAGACCCACTTTCAAAAGATAAGATCATTTTTTTCAGGGAGAGGAATCAAGATGGAAACATCCCCCTCTCTGGCCTCTATGGTCTAATATTCTGGCCAAATTAAAAAAAAAAAAACACAAAACAGCCTTTGCATTTCCTCTAAAACCACAGAAATATAGGCTTGTGAGAAGTAAAAGGCGGGGGAGGGGGAAGGTGGGGTGGGAGCAAAAATGGAAAATAAGTAGGGGGGAGGGAGAGAAAGCACAGGGTCTTCAGGAATTTCCATCTTCCTCAGCAATTGGTGTATTATTGAGCAGGTTTGGAGATGATGAAGTGTTCCTTATCCTGGAAATATTTTTAAATTGCCAAAATAGCATTTTGTGTTAACAACAGAAGATAAAATACACATGCAGTACCTATTAGTCATGATAACATAATTTATTTATCCTAATGTCTGTAATAAAGACAGCAAGTGAGTTCCCACAATACTCTTAATCTGAATGAATTGAAGGGGTTGGCTAACTGGCTTGCACATGTTAAGGATACACTGAATGTACTGGTTACTAAGCTGAATTGTTCCTATCCACCAATCTACTCAGTATGAAATGATTTTTCCTACAACATTTCTCAATGAAACAGAAATAGGTCACGGTGCAAGTAAACAATGACCTGCAAAGGGAGGGATTCTTACTCCATACAGTGGTAAGAAAAGAGGTTATATTCAATAAAATAATGGCAAAACATGATTAGTATTCTAAGGTCCTTATAATTACACTTAGAAAAAATAAAATTCAAAGCTCTTTCATATTCTAAAGCAGAAACACAGAAAGATAACTACTATGAGACAATAATATCAACAGTCAACATATTTTATCCAGTCACACACTTAATTTTTATTTTGTGCCTTAACATCATTTATATTTGTCGTTAAGCAAAGTAAACACTGAGGTCCCCTGGACAAATTCTATGACTGCTTTCTGAATGAGGAGGAATGGATGAAATACAAAGGAATGGATGAAATACAAAGCTCTTTTTGTAATACTACACTTTTTTTTTTGACGAGGAAGGTATAATGTGATTTAAGCATAAACAATTAACTAGATAATATGTCTTCCCGTTACAGGCAAAGGACTCACAACTAGTCTGATTCAGATTCTTTATATTTCACTTGACAAACTCATGTAAGTTTTCTTACTTTAGTTGTTTTGTTATTTTGACTTATTTAAAAATATCTGCTTCTTCAAGAAGGCTCTAAAATCCATTCAAACTATTACTTCATCAAACACACATATTTTTGATATGCCTCAGGTATCTAGAACAGTGCTAGAAACAAAGTAGAGGCTCATTAAAGACACTTATAAACTGAATTATGTTATTGTTTTTGTCTTACAAAGTTAAGACCATATGTGTGATACAAATAATCTGATTCTGGGCCTCCCGGGTGGCGCAGCGGTTGAGCGCTGGGTTGCGAAACTGCGCGCGGCCTCTGCGGCGCCGGTTCGATCCCCGGCTGCTCCCCGGCCACCAGAGGAGGGTCCCACATGGCGTGCAGACCTCTCCTGCCGCCCGCTGCTCCCCTCAGCAGTGTACTTCGGTCCTTCTGCCTGCTCTGCTCCCCGCTCTGGCTCTGGTGAATTCTCTCACCCTCCCGCGCTTCTGACTGTACCCAGTGCATGTATAAACCAACCAACCAAACAAAACCAGCAAACAAATAAATAAAGCATGCCTCTATTAAAAAAAAAAAAAAAAACAACAAATAATCTGATTCTGATTTTTTTATTAATTACCCTAAAATAACAGAAAATGTTGTATCATGAGTAATACTTTCATAAAATGATGTTACTATTAATCAATGTCAAAATGGAAAATACTTTCCTGTCTCTTGATGGGAAAAGGCTAGCATTATAAAAATGAATTGAAAAGAAAAAACAGATTCAAGTTAATTCTAAAACTAGACATAGAAAAAATAGTATTGATAGAAGAAAAAAAATGTTTGTCTTAGAGACTGAGGCTGACTATCTAGGATTTTTATCAAGTGTATTATGTAATCATGGCCAGTCAGCCCTGAAAAAGCACACTTAAGTAACTCTAGGGATAGTATTAGGATTAGGAAATGAAAATTCAGATAAGGTACAGAAATTGGATCTCTTGAAAGTGAATATACCTAAAAGTTTAAGTTTTAACTTTAAATATTTTAAACTCAGATTGCATGCAATATGGCAAAATATCAGTTTCAAAAATGCATATCTTCACTTAATTTGCTTTTATTCAAATATAATGATTATTATTTAAAAATATTTATATATTATTGATTCTATATATCTATGAGGAGTAATTCAATGAACAAACTGATGACTCATGTGGTAGGCTGACACAGGCACTATGAAACGGAAGTTAAAATTATCTATTGATTTAAAACCAAACAGTAACAAAACATTCTTCAGAACAGAAACCTGGAAGAAGGGCCAGCTTCTTAGGCATCAACCAGTGAAGTTGCACTGAGCATGATCTCATGCTCAGTAGATCCCTACATGGAGTGATGCTTAATGGCTTACTCTAGTTACTGAGTCCTGAAAGTATGTATCTGTTCCTTTCCTGATAATTGTTCAAAACCTGCACATGATTAAGCTTTGAAAGATGCTATCAGAAGTTTTACTTCTGTAAGGCAAATATTTCTAAGACTTGTGCAGCTTAACCCTAACTCCCCACACTCCTATCTGCCCTGCAAAATGATACTTAGCACTTTTTCTTTGTGATCATAGTAAGGTAGAAAAAAGAATGGAGAGATTTTGCCAAGTTTGCACCCAGGGTAAATATCAAAGTGCTTCTGCTCTCTCTTCTCCAACATGCTAATTTAAAATGCTCATAAGTGACCTTCTAGAGAGATTGTTTTCGCACATTTCACAATCAAAATGTTTCTAATGTCTCCTTCACCTTCTTCCGAGAGCAGGTGAGGTGATTTTGAAGTGAACCATAAGTTTTAAATAAAACAAAAATGAATGCAAACAGCACCATTGATTTTAACAAAAGGAGTAGATGTAATTAAGTAAATGCGAAATTAGGCTGGGTAGCTGCTCATCAATAAAGTAACATTAGAAATTTGGTAGAAAAACCAGAATTTTGTGAGAGAAATATTTTTCAAATGTATCATTTTGGGGCTATTTCGTTATAGAATTAGAAGTCACTAAATAAGATATTCAATTTCTTTGCATTGTGATCATGTGACTGAAAATCATGAATTAAATACAGAGGGTTTTTTTTTTTAGTCTAAATTCCCTTTTGCTAGCTGCTTTCAGGACATATTTCAGTTTTTCACTAAGTTCCTATACTTCGAATGCAACACCATTGTTCTTTTACCTTTGACGTTGTACTCTGCATTGATAAACTTGGAAAATCTGAAAAGTCAATAGAGAGGACTGAACCCCGAAGGGGCTGAAGAACTGGCTGGTAGACTAAGTCAACCACTTACTTAGGAAGTGACTATGAAGACTGTCTGGGCGGAGAGAGTCTTAATAGCTGTTAATTTGCCATTATGGAGATGTGGCCTCAGGGAGAAGACCATTTTGATAAAAAGTCACCTTACCTTTAAAAATCCTCCAGTTAAATATGTTGCTTCAAAAATCTTCTTTCCCTTTTGTATTCGAATGAAAGGTTTCAAGGATATTGCAGGCAAAAATCACTTTCTAAATACCGCCCTTCCCCTTTCATACTCACACTCAGGCTGAGTGGCCACTTTGATGGGTTGAGAACTCTCCCCAGGCCCCCACTCATTGTAGGCCACGACGCGGAAGGTGTACATGGCTTCTGGCTTCAGGTTTCCCACAGTAAACTGAAGGGACCCAGGCTGGGAAGTGTTCAATGCTCGCTCCCTGGGAAATAAAAGTTGCAGGGAAAGATTATTCCAACACAAACACTTTTAGCCAAAGTCTGTAACTGCAGGGGAGTGAGTGAGGTGGACCTCAAGGCTGTGTGCTCATTTAATGTTGACTCAGCAAGACCTCTGAGGTTTACTCTGAAAGGGCCTACAAAGAAATACTTCAAGGTTTGGGGAGCTTGAGATTATGCCATTCCCATGAAACTTACAAAATGAAGTATTTTTCCCTTGACATTTACAATTTAGAATTCAAAAGTCATGACAAAGAGCTATTAAAATAAGAAGAAACATCTGGAACGTAGACAGGAAGATGCATTTTGTAAACAGCCAGCTAATGACAGAAATCAAGGTTTCAATTATTCCACAAATCGGTCTTTGTCAGTGTTGCCAACAAATGCATTTATGCATTTATTTCATTGTGGAAAGGAAAAGGCAGATGCTAAGTGGCAATGTGCATGGAGCTTGAGCTCCTGTGGTTACATTAAGTGCAATTAGTGAACGGAAGTAGATTCCCGGTCTGAGAGAGGAGAAACAGTAACTTAACTCCACTTGCCTGTTCTTCAAGCCACATCTATATGTGTCCAATTCATTGCCCATTAACAACTTCCTCAGTGGTGCCAAACAAATGAATTAATCTGCCAATTGTGGTGAAATTTACAGTACATATGGCACTGTCAAATAGTTTGTGCCATTATACCTTTTAGGGCTTATTTATTGCAGCAGTTATATTTTATCCAATATAGCCAATAATTAAAATATGCATGCTGGTTGGTGCCAGCAATTGGAGGGAGGGGGGAATGGAGTGTTAATATTTAAGAGGTACAGATTTTCAGTTGCGGAAGATGAAGATATTCTGGAGGGTGGTGATGATTGCAAAACAAGATAAATACTTAATGTCATAGAACGTCATGTTTAAAACGGGTTATACTGCAAATATTATGCTATGCTGCACAATGTTTATATTTTTATTTATATTATTATTTATGCTTAAATAAAAACACCCTGTATGAATCAGAAGTAGTCCAAGGTTTGGTAATCCTTCAGGAGTCCAGTTGCTGAATTGTGACTTACAGAGCATGAGGGGTGTGTGGGATCTGACAGCAGCCTAAAGTTGGAAAGGATGTGAACATCGGATAATGTTTCCATGTATTGTACTGCTCTGGCCTACCAAACTTAGATATTTAGGCCTATAAAGCATTTTTTTTAAGATTTATTTATTTATACAAAAACCAGGGTCAGGCCAGATGTGCGGGAGGGTGAGATGATTCACCAGAGACAGAGCGGAGAACAGAACAGGCAGACTGACGAAATACACTGCTGAGGGGAGCATCGGGAGAGGCAGGAGAGGTCTGCTGTGCCATGTGGGAACGCTACTGGCCGGCCGGGATCGAACCAGAGCTGCAGAGACTGCAGACAGCTCCACAGCACAGCTCTCAACCACCTGCGCCACCAGGGGAGGCCCCTAGAAAGCATTTTTTTTAAAGAAAACTCTCATCACCAGATTGGATGCCCTGTGGATATAGGGATGTTTGCATCTTACTTATTTTCTTACAGCAATAGAAATTTTATATACATTGCCGTGTAGTCTTCTTGCATACATAGGATGTTTTCATTTTTATTATTTTACAGATGAAATTTAGAGAAACAATATGATTTTTTTCAATAAAAACATAGTTAGTGGGCATCAGAGCTATGAATGAAATCTGGGATTCATCCTTTAAATCCAATACTGAAATCATTCAACAATAGGGGGAAAATGAGAAGCCTGTTTGGTTCATGGGCACTGTGGGTAGGAGATACGAGATTGCAGGGCAAGAAAGGAGACTGGGCATTCAGGAAACGTCTGTGACAATGCTTTTGCCTATCAACTATTGGCAGTCATTTCATGGTACTTTTTTTCCAGACCTTCAAGTAAGATAGTTGTCATGGAAGGTCAGATTTGCATAACAAACTTCTTGGGTGTGTATAAGGAAAGACAGCTTTCATAATTGCCTTTATTCTCATAACTATTCATTAACTTAGATTAAATAATTGTGTTCCAGGACATGCTGGCATAACCTTTAATGCCATTAAACAGGCATTCCTCAAAGGAAAAAAGGAAGGAAATCTGGGCATACACAAGATCATATCATGAAAATATTATTCATATATTAAAGAGGATGCTGGACATTTTTATGAAGGAGGAAATTGTAGGTTTCTATAAGCTCCATGTGCTTCAAAAAGTATATCAAATTATAATAGTCATAAAATATTACATTCATTTATATGGACAGTTGGTACTTGCTTGATATTATATGAGTATGAGCAAAGCATCTTCAGAAAATACTTCATGCTAATGATCTGTAAATTATAATTTAAGTAAATGTAGTATACATCTCCATAATCACAGACAACATTACAGCCCTTTCTCTGACTATATGCCAGTACTCCCCTGAATTTACTCCTAATTTCAACAGAGACTCTTAATGGTGTCAAAATGAGTTAACCTAAACATTTCAAATTTGTATGTCATTTTTCAGAAATCTGTCATATCAAAGTAAGTCCTCATCAAAATGTTATTAAGATTATGCAGTTGAGTAGGGATGTTTAAGTTTGTGTTTGTTGATTTGGCTTTCTTGTTACTTATGAGCCCCAGATTTTCCTGGTTCTAACTGGTGTTCTTATGAAAATATAACTCATAGGAGTTCTGACAGAATTAAATGAGATGTTGCCTGTAAACCATTTAAGCTATAGGCATGGTGCCAGGAACTCAACGTGGAGTCTCCCAAACCTGGTAGTTGCTGCTGTTATTTTTAATATTATAACAAAAATGCCACCACAACAGCATATGAAATAAGTGTTCAGAAGTCAAAGAAGAGAACTTTTTTCACAAAACATTTAGAACTAGGAATCTCAGACCAGAAATTAAGAAGAGGTTTGATCAAGAAAAATTATACAAGTACGTTTCAACTAGCTATTTCCCTCCAAAAAATACCTTTTATAATATTTTGTCAAATTGGACCACCCTGGTGGCGCACAGGGTAAAGTACCACACTGTGAAGCAATCTGCAGCCTTGCAGCACAAGTTCGATCCCTGGCCATCCAGGGGGAAATCCACATGGCGAGGCAGACCTCTCCTGTTTCGCCCGCTGCTCCCCTCAGTAGTGTGTTTCAGTCAATCTGCCTGTTCTGCTCCCCACTCTGTCTCTGGTGGATCCTCTCACCACCCCCTCTCCCCCTACATCTCTGGCCTGCACCCCAGCTCTTGTATGCATAAATAAATAAATCTTTAAAAAAAAGACTAAATATTTTGTCAAATTGTTTATAGAGATTAGCTAAATCAAAAAGAGTGGTCATAGCCACAGATATCGAAAATGATCCAATAATGAAAATAGTTATGTTTTTTAAAAGGGAGACTTTGCTGATAGTTGTGAGGGATTAGGGATAGTCTGAGTCTGCTGGGAAGCTGGGCAGCTGTGTTACCTGACATTCCTGGGCTACTTTATGCTTTCTCAGGTTCTACTGAGGCAACCTCAAATACTAAGGTAACACAAATCCATTCTGGAAAAATGGCATTTCCTGCCATGATATCCTTCATAAATCTGTTCAGTTACAACTCTCAAGGATTTGCAAACTTTTGATCATTCCTTTCATGCTTTCACAGCTGAAAACAAAACATTTCAAGTAATTTTCCAGCAAGTGCAATAGAGTTTAGAAAGGCAGTTTATCACTCTAGTTTCCCTGGTACCACACTAGGCCAATACCACAGACAGACCTAACAAGATTCAATCCTCCATAATCACCATATTCAGGCAGAGTCACGAGGCCTCCTCTCTACCTGAGCTAGTCCGTGCTCCTCTGGAAATGGGCAGACATGTATTTTAGAGGTTCTGAAGAACAGAAAATTATTGATGACAGGAGTCTGTCCGATTACTGGGTAGGGTGTTCAGCTTGTCACTGCACCAACTGCTCCTGGGAAGCAGCAGGTACGAAGTCCACTGAATCTGGTAGAAATTCTTTCCTGTTACACTGAAGACATGAATAGCCTTCGAAGCCTCAAAGAGAAGAGTTGCGGTCTGTGGCGGCGGGTAGATATACTGTCAGACAAAGCTTCATTGCTTCACTTCTTTCCCCCTTGACTCTGAATTGGTGGTGTGGAGTTCAGGCAGATGGGAGATGAGCTGACAGATGCAAAGCAACTCACTTGTTCTTTCTAGAATTCATTCACTATAAATCTACTCTTTGAAAATCCACATTGGGTATTAAATATACGAAATCTGTCTCTATCTGCTTTACACAGAGACCAAGATGAGTTCATTAATGTCTTAGAAATTCAAGTTTGAGGCACTTTGATTAATTTGGTTACAGTTTCTTGAAAAATAACTGCTAAGTTATACATGCACATCTCTTTTTAAACAGCAAATATTTATTGTAAAAACACATAACTTGATTCACTAACAATAATAATGTTGCTTTGCTGAGATCAGCTGGTGAGGCTTCTTAGATTTTAAGTGCTGATACAATTTTAGGCATGAAGTCAAACATGCTGGCATAGAATGTACCCTACCACAATTTGCATGGAGACCTAACTCTGATGAGATTATATTCTACTGTACCTGGAACTGGCCCCCTGCCTTGGTTTGCACTTGCAATGTATTTTATTATCATAAGTGATTTTCCTAGTTCATTGTCATTGGCCTTCTGAGTTCTTTCTCTCTCTAGTGACATATTCTTTTTTTTTAATAGAGGCATGTTTATTTATTTATTTATTTATTTGTTTTGTTTGTTTTGTTTGCTTGTTTATACATGCGCTGGGTACAGTCAGAAGCGCGGGAGGGTGAGAGAATTCACCAGAGCCAGAGCGAGGAGCAAAGCAGGCAGAAGGACCGAAGTACACTGCTGAGGGGAGCAGCGGGCGGCAGGAGAGGTCTGTGCCATGTGGGACCCTCCTCTGGTGGCCGGGGAGCAGCCGGGGATTGAACCGGCGCTGCAGAGGCCGCGGGCAGCTTGGCAACTCAGCGCTCAACCGCTGCGCCACCGGGGAGGCCCTCTAGTGACATATTCTAACATACATATGCTATCAACCCCATGCCCAAAGCATTGATGTAGTTGCCATTCTAAGGTTAATACAATTTCAACTCCTTGGATAATAATCACTGGCCCTCAAAATAGGGCCCAGACCTTACCACTCATCTGCAGTGAGTCACCCTGTCCTGCAAAACTGTATTTCTCCCTGCTTCTCTGTCTTTTGTTACTTTGCCTTTCGTTAGTTTTGTTTTGTTTTGATTAGCCTGGAGTAACACACTCCTGATGCATAGTTGTTAGGTTTGGCAAAAACATATTCATTCTTCAAATCTAATTCATATGAACACTACTGATGGGAACTTTCATAATATCATTCCCTGATTCCAGCAGCATTGCTCTCTCTTGTGAGTTCATTGTTTGTGGTTAATACAGCTATTAAAAAGTGAAACCATATGCCATATTCCATTGATAGTTTATTGATACTCAGTATATAGTATGGCCATGTTGTTGGTGTTCACAAATTTTTAATGAAAGCATAAATAAATGTGAAAATTTTAATTGAATAATTATGTAAGATCTCCATGTAGTGGTATTTCAGAAACACTTAAGAATTTGGATTCTCGTTTTTTGTGTTTTTTTTTTTTTTTTTTGTGGGACCCTAGCCGGCGGCTGGGGAACGAACCCTCACTGCAGAGGCTGCGGGCAGCCTCGCATGCCAGCGTTCAACCGTTGCACCACCAGGGAGGCCCTTAAGGATTTGGATTCCATGTTCATATCAATTGAATTGTGTGGGCTTTGGATGTCACTTCACCTTCCTGGGTCTTGCTTTCATTATTTGAAAACTGAAAGTGAAACATATTCAGAGAAGACTTTCTAATTATTGGGAATAAAAATCATCTATTTGTGTCTTCATTTTTGAGCTGAATTTAGTGCCTCTATATTTACATTTCAGAAGTAAGCAGGGCTCAAAGATTAAGCATGATAGTGTCTCTTTGTGGATCACAGCAGCATCTCTAGCTCATATATTAAGTAAATACACAATATCTTGCTTAAGTGCTCCAGGGTGTTGACATTCATTTACAACTGGGAGGTGAACAGCAAAGGTGGTTTTGAGAAATCAGAAACCTAATTAGTTGCTTCAAGGGAAAGAGTTACTCTAAAGACTATGCTATTTTAATGGAAAGAGTCTTAGAGTTTCCTTTTTATCCACACCACTTTCATTTTTATTTCTTTAGTGAGAGCAAGAATGGTACAACAATAAGACTTCAAAACTGATAGATGGTATTTATTAGAACGGGGCTCAAAACAACATCTGCAACAACATCCTGAATGCTACACTCCTAGAACCACAGGCTGAAGCTAAGCACTCTTGAAGGGAAAATAGGTTCCAAGGTGACTCACCACCAGATAAATGATACTGGGAAGTGGAGACTCTCTCTTGGTCAGAGGTATTTCCATTAAATTTTGGTTTAAAATACTGTTTTTTCTTGAATTGTTAAAATTGCATAGTGTGAGGAATAGTGTGAGGAATAGGCTAAACTTTTTTTTCTTGCTTAATATAATCTCTGTTTTAACAACTAGCAGTACATCCAAGAGACTATTATGTAACAAATAGCTGCTGCAAAAGCAAATAAAAAGCTATTATTTCATAGAGAAAAAGTTATTGGTTTCAAATTATTTTGTTTGCTCTCAGACTCCGTCCCACATAAGTGTTTTAGATTGGGGTCTTCTTCTTATTCTGGCTTTTCGGGGACAGCTCATCTTATTCTTCTAGCTGATATTCCATCTGTCTATCTATCTATCTATCTGGATATTACCAAATATGGAATGTATGTGTATATATATATATATACACACACACTACACACACATGTACATTATATATACATACATTATATATACACACATTATATATAAACATGATATGTACATACATTATATATATTATATATATACTATATATATACACATTATATATATATTAAAAAATAGAATATCTGGCTAAAATTTTTCCTCTGATCACCAGATTCCCATTTTTAAGGTCTTGCTTGATATTTCTTCTGCAATGTTATTAAGGTATATGAAATGCAACATGTCTGAAACTAAATTTATCATTTTTATTCTGAAATCTGGGCCTTTCCCAGCATTCTAGTCTCAGAAAATACCATACATCCATTTATATAAGCTAGAATCCCTGCAACTATCCTTGAACCACCACCCGCACCATTAATGCCCAACCAATCACACTGTCCAGCCCATTTTCCCAAGTATCTCCTGAATCTGTCTCCACTGCTCCATTTCCTCCAACATACCCTTAGAGTTCAAGATACCATCATCTCTTGGCTGCTAAAGAGCTTCCTGGCATCCACCCAGCTGGCTTGCAGTCTAACTTTCACTCTAGTCACAGTCACATGGCATAAACATCATGAACACGTTTCTTAACTTCTCTCACACAAGCTTGTACCTTTCCTTTAGAGCTCTTAACTTAGAGTGAAATTGTATATTTATCAGTAAAACGATCCTCTCAACTCTACTAAACTGCTTCCAAAGAGCTGCTGGGGTCTCCTTTATTTCCAACACAGTGTAAGACATATAGTCAACTTACAAAGACTAATGAGTCACTCACATACACATGGCTCTTACAGGAGATGTGCTTTATTTTTCAGTATTATGTCCATCGAAAGAACTAAATTATTATCTTCTCATGCAATGATCTAAGAACATTTTGAGTTTTGAGACAGAAATGACAGGGTCTTATATTCTGTACAGAAGCCAAGTGGCAGCACTATCCCCACTATGATCAGAATTCAATGCCTGGCCATATGCTAACCCATATGTGGGTGAGCATCCAATGCTCACCCACATATGATGCAGAAGACCTCTCCTGTCTCACCTGTTGCTCCCCATAGCAGTATATTTCAGTAGATCCACCAGTTCTGATCCCCACTCTGTATCTGGTGAATCCTCTTACACCTTCACCTCTGGCCTATACCCCAGTTCTTCTATGCAAAAAAAATAAAATAAAATAAAAAGGCAGAGTGAGTGGAGAGCTAATTCTGCCAAACTTCAAACCCAGGCCAGAACATGAAGCCTCGGATTCTGATGTGTTCTCTTCCCCTCACAACACACTCCCTTCATGGCTAAACAAGCTCCATCAGTTACACAGTCCTCAGCTCTGAAGAGCAGGGAAAGAATAGGTAAAAACCATGTTGAAAATGTAATACGCAGAGAATTCTAAAACGAATCCTCCATGTCAATCATGAAAAGCCGGCCTATAATCCTGAACAGTGAACAGAGGTTTTCCGAGAAAGCATCAAGCAATATAAAGCACACAGTGTTACAAGTTGGAAGATCCAGTATAGTCTTTGTTCTGCCACAAAATAGGCGTGTGACCTTGAGCAAGTCAGGGCTATCTTGGAGCCTGCCCTGCTTCATTTGCAAAATGAAGATACCAGTCCCTTATCAGCTACCTCACAGGGTTCTTGTGTGGATTAAACTGAAGGATGCTCAGGAGAGTGTTTTAATTCTCTGATCTGAACTCCCTCAGTACTTTTCCATGTACTTCTTTTAGGATGTATCTTTCACTTTGTATGGTAGAGTGAAGAGATCATTGGACTAGAAACCCTGCATTTAAATCCTGCTTCTCATCTTTATTCCCTGTATAGCTTTTTAGGCACTGCTTTTTTGACTTTCTTAATTGAGCAAGGTGAACTCCTGTGTACAATAGACATGATCATTCTTGTCTTATCTGAGGATCAGATGGGCTGAAATTTGTGAAAGATATAGAGCCCTTTCCAAGTATGTATCGGGAAACACCTGCAGTGTACTGACTTTATTTTGGACTCACACAATATTTCTTTTACTTTTTCTTTTTTCTTTTTTGATTTTTTGTTTACCATACTCTTAACTTTTTTTAGTTTTTTTCAAATTTTATTTTATATATTTTTTACATCATTTATCATTTTTGTACAATGTATGCATTTTCATCTTAGTTATAGTCCTTATATAATTCCCACCCCCCTCGTTTTGATCCTACTCCCTCCCTACCCCTGTAGTGTGTCTCTGTTTTATAGTTGCTTGTTGATTTTGATTTTGATTTTATTATAATTTGCACATGGAACTAGCTATTAAAAATTGAATGCTCACCAGGCAATGAGTAAGTGTTTTAGGCACTTTTCCTTAACTTTGTCTAGTAATCATAACCTGAAGGGCCTGATACCATTATTACTCAAGATGAGGAAACTAAATCACCAGTAATTGGTGATGTTCTATTCAGAGCAAGCTGGTATAGTGATTGGGAGTATCTTATTTGGAGTCAGTGTGGCATTAAATCCTACCTCCAGCACTTAACTAGCTGTGTAGCACAGCTGTAAATGTCCCCTTTAAGCCTCATCTGGAGAATGTTTTGTTGTGAGGATTAAATAGCATAATTTATTTAAGATGCTTAGCCTGGTATGTGGTGCAATAAGTGCTCAATAAATGTTGTCTCTCATAATGGATACTGGCTCTGTGGCCTTAGACATGGGATTTGGCCCTCCTCTGAGGCTCACTCTCTAAATATTGAAGTAAGAGGAAGTTGGGCTTAAACCACAAAGATCACTTTTGGTTCCAAGAAATTCTAGGTATTAAGTGGGGATAGCTGGTTCTCTGTGAATTCTGGCTTTGCAGTTCTGGAATTTATGCTGCTCTGTGATTTGTAAAATGAAAGCACCCCTGAGGACTGGATAACAAATGTTAACTATAGCACTTGTATTATTGACACCATTAATGGGTCAGGCAGATTAATGATAATCTGAGGTAGAGTAATTTGCCTGACAAAGTCATTGTTAATCTGAGGCAAATGTTAAATCCACCTCCTTTTAAAAAGCTATTGTGTTCAGGAGCTAAATAAACCTATATGAGCAAACAAGCATCACAGCTAACTGCTCCTAGACATATGGCATATATTTGCTCTAGTTGAGGGCTGGGAAACACAGAATGAATAGGGATATTTAAACCAAATTTCAAAATCAAATTTTTTCTCAATAAAAAAAGTTTTTAATTGAATTGCAGTCAGCTTATTCATCTGCCTCAGTAAGATATTTTATTGGTAAAAACAAAACAAAACAAAAAAAAAACTATGGAGAATACAACCTCTAGCTATTTGCCACCTTATCATATCAGTTCCAATCCAATCATAAACATCTACAAAGACATGATACTAGACACTAGGAGTGGAATGACAAGATCCAGTCTTGAATACCAGGGTGGGAAACACACATCCTAAGACAAAAAGAAAGCCAGGCACAGAGTGGCAAATGCCTCAGTTGTCATATAATCAGAGTGAAGGGGACGGGTAAAGGGAAGATTGATGACTTCTGAATTGAAGGACTGTGGAGCATTTTAGACTGTAACTGATCTTTCTGTTTGTATTTTGTGAGTATCTACTATGAGTTAGGTATTAAGAAAAATATCCCATGAAAATGAGATCAATGCATTTTATCTCACTAAAGGAGATAAAAACATCCCTGCCCACAAGATGCTTATATTCTGATGGGAAGAAAGTGGACTTCAGAAGTAGAAGGAAGTAAAGTTGTAGGAAAAAATAGGAATGGAAAGGGACCTAGGAAATTAAGGGTAGGGGTAAGGTAAGACCTCCAGCAGATGCTGTCATTTCAGCAAAAAATTAGTGCACATTGTGAATGGCTGCAGTGGATCTCTGAGGGGAATATACTCTAAGCAGACTCAACAGTGAATGCAAAGTGTTGAGAGAGGAACTCCTGGTACATTTTGGAAACACCGTGTAAGTGGAAAGGGGGAAACAAACAGGTAACAGGGAAATGGAAAGAATAGTATGTGGAAAAGGTAAGAAGAGGCCAGCTGAGGAAAGAGTTCTACTTATTCTCTGAATGAGACAAGGAGTTGCTGCAGGGTTTAAAAAGTTACTCCAAATGCTGTGGTGAAAATAGAATGGGGAAGTGAGGTTATTGCATTAGTTCAAATGAGGCTTGATGGTAGTTAAGGAGCAAGAAGAAGGGCAAGATTCAGCAAAGATTTTATTTTCATTTATTCAGTTTTTTTAAAAGGTTAATTTATTTATACATACAAGAGCTGGGGTGTAGGCTAGAGGTGCAGGGTGTGAGAGGATTCACCAGAGACAGAGTGGGGAGCAGAACAGGCAGATCTACTGAAATACACTGCTGAGGGGAGCAGCGGGAGAGACAGGAGAGGTCTGCTGTGCCATTTGGGCTAGCGCCATAGCCAAGGACTGAACTTGTGCTGCAGTGTCTGCTGACAGCTTCATAGTACTGAGACTTAACCCATTGTGCCACTAGGGAGGCCCTCATTGACTCAGTTTTAAGCAATACAAAAGCAGACAATAATATGATGCATCATTTTATTCCCATCACTGACCTTAACATATGAAATCAGACCTAGTTTTTCACTATTGTTTTGTATTGCATTATTTCATAAATTTGGGATATATTTTAACAGTACTTTTAAGACTTTATTTTAAATTTGGTATTACATATGAGAAAGAGAAAGGAATTAAGGATCTCACAAGAATTTGGACGATTCGTATGAAGACTTCACTGAGTTGAAGGAACCTCTGGAATGATAAAATATTTGGGGGATAAAGTTGAGGGAAATAGACATTTGGTTTTGTTCATAAATTTTAGATTTTCATAAAACATCAAAGCTGAGAAATCAGTAGGAATTGGAATATATGATGAGGTTGCAGATAAAATGTCTGGACGAGAGATACCAATATGGAAGGCATTAGCTATTTGACAAACCATGAATCTGTAAACTAGATAAAAAGCCTGAGTCCTAGGGCAATCCAATACTCACACAGCTGGGCTACTGGGAGTAAAAGAAATTGTAAATGAGTGACAGCAGGGACCAAAGTGGAACTAGGAGAGTGAGTGCAGTAGAACCTGTGTGAAATATGATTCTTCTGAAAAGGCAAGTGATCAAATATGACAAAACTTTCTAATTTTGCAAGTCAAATGAAGAACAGGCATTAATGACATGGAGGCCACCTGTGAACCTGTGAACCTTGGTAAGAGCGGTTACAGTTAAATACTAGGGACAAAATTCTGGCTGGAATATGAGGTCAGTTATTGGAATAAAGTTAAGTGGCTCAAGGAATGTTGCTACAAAAGGGAACAGAGAATGAGTAGGAGAGGAGGGAGGAGGAGGATCCAGAGAGGATCTGCCAAGATGGAAGATATCACTTCATGCTTGTGCTGATGGCATGATCCACTGAACTGGGGGAATTGCTGATGAGAAGGAAGAATGTCAAAGCTCTGTTCTTCTGTTTGCAAGAAAGGATGAGCTCTAGTGTGTAAGTGAAAATTTGGTCTCACTTAAGAGCATGAGCAGTTCTGTTATGGAAATCTACGCAAAAAACGATTTTATGCTTAAAGACACACTTGGGTAGATAGAGGAGTCAGATATAGGGGTTTGAAGTACTCCTCTTCTGACTGCTACTATTTTCCAGCAAACCTTGATACCAGCAAGGTGAACAAAGAGTGAGAAGTACTGAAGCTTGAGAAGAAATTCACTAGGAGCGTAGGTGAGAAAAACTGGCTGATATATGCAACATAATTTCCATCAGAATTAAGGGCAACTGGAAATGAGTAGTGATGAATTTAAAGACTAGACAGTATTATTTGTATTTCCCTCTAGCTATATTCAGCCACAAGCGTGTGACTAAAGAGTAGGTAGAAAATTACATTTACTTGACTTGTTCTTTGCCAAGAAATTAATGTGAAATGAGATAGCAATTATGATTTATGTCTGTGTCTGTAATAATTGACTATGCAATTTTAACTGTTTAAAAAGTGAAGGAAAACATGCAGAATGAAGGACGATGAAAACACCATAGAATCAATGAATTGTGGGGTCAAAATTTTGGCCTGATTTAAGTTCTAAATTGAAGACAGGGAGATAAGAGTCTTCAGCATGAGGTGAGAGTACCATGCCTGAAACCAGAGATGATGGCGGTAGGGCAGTGACATAAGTGGACCCATGGATGACTATATGACAGTGGGGGGCAACTAGAACTTATGTGGGGGCATAGCGGGTGCGGCTGTCATTGGGTTAGATGTGAAGCTCTCCTACTGAAACTTACATAGTGCTGTAACCCACTGTCACCTCATTTTAAAAACTTTTTTTTACTTATTTTTAATTTTTTAATTTTTAATTTTTTAACAGTTATCATTTAAAAAAAATTTAAACAATATTTGCTTACCCCCACCCCCTCAAAAAGATGTTAAAATATTCAAGTGAAAAATGTTCATTTCTATGAGGTCTAAGTTGAATGCTATACAAAGTCCCAAAGACATCATTTAAAGGTTTCATAAAATGAGTTGAGTGCTATGTAAAAAATTTGAAAAAATGATAAAAAATTTAGGATTCTATAATTGTATTTCTCTTTCGATTTACACTCCATCTTAAAACCTGAATTTGGTATTTTAGGGGATGCACTAGGAATGTGGCTTTAGAAAAACAATGAAATTCACTGGATCAACTTAAATATTCAGAATATATCAAGGTGTGGCCAAATCAATGAATATGTATAACTGAATTTAATTTGAAATAAATAGCATATTTCTCACTGAATAATTTTCTATTAAAGTAACATGGCATAGTTAAAAAAAAAAACTTTTTTAAAATTCAGATCACAGAGAGGTTACAGTGATTGGTTCAGAGAGTGACTAGCGAATTGGGTATGGAAGACGGACCCTTGCTGGGACTTGAAAGATAAGATTTTAATTGATGAGGAAAGGATTCAGTGCTATTATAAGTAAGAAAAGTAAGCAGTTATGAAAATGGTTCAAACCAAAAAAACAGCAACTTATTGTTACTAATTGCAGTACTACTGCTGATACCTTCAGAGCCTCTCTGCCCCACTGTCTCCAAGCTCACAGTATTCTGAGCTCCCTACCCCGATCTCCCATCTGCCCAGGTGCAGTGACTGCTTTGGGCGTTTTATTTGAATTCTTTCAATTAACTCTCATAGCATAACGATGATGTAAAAAACTAATTTAAAAAGCACAAATCAAATAAAACAAAGTAATTATCACAGCAATCCTGGTAAGTAAAATGTGGTTTCCCTTGTCCAACATGACAGGTGTGATATTTCTATATTTTACATAATTAAATACACAAAAGTCACACATATAATAAATAGTAGTACTATTTTTAAATCTAGCCAACTTGGAGTCAAATGGTACATTTTTACCATCAGAGCTTATAGGAACCGTGTTCTCCCTATGGAAGGGCTGGAAATAACCTTCCAATTAAAGGAGTTTGAAAGTTATTATGCACGCATCTTCATAAAGAAATTTTATCAAATTTAAATGTAAGAATGTTCACATTCATGAGCAGTGGTGGGAGTGATCTAAGCTGTATTTCAAAAAGATAACTGGAGACAGTGAGGAGGATGGATTAGAAGATGAGAAGCTATTGTCAGAGATCAGGTAAGTGATGGTGAAGATAATAAGAACAAAGGGGGCATGGGTGAGCTGTGGCAGAGGTAGACCTGCCAGGACTTGGTGATGAATGGCAGAACTCTGAGGCAGGGAGGAGTAAAATATGACTTCAGTTTTTTGCTTGGTCAACAGGATGAAAAGCACTAACATAAACCAAGAAAAAAGAGAAAAAAGACATTTAAGGAGGAGACAGAGAGTATGGTTTTGTGTGGTTTGAATTTAAGGTGCTTCCAGGAACTCCTTGAGAATTGACGAAGAAAACCAGTCAAGAATGAATGCTTCTAGTTTTCACAACTGCACACTCTGAGAGCCAACAAATTTGTAAGACTCATCATAAGGTTACAGAGTTAAAGAGCTGCTAAGATAAGACTAAAACAAATGGCAGCTTCTTCAGGCTAATGAATGGTCTTAGGGAACACAGGCTAGATGTATAGGTGTATTTCTCTCACTTTAAAGCCAGGTCAAATTGTAAAAGAAAATAGAAATTTAAAATAGATGACTTTAATGGCTGCTGCCAAATGAAAAGAAACGCATTTTGAGAGGCAGCATGGCAAAATTCTACTGATTATCACAGTTCATCTGATTATCACAGCACAGTGTTTAAAGCTAAATACCACTCCAGTCAGCCTGGCTGTGATTGTCCCCTTTGAATGCTGAGTGGTTCCTAAAGATCACACTGTGTTTAAAGCACTCACACACTTGAGAGACATGGAAGCTTCACACTTTAATCCAGGCTTCTTCCCACACTGCTCTGTTAGCACTTCAACAGCATCATATTTGTGACAGTCATCTAGTCCTTTCTTCTCCAGAACAGTAAACGGTGATAGCATGGATTACTGTCAGCTCAACCCTGGGTACTAGTGGGTTCCACCAGGGCATATACCCTTTTTCTCTGTCTGTCTTTCGCTCTCTCTCACTTTCCACTTTTTACTTCCACCCATGCCACTACCACCTCCAATAACTCCACATACGTGATAGTACAGCAGGTCACATTATCTTGGCTGGTATACATTGGAGAAAGAGAATGTAGTTCTCAGTCAAGGATAAAGAAGAGGCTGCTAAATCCCAGAAACTCCTGCCTACCAATGGGTGCCCACTGTTGACTGATGATATATGAGGAGGCTGAAGACATGGGGCTCTGAATTCAGTCACCTGAACAGATATGCTCTACAAAGGTCCTAGCTGCACTGTCAAAATCATGATGTATTGAAGAATGTAAATTTGATGTTACCTCCCTGTGTGAGGAACAAGTCAGCTCTGTTGAGTACATCCATAAATAGGGGTTCTTCTTTAGAGAATTATGATATTTGGCAAAATAGTCTTTCTCTAAATAAATTGAACTTTCACATGCTGACCACTTTGATCATCTTTAATTTTGAGACAATATTGAAATTTCTAATTTATATCTTTACAGAGTGGCCTTATGCCCAATTTTAAATAAAAATTTTCAAAGACTGACCACATATTCAAACGTACCTGTTCAAATGTTTATGAATAATGATATATAATGATGATAGGAATCATGTGTGTATCGAATAAATATTATCAAATTCAATTTCCAACAACATGGAGAAATCAGTCTTATGTAAAAAAATCCTTGTGTTATACAGCACACCTAAAACACACCTCAATTTCCAACAACATGGAGAAATCAGTCTTATGTAAAAAAATCCTTGTGTTATACAGCACACCTAAAACATTGGGTAAATCATTCAAAATATGTTTTATTGTTTTTAATATTTTTATGCCTGAATATGCTAGTCACAAAGTTAATGAATTACCATAGTAGGATAGCAGACCTGTGGAGCTGGTGTTTGCCTGTTTTATCACTTTGAAATGATTAAATTATTCCATAAACACTCTGCTTTTGAACACCATACTAGAGATAGATATATTATCCCCATGATAAGCGAAGGCTCAGAGTAGAGATTTCACATGATCTCCAAAGTCCCTACTCAATTATCTCCCACCTCCATTACCCCACAGCATACATTTAAATGGATGGGCAGATTAGTACCTACCTGTTGTCACCTTCTCTGGAGAAAAAGACAGTGAAGGTTTGAATGTTCCCTTTTGCTTCTGCAGGTGGGCGCCAGCTGAGACGGACAAACCGACTGGAAACCAAGACAGGGACCACATCTCTGGGAGCAGAAGGGACACTGGAGCTTGGAAAAGCTAAGGAGAAAGGAGAGGAGTCGATCAGAGGTTGCAGCCAGGCAGGTGCAAGATGGCAAAGCACACCCACTAGCAAATGGACTGCCGCATTCACACAGGAGCTAAAGGAAAAAATAAACATTAAGGGAAACAAAGAAGCAGCAAATGGAATCAGAGATAAATCAGAATTACTTGGAGGTTAAAAAAAAGTGTGACTAATTGTTAGCATATTTAATTCTACTGCATATTTATTGAGCTTTGATTACTTATGGCATCCCTGGTAATAAAAATGTTTTGTGAAGGTATGACACAGGGAAACAGACATGAATGTACATGCTTCAGGTAAGCAAGTAGTTATACCAAACTTTATTCTACTCAGGGAAAATTTATACTGCTTTGACTTCAATTTGAAGGAGCTAGTTCATGCATTTTCTAAGAACACAGAAAATTAAAAGCAGCAAGTAAAATTTGAAAAAAGTGGAAAGAGTTTTCATGTTCTACCTGTTAATAAAGAAAAATATACTCTGAGTCGTAAAAGGCAGACACATGTAACACACTTACAGAGCACCACTGTATTTACAGCAGAATTTAACAACTGTTTTTCATAGGAATGACTGAATAATCACAATTGAAAACTGTTTTTTCAAACATTTAGGGCATTTATAATCCATAATAGAAGTTTTTATTAAGAATGTGTGTGTGAATCCATAATTTTTCTTCGCTGGATAGCAATGTCCTTTATATTTGTTGAAACCCCCAAGACTAGGGAAATATGTGTTTCATTTTGACAGGTGGTTTCTAAACCCACATCAGAAGTACCCATTTGCCTTCATTTAATTTTCAAATTGACTTTAGCAGGCCATCTTCTCTACTTTATATCAAAGTTAGTCTTCAGTCTTGCAATCACTTTCTCCAGGGGCTGTCTGAGTCGATCCTCCTGTTTGAACTAAATTCCTGCTAGCTGGAAGAGCCATTTGGTGAAGGATGGGAGGTATTCAATAGTTCCAGAAAAACATTATCAATTTACAATACATACCAGCTCTAAAAAGATATATTTTGAAGAACTACAGAAAGCTTTCAAAGTTATTTCTGGCTTCATAGATTCTTAGCTGACTCCTTTGTAGGTAAAATTTCCCCCTTTCCTTCTTAGATCAGCACAGTATTGAAGTAAATGGATGAGTGACTACAAGTTAGTCAACCTTTTGTGGCAGAGAGGTGAGAGGTGGGGGTAAGATTGATGCTGAGATACATGTGTCTCTCTCAAAAATATGGGTGATATTAAGAGTCTTGACAAAAACCTTAGACCACAGACAGCCCAAACTAGCACACTGAAGTAAATGTGTCCTTCTTCTCTCCCTCACTGTCCCTCAGCCTGATTCTCCTCCTGGGCTGCTCAACTCAGTGATGACTACCCAGTCCTCTCAACTGTACCATCCTAAAACCCAAAATGCAGTCTCTCCTCCTGACTCCCCCTCAGTCAATTCTTCTAGGAGTTCCCCTTTGGGACAACTGGGTAATCTATTTTATCCCCACTGCCACACACAACCACACCACCATTCTCCCTCACCAGGATGACCACAGTGGTTTTCCAGATCTTGTGCTCTCCTTCCAGTCACCTCTCTTAAGTGTACTATCTGTGTAACATCCAGAAGAATAAGCTTATAACAAGATATATTTGGTCATTTCATGTTACTCTTTATCCTCAGAGTCTACTCTTTACCTCAGGGAAACCCCAACCTTCTCGGTCAGGCTTCTTCTATAATGAGGCCTAGAGAAAAGGATGTAAGTGCAAATACTTTCATTGGAAAGTAATCCCTGGAAATGCTGGTGGGAAAAGGGAGTGAGACTGGGCAGGGAGGGAAGGCTAGAGAGTGTTGCTGGTGATTATCACTGTGGGAGATGGAAGGGCAACTGTGCTGAGGCCTCTGGGAGAGAATGTAGCACAGTTCTCTGAGTTATCTTTCCCCAGGAAGCAAGTTGGGGCATTTATCTACCATTCCTCCTCTGCTGTTGCCTGAGGACAATTCCAGTGGCATTAAGCTTCCCACAGGAAAGCCCAGTGTGCTCTTGTTGCCAGAAAAATAAACACCTTTGGGCAGAGGCACACAGGTGTCCACAGAAAGCAGCATTCCTTAGCTCTACTACTCAGCAAATATCCCTAGAGGATTTCTTCCATGTCAGCCTTTCTAGGCACAGAGAAGAGGGTGGTGAACAACGTGTGAGGCCTTTGTCCACATGGAGCTTATAAGGTGGCTCTCTGGGGGTGGGGAGGTGATGCTTACTCAGCAGGCTCTCTCCATGCTGATCCTCTGCAGCAATTCTCACTGTTAACTTGCTCCTCTGGTTCACTTAACCCCTACTTTCCCTCTTTTATTTATTTGTGTGTGTGTGTGTGTGTGTGTGTAGGAGAACTGAGTAAAGGCCAGAGGCACAGGGGTGACAGGGGTACAAGGAAGGTAAGAGGAATTACCAGAGGCAGAGTGGGGGACAGAACAGGCGGAACTACTGAAATACACTGCTGAAGGGAGCAGTGGGAGAGACAGTAGAGGTCTGCTGGACCATGTGGGTAGCTCCCTGGACAGGTTTCAAACTCAGGCCATCTTGGTGATAGTGCTGACACTTAATCCCTAGGACCACCAGGGAGGCCCCCTATTTTCTCTCTTGACTAAGTTTAGGTGTGTTTCTTTTTATGAAGACTGACCCAAAGTACTTTGCAAATTATCTAACAGACAATAGTTAACATTGATGCTATAGAAAAAGTATAAAAATCAATAAAATAATGAAGAATTAACCTGACAAAAAGAAATACACGTTAAAATAAAATCTAAAAGTAACTGTCATAATGATGTCTATGAGAAAAAAATCTTTCAGAGTAGCAAGATCTTAAAGACTGGTAGTATTTAGGGTTGCCCAGGGTATGGCACTCTGTTATGCCATCCACTGGGAGTTTTGTAAGAGAAAATCCTTTACAGCAGTCAATTTGGCAAAAACCTTAAACAAGAAAAATATTCATATCATTTGGCCAAATATGCTCAGGTCTATAAATGTGTCACTTGCAAAATAACAAATGTCCCCTTTTACCACTGCATCAATCTGAAATCACAACATGCTTTTTTCCCAAAATGTTATACTTACATAGTTCAGAAATTTAAAGAAAATGTTTATTTACTAGATCTTTTCACAAGAGATTTTTGAAAAAACAAATGTGATTAGTAATGACTTGGAGAAATCTTTTTGAGAAGGTTCAAGATGTTACACAAATGCTTTAAAACAATAGGAGGGAAACTTTCGAATTCTTTTTCCTCAGGAGCAGTTCACTAACAAGGGGTTGGTTTCTTCAACCATTCAGGGGTTGACAAGAAGGAGTTAGGGCACTGAGCTCTTGTCTTCAAGCTGCAGCCTGTGTCTCCTCCCAAGGCTTGCTTGTCTGGACACCTCTCGGATGGCACAGATAAGGCTCAGAATAGAATTAATCAGGGACTCTTTACCTCAATTTAAACAGTCCTTACATGAAAAGGAAGGGGCACATTTTTGACAAAAGAAAGGCTTCTTCCTTTATACAGGGGCATTAATTTTGTCCTTACTAATCCTCCATGCTTTCTCTCAACAGTAACTTGTCTTCACATAAGGTCTCAATAAGGAAGCAATCAGGACTTCTTTTCTTTGCTATTGGAGGTCTAATCTCCAGGCTGGCCCTAATCTCTCTGGCCCATTACTGTTGCCATGGTTACAACTTCTTTATCTGTTGTCATGGAGAAGAAGAGGTGAATTTGCCACACTAAAACATGTTTTTTTCTTAAGAAACCCCCTTAAAAAATTATGATAGCAAAATCCAGGAAAAGAAAGAGATTTTTGAAAGTAATTTGAATCCAAAGTATGGTTTTCAAACCCGGAACTAATAATAATAATTTTATGATGTCCATGGCAAAAGTGTTGGTGACAATTAGATTCTTCATTTAATTTTTCTATAAAGGCAACCTCCCTCTAGATATCAGAGACATTCTTTTTTCTGTCAGTTTTATTACATTAATGGATATTAATTTTTCTCTGAGTTTATTAACTATGCCATGTCACTACTTCCTATGAGTCATAAAAGGTGATGAGATATATTCATAAAAATACAAAAATATTTAATTTCATTCTCCACATTAATATATTAATAGAAAGCACAAATGAAAAAATATTTTTTATTGTTCTAAGGACAAATACCTATTTTTTTCATCCTGTTGCATCTTTTCTTCTTCTTGTTCCCTTGACATGAAACTCTATCTAGCTTTTTGTCTAAACAGAGTAGACAAAATTTAAGTTTTGGTTTAACATTTTATAGCTTACAAAATAATTTCACAAATGTACCAAAAGAAGTTTGACTTTTCTGTCATTTGAAAATGACAAAGAATAACATTTTTCAAAATTTTCTTATTTTCAAAATTTAAAGAGCCCAGGCTTTTGATCTGTGTACTAAGAATGTGCTCTTCACACACCATCCCACTTTCTCAGTCTAGGCAGGGAGAGCCAAGTCTTGAGGGGTTTTCAAAAGCTGAGTTGTAGGTTCTCTGCTACCTTCCAACTCTCCTCGGAACTGCCTCAGTTCCATGAAGATCTGGTGATTTCACCTCTGCTGCCTTCCTGTGTTCTGTCCTGTGCTGCACCACCTCCTGCCACGGCCTGGACATCCCCTAGAGACTCCAGCTTTGATGTCACCTCAAGAGACCCCGACAGAAGATGTGTCCCCTCTGGATATTTCCTGCACAGCACTGTAATGTCTAGTCATTTTTATTTTATACGCAAACTCAATGCTTTGTAACAGTAGAAACTTAGTCCAAGCCGTTCCATCAATGTAGCACAGTACAGGTAATCACACCATAGGCATCTCCTAGGTCAGGGTGAGCTCACAGGAAAGGCTTTGCTAATTAATAAAATTATAATATTCAGGCTTTGACTAGATAACTTCCTTTCTGGTTCCTCCAAATGGATCCTTGACGATATGTATGAAAGTGGGCTGTGTTATTTCTGCAAGCTGGTGATGCTTATTATTACTGTGCTAATAAATTACAAAGCAGATTCTAAAATCTGACCTCAGAGGCAGGTTCCTAGGGAATGCAGGTGTTAAGTGAGAACGTGTCATTTTGTAGCAGAGAGGGAAAAAATGTTCCTGATACTCAATGCTCTAGGAGGTATTCATATACACCAAAGATCTAGAAGGTGTGTTCCTGTAATCATTCCTAAAATAAATGCTGCTGTCATGAAGAAGCAAAAAAGCAGCCTGAAAAGTTGTTTGGGGCTAATCTGTGCATCCAGAGGAGAACTTAGGGATCTGTCACAGAAATTCTGATTCTTATCCCAAGGCCATACATCAAAAAGAATTCCAGGTCAAGGTTGTATGCTAAGAAGGATTACCTATGGTCCCAAAGAGATAAGGCCAAAACAAATTCTGGAAAGTATTATCCTATCTGCAGAAATAATTGTATCTCCCAGAGTTTGAAGTCTTTTCATACAAAAGGAGAAGAAAAATATTATCTGGTAAGCTGGTAAACAGATGCAAGTGTGAATGAATGTGTTTATGCTCAAATCTGCACACTATATGTATGCCTTTAATGGTTTTATTTTTCACTTTATTTAAAAAAAATATTCTTTTAAGAGTTCATCCAAGACGCAACAAGGACCACAGGCAGTTTGGAGAGGCGGCTAATGAGTCACTTACGTATTTATATGGATTTCAGTAGAAAACTACAATTAAATAGAGGGTGGTTTTGGACCCTGCTCTGACACTCTGTGGCTCTCTGCTTTGGAAAGTTATTTAGTCCTACAGTCCACATTTAAAAACTGATCGAAAATATTTCTCAAGCAGCATTAAGTGACGGCAAGAAATAGATTTGAAGGACTGCTTATAGTATCTATCATATGACTTGTATTCAATAAACGGTGGCTATCATGTGTCTCTTTTTAGATCCAGAACTGACTTCATTTTAAGTCTCTATTCTTTTTCTGGATTTTCTGCTAATCATCATACCCGTTTCATCTGTCATTAGGCCAACTTTAATCACCTCCCACCAATGTCTCTTCCTGGCATCGCTCATGAACTGCAGGAGAGTGATGCGTCCACCTAATGCCTAGTTCCTTTTGTTTCCATCTTTTCCCTTGAGTTGATGCCATTGAAATTCTAGCCATTGCTCATCCCTTCTCCATGTCTGTGGACCCCAAGCATGCCATTTCCATTGTTCCCCTGTCACCTGAGCTTCCTCTAGGGATTAAGACTGACAAGCTGTGACATCTCCCCTCCCAGTCCTCACAAGCCTTTATCATCCTTTACCTCCTCTTAGACACATGGCACATTGTCTCTGGCAGCCATGCAATCCTCTTCTCTACCCGTGAGGAACACCCAAAGAACACAGGTGTTGCTGCTACAGATCAGCATGACAGAGTTGGTAATAGCTGACAAGTGGTATTATTTAGAAAAAGGAATTGAATCAGCGCTAAAGGCTTTTAATTTTGGGGGGAGGGGGTTAAGAAATTAACTTTTTTCCAGTGTAAAACAAAAGTAAAATGAAGACAATACTAACTAAGCAAGCAGAAGTACACATTTATATTATTATTTTAACATGTAGCTGTTTTTAAGAAGCACTTTTACTGTTTTAGTATATCAAATGACCAAAAAATCCAAACAACAGCTCTAACCACATTTGATTACTCAGTGAGTTATACTAATGGCAAATTTCCAACTCTGTCCATGAACTTTAAATTTAAAAGTACATATTTAGGAGTATGGTAGCTATAGAAATGCTCATTTCCAAAATGGAGTACTTTTAATGTTCTGAAATGTCTATGAGCATCACAGTGGCTGGTTCACCAGATGCTAAGCTTCCAAAGGACAGGATGGGAATGGCAAGTGTGTGGGGGTGGCTTGAGGGCCGAGTATGTGGTGGGCATGGAGGTGTGTTAAGTATCAGTGTGCTATACACATGGTTCCCAACCCCTAGCTACTCATCCTGAACATTATAGTTTCAAACACCAATTAAAGGGAAATAAAAATAAAACAATAAAAAGGATATAAAATATTACTTATTCCCATTAAGTTTACACAAGTAAAACCTTATGTCACTGCTAAAGTCACTGAGCAATAAGTGACAAAGTGACATAGAATGTGTATGAAGAATGTTTCCTTAGATGCATGTTAATTTTGAGTTTGTCTTTCTAGCTCAATGGAAGTGAAAGAGGAAGAGGGGAAGGGAAAAAGGGATGAGGTGGAAAAAGATTAAGGGAGACTATTTTAATCTCCTTTCTGGAAAGTAAGATGTGGGGCATGGAGAACTTGGAAGTACAGCCGAGTGGTCATTCATGGAAGCTCATTCAGCTTATTGGCCTCAACTTAGAACTCATACTGCAAATCCATTAAGTAGATGGACAAAATAATAACAACCAGAGATGATTGATTAAGTAATAAAAACACATTATATAATTATAAATTGTGGTGGTGCATCAAATGCCAGGATTTTCTCTGATCACTCTAAACAGAACAAAATTAATTCCTACAGGAGAGTTGTGTCACTTAAAACATTTGATATTATAAAAAAATCATTAAAGATGTTGATTTATTTATAGACCCAAATAAATTTGAAGTATGCTTGACATAATTGAACATAAAATTGAAAATAAAATACAGGGCATGTGAAACTCTGAAACAGAGCAATAGGTGTTCATCTAACATAACTGACTGGTTATTTTTAAGTATTTGATTCCTGTTGCTATTACAGCTAAAGCAAAATGTATATTAGACATGCATTCACATGTTGATCATCATTAAGCAAGAGATATGATGGAGCACATCCTTTACTGGAGTAAAATGAAAGGAATCCTGGGATGCAACTAGGAGACAGGCTATATTCTCTTTCAGTTAGTAGCTGATTGGTTAACCTCTGAGGTCACTAATCCTGAGGTTCTGTCCTGTAAGAAAATAACAATATCTTCATCTCTCTTTTCTCTTTTTAAAAAATATCTTTCCCCCTTTTTTCCTTGAAATGGATGCATCCAAATTTGAGACAAAATTTGAAACCCAATGGCAGGCCCACTATCCAGTTCAGGAATAAAAACTGATTTTAAAGATAACATGGCACAGAAGGAGTTTGGAATTAGGAGGATAAATCAATGGAACGGCCCAGCCTGTCTTGACTATTTTTTATCACCTTAATGCATAGAAGTCTTTTCTCTATGAAGCAGAAACAGATTGCCCCTGCACAGTAAGGCTTAGTAATTAACGATGGAAAGCCACACTTGAAATCTCTACAAATCTCTACCAAATGAGAGGTAGCTCTGACAGCAGTGGAGAGGACACAGGCTGGTTGGGTTCAAGTCAGGCTCTGTCACTTACACTCTGTGTGACTCTCGGTTAGATACTTAAAATTTCTGTGCACTATTGCAAAGAGAGTCGGAAAGAACCATAAGCCAGGTTATTGTGTCCAGAAATAAATGTGAAAATAAAATTTGAAAACTCTTGAAGATAAACCGAGGTGAATATGTTATGCTAGGTAGGGAGGCAGTTCTAAGAATGTGACAAAAACCAGAAGCCATGAAAAGAATATTGATAAGTATGACTATAATGAAAGTAAAAGATAGATATGGAAAAGCATAGTAAATGAGATTTGAAATATGACTGAAAAACTGGAACAATATTTTAATACTACTGTAAAGGATTAGTTTTCCAAATATGCAGATCACTAACAAAAAATCAGTTTAACCACGAACAGAAGAAGATAAGTAAAAAAGCCAAGTTTTCAAAGATGGGAAAGTAGTATCTGTAGAAGCAACATTCATTTCAATATATTTTTAAAAAATCCTATTATTATCTCCTCCTTAGAGTAATTGTTAATTCCACTGGAAAGAATTATTTCACTATAATGGATGTCATCATAAAAATACAAAGTACTGTGGCCTTCACCTTTAAGAATGCAAAAAGTTGTTAAGTCTTCATGGGAGAAGGAAATCATCATTCTCACACCTTTAGTTATTTAAAGCACAGAGTAAATGATATACTATATTCACAAGTAAATATTTTGACAAGAGAAAAAAACTCCCTGTACAGAGATCAGAGCTCCATGCCACACTTACTGAAAGATTTCTAAATTGCTAATATGTGGTTTGGGATTCTATAGCTATTCTGTAAGAAGCATGAAGATATGGTTATGAAAGTTAACTAACTGTAGTCTCCAGTTCCCTCCCTTCTATAGTTGTGCCCACACCAAGATTACAATTTTCAAATAAAATCACTTAGGGATAACTAGAAAACAAAACAAAAAATAAACAAGCAAAAATGCCATGATCAATGAAACTAGACATCTCCTGCCCTCTCATCTACATAATCCAAACATGTATATTACCTCTTCTGGGGTCTGATTCCCTTGGGTACAGATTAGAGATGGGAAATCTGGGGAATGTGAAAGTTTGATTATTGAGGCTTCCCTTTCTCCCCCACTTCTCTCTCCCTCGCCCCTCCCTCTTCTCCCTGGGCTCTCCCAGGAGGAGGTGCTCCTCCATAGCACCAGCACTTGGGTACACCATCTCCTATGGCTAAGTAGATGGATATCATGGAAGGTGGTAGAATCACATTACATCTTAGTCATAGACCTGATTGCAACCATTTAAAAGAGAGGTAGGGAGTCTAGGAAGAGGGCTAGATTTAGTGACATGCTTTCAAAGGACAGTGTGAAAAGTGAAAAATATTTACTTCATGGTAAAAGTCTGGCAAATGGAGCTACTACTTAAAGTGGTGAATGTTCTCATCCGGTGATGTCATGTGGCTGACACCCCCCGCCACCCCAAAATTATGTGATGAGAAGGGGCTTCACCTCTTTGAAAAAAAAATACAAAACCCCAGTGCAAATCATTAGAAAAACTTCCAACAAAGCCAGAGTGGAAGATAGTCTGTAGGTTAACCACAGGATACAATTCAAGAAGGTCAAGATCAAGGAAAACAAGGAGAGACAGGAAGTGTGATTGAAAAAGGAGACTGGGGAGACATGGCAGCCAAACACATGGCTGGACACTGGACTGGATCCAGAGACAGAAAAATTGTATCAGTGGAAACACTGGTAAAATCCAAATAAAGTCTGGAGTCTAGTGATTTGACCAATGTTGGTTTCTGAGTTTTGACAAATACACCACAATCATGGGAGTTGGTAATAGTGGGAGAAACTGGGTGAAGGGGATGCAAGGACTCTGTCATACTTTTACAACATTTGTGTAGATCAAAAGTCATTCCACAATTTATATAAATAGCTTCTTTGGAAAAGAGGAGTAACTACTGCTGTAATTATAGTTGATGGCACAACCCTAAAGCTCCTGTCACTGGTGTTTTGTAAAAAGCTGAGCTTAGACACCATGAAGACATGTGACAAAGGGACACTTATCTATTTAAAGTGTACCATTTCATTCTGAGTGTAAAGTTAGAAAAAAAAAGGAACAAGGACAGTGTTATGTTTTAGGATTCTTAGAGTGTGGTCATAGCTAACATCCATCAACCAATGTGAAAAGATTAATTCTGGAAGTTTGATAGGGATGTGCACCATCATGACTTCCAAACAGGGACCTGAGAGACAAAGCATTCAGACCGCAGTCATCAATCTGGGAAATGTCATTCCACACAGAGCTCATGTGATTCATGTGGAGGCTTCTGTCTCACCTCACCCTGTTCTAGCTCTCTGTCCACTTTGTATTTCATTCCAGGGAGCAATGTATTGGACTCCAACTAACTAGATTCTTGTTTCATTCTATTTTTCAACCTACCAAGAAGCTAACAGCAGGGAAAATTAAAGGAGACAGGAAGGAAAGACAATTGTGCTCAAGGTGGCATGAAGAATTTCCAAAGATCATGGACCTAGCTAATTACCAAGTTTGCTTGTCACCTGGGTATGGATGTGACCTGGGTGATATAGGGCGTATTATAGACAATGCCCATAACTAGGGTGATTTGGCGCTCTATGTGCTTCCCCAAGAGAGACTGGGAATGCTCGCAAGGATGATAAGAAAATGAAAGCAAATAATAACTAGGGCAATATAATTCAAAATTATGAGTGGAAATCTTCATTTTTTGGTAAATGGACAGCTATAGAGAGGAAGGTGAGAAGGAATAAATAGAATATGCTGGCAGAAGTCTAGAAAACAGAAAATTTACTGAAGAGAACATTTACTTACCAATGATGCAGAAGAAAGATTGAGTAACAATGAAGGCAGTTAAAAGTGTTTTTAAAAATGTACACATCACAGAGGACTGAAATCTAGGCAATATTTCCACATAATTTATTATGTCCTTTAAATATGACAATTCTTTTTTTTTTTTAAAGATTCATTTATTTATCTATACAAGCACTGGGCACAGTCAGAAGCATGGGAGGGTGAGAGGATTCACCAGAGCCAGAGCGGGGAACAGAACAGGCAGACTGACGAAGTACACTGCTGAGGGGAGCAGTGGGCGCAGCAGGAGAGGTCTGCCACGCCATGTGGGAACCTTGCTGGTGGCCGTGGATTGAACCAGCACTGCAGAGGCTGCAGGCAACCTTACAAGCCAGCGCTCAACCACTGCGCTACCAGGGGATGCCCTTAATTATGGCAATTCTAATGAAATCTATAAAATCTTTTCTGGTAAGCAATTCTCCTCTTTTTTTCCTGAAAGATATTTTCTCATCTCCATTAGCAGTTATGATCAACAATTTTGAATTTCATTTGAGACTTAGCCTTTGCGTCAAGCATACTGACTCAGAAATGTGGCCTCATTTTATGTTTTCTTATATTTAGTTTTGGAGGATACCAAAATAACCAGGGATATTTTTATTTTCTTAATTCCCCACCCCTTATTATCAGATCATTTCATGATTTTCAGTCATTAAAGAAGGAAATATAAGTTACTAAGCCCTTTCATCACAATTTATCTCCATAACAACCTCATCTAAAGGAAGCTATCATGATCAACTCAATAAGCAGCAGTCTGGCAGGTTTTTCTCTGATGGAGGCTTCACTAGGGACTGTGAGTTACAAGCGTTTGATTGACCCTCTTGATATCAACTGCAAAATTTAGAGATGTGTATTAAAAATCTCATAACTTATCTTAATGACTTATTAGGGAGCTTCCTGTGCCATTTTCACTCTGATTTATTATCTGCTATGAAATATATTTATAATTCATGCTAAACCACCACTCTAAATTTTGAGTAGATCCTAAGGGTATAGGATATTGAGACTTGTTGAATAAATCAATGGCCACATTTCATATCCTTCCTGGTTTTTTATGATTCCTTTTTCAGGACTTGTCCTTCTAATCTTGACCAATAACTCCAACCCCTTCCATCATTATACACTGACATTTTCTTCCTCCTCTCCCCTTAGCATGTATATCTATTTATGAAAGTTTATTTTCCTCTCTTGATTGTATTAATTTCCTTTCTTGTACATGTGTACCGAAGTCTCCTACTTTGAGTAACTGATGGTCCAAAGTTTTTAAAATATAAGCACATCATTACGTAGAAGGAAATGAATCCTTGTTTATCAAATCCTTTTTATTAACCTGTGCTATTGATCTCTTTGGATTCTGACATATTGGGGGTATATTTAAGATGTAGTCACCTTCAACATCCCCCACACCATCGTTCTTAATTCTGCTTCTCAGTTTCTTCTCATAAAAATGCAACCCATACGGAAACATCATACTAAAATATGGCAAGATAATTTCTGCGAAAGAATTCATTTTCACTTGTACAAATTAATCTGGGTTGAAACTGAGCCATGTAGATAAAAGCTTGTTTAATTTGGATTTTAGCATATGTTTTTCTAATATATATTTTAAAACTGAACAAATCTGTTATACCCAGACTAGAATAATTTCATATATAGAAACCTTCTTTAAACAATCTAGAAGGAATAAAATGATACAATTCCTTTATTAATCTGAATAATGGTTTGCCTTCTTAGAACAAAATCTCCTTTAAAGCAAGGGAAATATCTAATGCATTTATATATTCATTCATCTTATCATATTTTCTCTCAAAGTATTTTTCCTTAGCACTGTCCATGCAACAGGCACTGTTCTAGCAATAGGTATGCAATGTAAACAAGGGAGTCCCCTGTCCTCTGGGAGTGAACATTTTTTATTGGTACCCTCCTGAGTGACTGATTCAATATGTTAAATGGAGTAGAAGTTCACATAATCACAGGCATTATTTGATATGTTTTTGACCTGGAGCAAAAAGACAAGTCACAAATGAGGACGAAAGGCAGCTCAGGACATTGGTTAAATTCCAGAGTCAAATGCTTTCCCACATACTAGCTATTTGTCCTCACACAAGTCACTTCACCTCATTATGCTTCAGCTTCTTCATCTATGATACTAGCTAACCTCTAGAATATCTCAAGAATCAAGTAAGAGAAAATATGTAAAATCCACCCAAGAATGCTTGACTCGCAGGAAGCATATGCTAAGGTTCAGTTAAATAAAGGAAATGTGCAAGAGAAAAAAATAAAAGAAGCCAAAAATACAGGTTGGAATTAGGTCACTAGACAATGTCTAATAATTCTAATGGCACCGGTATCACTATAAGACATTCAACCTTTAATATTTGCCCCTACTTCCTCATTTTAAAGATGACTATGTTAATGTAAATGTCCACTGCCTCTTTCACTCAGAGTCAGGCTGGGTGACTTCCCAATCCCAGAAGAAAGTTGCATAATTAGAAGCAGCACTCTCCTGCTTTTTGCCCTATGGGTTGCCAGTGCAGGGGAGAGACTTAGGCTGGCAGAAGAAACTAACACCAGCTAGTGATGGTTTGTTTTGATGAGAAATTGTACCATTACTGGTTTTGAATGATCTTTGCATATCAGGTATTATGGAAATACATCTGGGATAATCAAATAGTTTCCATTGCCATTTTGCATCCTGAAAGGCATTGGGTGGCCTAGGACTGCACTTGAGGTCGCCAATAAAATGGCAGAAAGGTCTGCACACCCAAGCTCTTGGCTGCGATGATATCATATAATATGTACAAGCACAGAGAGCATTACAAACAACTTCTGCTGACACCATCTGTAGCTGCCTTCCTGATATTTGAAAATGAATATTAAGTGTTGAGTGTTGTGTACTTGTCATGAAGAAAATATACTAGATAGAAAAAAAGTTAAAATTATTAAAAGTCATATTTCTCAGGTTGAAATTATTGATGCATTTGCAGTATTTAGGAGGTTGTCAAGAGTTGCGGCCTTATTTTGCTATAAACCCACTGGCATATCGTTAGTGTCATCTTTGAAGTATTCACTAATTCAATGACAGAATTGTAAATTCTTTTCAGTCTAGAAGGTATAGAGCCACCTGTTATTTTGAAAACTGAAACAACATGTATTTAGTACATGATAAAATTAAGAAAGCTAGCACTGTATGAATCACAGATGCTAATTTGCTCACATAAATGGAGAATGATATATTGTACAATCCTGGCAATTATGTCAGAAATCAGTCTAGAGTAATTCATTAACACCTTTTCTTCAGAAAAAAAAGAAGGAAGCTGACATCTGTAACTAATATTATGATCTATGTTATTTTATATTATGTTTTTGATTTTATGAACAGTAGCAACCATAAGATAATTGAATAGCTAATTATTAAAATACTCAGTTTTTTTATTCAGTCACTGTTCAAGAACGTGGATTCATTTTGCAAATTATAGGTCTTATTTTACTGATGAGGAGGAAGGAGATCGACAACTTTAGAGGCACATTACATTAACTCCTTCAGGAACTGATGCAGTCTGCACCGACAAGCTCGATTCTACTACATTCCACACAACGGTGCTGGAATGTTGTATAAAAGTCAAACCATATAAATAAAACCAGATTTTAAATGTACTTATTAGTCTGTAGTTTAAAATTGAATCAGACTCAGATTAAATTGTGCTGAAATGTGTTTATAAATTTGATTAAAGATACATTATTGATTTAATGTATTATTAAAGCATTATGTATTTCAGCATCATGTTATACAACAATCATGGCAGTCATACCCTAAGTTGACCAACGTGACTGTACTTCCTTTTGAGTACAGCTGGGCTTTTATAAATTATGGCAAAATTGGTGGAAGAAAGCAAAAGGAATCAAAAGGCCCCAGAAACAAGGGGAAAGACATGATATCATAGGAAAAGGAATCATTAATATCATATGGCAAAGTTGATGAAATTCTCACACACATAAGATAACATCTTATAAAGTTCTTTCTTGGATGCATGAAGAAAGAGCTTCTTCTGGTGACCTTAAAGAAGAGAGCTACCAGGTTATGAGCTGCTTATGAGATGACCACATGGCAGAAAACTGAGTGTTGCCCCTGATCTGAGGATAACCATTGAGTAATGACCCACTGGAAAATAGGGACAGTGGTGCTACAGACATGAGCAGATAAATTCTGCCAATGACCTAGGATCTTGGAAGTGGGCCTTTCTCCAGTCGTACCTCTGATAATGCATTAATCATAACCACCATCTGCACTGTCCCCTGGTAAAACCTGAAGCAAAGAGCTCAAAGTTATGCTTGGAATCCTGAATCACAGAAAAAGGAAGTACATGTGTTTGTGGTAATTTTTTAAGCAGCAAGAGAAAATGAATACAACCACCTGTCATATAGGTCAATATGAGAAACTTATCAAAGATCAGTTATTGCACTCCTCTTACTAAATCTATAGAGAAAATCTTAACTCCTGTGGAAGCTGAACATTTACCTATAACACAGGTATTATCAATTCAGTTCCCCCTAAGATGATGCAGTCTGTGCAAGATGAAGCTTTTCTTCCTATGTACAAATGACTGAATATTTTCAGAGACATGTTAAATCTATGATAATTTTCCAAATGATATTTAAATGATGAGGTATAGATCTTCTCACTTTCTAAAAACAACCTCATTGGTGAGTTCAATGAACTGTATTCATTTGAAATATACAATTTAATGAGTTCAGACAGATGTATAAACCCATAAAATTACCACCATCATCAAGAAATGGGTCCTATCCATCAACCTCAGAAGTTTCCTACTGCCCCATTTGCAGTTTGTCCTTCCTCCCACCTCCAGTTCCTGGCAACATGTGCTCTGCTTCCTGTCACTATAGAGTCAGTTTGCATTTCCTAGCATTTTATATAAAAGGACTCAAACATACATAGTTTTGAGTATGGCTTTTCTCATTCAGTATAATATACAACCTCTCATTTTTTTTTTGTAAAACTGAAAAAGCAATACATTCACTACCTTAAAAATTATTTTCCTGGAATAATGACTACAACTTTACAGATGTGCAGACTCCTTCTCTGCTCAAATATACCTGTGTAGATGTTATAAGCAGTTCACTTTTTATAGGCATATGTTATTCACCATACCTACTGAATAAATATATATGTATGCATGTAAATATATGTGTGTGTGTATTACAACCATAGCTATTTCAATTTCTTTGACTCAAAATGAATAATCACTATTCATGTTTATATGGAAAAAATCAATTGAAAATATGATTATAATGACTGCTTACAATTATGCAGTGAATGGCTCTCAGTAATTAACTGACATCATATGCTAGAAAAATCAGTAAGAAAAATGTCCCTGCCTAGCCCTTCCATTTCACTGAGGTTGCTTGCTCTGCTTTTGTCTTAGCATCATGCAAGCCTGAGCTACAGAGCTTGGGTGACACCTGTCATAATCAATTAGCTAAGGTGAAAAATGGTGTAAAAACATGGTTTGTAGATCGAGAGCAATTCAATCACCTTCAAATGTTCCCTTAGGAAATGCAAGTCTGCTCTTCCATTCAGCTATCTTTGAATTGATGAACACTATTTTCTTCCTCCATTCATGTAAACTACAAAAAGAGACTTGGGGACATTTTGGGAAGAAAGGTAAAAACACAAATCCTTACCCAGCTGAAAGCAGCTCAGAGTCCTAGATGGCAGTGTCCTAACTAACCACGTCAGGATCAGAATTGGAAAAATGGATTAGGAATTACCAGTCACACCCACAACTCTAAAGAATTTTATCCAGCCTTGGGATAAGAAATATAAAAAGAAAAATGTCATTTTTCATTGTCTTCATAGAATAATCATGCTTTTTTCATTGGCATCCTTCCACTAGCATTGATCCACACACTTTAATGGAAAGGTATTTATCTGACAGACCGTGAGGTCCCAAGTTTATACTTCATCTTTTTCTCCACTTCCATCTCCTGACCATAAGGTTGCCTGGTTACATCATCTTTGGAAGGGGCCTTTTTTCTTACCTGGCCCAGGTCCCTAATTCCCTACCACTGGGGAATTCAGAGAATGATATCTCCTTTGCTTTGTTCATTACAATATGCTGAGAAGCATAGTTTTGAACAAACTCAGAGAACTGATGACACAGATGTATCCTCAAGAAGCAAATACAGATGAATGAAAGTTTCCAGCAATTACGGATTCTTGTCAGAAATGATGCCTAACTCAGACACACTAACGATCTAGCACTAATGCCCCAGAGGAACTCTGAAGGTGACAACAGTTCCAACACTAACAAGAAGAGGTAAGAGTCAGCTGCCAGGGAATGAGAAAATAGAAGTTCCAGTTTTGCTTCTCATACTTACAAATATCACCCATATCTGCTGACAGAGAATGCCACTCTTGCTTTTGTGAGCCCCCCCTCTCGACACACAAACAGAAACTGGGAGCAACATGCCCTTCCATTAAAATATCTAGGTGCAAGGAAATAAATATGCAAAAGAAGTCACTATAGGGTGATAACTCTGACAAACGCAAAAAAAAAAATATTATCTTTTAACTACAGACTTTCCACTCCAGAGTCAAATTCCAAAATAAGAAGAAATCACTCATTGACCTTTACATTTTTACCTGTCAATGGGCTAAGCAAAATCCGATTTGTGTGTAAAAATGTGTCACTCAAGATTGTTCTGTGGATCTCTGTATATGCAAACTCTTGTTTATATTTAATAATAGTGCAAAGTTCTGATAATGTGATATTCTTGAATATCATGCCTATTATCACATACACTTATGCATTCAATCTGAGAATGTAATTCATAACCATACAGGGTCCCAAACCTTCTACATACACAGCATAGAAATGTTACTTCATTATTATTCAGTTAAATCAAGCTAAGATTGTATAAAAGTATAATTAAGGTAGAAAAGCCACCATTAAATGACTATAATTAAGTGCATGTCCTGCTTTATTAGGATTGACTATCCATAAAGATATTTAATATACCTTTGCCTTGTCAACATGTGTGCTTGATGTTCTAAGAAAACTGCAATACAGTAAAGTGTCATTCCCGGTGATACATCTTTAAAAGACAGGCACACAAAAGTGAGAGGCAGCCTCAATGGGTCCCTTTCCATAGTTATGAGTATGACTGGCTGATAATAAATAATTTTATATAGCTTACACATCCCACCCTGCTGGACTCCATTAACCTAGCTGGTACTCCATAAAAACAGTCTTTTGCTCCCTGACCATATTCATGGCCTCACTTCTCAGCCATTCTTTTCAATCACTTCACTTTCACTCCTAATTCCAGCCTCTGACTCCTGAATCCTTTTTTTTTTTTTTTCTTGTCTGTGGCTCTCCTAGCTCTTCCCCACTGGCCTTATGGCTGCATTCCTGTCTCTGACTTTTTGTTTTATCTAGACTTCTCTTAAGTGAGAGTTTCTAATTTGAAGATTTGGGGAGATTTCTAGTCAAGTCTTTGAGATCAGAGTTCTTAGACCCATATGTCCTTCTGTTCACTGTGTTCAGCAAGAAGTGGAGTGCTGCTAGAGTTAAGGCACCACGTATCAGTATCACTTTCTTCTTTATCTCTGCTGAAATCTTTATAAAATCTGTATGATCTTTGTAAGTGGGAGGGGGTGATCTTATTGAATGGTGAATTCTCAAAAAGAAAACAATCTCAGAGGGAGAACAGTATCCCCGTGGTAGGAGCAAGAATGTGTGTGATTCCAGGAAAATATTTCAGAAAAGAAAGTGTGAAGAGTCTGCTACCCATAGAACTTGTCCAACTCCATGGACTCATTGCTGTATCTTGTTGAAAGGAAATTCAGCAAAAAGTAAAGAAAACACTAAAATTGTGGTTGGATTTCCACTGAAATCCCAGGGATATTGTGAGTGTACAGTGCTTGCATTAAATTCAGTTGTATTAGCGTGTATCGTTTTAGATCAGGAATCACTATGAGGCCCCATCTACCTCTTTCTAGGTGTTTCCTGAGTAAAATCAAGACCAATGGGGCAGCTGCATGCTGGCACAGGTCATGTCAGACTTGGCGGCTGATATCATCACACCAGAGAATAGGAACACGGAAAATGCCTCGTGGCAGCTGAGAGGGGTATGACACACCCATAAATGAGTGGAAGTCAGTCAGTGCTTCCTTAATAGTAAGTGAGCAGCATGTCTTATCTTTGGTGAAACAGGCTCTAACAGGTTCTCACTCACTGCTTTTTCCACTTCACACAGTCCTGGGCCTAGTGCTCAGTTGCCCCCTGTGGTGCAGGGACTCAGGATTTGTGAACATTTCTGCAAGTCTCTACCTGGGCCCATTGAAGGAAATGAAATATTATGCAAAGAATTTGACCTTGGCATAGCCTTCAGAGTTATAATTATGGGTCCCTCCCCATAAATTAGTGGAGGATTTTGGAATGACTGTCCCTATTTTCAAAATAGAAACCCAAGAGTGACAAGCGTGTGTCAGAAGTGAGTTCATAATAAACAGCTGCACTACACCTGCACTGCACTCAGCTCTGACACCTCTCTCCTCTGCTCTTCAGTGCCCTGCCACATGTCTGCTCAAGCAACGAGGCACTGCTGCCATCAATAACAAACTAAATTACATTTGACAGCCTAAATGAACAAGGTACATATTGGGATAGTGCATCTTTGACTTTCATAATGTTGTCACCAGAGCCACCTATCTGAGGAGGAGGGATGATGGAAAGACCAAGCAAGGATTAGACTGAAAGAGGAGGATGAAAATGCTAAATATCATCCCTACTCATGTTTCACAAAACAGAATCTGAAAGTTTGGGAGCTTCAACAGTGGGATGGAGAAAGTCTGTACCAGTTGAAACCACTATTTGAGCTCGAGAGTCCCCACATCAAGTTGGGAACCTCAAGTTGTTACCTTGAAATTGGCTATGGTGAAAATATTTACACTACAGAAACAGACACATACTACAATTCATGGATATTCCTTATCATCATAGCACTGGTTAGACTCATGTTGACTTTAAATTCTCCCTGGGAAATTTTCTCGTTAAAAAAAAAAAAAATACAGAACCATTGAATTGTCTCCATCTGTCAAGTTCTTCATGTTTGACAGTTTGTGATCATGCTGCCAAAGATGATCACATAGGTACATAAACAGAGCAAGGAGACATATTTCCACTATAAATGCATCTTAAAAACTAGCTATCTACTAGACAACGATGAATGGCAAGCATCTTGAACTCCATCAAAATACAAGATAGCTACTAAAAAAAATAAAGAGCAAAAGAAAAGAACTCAGAAACAATGATAACCTGAAAACCCTGTTTCCCAAGTTCCTTTGCAGACTACAAAGTTTATATGATTCATTGTGGTTCAGGCTGATTTATTTTTAACACCAGTGGCAAATTCTCCTACTCTTGTGCAGACCCTATTCTCCAACACCCTGTGACTTTAAGCTAGGGTAGGACTTAGTGTCTATATCACTTATTCGGCACTCAGTGACTGTTCTTTTCCGACATGTCTATATTTAAATATTCCTCTAATACCAAAGTAATCTCTTCTGAAATCCTAAGTGTGCTCATATTTCTTGATAGCCTGAACAGTGACTAGCATGTCATAGGTTCTTGATTATATATGTTGATGGATCAAGGGGGGAATTTTCCCTCTGATCATACACATCAACAACCGCACAGGCAGCCAAATCATCAAAGTGTCATTTTAGCACATCCTTCCTTGGGTGCTTCCTGTAATGTCAATAATTTGTCAGCTCTTACCTTCCCTGTTGTTTCCAATATGCTTAATTTATAACTTGTCTTTATCTTTGTCAGTGAGTAACAACTTCAGCATCCTTCCAAGACACAGTCTAAAAATAGGATATTTTCCCGAGCAATCCTTAAATCTTTGAGTATTCTTTTCTAACAGTATTTATTAGTTATTTTTCTCTAATAAATTCTATAATTATAGGTTTTCAAAGCTGTTCTTGAGAGGATAAAGAAAAACTGTGAATGTACTTACTTTTTACATTTCTCAAAAATAGGACAAGACAATTATGCTGATGTTGCAGTTCATTTACATTTTAAAAGGTGAATATATCCTTTGTTTGAACTTTTACCCTCAAAACCTCATGGTGATGAAGAAAGATTGGGTGCCACCCCTATTCCTAGGTTGCAAAGTTCCTTTGTGCCATTTTCTAAAGCAGGGTTTTAAGCATTCTTGAAAATGAACTGAGTGGCCCCATTAGATTTATTTAGCTCTTCAGAAACACTGTATTTGCTTTCCATCAGCAAATACTACAGTTTTTCTCTAATTCAATCTCCCACAAGCCTCAAGCTCATTGTAATTTGAATGATTTGGGTGAAACCAGGTACAGCTGAACCTTAAAAGCACATTAAGTCCTCAAAGGATAGAAATAAAGCAGCAAACACAAACTATACTTTCAAGAAAGAGGAAATGTCTATAACCAAAGATGAAAAGAAGGTGGGTAGAGGCTAGTATAAGGCAGAACAGAGGAAACAAACCTTATGTGCATTTAGGTTGTTGATGGGAAGCGAATGATTCATCCCACAAATTCCAGAGAGGATACAGAAGGCCACTGTTAGGTGGGGGCTAAAGTGGGAGTATTGTCTGGAATTGTAATTAAGTCTGCCTAGTTCTATTTCCACCCCCACTTAGTAGAGTCAAGTGATTGATTCCCCCCTATGAGGGCAGAAGGAGAGAGGTATGGCTGGTGGAGAAAAGCTCTAGACTAAACACAGAGGAGAAGAAGAATGAGGTGTGAGATGGGAAATAGAAAAAAAAAATAACACAATCTGCATGCTGAACAGGAGGGGTCCAACACTTTCCACCCACTGCCCTTTAGGGGTCCAACACTTTCCACCCACAGCTATAGTACCAGGTCTACAAGCTAAGAACCAGATCTACAAGCCAAAGCAGAAGGAAAGTGGATTTTTCTCTGGGGAATTTGGACTACCATAAAGGCAATAAAGAAAGCTTTTTTCCATTTTCTAGAAGACCACACCCACAAGACAAATATCATCCTTCTCACCCTGAGGTGAAGTCTCTCATTTGATATTCCTACCTATAGCACACAATGTTGTTGATAAAATTTTTGCTACTTTGATTATAAATATGAATCAAATTCCTGGAATTCTTAGAATTCTACATAAAGGAGACAGACAGAAAGTAAAACATATTTAGAGACAACAGAAGAAACAGAATTCAAATCCTTGGTTAAAATCAAATCCTTAAATGAAGATGGATAGAACTTTCAAATGTTTTTGGAGGTACTGTAAAAATGGTATTTGATTTTAGCCACTTTGGATTCCATTTTGGAATTTCCTAGAAAGTTAAATATGCATTTTCCTAATGCCCTAGCAACTCTATTCCTAAGTATTTATCCAAGACAAAAGAGAAAAGTATGTGCTAGCAAAAGCCTATATGAGACTGTTCTAGCAGCCTTACTAGTAGTGTAAAAACTTGGAAACAGACCAGATATCCATCAACAAGACAAGAGCTAAATTGTGACTTATCTGTATAATGGAATACTGCCCAGCAATGAAATAAGAATGAACTACTGGTGCACATAAAAACTGGTATGCATAAAAACACATAAAAACATGAACTACTGGTACACAAAAAACATGAACTACCAAACCTAAAATAATCTTTAGGTAAGGAAAATAAGTTAGATGAACAGAGACAGCATTGTTGGATTCCACTGATGTCTCAAAGTGGCAAGTCACCTTGGTTGGAAGAAGCATGCATTTTCTATGCTCCTTTTCCCCTTCTTTTTATCGCCCCCTTCTGTGTTTAATAGCTCTTTTAAAATATTTTTGACAATTTAATAAGAGTGAAATTAGTATTAAAATTTAACTAAGAGTGACAAACAATGCAAAATTTAAAAGGGGGGATTAACATTGAGAGCACTGAATGTTAATAGTTTCATAAGAACTGGTTTGCAAAGCTGAAAGTTGTTCATCAGCCATCTTCCAATGTCAGTATTGTCACTGAGACAGGGCATAGGCAAGGATGGAAAAACTGCAATATGTTACCATCAGCTACTAGAAAGGAAGATGCACTTTTCCGCCAAGATTAGTTGAGTGGATGCAATCCTTTTCTGTGCCTCAATTCTCTTCAAGATTACCCCTATTAATTTTAGAGAAATAAGTATTATCTAAAATCACAGAGGTGCAAAATCCTATTTATGAAAAGTCAACAACTGTATTGAACTGATATTTAAAAATGAATCCTCTTTCCCTCACTAAAGTAAATGAGAAAAGAGGTTGAATCCATTTCTGTCAGGACATATGGCTGATGTGACCTTAGGTTTAGATAATTCACATATTTAACAAAAGTATCATAGTTGAATACTCCAATGAGTGCTGTCTTTTTCAGAGTCACCTTGGCAGAGTTTGTATACCTTCCAAAAAACTGAGGTTATTAAAATAATTTTTAGAACTTTTCTGTGGAAAGTATCTTTCAATTCTATTATACACACACATTTATGTTATGAGAGATTTTGGTGCTTTAACATATTTTATTTTAAGGAAAAAATGGTGACAGATGTATTGACAGTGTTCTGGCTGAATGGCCCACTCTTAGATTAATGGGGAAAATAATGTATGGCTCTAAAGCAATGGCAGTGTTTTTACTGTGTGCTTGTAAACTGATTCTGGAGCCACTTTTTAAAGGCAGAATTCCAGCAACATTCAAAGTAATTTTCCAAAGTAACTACTTGGAAGAAAAACATTCATGTACACATTGAAGTTAATCAATAGTTTTGGCGGCAAAGTTCTCATTAGTTCAAAGTCATATATTTTATTTCTGCCAAGTATCAATAGAACCAAATGATTCAAATAAAAACAAAATTCCATAATTGAGACTAGTGACAGTAGGGATCCAGTGGTTCTTTTGCAGGTGACCTTTGCTAGATGCAGTGCCTGTGTGGATTTCTAGGGTTCCTGTAGACCCAGAGAACTTTGGTAGGACTTAGAACCCTTTTCAGTGAAGCATCAGAGGAAGTCCAGGTTATCTGGGTAATTATGAACAAGCTCTATCGGAATTCTGATGATCATTAACAAATGGAAGCTAGTCCAGTCATTCGGAGGAACATCTTATCCATAAATCTTTCCCAACAAACATTGCCAAGACCAATCTCTATTTAATAGGGCTGGAGGCTGAAAGTGATAAGCCACCACCTACCAGACTTTTGTTCTTGGGACACCTGTACAAATCCACTTTGTCTTTTGTGCCCTCAATGCTTTAAAGCCAGGCATACTTAGCATAAAATATTAGATATATTACAAACTAATTCTGAAGTAAACAGCATGATCTTCATTTTACACTCTCATTTGTGAATTTCAATTTTTTTTTTCCTGGTGATTTCTACATCTGGGAATTATGCCTGTCAACTTGAACGTCATAGCAATTTCTTTCTTACTTATGCTCTCATTTGACCCGAGCATCTGGATGATGGCAGTGTTACAAGAAAACAATGACAACAAAGAACACAAACAATTCTCAGGCATGGTTATTAGACTGTGGTCCTTTTTATTCTCCACATATTTTGTATTTATCTGGAACAAACAGTTGGGCAAATAAGATCAATATGAAAATCAATGAGCATCCCATTATATGTGTGCTGTTGCAAAATATCCATGTTTCCTGGCCCTCACCAGCTGTTTCCTGTATTTTGAAACCTAAGAAGATATTAACCGTGCCAAGCAAAAGCTCAACACAGTGCCTTATATAACTGTCACAATGAATAGCCTCATTTCAAAGATAAAATAAAAGCACTTCCAAGTTTATAAAAATTTGTATCACTAACTAGATTGCCTTACCCTAGTTAAGCAATGTATTAGCTAAGGAGAGTTGGGGCACACATTTTCTTGCTTTCTTAAAAACTCTAGGCACAAATAATAATCCAGAAGTCAAGGAATGATTTGCAGAAAGATGACTTGATGTTAAAAAGGTAATAAATTCATGACTTTTGAATACTCTGTGGTCTTTTGGGGTCCAACCATAGGATTGTCTCTGCATCTAAATCATTCTTTCATCCTTCCTCTCCTCTGATTGACTGGCATTTCTCCCTCAGATCTTTTAGAACATATCTTCTTCTTTTAAAGTGCATTGCCAGGCAAGGGCCCTTTCTTCTAAGTCCACATAGAATCAAGCATTACTTTTGCACATACTGAATACCTTGCTGTCACTTGTTCATTATATCTCCTCCTCCTATGGCACAAGCAAGCTCCCTGCCTGGTGATGCATCCATGCCCTCTTGTCTGGGATATAGTCTCTTCTAGGCACTCGTCTATAAAATTATTTAATAACAGAACGCAAGGATCATTGTGGTTGCGTGTATACTTGAGGCTGTGTGTCAAGCTGTGTTGGGTTGACCTGGTTCAAGATTTGGTAATCAATGCTCCAGGAAACAGAGTTGGGAACGAAGGCAGCTACAGTACCAAGCAGCTTATTCTACTGAACCACTTGCTTGATATACTGCTTTGACCTGGAAAATTCCTGGTCGTGAAGTCATCTGGTGACCATTTTGTGCCAAACTCAGCAAATGTGGAAGAAACTTTAAAATGAATACTAATAAAGAGAATATTGCCAGGAGAATAATAATGAGAACATGCAATTTCAAGGGATGGAAAGTTGTGAGTGTGCAAGAACTCTTCAAGCAAAGGAAACACAAGCTGCATTTGGCAGAGGAAGAGCCAAGATGATGCGTCATCATGTCCTTAGGGCTTAAACAGCAGAGTGACAGACAGTCATCAGGAACAGAGTTATCCATCACAATATTAATGAAAGAAGACAAGTTCCATGAAAAAGAAGTGCAATTTTGCAAAAAGTGATATTGAAATAAAGCCCCTAACATCGTGGAAACTACTGTCTCAGTAAAATCCATACATCTTTGGCAGAACAGTAAATTATTAGGTACTAGATATCTGATAAGCTATTATTTCCCTGAAGAAGTTTAGATAACCACATACATTACAGTGGCATATAATTAATTTAAACTTCCAGGCTGGGAAAAAAAAAAGTGTTTCAAGATGTAAGTGCAATAGGTGAAAATTATTTAAAACCATCAAGAAGTTTGATATGTCTGGAAGGATTATTTAAAAATGAAAATGATTATTATGAGAACACAATATTACTAAGGGAGACAGAAAAATGTCCAGAATGAATGTCTGAACACTGATCTCTCCCTCTATCTTTGGATACTCATACAGAGATATGGATTCCCTAAATTAGTAAGCAATAACCCAAAGAACTGGTAACAAGAAGTAACTCGCAATGGCATCATGAAAATGTAGAGTTCAAAAATCAGAGGAGATGTCCATTCCTTACCCTCACTTTAGGAAACAAATTTGTAGATTAAAAAAATGATTTTGAAGGATGAGGACTCACATTACTGACCATAAACATGATACAACTTGAACTAATTGCTATTTGCCTATGCACGCAATATGTCATATCCATTTGTTGAAAATGCTTTTCAGATAATACCAAATATCTACCCATCTGGTTTTAACTTAAGTTTACTTTTAATTGTTCCACAGACTCTACTTGGCTTTCTCCTGTCTTTCCAAATACTAAGCCTCTAATCTTATATTATGCACCTTGGCATAGCCAGGCCCTCAATGGACATAAGAGTATGTAGCATTAAAAGAAAATCTACCAGCTTTAGGAAGGATAAAGCCCAATAGAAAGCAACTGGTTGAAATCAGAAGGGGGATGAGTCTTATCACAGGAGTGGAAGAAAAACCAACAGCATGGATGAAAACTGTTAGCCAAATTTCTGTAAAATTTAAAAAAAATTGGAAATACAGGGAAGGTACTCCAGCTACAGGAGAGCTTCAATTACCTGTGCATCTGCTGGAAATGTAATTCAGCTGAGAGCCGATCATCTGATATCTTCGTGATGTGCCTCACTGACGATTTCATCACCCAGAAAGTAAAGAAAGCAGAGAGCAAAATGGCTACCAGGGACTTAATTCCAGCCAAGGAGAAAGAATATCTAGAGGTGGCTGTAACAAAGAAACTTGTAGAAAAGGCTGTATTATATTGCAGTGCTCTAATCATGGATGGGAGGGATGTACACTGTGACCAGACATGAAAATTATTTTAAAAGGCCAAAAAGAGGGAGGAAAATAATATGAAGAATGACACAAAGTAAAGGGATGGGAGTCTGGCAAGAAGGCTGAAGAGTTAAGACTCAGGGCTCACTTCCCCCACATATTCACAACCAGTTTACACCTACACAAAGAGAATGGCCTCTGAAAGATGAAAGAATGACTATCACATACATCAAGAGCCATAGCACAGTGGGAAGAGTTGGGAATAAACTGTAATCAAACTGTGTGTGAAGAAATACCAGGGCAGCATAAGCCCCAGGGAGGAGGCACAGCTATATAGAGGGCCCACTGCTGATGCACAGACATGCACCCAGATGGGAGACTCCAAAAACCAGGACTTGACTAGAGAAAGGGGGTGTGCAGAGCTGGCACACAGGACAGAGGATTCTCTGCTGGAGAGCTACAGGAGTAAGGGTGTGAAGAGGTGGTAAGTGGCTTCAGCCTGTGACTCCAAAATCAGAATAGTTGGAGTACAAACTAGTAGAGAGAGTCAGACTGGATCACCTGGATCATACATCAGCCTGTGGCTGTGATAAACAAAACACCAGCCTTAGGCCCACACAGGCCAAACCAAGACAAATGAATGGAAATCAGAGTTTGAAGTGTCAGTATCTTAATAACAGAAGTGCCTCAGGGTTAGACTCCTTTTCAAAGAGCAGAGACAATTCCCAACTTGGGCTCCTGTCTCAAAGTCCCACTCACTCCCAGAGCTACTTTTGTTGCTCAGCTGACAGCCTAGAGGTGGAGGCTGGACAAAGATTATTCTGAGACTGTTTTTTGCCAAGGAGGGAATCACCATGGGTCCTCACCATACAACTTGGGCACCACAGCGCTGTAGGAACATTGAACCCTTGGTGCTTGCTGGAGGTGACCTTTCAGTGCCTCATTTTGCTCCAGTTTCTACCTATTCCTTCTTATTAGTGTCAGTATCTCAGCCATCTGAACAGGTACAAAGGCATGAGTTTATGAAGTAAGAGAAACCTAAGGATTCTGAGTAAAAAAAAAAAAAAAAAAACTAGCATTATACCCAACTTATTATGGGAGGGGTATGAAGTCAATTTATCAAGACAAGAAAAAGAAACTCCCTATTATAACCCATAAAATCTAAAAAATGAAGGTATAGAATACTATACCACAAATGCAAATAAAAGGAAGATAAAGCAAAATACTTATAAAAACTAAGGGCTGCTAATAAATGAAAATAGATTCCTGCAGTTGAGAAGGAAGGGGGTGAGAGGAAAACTTAAATATGTATAAGGGATTAAAAAATAATAATTTGATATGACTGAACTGTTGGAAGTCCTAAAAGGAGAATGGTTTCACAAGAAAGGGCAGTCTTTTTTATTTTTGTTTTTAATTGTAACCAAGCATCCTTACATTATTTCAAGAGGAATTAACTAAGGTAGTATCAGAAGAACCTCACAGGACTGGAGGCAAGTGGAATTTTCGAATGAGTTCAGCTTTAAAGAGAAGGTATTCCCAAATCTACAAGTGACTTGCAGGCCTGCGGGGAATTGCTACTGCTCACCTCTCCAATCTCCCCCTCATGCCCTAGGCCCCACGCCTGCCCCCTCTTCATCCTTCAGTCTTGAAGGTTCTGCATCTTCTCAAGTCTTGGATCATACTGTTCCCAGTGCTGGATCACCAGCGCCCCACCAATTACTGTCCCCCACTCCATGCAATTACCTTCATTGCTGCTTTTAGCTCTCAATTAAATGGGTAATTCTCCAGGAACTACTGTATCAGATGCTGTTACAGAAATTCTCCCATCTCCCTCCAGTTTACTTATATGTTATTATATAGACTCTCAACATATTCCAATATATTTATATATTACTTATTTATTTTTGTAGTATTTATCACAGTTTGTTCTTTTTGTGATGGGTTTGTAGATTAATACCCATCCCCATATTAGACTATAAGCTTTCTGGTGCCAGTTTCTTGCCCATTTTGAGTATCTACCACAGGCCTTGGCAAATATGTGCAGTATGTAATTTTTATTTTTTCTGAATTCACAAGAAAATCACTGAATGTCAAATACAGAAAAAGGGGCATTTGACAAGGATGAGCATGCAAAAGAGAGATAAAACTGTTAGAATAATGATAGGAAGACTAAAAGTCAGAAAGACCCGATGTTTGCAAAATATAAGGAATATTTAAAATAGGGCTTTTTACAATCACTGGTTTAATTTTTTTTTTTACTGTTCCTTCTATCTGTTCCAAAAATAACCATGATGTTAGTGCCTGAGCGGGTCTGTGACATTCCCTCTTTAAGGTCAGACCATAGGGCAATTTAATTAAATCCTGAATTGATTCTGACAGCTGAAGGGTCCAGTCTAATGGCCTAATGGTAGAGCAAAGCTAATATGGTCAATCATGTTTACTACTTGCTTTCTAAGATAAAGTTTTTCTGGACTATTGAATTTTACAGAAGTAAGGGAAAATGAGCAGAACAAATCTATATCTTAATGAAACTGTGTTCCCCATTAAAACAGAGTTTTACACAGACAAAAAGAACAGCCAGTGTGAGAGAAATGGGGCCGATGGGGTCACTATGAGGCTTTCATTAATTATGGAGCATATTTTTGAGAGATTAGAATGTTTTTACATTTATAATGCTATCAGACACCACCAATCTGGAAGAAAAAGAAAAGTTCTTCAGTAATATAATGGTTAATGCTGCTATTTATTTCTATTCCTATATCTAAAATTGGTGCTGAGTATACTAATTAAAGGCACTTCAGGCCATCATTCTTGAGTTTCACAATATCTTGGATTTAATTTACATGTAAGTCAGCTTGAAAATTGAAAAGTTTGAAGTCATTCACTCAACTCGTCAAAAGTTGTATAGTAATTAGATAAAAACAATTAGAGAAGGAACAATTGAATAAGTTCATTTACTACTTCCAAAACATAAGGTTGCTGTGAGGAATTTAGAATGGAATCTTTAAATTGTGTTCTCTTTTTCAAAATTGTTTCAGCCTTAAAGTGCTCAGCACTGGATCCTCAAAGCATCCGATAAATCATCTCATAAAAATGCAATGGCTTTTCATTAATAAAATTAGGTACAGAGTAAGATATATAGAATGGCTAGGATAAGGCATAAAGCCAGTTCCTCAAGGAAGTTATTTAATCTGGTTTGTAGTTTTTCCATCAATAAAATTTGCGTGAATCAAGGATTCATGTAAGAGAGAATACAAGAGAAAATATTCACCAGTGTTTAGCATACAATAGAGGCTCAGTTAATTTTACTTCTACTGTATTACATTTGAAACAAGGGTAATGAGGTAAACTGAAAATGACAGTCTTGACTTTCCAAAAAATTAATGACAAATTTATAAGTATTGTTTTAGCTGGCAAACTACTCCTAAAGAATAAAGACAATGGAAGAATGAATTCAATCAAAATCCTCAATATAGGGCCTCCCTGGTGGTGCAAGGGATTAGGCACAGCACTATGAAGCAATCCGCAGCCTCTGCAGCACAAGTTCGATCCCCAGCTCTCTGGCCGGCTCTGGCCACATGGCGCAGCAGACCTCTCCTGTCTCACCCGCTGTTCCAATCAGCAGTGTATGTCATTCAATCTGCCTGTTCTGTTCCCCACTCTGTCTCTGGTGAATCCTCTCACCCTCTGGATCTCTGGCCTGTACCATAGCTCTTGTATGCATAAATAAATAAATCTTTAAAAAAAAATTGTTGATATAGGTGTGCACCTAAGATAGAGGTTGTGTGGATGCTTCTGAGTCTGAATGAGATAACCAAGAAGAAGTGACATGTGGGTCAGAAACGAGTAGCGCCCCATCACTTCATTTAGCATGTGCTGTAATATTTAATGGAGTTTTCACTCTTAAATGCAGCACACATTATTTCACATGCAGTTTACTGAAATAATAGTTTTGTGTTCAATGGAGTTAAATTGACCCTCCTTTACCTTTGAAAATATATATTTGTACTAATGTATTTTTGTTCCCATACTCTCATTTTTCATGTCTAATCATCTGGGCTCTTCTTTAATTTTTTTCTAATTTTCCTAACTTTATCATATACAAAACAAATGAATGTGTGTGGTAAGATGGCTTTATGGCATCTCACTACCCTTAACATTCTCACCAGATTTCACAGCAATCTACATATTTAATGAAGTGTTAAATATGCAATTCATATTTTGTTTCCTTAATGATAAAGTGTATTTCCTCCCTTAATACCTTCCACAGAATCTAGTGAGTAAAATGTCACTAGTCATAACAGTCTTACTTCAATGTATTCCTAAAATTTCAGTAGTCTTTGCCCTGGAGTAACACTAACCCCAAATAAACATCTATTAATTTAAATACAGTTTCTCTTTTAACATTCTAACTGTTAAACATCATTTCTACCATGAACATTTTCCTCCCACCCAACCAAGAGGGAAAAATGGTACTGATTAGAAACTGTGATCCTTGCTTTAACATGTACAGATGTAGACTTAGAACAAGTCTATAATTATCAGGCAGCATTTTAAATAATTTAGCAGCAAGATACATCATAGCTTGTGGCTTTATTCTATAATAGTATTCCAATATTCATTATTCATAATCATTACTGTACTTATTAACGGAGCAATTTTTCTCCTGATTTCTGCGTAAATTCAAACAGTTGTGTTCAGAATAAAGGTAAGCAGAACATAGAGTTAAAGTGCATTATGTAACCTTCTCATTAGAGTACTTAGAAGCTTCTGTTTCTAAGTAAGAGCTGATTCTTATATGTGTTCAAGAATAAAGATAGAGCATTTTATGCAACTGAAAATTGTTTTATCCAATTACAAATTGCAAGATGCATTATTTTTTAAGAAAAACCTACACCAATTACAAATAAGATCCTTTTAAGATCAGATTACAAATTTAATGTGTGTTTTAATTTCAAACTACACTAATTAAGGGAAATGGATAGAATTTTATAAAAAGTCTTTCCACTTATACATGCATTACCACAAAACAAATCATGCAGATATTTCAGATAAAAGATATTCTCACTTCAGAATTTGTAAAATTTACTAAAATTACTTACATAAAATTAATCTGTTTATGTTTATGCTTAGAGATTTTTAGAATATGAAAAAAATGTAGTTTTTGTTGAAATACAGTTAGATAGGTAACATGATTTGTAACCTGCTTAAAATTCATAAAAAAATTCAAAGTAGTGGAGCTGCATGGAATGTGGTTTTCGATCCAATTTTTCTAGAACAGTGAGGCATCTGTTGTATAGTGGTAAGCATAGCTGCCTTCCAATTTTTCTGGAGCAAAGTTGAATGACTAGCAGTTCTCATTTAGCATTAGATTTTTTTTCAGTTTACATATTATCTCAGTTTAATCCGGATCTTCCTTTTCTCAACCTCCCCCTATGCAGGATATATAGGATAGTGCGAATTAAGAAAACTATATACTGAAATATATTCAACAGATCAATTCTGATTCAAATTATTTTAAGTTTAGTATTTCAGAATGTTTATAAGAAACAATCTGGAAGTTAAAATGTGCTGTTTGTGGCCTATTAAGGGCCTCATTTTACAAAGGTAGCTCTGTACCAGTATATCTGAGTAGTCATAGTCTAATACTGAAGGTGGATCTTTAGTCAGCAACATGCTAAGTTAGTGAAGGAGCGGGGCCTTGACACAGCCTGAGAAAAGCTGCTTACAAAGAAAAAACATTGTCAGGACATTATAGGGGTGAGAGGTTGTTTAAGCATCTAAAAAAAAGGTTAAGTATAAAAAAGCAAGATTTAGACCAACTAAATTTCTCCTTGCAGATTTGTACCAATGAGATGAAGCTTCCAAAAGCAGGTGATGGCCATTATAGTTATAGTCACTGGACATTTATTGATCTCTGACTTTGTGCAAAGCTTTTTGATAACTCAAAAGATAAAGCATAAAACATCACATTGCTTTCCTCAAGGTGCTAAAAATAAGGCACTGTGATAATCCCTTGGAAATGAAATAGGAATGACAGATATATCTTGCCTCATTGGGTTTGGAGAAAGATTCATGAAAGATTTAACATTAAAATAAGTTTTAAAGGGTGAGTAGGGTTTCACTTGATAGAAAAAGAGATAAAGTGTAAATAGCATTCTGCTGTGTGGTACACCGGCATTGTGGCATTGTCAATTTGTATGTTGATACAAAATATCTCCAAATAGGCTTTGATTGGATTAACCTAAGTTCTAATTTGAAATCTATCAACACCCATCATAGCTTCCCTTTTTTTCAATCAGGGACAATGATGTTTATTTTATAAAGTAGTGAGGAGAAAAATAAAATATTTAAAGTGCTGAGCACATTACTTGTCAATAGAAAGGACTTAATGTATCATGCCCATCGATACCAACACTATAAACCTTTAGAAAATTCAATATGATCAACAGACACTCAGACTCAATAACTTCATCTCTGGAAATATTTCAAAATATTGGAAATGTTTCCAAGGTTTCATTTATGTATCAAAAGCAGTACTTAAATATATAATTCTTGATCTGAAATATTTTTGGAGTAACCTAGAGGTATGTACAGGAACTGATTTGGAAGTAAGTTTTGCCTAACATTAACGATTGTTATGATACTGTGATAATATCCTTGAAGTACGCATTTTTCTTTCGCTTGTCTCAAATTAGGCTTTATTATATGTTTATATTAAATTTATAATAAGAGCAAATAAATTATTTGGAATGGCTGACTTGTGTCATCATCCCCCAATCATCTCCCTATCAGTTGAGGTGTTTATGATGGTGTTGGATGACGCATGTCAGAGATGCTATAAAGGAGGGCTTGGTAAAGGGCTGCTTGTGGACCCAATCTAATCAGCTACCTATCTGCACACCTTGCAACATAAGGATTTTTGTAATTTTAACTGTGAAAAAATCAAGAGAAATATTAGGTAAAATGTGACAGTAGTATGAAATTCAATTTCAGTATACATAAATAATGTTTTATTGGAAAACAAATGTATCCACTTATTTAAATGATTTCTATGGGTGATTTTGCCCAACAATGGTTGAGTTATTGAAACTTAACCATAAAGTAGGGTATATATAAGATACATATACACCCCGTAAAGCCTATTTCTAACTGGCCTTTACAGAAACATTTGCTGACCTCTGCTGAAATGGAACATTGTAATTGAAAACAGGTTCCTGTAATCAATTTTTATGTTCCTTTTCAAGTCTGTAAGTTTTCTTATTCCTTAATAGTTGTTTTCATAGAAGGAGCAGATGATAACCAAAGATTTTGATATAATAACACATATTTAGACACCCAAAGGGCCTCAAGCAGTCAGGAACAAGGAGATTCCCTGTAAATAAGAGGGGGGCAGAAGAAGACTGAAGAAGGAACTGTAAAAATTGACTTCGACAGGGCCTCCCTGGTGGCACAGTGGTTGAGCGCTAGGCTGCGATGCTGCCCGCAGCCTCTGCAGTGCCGGTTGGATCCCTGGCTGCAGGCGAGGGTCCCACATGGCTCGACAGACCTCTCCTGCCACGCCTGCTGCTCCCCTCAGCAGTGTATTTCATCAGTCTACCTGTTTTGTTCCCTGCTCTGGCTCTGGTGAATTCTCTCACCCTCCCGCGCTTCTGACTGTACCCAGGGCTTATATCCTACCCTCTTCTTTCATTCCATATTTGTAAATTGAAGTAACACTGGTTTACACCACTTTATGTTCTCATAGGCATGGGATCCCTGTCACTATACCCACTACCAAGGCACCTTCAGCCCTCCACAATAGTCCACTGTGACTACTTTTATTTTTAAAGAAGTTCAGAAGTTCTAGTTGGAATCAAATGGAGTTGCTGTTTGTGCATGTCAAAAAAACATTGAATACGGGAAATTACATATAAACCAAGTAAGCATTTGGGGCAAAACTGCAAAGGCAATGTCTTACTAATGCAATCCAAGCATAAGAACTCTTGAATTAGAAATGGATTAAATTATTTCATATAAGCAAATTTTAATGAAAGTTGGGAACTTTAGATTGAAACATTTTTAAAGTGTTTTGTATTCCAAAGCTTAAGTCAGATATTTTCTTATGACATTTGAAGGATTTATATATGCATTTTACTGGATTTTCATTGATTATAACTTTCCATCTCACAAATAGTTCAATGTGAATTTGGTTATTTAAAAGTTCATGGGATGGACTGGTGGAAAATCTAAACTATTCTGGTCACAAGAGAAAAGAAATTTATTTTACTTTTTCAGAACTAACTTAATATGGGAGATCTGCCCTTTAGGTCTAGATATAGGAATTAGGAAAATGGGTGAGATAAATGTTCTCTTTTTAGAAAGGTTAGCAATATATATTGTAAATCAAGTAAAGGTGAGAAATCTGGAATTGAAATAGAAGTAGAACCTTAGAAAGATTAATTTTTGCATAGAATAAAAGCACAAATATATGACATTTTACAGGATATAAAATAGTCCCATTGTGGCAAATCATTGTAAATAATTCTTGATGAAATCCAGAAATAATTTCATGATTACGTGACAAATCCAACAATGAACAACTAGAACCGTGTAAAACATGTCAAAAAGCTAAATCTATCCTAGTTAAGATGGAATTAACTTTGCACAATAGGGACCAAACGAAAACATTTTGCTAACTCAAATAATTCCCTTTGTTGAAAATTTGACTCCTTTTGAAATTTTTACCTAGTGACATGTCAGAAAAATATTATATTGTGTGAGATGTTCTTTCAGTCCATGACGGGAATTTGACTGACCCATCTGCTCATCAGTTCTGACTTCTTTTTCATTTAGGGTTAAGAGTTTGTTTCTGATACGTTCTTTATATATTTCCTATAGACTCCTAAAATGGTTGATAAAAAAATAATAAAAACTGTCACCACACTAAGAAAAAGAAAAATTCCTCAAAGGAAAGTCTTGTTCCTGCTATTATGATATCACATAATAATATCTCAGCAAATACACAGATAATTTCTGTTTCAATTTCAAGCTGATATTACTTTTAGTGCTAAAGAACTAAGGGTACACATTGACACTAAATCCTAATACAAATTTCATCATCAAAGAAAATGTCGCTATTTTTGCTCTTTTGTAAAGCAAATGTTACCTTTGTTATGAAAATGCAGCCATTAGAGATTATATATATTTTTACAACCACTGGCCAAATTATAGTAGTCATATAGGTGAATAAAATTTAAGAACAAGATTCAATAGCTTAGTTTCAAAGCAGAATTTAGGCGCACACATCCCAATTTTAATATATGCTCTTTAATTTTATTTTATGTATATGTCCTATGGTTAATCTTCTCGGTTTAAATGGAAAGATTTCAGTTCATTTTAGATCCTTCAGAAAACCACTATTTGCTTAAAACCAGTAGACTACTTTGCTCTGCTAGAGCCTACAATGAATTACTCATTCAGTGATATACTAATAATCCATGAGTGTGTTCCCTCCACCCCCATCCCTTGAAAGGGCCATTCTCTCCAAAGCACTGATTAGATAATACATAATTACATATTTTTCTTAAATAAGAAAAACCTGAAAATTCTAATGCTTTCCTGAAGTAAGGAAGAAGCTTAAGTGTTCATTTCAAGCAGGCACTTAGCTTGCCAGACAGAAAATGCAATGGTGCATGTGTTGGCATTGATGGCAGTGGGCCTTGCTTTCAAAGTTCAAAATAATAATTGCATTTGGACACATTTCTTTCATCAAGTGTATAAAAATTTCTTCATCTGTATTCCACTTGGCCCCAAATAAGTGAACTGGCTTATTTTTATAAATTTGTGAATCCAACCAGAAATGTAATCAAGGCATGAGGACCCACAGAAATCTATAGCCCTGGCCTGGTCTCTCAAAGTGATTTAAAGTCCTAAGCTATTCTATGTGGGGGTGATTCAGCCAGTGTAGGTGATCTGCATTTAAATAACTCATCCCTCCAGCTTGCAAAGAGAGTATATGCTGCTGATACTTTTGCAAGCCCACTAGCTGAGTGTATACACTACACAATGCTTAACTTTTTATTATAAAAAATGGCAACATCAGGATTTCTCAACAGCACACCATGTTAAAGTATGCTGAAGATAAGGTGGAAAAGAAACACCTTTTGAGCTTATTTTATATAAAGAATTATTTTTAATGTGATTTCTGTTAGAATATGCAAGTTCTGATTCTCAGGAGATTGCATTATTCACTTGACATGCTGTCTCTTTGCTTTTGAATGTTAATATCATGTATAGAAACAAGAGCCAACTATTTAATAATAATTTACCCTCTTGACATCATCTTTTAATGGCATTTAAATGAAAGGTTTACAATAAAAATGGGTAACATTTTGTAAGTTATTGCCAAGACTGAACACAAATACTACCAAATGGTACTACGGATAAATATTTGCTAGACAATCATTTATACAGACATGAATATATTATTAAAAAGTTAAGATTATAAAAGACTAAAGGGCTATCTGACTTGTCTTTCCACAATTAGTAATTTTTAATCTATCTTCAGGTCCATAAATTTAATTTTCAAAAGAAAAAACACTCTGGGCCTCCCCGGTGGTGCAGCGGTTGAGCGCTGGGTTGCGAAGCTGCCCGCAGCCTCTGCAGCGCCGGTTCGATCCCCGGCTGCTCCCCGGCCACCGAAGGAGGGTCCCACATGGCGCGCAGACCTCCCCTGCCACCTGCTGCTCCCCTCAGCAGTGTACTTCGGCCTTCTGCCTGCTCTGCTCCCTGCTCTGGCTCTGGTGAATTCTCTCACCCTCCCGCGCTTCTGACTGTACCCAGTGCTTGTATAAATAAAGAAAAAGAAAAAGAAAAAACACTCTGTGAAGTTCCATTTGAATCTTAGACAAAATAAAAGCTTCAGAAAATTTAGAAATGTAGAGCAATTCAAAAAAAGTGACTTAAGACAGTAGGTGCAATCAAAACATTATTGATGAGTTTTAGTTAAGAGTACAAAATAAGGAGACAAAATGAAATGGTATGTTTGACGAATGTATCAACTTAAAACAAAAGAAAAACAAAAGCAGAATAGTCAACACAATATTGAAGAAGTGTCAAGTTGGAGGACTAATATACTCCAATTCCAAGACTTACTATAAAGCTATAGTAACTAAGATAGTTTGGTATTGGCGAAAGAATAGACAAACAATTTATCAATGGATCAGAATAGAGAGCCAGCAGCCAAGCCACATAAATATTGCCAACAAAGGAATAACACAAAGGAGTAAAGAGAGCCGTGTTACATATGGTGCTAGAATAGCTGAGCTTCCACACACAGAACAATGGATTGAGACACAGAAATCACACAGGTCACAAAAATTAATGTAATATGCAAAACTATAATACTCTTAGAAGACAGCAATGGAGAAAATCTAGTTGACCTTGGGAATAGCGATGACTTTTTATAAATACTACCGGAAATATGACCCATGAAAGAAATCAATGGTAAACTAAAATTTAAAACTTCTACTTTGTGAAAGGTAACATCAAGAGAATAAGTCGAGTTACCACGAGAAAAATTTTCAAAAATCATATCTGATAAAGGACTCTTTTTTTTTTTTAAAGTACCTTTTTTTTTTAAAGATTTATTTATTTATTTATACAAGCACTGGGTACAGTCAGAAGTGCAGGAGGGTGAGAGAATTCACCAGAGCCAGAGTGGGGAGCAGAGCAGGCAGAAGGACCGAAGTACACTGCTGAGGGGAGCAGCGGGCGGCAGGAGAGGTCTGCGCGCCATGCGGGACCCTCCTCCCGTGGCCGGGGAGCAGCCGGGAATAGAACCGGCACTGCAGATGCTGCGGGCAGCTTCGCAACCCAGCGCTCAACCGCTGTGCCACCAGGGAGGCCCTCTGATAAAGGACTCTTAAATCACAACAGAGAAAACAACCTGATTATAAAATGGGAAAAACACCTTAATAGACATCTCAACAAAGAAGATATGTGAATGTCAAATAAGCATACAAAAAGATGTTCCATTTTTGGCTTATTTTGGTGAGCATGATTCCTTCCAGTTCCATCCATTGTGCTGCAAATTGCATGAGTTTATCTTTTTTTGATTGCTGAGTAATATTCCATTGTGTATTTGTACCATATCTTCTTGATCCAGTTATCTATTTTGGGGCATATGGGTTGTTTCCATAGTTTAGCTATTGTAAATAGTGCTGTTGTAAGGGGAGGAGGGATTAGGGTCAAAATAAGGGGGGGTGGGAATTGTATGGGGAATATAACCAAGATGAAAATGCATACATTGTGTAAAAATGAAAAATGATGCAATAAATATATAAAATTAAAAAAATACCAAAAAAATATATATAAAGAATTGGGTGACATATTTATGACAAAATTAAGATGGAAGTAGCATCTTTCTAATACTGTAAATAAATTTCATGAATAAGTACTGAGAAAAAAAAAAAAGATGTTCCACTTCATATATCATCAGGGAAGTATAAATTAAAACAAGAGGGCCTCCCCAGTGGCACATTGGGTTGAGCACAGTACTGTGAAGTTGTCTGCAGCCTCTGCAGCACTAGTTCAATCAGCCGGCCAGGGAGCTACCCACATGGCTCAGCAGATCTCTCCTGCCTCGCCCACTGTTACCCTCAGCAGTGTCTTTAGTCCGTTCTGTCTGTTCTGCTCCACACTGTCTCTGGTGAATCCTCTCACCCTCCCACGCCTCTGGCCTGTACCCTAGTTCTTGTATAAATAAAAATAAATCTTTAAAAATAAATTAAAACAAGAATAAAATACCACTACACAATTAATAAAATGGCCCAAATCCAAAACACTAACAAATGCTGGTAAGAACGTGGAACAACAGGAACCCTCACTCAATGCTGGTAGGAATGCAACGTTACACAGTCACTTTAGATAATAATGTGACAGCTTCTTAGGAAACTAAGCATACTCGTACCATACAATCCAATAATATAAGTCCTTGGTATTTACCTAAAGGAGATGGAAATTTATGACTACACAAAAAATGTGATGTTTGTAGATTTGTCCACAATTAAATGAATTTGGAAGCAAACCAGATACCTTTCTGTAGTTGAATGAGTACTTTCAGACACTGGAATATTATTCAGCACTAAAAAGAAATGAGTTCTCAAACTGTAAAAAAAAACACAGGATACATGAAATATACATTATTAAGTGAAAGAAAGTCAATCTGAAAAAAGCTATATGAAGTATGATTCAAACTGCATGAAATTCTAGAAAAGGCAAAGATAAGGTAGGGCGACAGGAAAAAGATTAGTGATTGCAGGTAGGGAGGAACAGTCTGAAGAGAGGAATTTTAAGACAGTGAAATTAGTCTGCAAGCTACTATGATGACTACAGGTTATTATATATTTGTCCAACTCTATATTACAGAAAACACCAAGAACAAAGCGTAATATATATTGTGGAACCTGAGTAATATTTTTTTTAAATAATAAATTTTATTTTTATATTCCCCCATACAACTGCACATGCCCCATTCTGACCCCAATCCCTCCCCTCCCGGCCCCCACCCCCCAAAAAGTGTCTCTGGTTCATAGTTTTTTGTTGATTTTGATTTTCACTTTCTTATAGTTATTCATTTTCCTGATCCCTTATTTAAGTTTTCTAGATTCCTGCTATGAGTGAGACCATCCGGTATTTTTCTTTTTCTTTTTGGCTTATTTCGCTGAGCATGATCCCTTCCAGCGCCATCCATGTTGCTGCAAATTGCATGTGTTTATCTTTTTTGAATGCTGAGTAATATTCCATGGTATATATGTACCACATTTTCTTGATCCAGTCATCTGTTTTTGGGCATTTGGGCTGTTTCCAAAGCTTAGCTATTGTAAATAGTGCTGCTATAAACATAGGGGTGCAGGTGTTCTTTGGAATTGATGTTTCTGTGTCCTTCATTTGATTGTGGATTCATCATTCCTAATAAGGGTACAACTTGGCTGGGGGTGTTAATAGGGAGGACTATGAGGTGAGGATACAGGAGGTACATGACATCCTCTGTATTTTGCTGTGAATCTAAAAAGTTAAAAAAGAAAGTTTTCAAATACTAAGAAAGAAAAGAAAGTTAACTGGATTGTCAGCATATCATATGGGGTTTAATACTAGTTTAAGAGAAGAATTATGCCTACTATTTGAGAAGCAGATTTTTGAAAACAATAAAGGCTTTCGTTCTGATAATTCTAAAAATAACTGACCTTCCAAACTTTCCTCATTATAACATGTGGGCATGTGACAGCTAGCTTTTACTCCAAATACCTAAAGAATAATAAGATCTATGGTTTGTGTGAATATATCTCAATAAAACTGTCACAAAAAGGAATAAGGAGAGGGAAAAATAATAATTTTTTTTCTGTTTTTCTAGAAAAATAGACCTGGACTAATGAAAATCATTTTGTAGAGGAAAGTCTACAAGATGTTCAAAAAGGAAGTGAATAAGAAAAAGTGTATGTTTTATAAATTCTCATGTTAATCATTAAACTACTCCAAGACTCTCATTTGTGTGACAATGGAATTAATAAATTATATTTATGTAAAATGAATCTTACACATTCTGTGGTTTATTTACTGAGCAGGCTCTGAATAAAAGATTCCTTCTCACTGAATTTTCATCTCATATAAATATTTTAAAGACAATAAAATATACATCAACTTCTTTAACCTTTTTTATACTGTTTTCAAATAAGTACACAGGAATGTGTTACTTTCTGGGTTCAGTCTAATTTTTAAAATATATTTCATGGGATTTTTTAATCATTAGAGCCATGGAAACTCATTTAAAAGAAAACTTCTCAAAATATTGGCCCTGTGTATTAATGATTCTACGAATCAGTCATGGGCAAGAACCCACGTGAAACAGGGTAATTTTTAAGATTTTTGAAATGTAAGTCAGTATTCTAATTTCAATTTTGAAATTATATGATAAGTCCTATAAGTAATAATGATGACATGTACAGTAGTTACATAACTGGATGCTGAACACCAAGTTATAAGGTAGTAAGAATAGAGTAATTCACCATACTCTGCTGCTTTATCCTATTTTCACTGCCCAGTGATCCTTTGAATGTATCTAACACCCAATCCTACCGGAAGAATCCACTCAATGTGGGACCAATAATGTGGGAAGTAGCTTTTCTTCATATACTTTGAAGAATGTCCCTCAAGAGCCTAATAAATAACATGTCTGAAGCTCCATCCTAACCCAAAGGCAGCTGAAACCTACTTTCATATGTCCCTTATGTTATTCAGATACCCATGATTCACATAATGACACAGCAGCACCACGGTTGATTAAAAGCCACATCTGGGTTCAAATTCAGATTCTGCCATTTACTATCTGGGTGACTGACAGTTTATTTCACCCCTTTAAACTTCATTTTCTACAACTGTTCAATAGAACCTCTCTGTAGAGGTGTTGTCAGAATTCATTAAAAAATTGAATAAAAAGTACTTAGGGCATCCCTGGTGGCGCAAGTGGTTAAGCCCAGCACTATGAAGATATTCACAGCCTCTGCAGCACAAGTTCAATGCCTGGCTGGCCAGGGAGATACCCACATGGTGCAGCAGACCTCTCCTGACTCACCCGCTGCTCCCCTCAGCAGTGTATTTCAGTCAATCCGCCTGTTCTGTTCCCCATTCTGTGTCTGGTGAATCCTCTCACTCCCCAAACCTCTGGCCTGTACCCCAGTTCTTGTATGCACAAATAAATAAATATTTTTTAATATGAATAAAAAGTACTTAGCAGAGTGAGCAACCACTAAATGTTCACATTTATTGGTCATTTTAATATTATGCCAAGGAGTTGATGCTATAGGGAAATGAGCTATTAGTATAAAGCCACTATTATATTCCTTTCTCCAGTGTCTTAATGCTCAAAAAAAATCTCAAATATATATTTGGCATAATACCTCTTAGATATAAGACAAGGTTTTATTTGTTTTAGGGAAATTTTTTTCAGTAGAGATTTCTAAATGCACTACAAGATGCTCAGTGCAGGACAAAAACAATGGTGAAACAATAGCCAGTATCTGATCAGGCCAATATTCAGGACACAAGGAAATGTTGTTTTTCTTCCCTCTCCTTCAAGCCCCCACTAGCGGCTCCCAATACAGCTCTCATTTTCTGATAGATCAGTGAGACAATGAAGCATTCAAGAGAATTTTAAGCTATTGAAACTACAAATTGCAAAACAACTAAAATGTCTAAAGTGACTGGTGTTAGGCTAAATTTCCATTTTTCTCATTTCTTTTCAGATTCATTATCCTTACAGGTTCCACTACATATGCAGTTATTCAATTAATTCCAACAGGATTACAGGTTTGCAGAGGAAATTTAGAAAATGGACATAAATTCATCCTGTCAGTATAAATGATGAGAATTAAAACTGAGGCAATAAACATCATGAGAGGAATTTTTTTCTTCCTCTTTGAAAGCAATTTAAACAAGCTTTTGTATTGTCAAAAGGCAGACTAATAAACTCAGATTGTAAAATTCTTGTTTATGAGGAAAGCAGAAATATCAGTGGGGATGTTTCTGAGTCACTGCATGTAACTAGGAGGATAAAGAAATCAAACCTAAAACTGGTGGTTTTAGCTCTTGATTTGTACTTCTTAAATCTGGGCTAGAGTGGCAAAAATCCTGTTATGTCTTCCTGGTCAGGCTTGGAATTCCCCAAAGGCTTAAAACCTGCTGATTGCTAAATCATCTGATTTTACTTAAACTCCAATCTACTTTAAAGATAAAGACTGATCTTTTAATATAGCTGCATAATACAGAGAAGAGAGAAAAGGCCAGTGTGGGTTTGCTTATCTGCCCACACATCTAACTATTGATGATATTGACATGACAATTAAGGAAGTTGTGCTAATTCAGCTGGAAAATTGGGGCTCTTCAAGTCACCTTCGTTTATTGCAGGATTATTTTTAGTCATTTAATTATTTTTTCCTAATTCAGGTATGGTAAATATTGATAGATAGCTCTTTCTGTTAAATTGTGTGAATTGTGATCATGGAAAATTAAAACAAAAATGGTCCAAAGTTATTCAAAGTTATTCAAAGTCCAAAGTTATTTTTTATGTGAAATATGATTATATTGCAATATTTTCAATAGTTTGCTGTCAAATAAGAGCCATTTGGGGCCTCCCTGGTGGCACAGGGCTTAAGCACAGCACTATGAAGCTATTTGCAGCCTATGCAGCAAGAATTTGATCCCCAGCCGCCCAGGGAGCTACCCACATGGCGCAGCTGACCTCTCCTGTCTTGCCCACTGATCCCCTCAACAGTGTATTTCAGTAGATCTGCCTGTTCTGCTCCCCGCTCTGTCTCTGGTGAATCCTCTCACCCCCTGCACCCTAGTTCTTGTATGCATAGAAAAATATCTTTTTTAAAAAAATAAGTGTTATTTTCTAGAAAAAAAAAGTTTTATAGAAATTTCAATGTTGATTTTCTTAAGGTCCTATAGAAACAAATTTAAAAATTCATACATAGATATATGAATTTCTTCTTGTTATGTTGGAGAGATAATTCAGCATAATCTTGACTGAGAACCTCTTGGGGAAGAAAAATGGCAAGGGAACAAAACTTAAGAACAAGTTAATTGAAGGAATGGGGACACTGTAATAAAGGAGTGAAGGGTTACTAGGTAAGGGGAGAAAGGAGATACAGGGGAGACACAGGGAAGCGATACTAGAGTTTAGGGTCCACCCTACTCCATGAGACTTGATATATTCAATGGAGAGTTACTTAGAGGCCCTGAAAATGATAATGCTTTTGGCAGTTGTGTAGGACTAAGACTGACAATTTATGTCTAGGACAAGATGTGTAGTGGGGAAGCTCTGGCAAAACCTTTCTCATCTGGATTTTATTCACATCTGTATTTGTATACTATATGTTAATTGGAAATAAAATTCCAATGAAAGTTAGACAAGAAATATATTAGATAATCAAAGTAAGGTTTCAAACCTGGACAGTAGTCTGGCAGATTCTACTCTGTGAGAGTTATTCTAATAAACACATGATTAACTTTAGTTCGCACAGGTAGAAACAGTGAGGCATTGATAATAATGATGTAGTTGTGCTTGATAATTCTAACTTGCCCTGATCTAAAGATGTGCTGAAGTTATAGGAAGTCAACGCCCTATTTCACCTCTTCCTTTCTAAAAAATGTACCTCAGACGCAAAGGCTGGGTACCCCTTTGTTAAATCTTTCTTTATCTTGCTTCTTTGTTAACAGTATACACCAGAGAAGATGGGCTTACTTACCTTCCGGCAGCAGAATTTCTGCATGAGCTATAGTACAGAAGCTGTTCTATTTTATGTCTATGAAAATGACTTTGTTCTCATGACTGTTAGACCCTGGGGGTGGGGGGCAGGTGTTCCCATATTATTTTATAGTATGTTCATGAGTGTATGTGTGTGTTGAAGCTCAGTTGTCATAATCTCTGCTGAAAAGGGATCTTAAGGCAGAAGCAAGGTAAACTCTCTTATAGAAAGATAATAACTTCCTTGATCTCAATTTGTTTTCTTAAACATTTTTGCAGACACAATGTCCAGCCACACAATGTGAGTTCTGAGAAGTTAGAGAAAAAAAAAAGATCTTTATTTAATAAAGGCTATTTACTAAAATCTGAAAGATATATTATACTGATAGTTAAGAGTTAAAAGCTTTCAGAAAGCAAACATTGTACAAAAGTGAACAATGATATAAAAATATATAAATTTATAAATTACATATAAATTAAAAAGTTAAAAGCTTTCACTTTGCTAGTGAAATAAGGCATAGATGCACATTATTGTCATTCCTATAGAAAACTATATAGCAGAGTTACTTGACTTTGTCATTACTATCATCTGGGCCATGAATTCCTTGTTGTAGAGCCTTGTCCTGAGCATGGTGGATATTTAAGAGTACGCCTAGCCTCTGTCTGCTAGGTTCTTGAAGAACTATTTTGATGTAACCATCAAAAATGTTTTCACATTTTAAATCTCTGGGGTGGGAGGCAAAATTCTCACAGGGTGAGAACTACATTTCTACAGGATGGTTCAGGAGGTGAAATAAGATTAAAAGGAAGAAAAGAAGGAGCAAGGTGGGAAACGAGGGAAGAAGACAAGCAGAAGGGAGGTAAGGAAGACAAGACTGAGGTAAGAGGAGATGGAAGGGAAGGAAAAAGAAGGACAGAGAGTTAGAAAGAAGGAAAAAGATAGATAGATAGATAGATAGATAGATAGATAGATAGATAGATAGATAGATAGATAGAGATAGATAGAGAGAGAGAGAGAGAGAAAGGCTGGACTCCAGAATAAATCTAATGTAAAAGGACATTTTCACATTAGAAAGTATAAAGAGGATCTGGTAAATATTAAAGCTTAAGAACACTTAAGTACTTAATAGTGCAAAGAATCAGCACAATAGATATTGTATCGAGTACTGAATATTGGAATACTGAATACTGTAAAGTATTGAGATACGCCCAACATTGTAATGATAGCATTTTCCCTGACACCGATCAATAGATTTCATGTACAAGCACATTTCACTGTCAAGACGGAGAAATGATTTGAATAAGTTATTTCACAAAAGAGGATACCCAAATGGCTATTGTGAGAATGTAAAGTAATAGCAATTCTCAAAAACACTGGGTGTGGGTATAAATGGCTATAATCACTTTGATGGTTCATATTACCTACTGAGGTTGATAATGAGCAATTCCTCATCTAGATTTACACCTAACAGAAAGGCTTAGGCTTGTGAACCAAGAAAAACCTGTGTAGACCCAAACCAGCAAAACAGTCACAAATTGGAAACAGTATTCACCATTGGTAGAATAGATAGGTGAAGGAGAATATCACAATACTATGGAACACTAAATCAAACTATAGCAAACTATAGCTATGCAGAAACATGGATGACTCTCAGAAATAGTATCCGTGAAAAGGTCAGACAAAAAAAAGAATACCTATTTTATGATTCTATTTACATACAGCTAAATGCAAGAACAACTAAATAAGTATTTTTGAGAACACTTGCTTAGGAAACACAACTCCAGTGAAAAGTAAGGAAGTGGTTTCAGTACAATTCGGGGTAGTGTCTTCCTATGGTGGGAAACAGAGGTATGTGGTTAGTTGGTTAGGAGGGAGCTCCATCTTCTGTTTCTTGTTCTGAGGGACTCAAATGAGTATTCCTTGAGCTGCACATGGGTATGCACATGTGCTGGTGTTAATTTATATCAATCTGTATTACATAATAGAAGAGATGATAACAAAAGCAAGGTAACAAAAAGCTGTTGCTATAAATTTAAGGTCTCTCAATCTCTGAAAATTACTTTGAGTTTTTACACTTCATTTCCTTTGTTCTGATGCATTGCTTCTCTAGTAATTATCTACTGGAAGATGATAAAGAAAAAAAAAACTGAACAGATAAGAAGTGAAAAAGAACAGGTAAATTAATATAAGCAAGATAAACAAGCAACCCTAAAAACAGAGGTAAAGGAGATAAAATCCAGAAATAAAACATGAAATAGAATAGGTTTAAAAATAGATATATTGAGAAAATAGAAAAATCCTACCTTTCACTCTCATCTAGTTTATTTTCTTTCAAGTCTACTTACACCAGTGGAGCATGAACCACCATTTAAAACTTCATGGCATAATGAAACAAAAAACCTCTCTTAAAATATGAATATGCTACCTTTGGGAAGTAGCACATGCTCCTCTATAATTTCATTTCTTTATCAGATAGATTAACTAGTTACCTGGAAATAGCATCTTTAAGTAAGTTCTGTTTGAGGAGGGAAGACCGACTTTTTTTTCATCATTTAACAAGTATTTATTAATAATTTAGTACTAGGTTTCAGGTTATTATTTTTAAGATTTACTTTTTATTTAATTTTATTTTATATATTTTTACTTCATTTTTCATTTTTGCACCTTGTATGCATTTTCATCTTGGTTATATTCCCCATACAATTACCACCCCCCCTTATTTTGACCCTAATCCCTTCTCCCCCATCCCCCATAGTGTGTTTCTGGTTTATAGTTGCTTGTTGATTTTAATATAAATTCTTTGAGATTAGAAATCACGCCTTCTCTTTTCCCCTCATGTTCCCATTGTGCATTCAAGCATAAACCAAAGGTAAGGATAAGAGAGGGCCTCCCCAGTGGTGCAGCGGTTGAGCACTGGGTTGCGAAGCTGCCTGCAGCCTCTGCGGCGCTGGTTCAATCCCAGGCCGCCAGGCAAGGGTCCCGCATGAGGTGCAGACCTCCCCTGCCGCCCGCTGCTCCCCTCAGCAGTGGTTTTCGTCAGTCTGACTGTTCTGCTCTCTGCTCTGGTGAATTCTCTCACCCTCCTGTGCTTCTGACTATACCCAGTGCTTGTATAAATAAATAAAGAAATCTTAAAAAAAAAAAAAGGAAGGATAGGAGAGTGTCCAATCCAACTCTGCTCGCTCCCTCTCTCAGATAGTCATTTAAATTTTCCAGACTAGAGTCCAGTGTTGAACAGAAGTTTTCTTTAGAAAGATGAGGAAAATGGGGCCAACTTAAAAAGCACACTAGGTATAAAGTGAGACAGAAGGAGGGCCCAGACATATGGAGGGTCAAATGGATCCAATACACCTCAGTGTCTTTTTCCATTTTTGGATCATCCTTTATCTTTACGAAGATCTGCAACTTTCTCTTCTACATTCCCAACAGAGCCTGGAGTCTTTTGTTAGATCTCCAGTGTTGAGCCTGAACTAGAAGTTGAGATCTAGAGTGAACTTTCTCTTGCTCCATCTTGACTACCAGGTGGCCAAGTCAATCAGCCCTATATCCCAGCCAGTACCCAATGAATGGATTCTTAATACAAATAAAAGTGTATCTAGACCTGGAGGGAAAAAAAAAAAAATAACATGCCTAGAGTTCCAGCAGAGAGTGAAAAGCCACGTGCACCTTACCAGAATCAGGCAAACAAATGCATCCCATGAACCTGCAAGACTCAGGTAAAGAGGAGAAAGGCAAGAGGCGAACATTCCGCTCTGCATTTTGCCATCTGCAAAATGCACTAAAAGGCTATTTGTCCTTAGATAAAAATCTAGTTTGGGCAGCAGTGGGAAATAAGATACCTTCTTTGATTTTTAACCCATCAAGCCCAATTGTCAAAAAGTTCAATAGAAAGAAACCAAAAACAATCTGATCTGTCAAGGATTTTATTAGCTTCCCCTAAGTGATATCTGAGGACTCTGATATACTCATGAAACTGCCACACTCAAATAAAATAAAAAATGACAGAAATCAAGAAAAGCCAGGGTAGGGTTTCAAACAGCCTCGCCCGCCCTGCTTCTCAGATTACTCTCTCATCTCAGGTCATAGGGAGGTGTGAAAGAAGGCAAGCAGACAAAATGCCTCAGGCAGCCCTCACAAATATACTAAAGAGGACATTCAAAAGTTGGACACACTAGAATGATTCTTTCAGGCAGGCATGATGGCAAAAAGCGAGGTGTGAGACTACAAATTGTCAGAGACTGATAAGAAAATAACCTATTACCTGCAAAAAATGCATTCTATCTCCCAGACCCTGGAAATGCCTTATATATAAATGTGGTATCCAGGGGGGAAGGGAGCAGAATGGGTAAGTGAAATCAGGGAACCTACCTTATAAGATGCACAGCTTGTCATGCTTTTGAGAAAGCTGTAATGTGAATAAAACCACAACTTTTTCCAAAACAATCCACTTATTGTAAATATCAGTATTTGACTCTTTTGTCCTGGACCCTACTTGTATAGACTGAAATCTGATTATTTAATAATAGACCAATAAATTACCATACACTTCCTTTCTTGCTATTAGGGTTAATGGTAAAGCAAGGATCATGAGATAGAAACAGAATTTGTGGATTCTGAGCTGGATGCTCCTGCAATAGGATCTTTAGAGAGAGATTAGTTCACTGAGCATGAGTGTAATGTTCTCTGAAGATGCAGAAGTTGGACATTTTCATTTGCATACTTGAGGATCTTGATGCTCTTGTAATCATGACCAAGCACTACAAGAAGGGCCTTAAGGAAATCCAGACTGTTCACTATGGAACTTCTTAGAGAGAATCCATTTCCTTCATGCATAAGCATTTCAGTTACAGCTTCTTCTTACCCTATTTGTCAAAGATCTGGAATCCTGAGACTACCAGCTAATACATGAACATATTTAATTTACAAATCTCTAAATGATGGCACTTCTTAGTACAGTATTTAAAATTATGATTACAAACCCATTAAATGCATGCATGAAAACCAGAATGCATTTACATAATCATAGAAGGGAATTAATTTATCTGTTCTTTGTCTACTCCCATGTTGTGTATTCATTTTGTGTTAGAAGGTTAAGTTGAATTTCCATAGATTGTCTCTAAGAGGTTTCACAGGCAGGAGATGTAAATAATAAATAACCCACTCTTACCTCTAAAACATTCATACCCCACATAGCATGAGGACTTAGAGCACTAGACTGAGAGTCAGAGAGAAGGTTCTAGACTGAACTCTGCAGCTTAATCACTACTTCAATTGTCTACATTTTGGGGCTGCTGTTTGACCTCAAAGGGTTTTTCTACTTTTAACCTTTCATTCTGGGTCTCATATGCCTCAAGTTCCTCCAGTTCTATTTCTAGATCATTCCTTTAAGCCCAAATGTATTGTCCCAGTTAACACAGAGGCTAATAAATTAACACACTCAAATGCCTAACTTGAGACTATATGAATTCAAATTGTGGCAGAAGAAACGAACTATTAGGGATTTAGCCAGAAATTCCAATTTCTAAACACTGTTCTAGCAATAGCAAGAGAAAAAAAAAAAAAACTTCTATAATGTAGAAGAAAGACAATTCTAAAAGGATCATGCCTTCCAGGAACGCACATCAGGAGTGATTTTGGGGACAGGTGATTTATGATGAGTTATGCAAAACAACTGCACCACAATTAGTGTCTTAACAATTTCATAGGGCCACAATGTTACTTTAATTATATATGACTCTTTTGGGTCATTTCAAAGAAAAGATATCTAACCTACATGAACATAAAATTAGTGCTTTCGATGACACCCCAGCTCCCATCCCCTCACTTGTCACCTCTTCTTTTCTGAATCCTTTTGAACTGCCTCTAGCTTCTACCACCTTGGACAGCAAAGGGTGTGTTTCTTGGTTCCATCTCTTACAGGGAGAAGCTGAATCTGGATTTCTAGTTCAGGTTATGATCAGTTTCTTACTTCAGATTCTATGTCTCATGGGTTCTTGTATTTCCTGGAACTCAGCATGTGACACAACCAGAGTATTTTTCAATAAAAACAAAACAAAACAAAATCACCGCTCAAATGAATGCAAGAATAATGGAGTGAGTGGATGAATAAATAAAAGATAATTTGCCAAACTGTGAGCTAACCATCCATAAGTAAGAAATCCTAAGCATTAAAGGGTTTTCAAAATTGTCTGTGAAATTTAGATTTTTTTTTTTCTTGAGCAGTAAGGAAAAAACAAAATAATCCAGGCAATTTGTGGAACATGTCGATAACTTCAGGACATGTCCTAGAAAGACTGCCTTATGATTTGAAATGTCTAAGGGGGTCTTCATGGAAGCTTTGGGGGGTTGTGCATGATTTTAATCCATTCTGAAGACCCTAAAGCTGATTAGATTCTCAAAACCTGGTACAGGAAATAGGTTAAAGAGTACAGGAAAGTTATTAGTTGGGTCAGCAGAGAAGGGATTTATCTAGTGCCCATATGCCTATAACATTGAACGAGCCAGGAAAATAGACATGGTCTGACCTTTAGATTTCACTGCCTCATAATTAACTTTAAAAATCAGCTAAGCGACTGTCTGAGGGAGCAAAGCTCACACACTCACAAGAATACAGCTTGAATATTAGGCTGGCAACACATACTCTTAAAACCTAGGCAGGGATTTTTAAATATAATGTATAGAGAGTCTTAGAGAGCTTGGAAATGGATTTCACAAAACTAGGACTCAGACACCCTAAAAATTAAAAATATCACTTGAAAATGACTAAAAAAATCAATGTGTCCCTAAAAATGTCTTAGGAGCATTTTTTTAATGAAGTAGGAATGTAATCAATAAATAGCAGTATTCTAAGGAAGGAATGCTAGCTATGCATATGTACTAATTATATTTTTTGTCTGTATTTCTAATACGGACATTAGCATCTGTGTGCAGATGAAGAAATTTCAGAGTCATATGGCAACTCCACAACTTTTGCAGCCTTCAGTGATAATGAGCATGGACTCTGTTGATGCAAGAAAAAGCAAAGTATGAATCGAGGCCTGGGAGTCTTTCAGCTCTCCTGAGAGATTTGCCTTAATGCAGGGCCTGCTTGTATTCCCGAGTCTGTCACTCCCTGAAAGCAGAGGAGTTATGCCCTTTTCATTCCCTGCTCCTGGAGTAATTACAGGCACAGGTAATGGGTCATTGGGGCACTTGGGACTTCCACATGCCAAAAGAAAAGAAATCAATGTCAACACATTCAAGAAAACAGCCCAGAGCTAGAGTCATGGCCACTCATCCTAGGGAATCACTGGGACCTTGATGGCATCTCTGGTGAAAAACAGAGTGTCTTACAATCAGGACTCCATGTTTTATCCCCATCCTGGGAGGATGGCTACAGAACGAAGGACAATAATCATGTCAGTGACAAGTGAATTGTCCTCTATGTTTTCTTGGCTAAGCAGCCAGACGGGAAATCAAATATTTTGAACAAATACCTCTGTGTACTTACTGTGCCCAGGATGCGGATGTGTGAAAGCAGTCCTGGGAATTCCTCATGTAAAGATCACCTTGCCCATTTTTCCAGGTCTAATGAGATTTTAGGTTAGCATAGCTGTTAAAGGGTCCCAAGAAAGTCTGTGGATTTACCACTGGTCATGCCTCTCATTTCATAGCACATAATACTTCATGGCTTTGTCCCCAAGTGTTAATATAACCAGATCTTGCCATGAGCCACTACTCATCCCCTTGACTGTGTGACCTCACAGCCTCCTCTGGCATTGTGGATGAGCACTCTGCCAAGTGCAGGGAGGACAGTCATCCATCTTTCTGTTCAGAATCAACCTCAGGCTTGGATGTTTTGATGATAGCTGGAAGGAGATGCTTCCTTGGACTATTTTAAGATGTGATTATTGGGATTCCCTGGTGGCGCAGGCAGTTGAGTGTCGCACTGTAAAGCTGTCCGCAGCCTCTGCAGTGCGGGTCCAATCCCAGCCAGCCGGCGAGAATCCCACATGGCACAGCAGACCTCTCCTATCATGCCTGCTGCTTCCCTCAGCAGTGTATTTTGTCAGTCTGCCTGTTCTGCTCCCCGCTCTGTCTCTGGTGAATCCTCTCACCCTCCCGTGCATCTGGCCTGTACCCCAGCTCTTGTATAAATAAAATAAATCTTAGAAAAAAGATTGTGATTATTCCCAGTTGGTTTCTGCTATAGCTTAACCATGAACAAAAGTGTACTGTTGTCAGAGAAGTCAAGAAGGCCATCACACAAACCAATATGTACTGCACAAATCAGGATGAAGGTGGTAGAATAATAAACGGTTGCATCTCCACCACTACCAGGGTCCAGAGTGCTAACATCCACCATGTCAAAGTGTATCCTCAGAATAATCTTTGTGTTGACAATGTTTCAATATGCCAGAGATTTTTTAAGAATGGTAGCCAATTCTTATTCTTACAATAGGCATCCTGCATTTCCTCTGCCGATGTTGGCAAACTCTTTTTGGAAGCCTCCCTACTCCACAAATTCACATATTAGAACCATAACCCTCAATATGACTATATTTAGACAAAAGACCCCAGGGAGGAAATTATGGCCAAATGAGATCATAAAGCTGGGACTTTAATTTGATAGGACTGGTTCCCTATGAGAAAAGGAAGAGATGCCCGAGGTGGCCTTCTCTCTACGCATGCACAGGACACAGAAAGAAGGAAGATGTCTAAAAGCAGAAGAGAATTCTCATCAGGAACCATATTTACCAGCACACTGATGATGAACTTTGAATAACCAGAATTGTGAGACAAATGAATTCCTATTGTTTAAACAATCTATGGTGTTTTGTTATAACAATGAGAGCAGACCAATATAGCATCATAATATAGACTAGATATATTTTGGTCCTTAACAGATGCATGATAATTTAATGGATATACTTCAGTCTAGTAAAATTTACTGGTGTAATTATCTGCCTTCCTCAATCAAAGGTACGCTACTTACAAGCAGAAACAAATCTAGATATATAGCTATGTAAAAATATTTTAATATAGCATCATGTCATGTACATAGTAGGTACGCATATAAACACAATTGTTAATTGTGGCTATAAGATCGTGAGGGTGGACATTGGGGTGGAAAAAGGGAGAGAGACAAATGGCTTATGGGAGAGTGTTATGCATCCTTAGTGGTAGATATGGTGACATACACTAGAACAGGTGTGAATGTATTTCCTTGAGTTGTGTACAATGTCACAAACCAATGATTGAAAAAATGTCTTTATGACTGGTGAAGATGAGCAGAGAAAAACCTGCTAAGAAGCATCAGGATGGGGTATGAGTGGGATGGAGGTCCACGTGGACTAGAGAAAAAAAAAAAGTGACAGGGAAGTGATCAGTTCATGTCTCCACTTGTCAACAAATCACTCACTTTGCAATTTTGAACTGGGGATGGAGAAAACTGAACACGGAAAGCACAAATTTAAACCAATAATTATCTATATTACATAATAAATCAATTGAAGATAAAATTAAATCTGTTAATCTGTTATTGAATGGCCACATTAATATAACAACTCTCTTTTTAATCACACTAAGTTTGCATTCCTTTAAATTTTATAGTATCATGTCCTAAAGACTTGTTTCAAATACCATAAAAGCCACCTTTACTTTGTCCTCACCTTTTCTTACTTTACCCTTTTTCTTTCTTCTTTTTTTTTCTCTTTATTCTTCTTGATATGTGTTTCTAACTACATTGTTTAGTTGCAATGCTTTTGAGAATGCATCTTCTGTAAAAAGCACTACACTAAATATTAATACATCTTGCTTCATTATGGAGTAGTTATGATATTTTTAGCATACTAATTATGGTAATACTACCATAGACAAGGATCATAATAATAATTATTATATCATAAATTGTGAGCTGATTTTGAAACAATTGCTTGGGCTCTCTGCTTAATCCCTTATTTCCTCCTCACTTGCCTTCTCCCTCCCTATTGGTAGCTTCTGGAATAAAGTGAAAGGAATTAAGAAGCCACCACAGAGCTATGAGCTCCAATAAAAAGTACAACCCTTCATTATATTTCTTGTGATGTCTTTAATTGTCATATTTTCTAGCCTATATCTTCTTTACTCTATAATTTTGGGGTTCCCATGAAAACAATATAAATATCAGAGCCACAAGAATAGTAACAATAATGAATTACACGTTAGCATAACTGACCAAACAATTGCAAATAGAAGCTACTTTTCAGTCCCTGCTATACTCAACTGGAGGCCTGACCTTGTGTTAGTCTCTTAAACTCTTCAACATTTGCATCATATTACTGCTTTTTTCTCTCTGTGTACTCATTCTCATTTATTCATTTGAGAAACAATTATTGATCACCTAACTCTGCACCCTTTAGAAGACTAAGATGTCTGTGTTTATGGTAGGCTAAATCCAGCTCTCCTTTCTCCCAAATAAAGGAAGCCACATTCCAATCCTTGAACAATGTATATATTAACTGAAACTCTACAGATATGAGACTTTAAAGATGTGAGAGGGGAGATTACTCTGCATTACCTATATGAGTCCAATTCAAGCCTAAGGGCCAGTACAGAGGAGGCAGGGGAGTCAGGTCAGTAGTAGAAGTGACAACAGAGCCAAAAGCTTGAAATGCTAAGAAGAAGGGGCCAGGAACCAAGGAATGTAGGCAGCCACTACAAGCTAAAGGGAGCAGGAAATTTTTTTCCCTCAGAAGTTCCAGAAGAAACCAACATTGCCAAAACTAATTTTTGCTCCATTACATGAATTTTTGGACTCCTGATGTTTATGACTATAAAATAATACACTTGTGTGGGCTTAAATCATTCAGTTTGTGGTAATGTGGTATGGCATCACTAGGAAACTGATCAGAGTTTAGTTCCATTTTCTAGAGCAACTCAACTATAAACAAATACTATTTGAAATTCCCCCCCCCCCTTAAAGTTCTATCAGCTGCTTCTTCTGTGATGGGCAAAGGATACCCGTGGGGTGATAAATAGACCAAACAATCCTGTGTCTTCCCCAGGATGCTTGAGCAGTCATCTCTACACTTTGACAAAGCACCAAGAGAGGCTCATCTCCTCCTGACTATATTCTGGGGTTAAACAGCACTCTGAAAAGTGCACCGGCAGTGACAACTGGAATACATTTATATTTAACCTTTACAAAAAGACTGCAAAGCAAAATGTTCATTCTAACCTGGGGCATTAAACATGAATAGAATTTTCTTGTATTTATTTTAATTGGAAAACTGGTAAATTTTGTTAAATTCTGTTGCCAACTATAATTATGATTCTTATAATAGAAGTTAACTGCACTCTCAGAATTTGTGGTATAGGTATCTACTCATAAAATAAGTAATGCTAAACTTTCAATTGATATAGTTTTAGAGATTATCTAAATTAACGTTATTACATTATTACTACCCTTTATTGTTTATTATAACCAGTTTAGTACACTCAACTGTTAAGCTGCCTCAGTAAATATTGAAGATAGGTAAAAAATAAGGTTACAATAGAAAAATTATATTCTAGAAATTATTTAAACTCTGTGTCCAATGCAAAATTAAGAGAGAATGATGAAATCACTGGGAATATCCAGAAGAGAAAACACCATATTCACGTATCCTGGTCTCTCTGCTGGGTATTTCTATATAAATCCCTTAGTTGCATATGATCTTATTAAGACAAAAAGTCACCTAAAACTGTTCTATAAACTTCCATCAAAATTTTACTGAACTATTCATGAGTTTAGTTTTCAGCTGATGCTATGTATTTCATTGTAAATTTGAGAATTCCACAGGGTTTCTGAGACTTTTGACAACCTTGTGATGTATGTCAAAAAGTAATACAAAGCAAGAATGCTGATAAATCTTTTAGATAGTAAGAATTGGGGCTAAAAGTGACAGAATCCTCAAGGAAAATGAAACTTGCAGGCATGATGCTTTAAAAAAGGCAGATCACTCTTAGAAGAGTAAGAGAATAATAGTACATATTTCATTACAAAGTTCTTCCTTGCAGTTAAGAATACTGCCCATTCTTTCAACATCTGAAACAACACCAGTTTTATTCCTAAATGAACCTGTTCTCATCATCTCACTGGAATGTATAATAAAAGGTTAGATACTCTGTCCTCAGGTTAGACTACCTTGTGGAAAATCTGTATTACTACAGAGTGAAATGGGTTAATAAGGAAAACACAATGTGGCTACTGGATATAATTTTAAAATTCCAATTTTAAACATTCCTCATTGGTAATTCTGTGGATGATTTTTTCCTTAATGTTTTTATTTGAGCACTTAATCTCACTACCAAGGTATTCTCCTATTAGTTATTCTCTCAGACTGACTCAGTTATTGTTGCCAAGGAAACAGCCAGGAAGCAGGAGTTAAGCAGCCTCTTTCATCTGGCGAGAGGATGATGGGAATGGATGAGGGAGTTGAGCAAGGTCAGGCGTTTACCGCTGAATACAAATCTGTCATGCCTAATAGATGAAGCTCTTTAGTTTCTGCACTGCTCAGGCTACTCCCAGCAGCCAAGGAGAAAATAAAAAAGACACTGGAGCATGAATACCAATCAGCCCATCCTGGCCACAGTGATGCATTTACATGTGCCATAGCAGCTGTACTAGGCTTGGCTATGGATGAAAAGATAAATTAAATAGGTGTCAATAATTACAGAAGGTCAGAACCTAAATCCTGAGGGTATCCTAATAAGACCAGACAGATGGGATTTGGCTGATCTATCCTGTAAACATGCCTAAAGTTCCCTTCTCAGAGGCCAGGGTTCAAAATTTGTTATGGGCTCAACTGTATCAAGCTGAGAAGATCCTCAATCTGTCCTCTTATGATTCTTTACCACAGCTAACAATTTTCCCATATATGTCAGCAAATGTTGTATGTCTAGGTCTTAAATAGATTGATAAGATGTGTGATAATAGTGATAGGTTCTTTGAAATGTTCTGTTATCGGGGCCTCCCTGGTGGCACAAGGGGTTAAGCACCATACCATGAAGCAATCCGCAGCCTCAGCAGAACACGTTTGATCCCCGGCCAGGGAGCTGCCCACATGGCACAGCAGACCTCTCCTGCCTCGGCTGCTGCTCCCCTCAGCAGTGTGTTTCAGTCAATCTGCCTGTTCTGTTCTCCACTGTCTCTGGTGAATCCTCTCACATCCCCCTCCCCACATCTCTGGCCTGCATCCCAGCTCTTGTATGCATAAATAAATAAATCTTAAAAAAAAATCAAAACAAAAAAACCCCAAAAAATGTTCTGTTATCAACGAAGCCCTTAATTTTAATGTTAATGTTTACAGTAATAAGAGCAACCTAATACAGTAATTTAATGATGCTATGGAAATATAACTATTCATAGCAATATAACTATTCATATTAGAGACAGGATCCATCTTTGAATATATTCATGTAATTCAGTTGTTAACATTACAAATGCACCTATATGTATACATATGTGTGTGTGCATGCAACTGAGTCGTAACTCACTTTCTCAACTAATGGTCTACGGTCTATGATATATCAGATTCTGTGATGGGTACAGGCATGAGTATATGGAAGAAAATTAACTTTCTTTTACCTCAAATAATGATAGAGAACTAGAATGATAATTATAATTAAGATAACTGTAAAATACTGTCTGTTCAAATAACAACAGTTAGTGCCACATTTAACGGAATTTCATGCAAGTTAGGTCTTGATTTCATGAATTCCAAAAAATTTATAGAGCAGTAATAAATGTGTTTTTTTCCTTACTCTGTCAAAATATCTACCTAGGAGATTTCTATTTTTAAAATGGATTCTTGGAATAAAATGAAAACATTGCTATTATATCAGATTTATGGGTTATTAGAAAACATTGATTAATGATAGTGTATGATGGCACACTTGGTTTATCATGTCCATTTGTAATAATGGAAAAATCACTGATCCTTCTAATGATATATTGTGCATTTGCATTTTTGATGGAGGAAATAAGAAGGAAAACAGGAACTGAAAGGAGAATACTACATTTATATTGTTAACTTGCTGAAAGCAAAGGTTCCAAAACTTTCTGATTTTAAGAGTCACTTGGGTTGCTAGCAAAAATAACAGAAATCCTGGGTACATTCAAATTTTAATAAGCCCACCAGGTATTCTAATGATAAATTACAAAAATCTTTCAGAATGTATTCAAATTGCTAAGAGTAACACTAACAGCCCCACATTTTAAAGAATAAAAAAGTCAGTTTGATCATCAGTATAATGAGCTATAAATAATGAAAATACTATTCTATAGCAATCTACCATTGTATTAGATCTTGAATTTTCAAAATTCTCATAATAGTTAAATAGTGTGCAGGGAGGGTACTTAATGATATCAAAGTCTAAAATGAGAAATCAGCAGAATACTTCAGTCTCATACATTTGTTAAACAATGGTATTTAGAATTCACTAAAATTTACTTACCTATCTCATCTATCATCTATGAATCAAAAGAAAAAAATTTTTCAGAAGGGCCATGCTATTCTCTAAATACTTATCATTATCCCAGTGTTTTAGGAAGATGATAAGCTACCTGAAACTGCTTTGTAATGACTACATAAGTTCTAAATAAACTGATCATCAAAGAATAGGAAGTCTTACATATGCACTTTTCAATGAAACATGTACACAATAAGATAGCCTTTCCCTGTTCTATTCACATGCTGTAGATCATCGGGCCTTAACTCCTGCTGAGTTTGAATCCCTTGAGGAATGAATTATTGCTTCAAAGAGTGCAAGTGATGGTAGAATTCTATACCAACTCATGACACTATTAGGTGTTGTGAACAGGAAGACCCTAGGCCATGTGTGGTTTATATAGAAAGGCTATAAATAAACTGCAGGCAACAATTGTCCCTACTCTCTAAGTTATTCTAGATAAATAAAAATATTAAATTTCATAAATCTATTGACTGATTAGAATAGCGTTATCAACAAGAAACAGTACACAACCTCAAAGCACGCCTCAAAACACCAGTTCTGGTATAATTTCCTGCATAGCATATACTAATAAGCTAAATGCTTGCACCCTGAAAGGATACTTTCATCTATCAAAAAGTAAGAACATACACTAGCCTAATGAATTGATATTCAAAGTTCTATTTGCTACTTAAAAAATGTCAAAAACTATTGGGTACAGTTTCTTATATTCCTTGCTGTAAGAAATATACAAACATAATAGTATTTCAAATGATGTCACTATTAAATTAGGCATGATCTCATTCATTAGAAAAAGATTTTCATAAAGTTCTAACACTTTATATATATATATATATAAATTATGAAACAAAAGTGTGTATAAACAGTATGAGTGAAGTAGTAAGAAATAAGAAGTCCTCTTTTTACAGTGATCTTTTAACAAAAGGCAATTTATAGGAACACAAGACCTATCAAAATTCCAATGAAATTTTTGAAGGAAATAGAACAAACAACTTTAAAATCTGTATAGAACCACAAAAAAGGCCACATAGTCAAAGTAATCTGGACAGAAAAGTAGAAAAATGGAGTTGTCATATTTTCTATCTACACTACAAAATGATAGTAATCAAAACTGTATGATATTGGAGCAAAACAGAAACACAGACCAATGAAATAGCACAGAGAACCTAGAAATAACAAATGTGGACAGATAATCTATGACAAAGGAACCAAGACCACATAATGGAGAAAGAAAATCTGCTTCAGCAAATGATGTTGGAAAATCACTTGCAAAAAAAAGAAGAAACTAGGTCATTACTTAATACCATACACAAAAATTAATTCAAAGAGAATAAAGACTTGGATATAAGAGCTGAAACCATAAAGCACATAACAGAAAATATAGGTGAAATACTCTTGGATATCAACCTCAGAAATATATCTGGTAACCCAACTCCAAAGGTAAGAAAAATGAAAGGAAAAATTAACAGCATTATATTAAATTGAAAAGCTTTTCTGCAATTAGAGAAACCTCACACACATACACACACACATACACACACAAAGGCAGTGTAAAAACTGGAAGAGGATATTTGCACATTATACTCCTGACAAGAATTGTGAAAACATTAAAATTATGAAGAAAATTATCATAAAACTCAATGAAAATGACCAAACAACCCAATTAAAAAATGAGCAGACACTTCTCCACAGAAGACATAAAAGTAACGTGTGGCACATGAAAAAAAATGTTCATTATAACTTATTATAAGGGAAATGCAGATCAAAACCATGAGATACCACCTGACCCTGTGAGAATGACCCATATCAACACTCCACAAGTGTTGGTGAAGATGTGGAGAAAAAAGGATAACTCACTGACTCTCAGTGGAAATGTACATTGGTACAAATTTTATGGAAAATGGTATGGAGATTTATTTAAAAACTAAAAATCGAAATACTATATGATCCAGCAATACCACTTTTAGGTAGTTATCTGAAGAATATGAAAATATGAATCCCAAAAGATGTATACACTCCTGTGTTCCTAGCAGCGTTATTTATAGTAGTTAAGATATAGAATCAACCTAAATACCTAGAGGATTGAATAAAGAAGTTATGGGTGCTACTGACAGTAATCAAAACTGCATGGTATTAGAACAAAAACAGAAACACAGACCAGTGGGATAGCACACAGAACCTATAAATGAGAAATAAACAACAAAGGAACCAAGACTGTACAATGGAGAAAATAAAGCCTTGCCAACAAATGGTGTTATACTACCTGCGAGACTACCCAACTCTTTAAAAAGATGAAATACTGCCTTTTGTCACCTTATGGCTGGATCTTGAGGTAAATATGCTAAGTGGAATAAGTCAGAAGGACAATTACCAGATGGTTCACTTGTTTGTGGAAATATAAATAACTAAAAGGAAATAAACTGGTAAAGACAAAAAAAAAAAACAAAACAACTTTAGACTCTATGAAAAACATATACTGGTTACCAGAGCAGGGGAGGGCAGGGGAGAGACGGGACATGAGTGGATACACTGTCACTGGAGCTTTGGTGGTGAGAGAAGGGAGTACACGTTACATGGTTTTGCAAGCAAATGGCAAATCAAAATTTGATTAAAACAAAAAGTTAAAGATTCTCAAAGTGTAAATGTTAAATACTGTTGGAATTAGAAATTAATATGAAATAAATATTCAAATCCTTTGTGGTAATAAAATGTTAATGAAAAAAATCAGGCCCCTGAAAATCATGTGCATCTATAAACTATAAAAAGGCCTTCGCTTATTGGGGGGCAGGAAAGTACTGGGAATGTTATCTTTGATGTTTTCTTATTCTATCACATCTGACACATTTTCCCTCTCCTATTTTCCAGAGAAGATAAGATAGAGAAGAGCAGAGGCATTTGAGGGGAAAGACATTTAAAAATACATGAGTACAAGCATTGCATTGCTTATAAAACAAATGACTAAGTTAGTTACATTATTATGAGAAATGTCTGGTCATGTTTATTATAAATAATACACAACTGGATAGAGTTCCTTATTAGAGCATATTCAGATGATCAAACATCACAAATTTATCAAGTGTTGGGTTAACATTCATTGATGGCTAATCTTTTTTTTTAATATTCAAATTGAGAGTGATATGATCATTGAGTTTGTTCATAAGAAAACCGAAAAAACTAATCAAAAATGAATGTTGCAAATGATAAGAGCATCATTGTTAAACATAAACATTAAGCAGTAATAATATATAAAAACATGCCACCAGATGAATCCTCTCATCCTCCCGCGCATCTGGCCTGTGCCCCAGTTCTTGTATGAAAATAAATAAATTTAAAAAAATGCCACCAGAAACTAAGGTGATGGAGGTATGGATTTCATGGAAAAATTATAGTGCTCACTTTAGGTTTGACTGACCAGTTGTTTCTTGTTTCATCATGATTGAGTCTCCAAGAGAGATTCCTTTTTAGAGGACATCTATAAGCTTAGATGTAGCATGTGAGGACAGACTGGAATCTTTGTCACACACCAAGTTCAGGAGTTTGAGAAGTTGGAGCAGAACACAGGGCAGGGCTGAAAGGCACTGAAGGCCAAGTTCCTGCTTTGCACAGAAAGGTAAGCCAGCAGGTGAGGGGTGACATGTGCACTGCAAGAAACCCTGAGACAAAGCACACTGCTCCTTCATGTCTACTCTCAAAATCTTACACAAAATTCTCCTGCCATTTTAACTTAAAACACTGCAAGGAAGGAAATCCTGAAAAACATTCTACTTTGACTAAACTGATACAGTAAAAGCCTACTCTATCCACGCTTACCCTTTGATATTCAGATGCCTCTCTCATCTGAAAAAAAGACCACAAATAGTGATTTCAGCTGCCATCATATAACCATTCATTTTTCTCCCAAAGTTTCCAATATTTGGAAACATAGTAAAGGAATCTGATTGTTGACATGACTGCTCCAAAAGTTTGATGAAGTCTTTATGTATATGTGAACAAAGAACTAGGATTTCCTCATAACTGTGTCTCAGTGGCAGCATATTATCATAAACTCTTGATATCTTTGTGTGTTAAAATTTATTTTGAATATCAAAGAAAGTGAAAATGCAGTGATTCTAAAAATGATTGTGCTAGTTATGCATAAGACATTGAGTTGATAATATTTCCAGAAAGCAAAATGTTTCTTGAATAGATCTAAGAAGTAGGCAACAAAAAAGGGTGTAATTAATTCCTGAGATTCTAGTATTCTTGGCAGTATTATGTACATTAGGAGAAAATAACCCAAAATATATATTAATACATTAATATTGTCATTTATGTCACTGGTCATACCCCATATTCCCTACTATGTTTCAGGCACCAACGTTTCTCATAAAAGAAATCAAATCTTTCCCAAGACAACTTGGATATCTGCCACTTGCAGTAATATACATGCATGTATGGAATTTCATCAATAATTGTCACTCTTATTTGGAATAATTAGAACAGAGCAGAGAAAATTAAATGTAATGATGATGATGAGGATGATGAGGATATCAACAAAGGTGACAATATGTGTTGATGATGGGATTCCACCCATCTCTTTTGCTTTGGAAAGGTTATTGGGAGAAAAAGCAAAGATGAAAAGGGTCTTAAAACTTCTACTAGAATCTGTTATCAGGAAAGTATAGGCCAGTCTTGCAGAAAATAGGTAGAGAAAGAATCCAGTGAGATACAAAATTTAGGGAACAAATAAGCAGGTTCAAATAGGATAAACTGGAATGAGAAGGGAAGACACAATGAAGAAAGACAGAGTCAGGTATTGTCAACTTGACCAGCCTAGAAAACCGGGTGTAGCAAAATTAGTTTATATATGGGCCTCCCTGGTGGCACAAGGGGTTGGGCACTGCATTGTGAAGTGATCCGCAGCCTCTGCACATGGGTTTGAACCCCGGCTGGCCAGAGAGAAACCCACATGGTGCAGCAGACCTCTCCTGACTCACCCGCTGCACCCCTCAGCAGAGTACTTCAGTCAGTCTGCCTGTTCTGTTCCCCACTCTGTCTCTGGTGAATCCTCTCACCCCCCGCATCTCTGGCCTGTACCCTAGGTCTTGTGTGCATAAATAAATCTTAAAAAATAGTTTATATGTTGAAGCAAAACAATGTAATAATATATGTGTTATGAGTATATATTAATACACACACACAAAATATGGAAACCTTAAGATATCTAACAAGAGCTGATAAAGGCAAAATATCTATTACTAAATTAAAATGCCATCCATTGTGATTTCTTACTGAACAAAAATAGTTATAAATACTACATTTATTTTAATTCTTGGCTGCCTGATCCAATTCTTACTCTAAAATATTATATCACTCAACTGTGAATTTTTTTTAACAGCTGGTAGCCAAAACTTTTTTTATTAATATGAAAGTATAAATTAAGGGACAGACATTTAAAATATAAAATGGTTACAGGAAAAAAAAAAGAGAAAAGTCTGCTAGGGAAAGGTTTTCTTTGGAAAGTTTAATTTGATCACCTGGAAAAATGATAAATAATAAAGTTGGATTCAGTCATATTGTAACAGAGACATCTTCATAAGAAGAGGAGGCACCGTGCTCCCTGCCCCACTTAGCTACTGAAAGAGCTGAGAGGCCAGGTGAAGCCATGAAACAGGGAAGACAGGGCCTCCCCCGTGGTGCAAGGTGTTAAGCACTGCACTATGAAGCAATCCACAGCCTCTGCAGCACAAGTTTGCTCCCCGGCTGGCTGGGAAGAAATCCACATGGTGCAGCAGACCTCTCCTGACTCGCCCGCTGCTCCCCTCAGCAGTGTGTTTCAGTCAATCTGCCTGTTGTGCTCCCTACTTGTCTTTGGTGAATCCTCTCACCCCCCCCCCACACCTCTGGCCTGTACCCTAGCTCTTGTATGCTTATTAAATAAATCTTAAAAAAAAAAAAAAAAACAAAAAAAACAGGGAAGGCAGGTGGTTCAGGGAAGAAGGAGGAGGACACACTTGTTTCTAGGCTTTGGTCCTGCACCAGGAACTTGAGTGACTTGAAGGAGACACTTGGGGGAGACACATAAATGACAGACACATGGGGAGGCTGGCAATGACAGCTGTTGTCTTCATTTGTACTTTGATTTTGCTCCTTTCTCCCCTGACTTGCCTTTAACCCTGTTCCCATAGTTCCCCGAAAGAAGGTGCCTTAAACTTATGGCAAGTTTTCAGGGCTCAGAGGCCCTGCTTCTGGCTGACCCTGTTTGGCTGGAAACTGACACACAGGGGGATGTGTAACTTTGGGTGTTCCATCGGGAAAATTACGCTCCTTTATTCTTCTCTCTTTCTACACACACTAATCCTATTACATTTTGTTTATATTAAGAGTGTGCTTTGTCTTTGTGCACACAGATGGTTGGACCCCTTTAGAGCATGCACATTTGGGGGGTCCTGGGTGCCTCATGGTCACTAACAATAACCATAAAGCCACTTTTGTTATTATGTTTACAGTCAGTTTGTGAGGTTAGTTTACACAGTTTTAGATGTAGATTAGACTACTTACACCATTAAGCGCTTTCTATTTTAAAAGTAGTTAAAGACCCACCAGATCTTTACATTGCATAAATTGATAAAGACAGGGGTAGTTTAAAGAATACAACTGAAGGCCCCCATTGGATCTTACACTGAAATAAAATTCTCACTGCTGCTGCATCGAGACCAATGTGTTCCCCTTTGACAAGGACAGATTTTAGATTAAGCACTCTTAGATTTTAAATTATCATTCTTGATAGCTGGCTTGCCCTGTCTATAGTGCCTTAGAGAAATGGGACAGAGTGTGGAAAAAGCGCAGATTTCAAGAAGGGAAAACCCTGTCTCTTAACCATCCCCAGCCCCACACCCAAATTTCCATGTTTCAAGAGAAAGAATAATAATGTGATGGAACTGTTGAATTTAAATCAGAATAAAGGACATTATAATTACAAATCTTAGGAGCCATTTGTAGAATGATTGGTGACACAGGGGTCACCATCCCATCACCAATTACAATTACATCAGATTTAGCCACTGGAGATAGTGAAGGCGGAGGGGCCCGGGTAAGAGACGCAAATCTCTGGCTTCATCTCCAAACTTACAAGGAGTTTTATTTTACAAATTAGCTGCACACAGTTCAGGCTAACTAATTAATGTTGAAAAAGATAGGTATGACTTCCGTGAACAAGGAAAAAAAGGAAGTGGAAGATTCATTTAGGGCAGACGTCCTTTTAGTTTTCACCTTGTCCCTCAGAGGTAAGGCATTAGCATTGCTGTCCTACAGAGACTGCATCCCCCCAGGGAATAGTTAGCTGGAACATCTAAATCATTGGCTTGTATTGTTTTTGACTGAATTTTTTTTTTGTTATTTTTTATTAATATTAAGAAGAGGGCATCCCTGGTGGCCCAGGGGTTAAGTCTCAGTTCTACCACTGAGGTGGCCTGAGTTTGATCCCCAGGCAGGAAGCTAACTCACACGGTGTCTCCTGTCTCATCCACTGCTCCCCTCAGCAGTGTATTTCAGTAGATCTGCCTGTTCTGTTCCCCACTCTGTCTCTGGTGAATCCTTTCATCTCACCCCCCACACCTCTGGCCTCTACTCCAGTTCTTCTATGCAAAAATAAATAAAATCTTTTTAAAAAGTTAAAAAATTAAGATGATAAAATTACCATAGATTAGATTTCTTATCATTTATTGAGAAAACCCAAAATGGGTGCACACACAGGTAATGCCTTTCAAGCCACAATAAAGAGATGTTTATTTCCAAAAAGTATACTCTGAAAAGTCAATTTATGAACTCATTACACAAATCCATATTAAAGCAGTTAGTCTGTACTTAAAACTATAACATGGATAGTCAGGGTAAATTAAATGGATTTTATTTCCAGGTGGCAGAACGCCAATGTTAGCACTTCTACTTCTAATTTGTTTCTTGATTCTAACCTGTATCTGTCAGAGACAGAAAAGAAGAGACAAAGGAAAAAAAAGGAGTAATTTCCCCATTTTCTGATAGTTAAGGACTAATCAAATTTACATTCCAGTCCTGGGAGTCACAGTACCCACTGGTTATCTCATGTTAGCACATACCCCTATAACTCATTAGTCCAAGATGGTGGGACAATGAATACCTTCTTCAAGGCTGGGTAAAATATGTCCAGCAAGTAGGAATCTTCTCATCAGTAGGAAAATGATTCACTGATGTCCTATCAAGGAACGCATAATCATAAGGCCTTGTGATACTCTCCTTTAAGCTGTTCGTTACCATGGGCGATGTCAATGACTTACAGGCTTCCCAGTCAGCATCAAAAGCAGCTTTTCAATTCAAATGCAAACTGCTAACCATTTCTCCTCTTCATATTCTACTTTGAATCTGTCTCTATGAGCAGAGTTGCCACTCAATTCAGACCATGACTATTTCCCTCTAGGAAAATTATGAGACAGTTTACACTTACCTTTCCTTCTGCTCCAATAATGCTTTTGGTCATAATATAAATTAGGTGTATTCAGTTATAAAACCCAAAGTGACCCATCTCCTCATGGGGAAATGCCCATCCCAACAGGGTTGGCCTAAAACAGAGCCCCTAAGGTCCAAAAGCATTTAAGGCACCAAGTGTCACCCAGGTCCCTCGTGCAAATCCAAGACCAAGAAGAAATTGAGGCTTTTTCTTCATGTCCCTGTGCCTTGTGCCTCATCCAAGTCTCTTCCCCCAAGTTCTTTTTAGCTTCCCTGTGCCATTCAGCTCTACCCTTCACTAGGAGGGGCAAGGGACATGGAACCTCTCATTTTAAATTACAGGGTCTGCTGCCACAATTGCAAACAAAATGCTTTGGTGCAGCAAAAGAGGGGGTGTCAGTTTATTCTAACCAACAGGTAGAGAGACTAGAGAACTGTTGGTAGAAGGATAGGGGAACAGTCCAATTACCAACTGATGGTTGCAAGGTGGAGTTGCAGCCACAGGAGCTGCCAAGGACAGTCAATGGTGAGGTAGGAGGTTCCCCTCTGAGGGTAGAGGGATAAAGCCCATAACCTGCCCGGCTGTGGTGCTGATGCCTTCCACAGCAGCTCCAATGAAAAAGAGAGCAAGCCCACATGCATGGCTCCTTTTTAAAGGCTCATAAAAATGTCTGCTCAGCTCCTCCCCTTCCAAGCAGCTCCCTTGCTCAGGATGTCAGGGGTGAAATTCAGACCACGGCTCTGAGCAGACATTATTTCTGCCAGCTTGGGTGGTGCTGGATGTCAGCTTTTCATTGTGCCATTCACTGCAGTAAGCAGGGCTGCCACCCCAATAAAGCTCTGCTGCCACAGGGCTGCTCCAGCGAAGTCACTCTTCTTGGCCTTTCAAATGTTGTAAATAATGCTTTCCTATCAATCTCGTCAGATCAAGAAACTGGGAATCATCTCGGATTCTTAACCCACCTACCTACATAACAGTAATCTCCACATCATGAGAACCTTCTAATATTTTTGCCAACTCTTTTTATATAGGTTTGGTAGTGGTCTTATTCTATCTTATCTAGCCTATTCCTGCCACACTTTCCCATTTAGTTGTTGTTTCCTGTCCCCTAATCCTGTTACTCCAACTCAGCTACCATCCACAGTTTCTAGAGTTATCTTTTAAAAATACCAATAGGAACACCTATCTTTTACATCAATACCCTGCATAGCCTAGACAAAAGGTCCAATCTCTGCATATTCTAAAGGAGACTCTATGATTCAGCCTCTTGCTAACTCTCCCTTCATACTGAACCAAGCATACTTCTCTGCAGATAAAAATATTTCTGTTCTATTTCCCTAAGCTTTGGTGCAATGTTCTGTCTACCAGCCATTTCTTTATGCTTCTTGATGGCTTGGCAGAATCATATTCCCACTTCAAAGTCTATGTCAGCTCAGATGTCACATCTCTAGAGATTTATGAAATTTTATTACTGTTGCTCCTGACATAAAAAGTAAAAAGGTATTTACCACTTCACTCTGTTGAATTTCCCCAAAGGTCATCTTATCTTTTTTAGGCAAATGTGTTAAGGACCTAAGATATCTGATCAAAATTGGACTCAAAGTTTCTTATTAAATAAAAAGAAGTAAAGCTCACATATGAAAATAATGCAGGTGGTCTGTATATCAGAAGTTAGACATGGGATTCGTGAGATCCAAAGGCTTATGTCTGGGGCCTCCCCGGTGGCGCAGCGGTTGAGCGCTGGGTTGCGAAGCTGCCCACAGCCTCTGCAGCGCCAATTCGATGCCCGGCTGCTCCCCTGGCACCGGAGGAGGGTCCAGCACCGCGCGCAGACCTCTCCTGCCGCCCGCTGCTCCCCAGCAGCAGTGTACTTCGGTCATTCTGGCTGCTCTGCTCCCCACTCTGGTGAATTCTCTCACCCTCCCACGCTTCTGACTGTACCCAGTGCTTGTATAAATAAATAAATAAATCTTTAAAAAATATATATATATAAGATTTTTTAAAAAAGGCTTATGTCTGGGTCTCCAATTCTATTATTTTTGCCTCTTTCTATTTATGAAACAAGACAGGGAAGCAAAGCATATACAATAAGCTATATTATATTTGTTTTTTATTTTCTCCTTCCATAGTATTAGGGGAAAATTATTTTAGGAATCATTCTTTCTATTCAAAATAGTATATTCTGTTATTGTACATTCCTCTAGACATGCACTCAGTTGACATCTTTTAGCACTTTATCTGAATATTAGGTAGAGCTTTAGTTAAATACAATTAGACTGGAAAATATCCAAGAGAGAAACTGGCTTCTCTATTTGGCTTCTGTTGCTTTGTAATAATGCATGTTTTATTTAGAGAATGGGCTATTTTTATTTCAAGTGAAAGTTCTTATTTTGTACAGTGTATCAAACTCAGACTAGCATCTAAATGAAAAAGTCATGTTTTGTCAATATTGTCAGGGAAAGTTAGGGTCATCTAGATTCTTGAATATCTGTCAACACACAAAATAACAGACAGATCTGTATAACATGCATTGGTCATGTAGGATTATTAACTAATTATTATTTTTATGTATCTCCATTATAGTTTAAGGACCAATGACTAGATACTTTATATGAAAGGAAACTCCCTCTCCTTTTTATAGCCTATTTATCACCTGAAGCATCTTGCTTAAGCCACATGAAATAAAACTACACAAAATAAAACATTGACAGAAATTGTCAAAACAATACCAGTATTGTGCCACTCATGACAAGTGACCCTGCCATCCTTCTAAGCAGGATTAGAACAAAAATGTTCTCCACCACACATTGTGTTAGAATTTATAGAATATTAATATAAAGCATTAAACTTTCTTTGAATGTCATCTCCCATCTCTAATTTGCATTTCATTTCCTGGGTCTATATTTCCAGGTATTTGACGATGTTAAATAATTAAAGTGCCATTGCAATTCACTCTGTCATAACTGAATCTGATACTCACATTATGTGATACTCACTTTTAAGACCCTTAAACACCGTCTACAACTGACCCATAGTTAGCAATGACCTCTAGAGCATATTGAGGGTTCGACACAGATCATTTGAGAGGCAGAACTTAGAAACTTTAACTGGTATCAAGCTGTTCTTCTTGAACAATTTCCAAAATAGTCTGAAATAAACCTGAGTCATCCCCCAGGCCCCTGACAGCCTCCCACTGGAGGAAAGAGCATAGGTGGGAAGTCACATTAGGGCAGAGAGGCTGAGACAGCGGGTTTGACAGACGGATTGCTTGCTCGCTGTGTGGCCTTGGGAAGCCAGCTAACTTCCCTATCAGCAGCTTCCTCATCCACAAAATGAGAGGGAAGTAACTGTATCTCCTCCATACAATACTTAGAAGAATCAACTAATATGTGGTTGAAAGGCCCAACTCGGTACCACATAGATGAATATAGTGTTTTTAAAATCCAGCTGTCTGCCACTTTATGGCTATTTGGTAGATACATGACCTAATCTGTGAAATGAGAAAAATAAGCTATTCTGGCATGGATGAGTATAGAAGTGAATGGGATGATATGTCTTTACTGTGCCTAGCACAGAGAATCTGACACAAGAAGTTCCTTGTGTTCTTCTGTGTTTTCCTTTGCTTCTATGTTCATATAAATCACGCTTCTTTAAGGAGAGAATATTATAGCTCTGTGTGTATGTTCCTTTCCATAAGTTCAAATCATGTTTATTTTCTTGGTTTCTAAGTTCCTATGGATTGAAAATATTACACACAAAAGTCTTGTCTTCTGAGAGCTTTTAAGTTTCCCTAGTGGCAGAGAATACTGGGGCTGAAGTCACAGGCTCACATGTTAAACCCTTGCCGAGCTTGGTTATATATGGCTTTTTGTTTATACTCTTTGCATCCACGCCTTTTGTTTTCTAAAATAAAAATAATGCAGTACATTTTTATCACAATGAATGAAATGTTTAAACTTGGGAGTCATATGAGGTAATAAATTTATATCCTATTTTAATATATTATTCCACTATTTGTTGATGTACTAAATCTATGTATTCCACTGTATATTTATTTTCCACTCATACATGGTAGTTTATTAGATCCTGGGGGAATGGCAGAGGTTATTTAGTGTTACTCCTAAAGTTCTCAAGAATGGTAGCGTCTATCATATTCTGATTTAATTCCACAACCCTGTCCTTACGAAAAAAAAAAAAAAAGGTGAACAAACATAAAAACAGAACAAGCCTGGGGGACAGCAGTGAACAACCACAACTTAACTAAGTGGTACTGTCCATTCCATCAACTATATCAGATGCTGTATCTTTATAAGAGCAGATTATCACCACCTCTAGTACAACACATTTATTCATAGTGATGTGGTGTTTTCTGTCCCTATGAAAAAAAGAATAATCAAAACTTTTTTTTAATTTACTAGGAATGGAGAATCATTATTCATTTATGGCTGTGTCCTAAGGCTTGTTAGCTCTCTCATGTTCTGTCACAATATAGTCCAGAGGCACCTGTCCCATTCATCAGGTATTTTACAGTGTACTCCATTTCTCCATTATGTCAGCCACACAATTGAATAAGAAATGACAAATATATGGAAGGTTTTGGTAAAACACATATGCTCCATGGGTTGGGTGATAAACCCTAAGAAGATTTAGTGGCTCATTTCCTCAGTAAATGTTTTAGTAGCTCTTTGGGGGGAGAATGGCAAAACATGTCCTATAATAAGGTCAAATCATTGTATTTCATTCATCCAGATAGTAAAATCACTATACCTGTGAGGGATTTGGGTCTATAGACAGCACTTTCAGCTTTGACCCTTTGACGAGGTAACCATTGGTATCTGTCAACATTAAGTAGTGTGTGCGGAGTAGAAAGAGGTGATGTAGCAAGTCCAGGTTATTCTGTCAGTAGTTCTGACACTGGGCCATACATCTCAGGAGATTCTATCATATTAGAGATAGTAAGGTAGGAAAAAAAAAATGTGTGTAGATTATGCCAGGCCCCAATAATCACAATGTAAACCCTTGTGTTCTTTGGCAAAGTTATGCAGAAAGTCATCATATGCTTTTTACAAAATGGCTTCTGGCAGAATATTGGACTTGGTCAGAGTAAGAATTTCCAACCATGGGATAATCAACCGACTAGGTGGCTAGAACTGCTCATAGTGAACCAGCTATCTGAGATGCACCAAATCAATATGTGAGATCATATTAAGATGAAAGTGTTATGGGGCCTCCCTGGTGGCACAGGGGTTGAGTGCTGGGTTGCGAAGCTGCCAGCAGCCTCTGCAGCACTGGTTCGATCTCCAGCCTCTGGGAGAGGGTCTCACATGGCGCACAGACCTCTCCTGCCACCCACTGCTCCCCTCAGCAGTGTACTTCGTCAGTCTGCCTGTTTAGCTCCCCGCTCTGGCTCTGATGAATTCTCTCACCCTCCCGCGCTTCTGACTGTACCCAGTGCTTGTATAAATAAATAAATAAATACATCTTAAAAAAAAAAAAGATGAAAGTGTTTTACACTTGGCATCAGGCACAAGCATGGCCAGAAGGGATAAGAGCAGGTGGCCCTGCCCTCCATGCTTTCAATTACTGTTACCCAACTTCCTTTGCCCTCAATTCTCACGAGTAACCAGGCAACTGAGAAGGAAAAAGACCAAGTTTTGTTAGCTTAGTATGAGGTGCATGCACATCCCAAATAGATGGCTGATATACTACAGCTTCTCTAGAGATGACCCTAAAAGAGAGTGTAAGAAATTTTTTCTGAAAGGCAGTGTTGAGTATACCTGTCATATACTTGTATTAAAGAGAAACGGTCCAAGGTAAGAACCAAGAGACAGAGACTTAAAACAAAGTCAAGCAGCTTGGCTGACTGATCACTGGTTGGAGGTAACGTGGTTGGAAGATCAGGGGTAAGGAGATTTGGACAAGAGGGATATGGCTGGGTGTCTTAGGGTAAATATCAGGTGTAAAGATCTTTGTAAATACCAGATCGCATCCTCTATGAAAGCTGTACTAAATAATCAGTGGATGGAACAACTTAGACTGCTGACAGCAGTCAGGCTCCGGTGGGGGCAAAAAATTCCTTGAAATCAGCAATTATGGTAGCAGGGGCAGAGCCTATGCACTGCCTAGCACCATGGACTCAAACACCACAAAGCTTCCACTTCACATTAGCAGCTACTGCACATCCACCTACCAGAGATAAATGTTGAGCACTTGATAAAGCACCATTCCTCGAGGGGAGTGAGCAGCTCCAGCTCTTAGAGGCATCTTACTGACAATGAACTCCTTCCACTTTGGAAGGTGCAGGAATTCGGCCTTCCCTGGGATGGATGCATAGTCTGCATCTCCTACTTGGCATCAGTCTGCAGCACTACCTGAGAGCTCAGAAAGTATTTGAGCCACAAACAATGTAAAACACTGTGAAATATCATATATCTCATTTTATAGGTAAAGAAACATGGGCACAAATGCACACACATGGGATCTGCTGATCCTGTCACACTAACCACTGAGAAACTGCTGACTTGAGACAGCAAAAGTACAGCCTCTTGAACAAACAACTGAGGAAGCAGATCGAAGAAGATATCCTAAGGAGACAATATCCTCTAAGGTATAGCAGATACTTTATTTTTAATTTTTTTTTACATCATTGCTCATTTTTAAACAATATTTGCTTCCCCCACCCCCTCAGGTGTAGTCCCCATAGTTTTCTTCACCAATGCACCCGTGCACCATCACCTCAGTCCCCTGTGCTCCTCCCTCCCTCCCTCTGATCCCTCTCACTCCTCCTCCCCTGCAGGATGGCTCTGGTTTATAATTGGCTGGTGTTGCTTTGTTGTGGGTTTTTTTTTTTTTGCATCTAATTTTAATTTTATTTTCATATTCCCCATACAATTGCAACCCCCTTATTTTGACCCCAATCCCTCCTTAAAATTCACTAATAATATTAGAAAATAAACACACACATACATCTGTGTAGTATATGTGTATCTGTGTGTAGTCACACAAATGTCATCAAGGATGATATATAGGTAAGTCAGAAATACATAAAACAAGTGCAAGATCACTTGTATGCAGGGCAAAAATCAAAATTCTTCTATTCCACTTCCCCACTATAGAGTTAAAAAGAAAAAAAAAATGATAGGAAATCACTCTTTGGTGTGTTTACCACTGAAGTATGATGTGATCAATATTTATGAATCTATCAAGTCTTTCATATCATATGGATTTATAGTTATCACTGGTCTCAGGATACTTCCTATTACTGTAGAATTCATTTCTAATTTCAAAGTCTGCCATACAGACATATCCTCTTGATTAGCACTGAGCTAGTTTCCTACTTGAAGCACATGCTAAAAGAAGGACAAGGTGAATGACAAGATTTTATTTGCTGAGAAACCTCTGCCTACATGAAGCTGGAAAGAGCAAGTCATTAAACTGATACTGCAAACCTCTCCACTGTCAGTCATTTTAAAGCAGATCTTTTCTCTTAACCTTGTCCACTGGGCGAAAAAGCTAAGCTTCAGTTGGACAGTCATTGAAATATTTGTTTATTATTTTTTTCCTCAGAGCATGGAAAAATATTCTAGAAAAAAGTCATTGTATCCACCCCAATTAAAGCCTGTTATCTTTCTTACAACTACACAAGCCAACAGAAGACTTTATAACAGCTAACATCTGTGCAGCAATTTACAGCCTACAAATCCCTTTTATATACATTTATTTCAGTAAATCTCTGAGACAATTATCCACTGTATTTTACAGCTGGGAAAGTGAAGACTTAGAGACTGGGAAAAGTTAGAAAATATTATCTGAGATTCTGTTCATAAATATATACAAATATATATTTTATTCTCTATAGGTAAGCTAGAGAAGGATCTATTGATGAGATGTATTAATATCTCACATATTATGATAAAAGGTTAAATGACTGATTTATGCCAAACTTGACCATGAATGAATATCTCAGGGAAAGTATTAACTTGTCAACTTTTCTCTGAGGAGGAGAAGACTTTTAGGTAAAAAATGAAAGGTCACAGAAGACCTTCTTTTTATCTTTACCTTGGAAAGCAAAAATGATTTTTCAGTAGATTAAACAAATTTGTAGCCATATATACTGACATTAAAACCACCTCCAAAATTGATTCTGTACCCTACTAGCTAATTATCCTATTTGTAATTATGCGATTGGTTAATTACTAAGTCTTATAAGAGAAGACATCTTGGAAAGTTTGTAAGATATAATAATACCACATTGGAAATATATTTCAAAAATATTCGGTGCACTTTTACTCACTTATACTTGATGGAAGGTAAAGAGAATGCAATATTAATGAACATTTGCATTTGTGTGAGGAAATTAATTTTCCAGTTGTATCCACAAGCATGCTAGTCTAGTACATGGACTAACTCTTCTAAGTTATTCTGAAAATAACCCTTCTAAGTTATTTATAGAAGTCTAAGAACACTTTCCCCTTACAAAATGCAATTAAGCAGTTAAATCATAGGAACCCTTCTCACATTAAGAGACGAAATTTCAACTTAACTGATTTCCAATGACTAACATCAGATTACAAAGTGCATCTCCTTAGCTTTAGTTATGTCCTCTCTTCTAGGGTTGTTTATGTACTATTGCACAGACAAATTAAGTTTCTAACAGATCTTGAAGTGTCAACACTAATTGTACAATTTTTTTTATTGCTTCACACAATCCCACTGAAGTTACTATGTAGGAGTCAATAGTAGGAAACACTATAATTAGTTGCAGTTAATATAAAATTATATAGTTGTACATCCAAATATTATCTTGCCCATTTCGATAAAAGTAGTCTTGTCATAACATTTTTTTGAATCACAAAAAGTGTGTCAAAAGACTTCTTAGTTTATGCCTAATTGTCATGACTAAACTTAAATACTTTTGCTAAGTTTAGGCTATATGATATAGTACCTTACTAAAACGTTTAAAAATCAGTACCATTTGTAATTAGTAACCTTTTCCAGAGGAAGACAGGGAATTGATAACATCTTATAGCTCTTAAATGCCTAACTAATTTATTTCCCCACTTACAATGGAAAACTGTATTCTGTTACCAATGTTGGAGGAGCAAAGCAAAACCAGAATTAGAAAATATTACATATTAAAATGAGACATATACTCTGTATTTACATCTTCTATGAAGGTAACATATGTGCCTTGCTCAAATATTTTGAAAATAGTTATAGCACCTAATCACTTGTACCCATAAAGCCTTTCTGTGCACAGTAGGATATCAAGAATACATTATTTCTTCCCATGACAACTTTATTCTATCTTCACCATTTCTACCACTGAATTAAAATATTTCAGATTACAGATTCCCAGTTATTGCTACATTTCCAGTTTGCTGGTCCTCACTCTTCTGCCCAAAAGTTTGTTACCTCCAAGTACATTCACTGCAGACCATTGCAGGTAACTGACTGTCACCCAACAGTAGAACCAGGAGAGTTAACTCAGAGGTAACTATCTTGAATCAATTTTATCTTCTCTGTATTATTCCCTAACTCCACACTACCCCACCACCCTAGCATCAGAAAATTGCTAAGTATCCTACCCACTTACCAAATAGTCTTGTTAAATTAATTACTAGCTACTCATACTCTAGTTTACTATATGGTAACACAGGGGTAATTAACTCATCAATATCTGCTGTGCCAACTGAGTTCTAATTTACTGCATACCCATTTGTAAGTGTGGCTACTGAAATATCTTACTCTTATGACACCTAATGCATTGATTCATCACACTTTTTGACTGGACTATTCCCTGAATGGTGGACCTTGAACATTAATTTCCTTCACTTGGAAAGCAGACTTCTTAAGTGATGTCTCCCCGTACCCCACAAAAATAAACCAAAACAACCAACAACAATGAAACATCTACTCAACTTTTAGAAGAGATTAACACACAGTATAGGTGAAGCTGAACATGGTGGGAAGAACATAGCCCTCTCTGTTTAAGTTTGAGCTATAAATGGTGACCATGTATTCCGAGGCAAATATATATATCACAAGCTATTGTAAAAACATTTCAATGTTGGGGCCTCCCTGGTAGTGCAGGGGGTTGAGCCCAGCACTGTGAAGCTGGCTGCAGCCTCTGCAGTGCGATTTCAATCCCTGGCCAGCCAGGAAGCAGCCCACATGGCACAGACCTCTCCTGCCTCACCCATTGCTCCCCTCAGCAGTGTATTTCATCAGTCTGCCTGTTCTGTTCCCCACTCTGTCTCTGGTGAATCCTCTCACCCTCCGCAACTCTGGCCTGTATCCTAGCCCTTGTATTTATAAATAAATAAATCTTTAAAAAAATTTTTCAATGTTTTCCCAAACTTGTTTTCTGGATAGAAAAACAAACCATTCACTCAGTTCAATTCAGTAGATTGTGTTTATTTCCTAAGTCACTAGCTGCTAAAGAGTGAATAGCTAACTATATATAAGAGATGATGTTGTAATTTTATTAGGCATATGTAAATATCCACCAACAATGGACACTGGTTCCAATAGGTCATTGTGTGTGCTTCAGTGAGAAGCAGATTGTTATGGTTGCCAAGAGTAACTCTCAGCCACAAGCCCGTGGACTGGCCAACACTGACCAGCTGGGCAATGCAGGCCCGCAATGTGCCTCAGAATACATGGTGGCCATTTTTTGTTCAAACTTAAACAGAGAGGGCTATGTTCTTCCCACCATGGTCATTCTCATTGCTAAATTTATATTTATAGCTAGCCTCTCCACCATCTGTGCATGCTGCCTATGGTGCATCTCTGAGGAATTGGAGAGGCATTATTTGAAGACCTGATTAAATAGTCAGGAAAAAATCATCCATCATTTATAAGGGGGGAATGTAAGACAGTCACAATGGTGCCCTGTCACGCTTTTGGATTTTTGTCTTCATTTTCTTTTACTTTCATTCTAATTCAATGCCAAATACAATAAACACTGACCAACAGTGTAGAGTCCACTGACAATACATTACCATCTAGGCGAGAGAAGAATGAATTACTAAGATTCTCTAAGCCTGCCTTAGCAAGGAGGTAAATGACATTTCTTCCCAGAGGAGCTTTGATTTTTAATAAACACACACACCCAAGTGAATGAGGGCACAAGTGGAAAACAAGATACTACAATAAAGGGCCACCTGCTGAAATCAGAGTTTATGGGGTAAGTGAAGCTGAATACCTACAACTGGTTTATCACATGAGCTGAATTTCTGGAATAGCAAGAGGGGATGTTTATTACTATCTCCTGTCACCATGCTCAGATACATCATATCAGATCTATTTTCTACTACCTCTAATTGCAATTTGAAACAAATCTTTAGATGCTGGGGCCAATCTTCTGGCACTGGAGTCACCTTATTTAAAAGTCTTATCTTCAGGTATTACAAAACAAGCAATACCAATACACAACATGCACACACACACTCCTCAGCGGTTCTTATATCAAAACACTAAACATAATAATGTTCAATTCAAAGCTTCTCCCTACCTCCCAGAGTAGGCCTGCAACCAAAGCCAGTAAAGGAGCCCCATTTTTCAGTCTTTTGAGCCCAGTTCTTCCCTTCTGTACAAGGCTAATCCAGGGTCAGAGAGAGAAGAGCAACTGGAAGTAAAGTAACAAGGACTGATTTTCCTAGCTTGTACTCCTACGACTCTGTCAAAGAAGGTTTCAGTGTGCTTCCTTTTTTGGGGGCAGCTCTCTGGGTTTCTTGGAGACCACATCTTAGGAATGTTCTCACTGGGCCTTTTCCTGAAGCCAGCAAGGCAAGGTCTTCAGTGTCTTTTGTCTGAGGAAATCTATGCAGAAGGACCTCATGGGCAGAGTCCTTTCAAAAAAAACTGCAGTCCTGTTTTCTTCAAGTGCAACTGACACTTGTTTTTCCCAAAGGTAAAAACAGAGCTTCCTCCCAAATTTCCTTCTTTCGTCCTCTGGTTCATGAGCAGCTCCTGGTAGCCTTCAGTGAGAGTAAGTTGTTTTATTTCTCACTTTTGCAAACAATTCCCACACACGCCCACAATCTATTCAGGGAGTTTTCTTGAGGCCTCTACAACTTAGCTTGTGTGGGAAGGAAAATACTATGAAAATCTCTAATCCTTTTAATTCCACCACTTCAAAGAATCCACCAATACCTGCGGTCAGTTGTTGGGGATGAGTCACGTGGCCTTTTGAGCAATGTCGCAAATCTAAAGAGAATGTCTCTCAACTCTCTTTAGAAAAGTTGGAGAGCTGTCTTGCATTTTCCTCAGCTTTATAACCTCAGATGGACATCAAGGTTAACTAGAATTCTCTTGCTCTGTGCTGTGTAGAAGGCAGAGTGTTAGTGCCAACATGGCCGCACTGTTGTTAGTAATGGTGTGGGGCATACATTCTAAAGCAATTGAAGACTCGGTGTTAGGGTTCTGTTTCTCCTATTTATTCATGACTTTCAGAAGAAAAGAATGTAGTCACACAAATGAAATTACACTAACACTTAAAGCACATTAAATTGAGGGAAAAGAAGTCGTCCATCAGAGAAATCAGTGATCTTGAACCAGGGTAAATTGACCGTTTTAATTCCTAGATAGCTCTTAAGAGAACTATCATTTACTTATCTGGGACAGTTGTTCTAGTTAAAACAGTTGCTTTTTTTGTTTTAATCCAGGAAAAAAGGACAAGTCATTATTGTGACCATTAATATGAAAGCATGTTTGTCTTTGGATAATTGATTAGGAGTCCTTTAAAAAATTAAAGGACTTCATAGTTAATTCTCTTTTGTTTTTCTTAGTGGTATTACTTTTTATTGAGGCAACATTGGTTTACAATACTATAGACCACTAAGGTATACGCTATCTCTTTGGATAAATATTACCATATCAGCCTAGTGCCCAGACATAAAGAAACACAATGTCTCATACATTTCAGCTACTTTCTACTGAATTTATGCAGGGAAAGAAAAAGACAAGAATGAGCCACATCAAGAGCTAAGAAACTGGTCTAAGAGTTAAAGTTATCATAATATATGGTATGAAAACTTTTCATAGGAGTATTAATATTTTCAAGTATTTGTATCTAAACAAATTTTCAATCTTATTTTAGAAAAGTGAATATTTTCTATCTCTAGTCTTACATTTCAGAGAAACAAATTTTTATTTTATCAAAATTCTAAAAACAATTGAGCAAAATAAAGCCTTAAATGTAACAAAAATGAACATTTATCAAAATCTAATTATAAAAATAACATACTTTCAAGTATTTTTTTCTCTCAATTTCCATTGACCACTGATTTAAGACTTCATATATGAGTGTGTGTATAGCAAAGATAGTCTATATTTAGATGAAACACTGAAAGAAGAGCATGTCATCAAAGGGGGAAGAAAGTAGTAACTCAGTGGTTGTTGCCACTGACAAATAGAGGCACTTATAGTTCACGATGACTGTCTCTCACTGGAGAGGGATGTATGATTGATAGATATACCATTGCTAGGAAAAGCATACCACTGATACACATATGTAGACCTTAATTTACTAAATAATTAATTTCAAATTGTAAGTCTATAACAATATAGACTTATAAGAGGACTATGCATAATTATAGCTACAAGTACCAGAGTCAAGTGCCCTTGTCTTACCAGGCTTAGGGACAATGAGTTGTGCACTGGTCTGGGAGTTTCCAGCCTCATTTTCAGCCACACATTGATAAAAACCTTCATCCGACTTTACCACTCCAAGGATCCGTAAGTTGCTTCCTCCCTAAGGGGAAGAAAAGCAGGTGGCGAAATATTCAAAAAGCAAAACATTAAAGTGACAAAATGACCATAAACAGCATTTTAATTAAAGTTCACAGAAGAATCAAGAAAGGAAGTCATAAAACTATTACTAATTACTTAGTAATTGCTAATTACTAAGTCTTCCAAATGTCTTAATTCCCAAAAAGAAGTGGGAATATGTCCAACAAGAAGATAATGTCTAACACCACTTGGGAAATGCCTCCGACCCTCAAAACTGCTGAATGCATGTGCATCAACTTAACCTAGTTCTACAAGAAAAAAATATAATCACAAAATACACATCATCTTTATTAACTAAATGAGAAGTGAACAGAAAATTACTGTGAGGAATGGAAAAAAACAAGGTTAGCATCAAAAGAAATCTTTTCCTTTTACTTACTTGTTATTAAAGGAAACTCAGTTTCGGCAGCTGCTGGGGAAAAGTAAAATGAAACAAAAACAGCTTCGAAGAGAGAAGAAATCTAAGTTGGCTATTTTCTGGATGTGTTTACTGAGAAACAAAAATGTCTGACAATCTTTAAAAAATTGTAATTGCTTTGACATGTACCCTGTTGACCTTGGAGGGGGTTATGGAGGACATTTGATATCTGTGCCCCTCTTGTATAAGGCAAAATGTTTTGCTTTTAATAATCCATAAATTAAATACAGCAATATTACCTCCTGTCTTCTATAAATTCAGCCACCTTCTTTTTCAAGAATGGATGATAAAATGATAAGGAGATAACATTTAATTATACTAACTCAGTTTATCTTCAATATTAGTGTAAGAATTAGTTCAGTAAGTGAGACGTGTTAAATCACTTTCCCTGAAGTCATTAAGAGATAAATATTACCTCATGGGGAATTCTTAATTGTTTTTAGTGCCTTGTAGTCAATTCTCGGCTGATGTAAAATTCTTAGATAAAGCTGACTAACTTCTAATTAACAAATCTCATATAACTTACTATTTGTGTTAAATGTTACATGTACGCCAGACAAAAGCTCTCTGATTTCTGGAGCTACTGGGGAAATATTTGTAAGCATAATTTAGTGGGAATAGGACTCTTACTGTACATTTTCTTTTCACCTTAAGAAAAGCAGCATTTAAATAGGTTGGCTGTAATGTGTCATGCTGGGAGAAAGATTTTTCAAACTGTAGAAAAAAATAAATGTTGCCTTTTATCATATGTCCTGAAGGGCACGCAATAATTTCCTTTATATGCAAGTCGTATATATTTTAGACATATACAACACATTTCAAGTTGCCCTATGGCAGGTCATTTATAAGTCAGTAGTAGTGGAAATAGCATTGCCACTTAAAGGAACTAATGAATTGGTATGGCTTCAAAAGTTAAATGTTTTCCCTTCTTGCTCTATTCCCAGCGAATTGAACAAATACAATGGAAAGTGAAAAAAATGGTTAAGTGGTGCTAACAGTAGCAAGGTATGCTTTATGGATTTATTTCTCAAGATCCCTTGTAGTGTGACAAAGCACATGCACAAAGAGACTATGAAGGGTTCTGGAGGTTGACTGATCTTAGAAGAGGAATTCACCATTGAGAGCCAGCGTAAAGCTTGGGAGAAGAAACTAGTAACTACAAAGCAGTGTAAACTCTGCCTCTCTGGCTTCCTCCCACTGCCACCACCAGGATACGCTGGTGCAATTTGGAAGAGAAGCAAAGGAAAATTGTCTACACTATCAAAGTAAGGCAACCACAATCACAAGTAGCATATCTTGCTGAAAGTTTATTATAAAAGTCAAAGAAGCAGAGATTCCTGGCTTAATTTAGTCTAGAGGTAGGTTCTGAATTGTATTGCCCCAATAACCATCAAGGAGAATACTTGGAAAGAGGAGATTTGCTTCTATTTTCCTTTATCTATTTGTTTAAAACCTTGTCTGAAAGACACACAAAAGGAGCCAGACTATTTGATCACTTTATTGGTTCAAATATGAGAAAAGATAATTACCACTATCTGAAAATAATCACTGGGAATGACGACATCTCCATTCTTCATCCAATTCACAGTGGGCAACGGCTTTCCAGAGACGGCACACTCAAACTCGATGTCCATGCTTTCATAGGCATAGAGGTTGGAAGGGTGATTTAAGAACCATGGCGGAACTGCAAAGACAGAAAAAAAAAAAATGTGGGTGTGTGGGATTGTGAACATGCATGCTAAGGTCTTCACCATGTGAGAAACAGTGCTTTAGACTACAAAATAGTTGTAATCCAAATGGTTATAATCCAGTTTGGGGGAATTACTCACAAAAACTTGATTTATTAATCAAGCACTTAGAACACATGGGCCTCCCTTGTGGCGCAGGGGTTAAAGACTCAGCACTATCAAGCTATTAGCAGCCACTATGGCATGAGTTTGATCCCTGGCTAGGGAGATGACCCGCATGGCACGGCAGACCTCTTCTGTTTCCAGATCTGCCTGTTTTGCTCCCCGCAGCAGGGTATTTCAGTAGATTCACCTGTTCTACTCCCCACTCTGTCTCCAGTGCATACTTTCACCTTCCTCCCACACCTCTGGCTTACAGCCCAGTTCTTACATGCGCAAATAAAAATAAATCTTTGAAAAAATGGAACTTGGAATAAATCTTCACTCTTGTCGTAAACACAGCATAATGGTTGCAGTGAATGGTATTTTGCCACAAGGAATGAAAAATAAACACTTGTGGAAAAAAACATTAAATTTAGTAAACAGCTGAATACTCAAGTAACTCTATCCAATTGATCCGCATAAAGGACAGTGAGATGTGTATAAAGTTAAAGAATCTAAGCTAATGAAGTAAACAGAGGGGAGTTGATTGGAATTCAGCAACCCAGAGTATAAAACAAGAAAGCTTAGTGTCCCTGTAATTCTAGAGTTTCATTAGGATGTAGTTAATGTGAAGGACTCATTTCCTGCTGAAACTGGCTGCAGCGATAGGACACTAAAATGACTGTCATCTTTAGTGTGGACACATTCCTATTGTCCTAGTAATTATCTACTGTAGCGTATTATTCCACTATATTATAATTTTCTCAGCATGGTAAGTGATATCCTAATTTAATTTAGTGTCTCAATTACCATAATACTAGTTACTCTATGATGAAAATTTGCAATTGAAAGAAAATTACAAATACAATATAACACACCTGTGCTAATGAATTTCTCAGGCTCTGTCCCTCAAAGTCCTGCCTAGAGGAAGAAGAATTTTGAAAGTAATGTTCATCCTCTTCCGCTGGGAATCTTAAATTGATAGCACATTGGAATCTTCACACTGCCTGAGATCCAGGTTAAATTCACAGTGAAGTAGCAGCCTTGATCTCATTTCACATAGGAAATTGATATGCATTTTGGGGAACCATTTTTAAGGTTAGATTGTATTTCTTTGCCATCATTAAGCTCAGTAAGAAGGACGTACTAAAGCTTGAACCTTTGAGTAAATACTGCATTTTAAAAATTTAATTATTTATTAATATATATATGAGACAACAGTTTTCATTTGTTTTACAATGTTTGCTTTCTTTTCTCAGGTATAGTCCCCGTAGAATTTCTACCACCAGTTCACTGTGCACCAGCACCATAGTCCCTTGTGCTCTGCCCTCCCATTTTGATCCCTCTCTCTCTCCCTCCCCTGAAGAATGTCTCTGATTTAGAGTTGTCTGTTTATTTTTATTTTGTTTTGTTATGTTTTTCATTATTATTTTTCCCTAATGCTTTATTTGATGCCCCTGTATTCCTCCTATAAGTGAAATCATCCGATATTTTTTCTTTTTCCTTCTGACTTATTTCACTGAGCATAATCCCTTCTAGCTCCATCCCTGTTGCTGCAAATGGCATTATCTTTTTTGATTGCCGAATACTATTCTACTGTGTATATACACTACATATTCTTGATCCAGCCATCTATTTTTAGGCATTTGGGTTGTTTCCAAGTCAGACCTATTATAGTACTGCAATAAACACAGGGTTACGGGTGTTCTTTTGAATTAGTGTTTTTGTGTCCTTTGGGTAGATCCCTAGGTGTGGAATTGCTGGATCATGGAAGCTCCATTTTCAGTAGTCTGAGGAACCTCCACATAGCTTTCCATAGTGGTTGGGACCAGTTTGCATTCCCACCAGAAGTGCAGGAGTTCCTTTTTCACAACATCCTCACTAATATTTGTTGTTGCTAGTTTTTTTTTTTAATATGTGCCATTCTTACTGGTGTGAGATGGTATCTCATTGTGGTTTTGACTTGCATTTCCCTGGTTATGAGGGATGTTGAACTTTTTTCATATGCTTGTTGGCCATTTGCATTTCCTCTTTGGAGAAGTATCTTTCAAGTCCTTCCCATTTTTTGACTGGATTGTTTACTTTGTTTTTGTTCAGTTGTTTGAGTTCTTTGCATATCTTTGTGATCAGTCCCTTATCAGTTGTATGAAATACAAAAATTTTCTCCCAATCCACAGGGTGTCTCTTCATTTTGCTCTTTAACCACCTTCAGCAACTTTCTCCTGATGGCAAAGTGAATCTGCAATCTTTTTTTTTAAAGATTTATTTATTTATGCATACAAGAACTGGGGTACAGACCAGAAGTTTGAGGGGGAGGGGTAAGAGGATTCACCAGAGACAGAGTGGGGAGCAGAACAGGCGGATCTACTGAAATATAGTGAGCGAGTCAGGAGAGGTCTGCTGCACCATGTGGGTCACCTCCCTGGCTGGGATCAAACTCGTGCTGCAATGGCTGTGGATTGCTTCATAGTGCTGACGCTTAACCCCTTGTGCCACCAGGGAGGCCCCTGAATCTTAATCCTTGATGTTCACCACCTTCTAAAAAAAGGGGACATCCAGGGTAAAGAGTGCAGGATTCAAGTTCTGGTTTTCTACGGAAAGATTGTGGAAATTGCTCTCAAACCCGTTCCCTTCCTCTCTGCCTAAGGTTCCTGATTTTTAACTGAGTATTTGGATTCCTAGTGCCAAATAACTTATATGCTTTAATCTTTCAAGGAAGAAAATTGATTTAGATGGCTCAGCTGGGATGCATTAATATTCACTAGCTAAAGGCATGGAAGGAATGAGCCGGAGAGCTTGACTGAAGAGAATTTGTGACCATTGTACAGAGAACGACAATCATTTATAATTGATAATATTAGCATGAAATTTTCTTTCATCACCAAATTCAGTGACATTAAACCACAAGAACACAGATACTTTTCTTGAATGCCTCTGAGCACATTATTTGTTGTCTCTTTTAGATTCTGTTCTCAATTTTATGAAATTTTGATCAAATTTTATTTCCAATCAATATTTAATGTTTCTTGAGAACTGACTATGCACAGATTATGTCTTAACATTTTTTATTTATTATTCTTATTGCAACTCTTTGAGGTACTCTCTACTATTCCCATTTTTCAGGTGAGGAGATTGTGGTACAAAGTATTTAAGTAACTTCCACAAACCACATGTTGTGGGGGATAGTGCTGAAAAGGTCTAAATACATAAACCCAGGTTGGATTAGAAATTAGGTGAAAGCTTTTCAACCTTGCTTTTAAGTGATGCATCATCGATTGATACTTTTTTCCCCAGAAGTTTTTATCCACATACATCCTTCACATGCACACCCCTGTGGTTTAATTTAACAATCCTACCTGGCATTTTCTAACCCAAGCCTTTGTTCATTCTATTTTCTCATCCAAGGTGAAATGAACTGTATTCCATTTTACCTTGGGTAGAGACATCCTGTCTGTCCTTCATAAATCCACTTCTCTAGAAAAGGATGTCTCCATTTTTTTCTGTATAAAATGACTGCTCCTTTTAGAACCCCTGTGACATTTATTACAACTGTTTTTATGGTACTTTCTACAGTACCCTTACATTTGTTGGTAAGGTAACTTACCAATAATGCTAACATGAATTCAGTACATTGCTTAGTTTTTGATGCTGACACTGTGCCACGAAGGTGTGAGCAAATGGAGTCAGCCATGTTAACTCTTCTGATCTGACCTCTGACTTTTTCTGTGATGAACAGACTTGGATATAGTCACTCATTTTAGGATGGCTTTCTGGAATTTAGGAACATTTACCCTGTGACCAACTTTTACATCGATTTTCATTTAAAAGATATCTTTCACAAAATCATTATTTACCAATCAGACAATTCCAAAGATGGAGTCTATGCTTTCCACCCTAATTTCTTTTGACAAACATAGTTTCCCTTTCTACTTCTGTGGAGAAATAATTGAACTACTTTAAAGTATTTGGTGGGCATCAGTTTCTTAATGAATTACACAACTGAAGTACCAAATTATTCCATTTACACAGTGTTAGTTCATTTAAAAAATGTTTAATATACACACATAGTATTATGATTTCCTATAAGATATTGACTTTAGTCACACTTTCCTTCTTTATATGGAATAAAGTTCATGCCTGAAATAAGTTAACCACTTTTCCATTATATCTTGAGTTCTTGGGAACTTCTCAAGTGCTTGCATTACATTATAGATAATTTTTATTTTGGGACTAAGGGAAGAAGGATTATGACCACAAATGACAAATAAGCAATTGAAATATGAAAAAATATAATTCTGTGCTTGACAGTATTAGTTAGAATCATAGTAGAACTATGAGAGATACCTTCATACATCATTAGATACCTTTATACTAAACCTTAAATTTAGGCAAATGTTTGCTATAACTTTAGTTGTTTTTAAGATTTTTTTTATTCTATGGCTAATCATTTGAATTTTACATAGTAAAATTTCTTGCACAATTTCAGTCCCAAAGTCATCACCAACAAGAAAATAGTATTAAGGGCTATATTTCACACAATAGATACATCACAAGCAATTTTGTTATCATACCATATTACTTCCTAATTTTCTTTTGTCTCGGTTTCTAGAGCATTACTTTCAGCTAAACTATTCTCTTCCAGTTATGTTGGTATGTAATACATGAGGCTCGATTTAAAAATACTATTCTAATACACATAATTAATATTCTTGGCAAATACCTTGAGAGACTTCTATACATTCTAGAGATTTGCCACAGCTTTTTAAATTGCAAAGACTGCATTTTTAAAGCTTTGCAGATATTTTAAATGAAGAATAGAAAATAAAAATTACTCTGGAGAATGATAAGCAAAAACTAAAAGAAAAAAAAATGATTGGTGAGGTTTTATGAAGAGGAAGAAAAATTTCTTGAGCAGTTGCATCTCTACCCTGAGAACAACTTCCCTTTCCCTGGGGCAGAGGTCCTATCTTTACTTCTCAGATCCTTTGAAGTTAGTTAATTTGTTAGGTGGACAATAAACCCATTAGTTTTTGTTTTTTTCTTGAATGCAAATATTCAGAGTCTGACTACACATATCTGACCAAACATATCGAAAATATGTTTGCTGTCAAATTGGGCTACCTGTACATGCAAAACAAATGGATTATTTTAATAGATCTATCTATATTTCAATAGATCCTTTTCCTTTAAGCAACCATAGCTTCATACATAATCACATATATAATCAGATTACTATGAAGGATGTCATCTGGCATTGAATGTAGATGGGAAGATAACTTATGATTGGAAGAAAATATTCCTTACAAACTGAGGCTTCCATGTTAAGCAGACCTCAGCAAAACCCTAGATTTATGGAATAATGCTTCAAATACACCATTCAATTTATAGATTAGAAATTGCTGTGAGGCTCTAGCTTCAGGACTTACTGCATCAACTTTTGTTGTCAAAGAAGACTTCTTTATGCTAACTTGTTCTTTAAATGCATAATCCTCTTTTTATTTTATTTTATTTTTTTAAACAAGGTGCTCTATTATGTATCTCTGCCCAATCCAACACTTCTTTCCAGGACTTTTCTTAGGTGATAAGTAAGTTTAAATCTGCTGAATATTTCTGTCTAGTGTAATCTCCTACCTACACATCTGCCCTCCCATGTGGAACTGGTTATTGAGATTTGCATTTCATTTTCTATTTAGGTTGTCTCACAAATCCCTGTATATTCTAAAAAAAAAATCAGTGTAAGTTGGGTTCTAGCCTTAAATGACTAGAATATATTCCATACTAGAAATAAAGGAACACTTAATAATGATTGTGGTTTCTACTGTTCTGGAACAACAGTTTCTAAGATATGGATTTTATTCTTAAAAGTTGCCAGAATGTGAATGTGTAGTACCAACTTTTCCCTTGATATGTGTAAAGTTAAGTGAAATTTTTAACATATTTTTTCTCAAGCAGACATAAATATATCATGACTGAAAATTACAAGACAGAAAAACAGGTTAATCAAAAAGCAGTTTACTCAAAAGCAATCTCATTGTGACTTGAATCAACTAAGTTATCAACTTCTTAAGGATAGGGGCTGTCATATCTATCTTCAAGTCTTCAAAGCCAAGCATAGGATAGGTGCTTAATAAATAGTTATTAGATAAACAGGAAAGGCTGCAGTTCAGTCTTCATAGTCAACCCCTGGAATTCAGTCATTTTCTGGCAGTACATTAGTAAATACTATGGAAAAACAAGGTGATGAACAAAATTTAAGACTTAGGTATACTTTTTTTTTTTAAGATTTATTTATTTATTTATACAAGCACTGGGTACAGTCAGAAGCGCGGGAGGGTGAGAGAATTCACCAGAGCCAGAGTGGGGAACAGAACAGGCAGAGTGATGAAGAAATACACTGCTGAGGGGAGCAGCGGGCGGCAGGAGAGGTCTGCGCGCCATGTGGGACCCTCCTCTGGTTGCCGGGGAGCAGGCGGGGATTGAACCAGCACTGAAGAGGCTGCAGGCAGCTTCGCAACCCAGTGCTCAACCGCTGCGCCACCAGGGAGGCCCACTTAGGTATACTTTTATTTAAATAAACACCAATTAAGGTAAGATATTCAAAGTACAAAACTATTTTTCCATAGTTGGCAATGATATTTTAACCATCGTAGAGAAATAAAACTTTTGATTTAAACTTTTGATTTTAACTAGACTTCTGATTTTAACACATTATAACACATCTATAACACATTAGAACTACTTATTGTGAGAACTATATGCTAAAAAGTCTTCCTATCTAAAAATTCTGGTCTATATGCTATGAATATGAAGAATATCTGATCTTCAACCTCTATTAGAGTCCTTTATATATGCTTGGAAACGATTATAGATCCCTCACAGTCTTCTTCATCCAGACAAGTAATCATATTATCTTTCCTATGTTCCAACTTTCTGTAAACACAATGCCTTCTTTCTAAATCTAGACTGAACATCCCATTTCTCTCTTTAATTGTGGAGCTTGGAAGAATAGTCTTGTAAGGTTTAAACCAGTGATACAGATAATAGCATGGGTATTTGAAGATCCAAATGTCATATGCTTACTGATATTATTGGCACCCCCAACACGGGTAGGACACTGGCAACTCTCCAGTGATTACTTTTATGTACATATGTGTACAAACATATACATGTAGATTGTATATATATGTATATATGCAAACTTGTTATAGGTTACATCATATATGCATGCTTATGTAATTATATGACAGTTATGCCTGCATATGTAACACATGAACATTAGTGTATGTGTATACATGTAGCAATACATATTTTATAATCTATTTCTTTATTTTCATAAATGTAGTTGTGACCCTATATACCTCTATATAAACTATATAATCACAAAGAACATCTACATTTAAATCCTCATATACATACAGAGACACTCAAAATCCATACATGTATAATTTATAAACATGCTTATTTACCCAATTTTCAGTTTGAGTGCTGAAGGAAATGAGAATGTGCTAAGAAAAAAAAAGATATGTTAACTCACGTGTGATGTGTGATGACAGAAATAATAAATATCTGAAAGGAGTTACCCAGTTCCTAACATTGCATACTAAGAGAAATTTGAGCACTATTATTTCCCCATTCAAATGTCTTCTAGCATGCCTTCTTGGTATTTGTTAATAAAAGATGTGGATAGTCTAAAAGTCTAGAAAAAAATGTTTCTATCATATGTGAGAGCTATTTCTGTGTACTTTAAGTGCACATTGAATAGTTACAGTACTTTACAGTAGAAAATTTGTTTCTAAAGCTTCTTGTTAATATCACAAATTCTATGAGAGGATCTTTAGCAGAAACACTTGCCTGAGAAGATGATAGATTCTAACACATAATCTAATTTTTCTTGTCCAACATCTAATGAAATACAAAGTAAGGCCCAGTGCATACACAGAAAAATAAACCAAAGCAGATCCACAAAAGAACCATCAAAAAATCTGAGAAAGAGGTTGCTGTGATAAGAAAGTGCTCCCTCAAGTCTTGGATGAACTGAAAGCATATCATGAGCCTGGGGTCTTCGCTAACACCTTCCTAGGGAAACCTGTGGCCAGTAAGTGACCATTACCGAGGCTAGGACACAGAGACTTTATGAAAAGCATGAGTACAGACACAACGCAGGCTGACTGTGCTATCCTGGAGTTGCTGCTGCTGTTGGTCAACTTGAAGCTGGTACCTCCAGGAATAGGCAGACCCGTGAGCGTGCCCACTGGCTTACACCCTAGGTGGGAAACAACTAATTGTTGGTGCTAAGAAAATGGATTCAACTGGGCCACCCTAGAGTCAGAAAAGATATGAGAAAATCATTAAGTCAGCACCTACATTAAGAAAAGCGTCCAAAATCTCTGCTCAGTAGCATTTGTGCCAGTTTCTAAATGGAATAGTGACAACATGCTGGAGCTGATTGCTACCATGCTTTGTTTCAAGGGGTGGAAAGTCACCTGTTAAGAGAGCAGTGCCAATGGAATCACACTGCTTGAAGCTTTGGAATGTCCCTGCCACTAACTTGATAAACTAACAAGAGCCTGTGCCGACCCCTCCAGATAGCCACAGAATTGATGCTCTTGTTACTGTCCTTATGAGCCAGGAGAGACTGGTGTTCTCAAACCTGGTGCAGTGGTTGCCTTTGCTCCAGTCAATGCTACACACGAAGCTAATTCTGTTGAAATGTACCATGTCATGCTGATCTCTTTCTGAAGACAAGTCAACTTCTGTATCAAGAATGTGTCTGTCAAAGATGTTTGCCCTGTCAGTGGGGTTGGGACAGCAAAAATGATCCACCAATGGAAGCAGATTCATGACTCAGTGACTGTTCTGCAGATCCTGGACAAATCAGTGCTGGATGTGCCCCATCTTGGATTGTCACACACTCACATTGCTTGCAAATTTGCTGAACTGAAGAAAAAGATTGTCATTCCTGGAAAAAGCTAAAAGATAGTTCCAATTTCTTGAAATATGGTTTGCTGCTCTCATCGACATGGTTTCTCCAAGCCTATGTACGTTGAGAGCTTCTCTGCCTAGTCCCCACTGGGTTGTTTTACTGCCACAGCATGAGACAGACAGTTGCTGGCATCTGAGGATGCCATCAGATAAGTGGCCAAGAAGGGGCTGGGTGCTGACAAGGTCACCAAATTTGCCCAGAAACTCAGAAGGCTAAACAAGTATTATCTCCAACACCTTCCATCCCAGTTTTAATAGTTAAAAACTGGCTAATGATAAGAGCAATCATAAAACCTTCAGAAGGTTTTTTACGGGATTTCATGTGAACCATTTGTTTTTACTTTGTGTGTGAGTTTTTAAGTTACTAGTTTTTAAAATCAAGAGTTTTTAATGAAAACAACTTGACCAGAAATCTGTTGCAGAATTTTGAGACCTATTAAAGTTAAATGAGAAATATAATTAACCACAGTAAATAAACAAAGAAAAGAAAGCACAGTAAATTGCAAATCAAAGAAAAACAGAATTCTGGAGTAGAGAAGAAAGCCAGATTAGGATTTAGTTCTTTGTCCTTCAACCCCCGAAACTGCCATTTAGTTTGGGAGAAGGTCTAAGAATTCTCACTAATACCTCAAAACCTAAGTCAGTGCAAAACATAACACCTAGCTTTATGTTATCCTTTTCTGAGTGAGGAGAAGCTGAAGACTGGGAGACTGCAGGAGGAACCTCCTCATCCACAGTGGGAAATAGGAGACAGCACCATGTCCACAAAGCTGCATGTTATGAGTGGTCAGATACTGCTTCACCTGAACTCACTGGAGCATTCCTGATGGCACCGAAGAATGTGTAAAATCTGAAATACCTATCCTTTGAGTTGGAGCCCAAAGGGTCTTAGGCAGAGTGGTAAATAAGTCTAGCAGTAACCAATACTAATATATTACAACAAATAGGATGCCTGGACAGAGGCAAATTCACACGAGCAAGGTAAGAGACACCTATGATAAATATGGAAATACAGGACAATGAACAAAAATAACAAAAGGGGAGAGAAGAGGCAGGAAGAGGAGAGGAGAGCAAAACAGTGAACCCAGAAGAAAATATAAGAATTGGAACAGAAGAAAATTCCTCAAGTTCCTTCCAACAATTGGTTCACTTAATATAAAAATAAATTCAATAAAACTAGAGGTCCAGGGCTAGATGATAAAACAGCAGAATGAAATAAAAGGGGGCATAGCAGACCTAAGGAAACAAATCAAGGACCAAAACAACATCATTAAAGAGCTAATACATAAATTAGTAAGAACTAATACATAGTAGTCATCACTAAAAATCAAATTATGAACACAGAGGAGACATGAGATGATTCCAGTGAATGTAGATGGGGAAAGTCAAAGGAACTAAAGTAATTAGGGCAAAGTTGGTATAGATAGCGGAAATCAAAGACGAATCACTATTAAGATAATCATATCCCTAACATAGTAAGCTCACAAAAAGTATAAAGATATATTCAAAGATAAAATGATAGGAAATTTCCCCTGAAAAATAAATCCAAATTTTTAGATAGAAAGTCTACTCCATATTCCTGGTAAATCAAATACATAATTCTCAATAGTGAGACATATTTTATTTGCACTCTTGAATCTGGAAGGTAAAGAATTATTTGAACATTCAAATAGAAAAATCAAAATCCAAATATATTTAAAAGGAGTGTGAGTGGAAAAGAGATTCCCATATAATAATATCCACTGTCAAAAAACAATGGCCCGTATTACCAAAGAATATTTTACATGATTGTTTGTATACAAAGTTACATTCTCAGTTATGAAAATGCTTAAAAACATAGAATTTTCTAAAGTAAGTCTGGCAACAAATGCAGGCAATTAAGAATAGTATTGTGCTAAAAGGACAATTGATAAGTATTGAATATATCTCTATACTGAGATAAAACAAACACAATAGAAATAATGGTTATTTTTTTTTTTTTTATAGAGGCATGCTTTATTTATTTGTTTGCTGGTTTGTTTGTTTTGTTTATACATGCACTGGGTACAGTCAGAAGCGCGGGAGGGTGAGAGAATTCACCAGAGCCAGAGCGGGGAGCAGAGCAGGCAGAAGGACCGAAGTACACTGCTGAGGGGAGCAGCGGGCGGCAGGAGAGGTCTGCACGCCATGTGGGACCCTCCTCTGGTGGCCGGGGAGCAGCCGGGGATCGAACCGGTGCCGCAGAGGCCGCGGGCAGCTTCGCAACCCAGCGCTCAACCGCTGCGCCACCGGGGAGGCCCGAAATAATGGTTATTAAGAGAACAAGAGGATACAGCTGATGCTATTATTACCAGGAACAGGTAAGGAAATGAGAAGGTGAGTATGGATGCTAAACCCTCATCTGAAAGCTTTTTTCATAACAAGAATTAATCAATTAAGATCATAAATAAAAACATGAACTTTAAAAGGTCCAAAACAGTAATCGTAGCATCATCACATTATCATACACATATTTCTACCTATCCAACTTCTTATGTGCATAACAGGATTCACAAAATGCTGAAATTTAGGAAGATTTTGAAATCATGTGGATAATTTCCACAAAATTAATCAAGTGATTTCTCTAAAAACTGAAATCATATATTTTAAGATGTGATTTGGAAATATAGATATATCTCCTTTCCTCTTTTATATTTTTAAGTTTTAATAATTTTAAAGATGTTAACTAAAATTTCACCTCCTAGGAGGGCTCACCACTATAGCTTTAAAAGTAGAATAACCTACTGGAAATCCTAAGAACTTGTACTTACTATTTATTAAATGAGATAAAAATAGCAGGTAAATACATTTACACCCCCCTACCCCCTGCTTTTATCATACTATCCCACTGGGGCAGGGAGAAATTTCAGAGAAACTCTTCCCACTGGTAACAAGAACACACAAACCCTTAAAGGAAATCATGTGGAGGAAGGAGCAACACCAGATTTCTAACCTCAATCTGGGTAAAGGGAGAATATATATGGGATAACCTGAGAAAAATCACTATTGATGAGCAGTTCTGGCTCGAATATAGGGCCAGTTATTGACACTAAACTTGTCTTGACTATCTCTTACTGTGAACATTTAGAAGGTCGAATTGGAACTCATGTTTTCAAATTGTGTATATTACTAAATCTTTGGAAGGAGGCAAGCAACTGAAGGTCCCTTGACTTCAATGTCTTATTATGTAAATTTAGAAGATGGAATTGAAACTATTGCAAGTTCTCCTGGGGCGGAGATGATCGTGATGTTTTCTTCGACCCTTGGGTACCTTCCGGAAAGAGCTCCACTTGGTGTACCACATTTACTGAGCTTCCACATTAACATAAAGTTTCATAAGAACATTCTCCACTGCTATAACAAAGAAATTAATTATCCCCAACATTATTTTTCAGCTTAAAGCTCTTAGTCTAACACACAAATGTTTATGGCTAATTCAACACTCTTCAGAATGAACAGTTTATATTGAGTTGATAAAGAAATGAAAGAACAGGGAAAATAAAATTGTCACTTTACTTTTTTTTCTGCAACTAAAATATTTGAGTAGCACAAATGTATTGCTTAAAACAATAAATATCAACTAAAGAGTTTCATAAATATCACAGAAAGTGACTCAAAGGCAGGTCAAGGGCAATTAGTTTGACACCTTGCTGCAAAATGATGGTATTGCTTATATACTAACACTTAAAAATCACTTACTTTCAAGATTAGTTGGTAAACAGAATACTTTCAGCTTTGATTATATTCCATGTTTGATTGTGTGTCTGCCTGTTTCACTCTTGCATTTTGGCCTCAAGAGGCTTCAGCCAACTCCCTTAAATACCAAACTCCATGATATTTTCACTGCTTTACAAAAATAGATTTCACAAACCATGGAAATATGTGCACGTGTGTGTGCTAGATTAACAAAATCTTACCATAAAGACAACCCATTTTTAGAACTTAAGTGACTTCTTGCTGAGTAAATTAAAGTGGATGTTTTGAGCCTTTTACCTGATACTTAAAAACTTAAAACTCTTACAAAATTTGTAGTAATTCAGGTGGTAAGTTGGATTGAAACATTAATTCATAAAGTTTATTGTTATCAATTTTTAAAACATATGCGGTAAGGGCAAATTATAAAGGAATGCATTTTATTAAAAACAGCAAAATCTCCAAGCTTAACAATAGTTTATATCAGTAGTATAGAATTTCCCATAGACTGCTGAGAATTTCACTCTGAAACTATTGTCATGGGTCTTACACTTTAGAGGACCTACATATCACATATACATGTGTTTGCACATGTATGTATATGTATATATACTTGAGTGTGTGTATGTTCAGGGATTTATGACCACTTTTATCACTTGGGTTCCATTAGTACTGGCACAAAACAATAGGTGACATGAAACATCCACTCTTACAAGTTAACACTCTTCAATCCTCAGGGAAAACAATTTTTCATCTCCTCCCTTCTACTCATCAAATACCAGAGCCAAAATGTAAGACTGAAAATATTCTGTTCTTACGTTTTTGTCTTTGCATTTCAGAGAAATCATTTTACAACAAAGGCTCACTGGGAAATAGAAGGAAATGCTCAAGGGAAATATTTTATGTAATTCTTTAAATTTCATAGAATCGTTCCTGAACCTTCTCACTCCCAGAAGTATTTGCATATTTTATCAGCCCTATGACTCTTCAGTCAAAAGCATGACTGCTAGAAAGCTTATAATCCATCCACTGATTCTGATTAAAAGGCATATATGCTTCTAAGAAACTTTTAAACTCCCTAGTATAGTTTCATATATATGTTCCTCATGTTTGTTCTGATATATACATTTAACTCCTGATCATATGCCAAACATAAGCAGTCATACAAACCAACACATTCATTTATTTTCCCATTAACCACACAGACATACATACCACTACAAACATCTATGTTCTATAGGTATACACCCACACACATATATATGTATATGCTTTCACATTCAACAATATGCCTGTAACAAAAATACATCCTGAACATTATTTCTGCTTTTATGTGCATTTTTAAAGATGATACAAAGTTTCTGTGTTATGGAAAGACAAGTCAATCTACCAAGGCTTGTCAAGTTATACAAGAAGAAGCTATATTTTGTTGTTGCTGTTTTTGGTTTTTAAATAAATCTGAACTTCAAGTAGAGTAGAAATGTAGGCTGTGAGTATCTTGAGAATAGAAAAGTAATTACTTATTATTACTCTATATCCCAAAGCAAGAGTCCTGAATAAATGCTGATTTGATTGATTGATTGTAAGCTAAGGGTCTTAAATATCAATTCTATACCTTATATTTTATAGACAAAGAAATTAAGGATAAATGACATTCCTATGGCATTACAAAACTCATAAACATTAGTCAATATCCTAAATTTCCTGGATACCAATAAACTGCCTTTCCTTTTGGCCAAACTATATCACAAAAATACATATCATGTGAATAATCTAAGAATTTCAATCATTTCATGATTTTCAGGCAGGGAAAATGTTCACCTTCCCTCTTTTTTCCCCATCTAAGATCTTGAGTTTACTTCACATAGTAAGCAAAATGGAGGGCAAAATATCAGCTTTAAGAATCTCATATTTTTAATGTTCCTCAATATTTTTTCTTACTGTTTGTTCTTGAAAGGACTATATGTTTATTATTCTCAAAAGTAAGTACACTCTATTGATTCTCCCCACTTTATTCTTTGTATCCTGATACAATTAAGCAAGGGTAAAAATAGTGAGCATTTTACAAAACATTTTGAAGCTATTGATGTCTTTATCTCTTCTGTTTGGGGCAATTTCAGTATGTTTACATTTGCTTGTCCTGTCTTCACCTGGACACTCACAGGCATAGTAACAGAACTGTGATGTAGGGGTTAAATGGCATCACACAATATTGAGTAGACAGTGGTGGTGTGTGTAACACCAAGGATGTATCCTCATTTGTACACAGAATTGTTTAATAGAGTTGGTAGTATAAAATTAATGCAAAACCCTAATTTAGAGTTAAGTTAGAATAACTAAACTGTTAAGACAGGTACTTTGAAAATAAACCAACTAAAATGCAACTTTGCCGTTCAGAGGTGCAGTCAGCTTGAAACCTCAGAAGTTAAGCATATCAAGTTCAAAATTCTTCTTTAGTAAAGAAAACTCGGAAGACAACATGAAATTTTTAGGCTGTTCAAAAGGGAAATTTCCTTGGCTATGCCAAGGATCATTTCATTTATTCAGGAAACTATGCATTGAAGAAGATGATGTCAGAGGAAAAATTAATTTCCAAAGATGTGTTCCTGATCTTGTTTCTTAATCTCTCCTTTGGCATTCTCAGCCCTAAGCCCTTCAACTTTCATCTCTAAGTAGATGATCACAGTGTATAATCCTGATCTATCTCTTGAATTTTACATTTTCAACTCACTGCTTGCCATTTCCAACTTTCTGTTTTTGTCTGTTATTTCAAATTTATCACTGGTCAGCATTACTATTTCCCTTATTGTGTGTGTACATAGCTACGTAAGCATTTATAACAATGTGTTATCAAGGTCTATTTTTTTTCTTTTCCTCTTTATTTTTCTCTAATTAGTCTAGTAGCTCCCAAAGGGAAGGAATTGTACTGTTCATTTCTATAAATAATTCTGCTGATTTTCATGGGCATAAAGGAGACACAACAGGATCCACAAAACTTGACAATTTTGATGTCCCTTGTGATTAGGATCTAAAATTATCTTGGGCCCAACCAGAAATGAGGAAACAGACTGACTAATGACCCATGCCTGAGAGAGAGGGATGTGGCTAAGGGGGCACAGTGGGGAGCACCAGCATTCCAGCTTCAGGAAGAGTTAAGGAAGCCTCTTTCTAATTTCCACCACAATGGGAACTTGGTATAAATAGTTTGGGACCCCAGCCCAGCCCCATTAAACAAAAATCACAAATACAATTAAATATACTCTCCAACTCCTCTAATAATAAAATTGATTAATAAAGCACAGTACACACATTCTTTTGACCAATATTCCTTATGAGAATCAAATTTAAGCTCTGTAAGAAATTCAAAGAAGGATTTTAAAATTTCTATTTTATAGAATTTCTATAAATATTTCCATTAGCATGGAAATTTAATAACTAGAGTACTTGTATGAAGACAAAAATCTTAAGTTAACTCTACAGAATTGCATCATCTTGGCATTGTTCAGAGATTTCAATGCTAAAATATGATATACCAGTAAAAGTGTAAATGCAGAGCTTTTTCTCTCAAAGGACTCTGGGGGTGGGGGGGGGGAATCCCACTTTGTCGAAGCTAGAAATACAGATTTTTTAAAAAAAAAAATCTATCCAAAAGTTTTGGTATCTACTGGGATGCATGCACCATGGAATGAATAAAGCTCTGTTTTAGTGAACTCAACATATCAAGACATTTTCCTCCAGAGTAACAGCTGATCAGGTGACAAACAATTGTGTCAACAGAAGTGTTATCTTTTCTAATACAAAGTGTCCTCCCTTTACAAATTTGATTTTTTAAAAATGTGTCTCTACTGATCCAAAGAACAGCTCTGCCTTCACCAACTGACTGACCTCTGCCAGCATCTTATCTGAATGATGTTTGTTGAATTTTATTTTTTTAAAGATTTACTTATTTATACAAGAACTGGGGTACAGTCAGAGGCACAGGAGGGTGAGCGAATTCACCAGAGACAGAGAAGGGAGCAGAACAGGCAGATGACAGAAATACACTGCTGAAGGGAGCAGTGGGCGAGGCAGGAGAGGTCTGCGGCGACATGTGGGTTTCTCCATGGCCAGCCGGGAATCAAACCGGCACTGCAGAGGCTGTGGACAGCTTCACAGCGTGGTGCTCAACCCACTGCACCACTGGGGAGACCCTGAATCTTATTTTAAAGCTATTAAGAGGCATGGTGCTGTATGTTTGAAAGAGCCCAGGCTGGGAAATGACATAGGCATCCCTGGATCAGAATTCTAACCCTACCACTTAGTGGCCATAGGCTTTTTGGTCTATTAATTCACCTCGCTGAGTCTCAGCTTCTATCTATAAAATGAGCACATTAATAACCAATAATGAATGCTAATGGAAGTGATTTTAAGAAAATTACACAAAACTCTTGTCTTTTGATAGTATATAAATGTTATGGGCTGATTGTTTTTGCCCCCTCAAAATTCAACTGATAAAGCCCTAATTTGCAATGTGATGGTATTTGAGTGCGATCAGGTAATTAGATCACAAGGGTGCAACATTAGTAATGGGATTAGTGCCCTTATAGAAAGAGGGAGCCAGAGATCTCTCTCTCCAGACATGCATCACAAATAAGAGTTTATGTGAGCATACAGCAAACAGAGGCCATCTGTAAGGCAAGAAGAGTCCTTTGCCAAGAACCAACTTTATTGCCATCTTGATCTTGTACTTAACTTCAAAAACTGTGAGAAAGAAATGTGGGCTATTTAAGCCACCCAGTTTATGGCATTCTTTTAAGAGTTTATTTTTATTTCTTTTGCATAGAAGAACTAGGATGTAGGCTAGAGGTTGGTGGAGGTGAGAAGATTCACCAGAGACAGAGTGGGGAGCAGGACAGGTGGATCTACTGAAATATACTGCTGAGGGGAGCAGCGCATGAGACAGAAGTCTGCTGCACCATGTGGGTTAGCTCCCTGGCTGGGGATCAAACTCAGGTAGCACTATGACTTAACCCCTAAGGGAGGACCCTATGGCATTTTGTTACAGCAGCCCAATATAAGACAATAGGAAGTATTACACACATATCATTCACCAATAGTTATTTGAATCTAATTATCAAAATGAAAGGCAATTAATTACTAATCCTGATTAACTTTAAAAATGAGACCACACAGAACAGAGACTTATTTGTTATTTAACTTTACCCCTAGAATCTAGCTTAGTGCCTTATGGTCAAATATTTAGCAGGTTACTGAGTACAGTATGGATCAAAAGATGACAGCACTAAATGTTGATAATGTTTTCAAATTTATAGTTTGTTTCTGATTTAGGATTGCATGACCTGGCCATCTCTGGAGAATGGTCTGCTTTCAAAGGTAGAACTCTGACATAATGCTTTCTCCTTATTTCTTTTTATTTATTATCCTCTATTTCTATACACTTTCCAATTGCTGAGCATTATAGAGTATGTTCACATAACTTTATCTGATTTAATTATTTAAAAATCTTTTCAAGTGTTCTCATCAGTTCTAATTTTACAGTTGAAGCAAATGAGGGCTCATGATGGTTAAGTTATTTCCCATGTTGTGAACCCATAAAAAAGAGAATGAAGATGAACCAGGGGTCTTCCTGATTCAAAGGCTGTTTTCAACAGCACTATGTGGTTTTCTTACCTTATCAAGTATTGTATTGGTGGCTACTTATTCATTGCAGTTTCTTACCATCATGGTTCATGACCTTCAGAGTCAGTAAATTTTAGGTTTTTAGTCTTTAAATTGCACTAACAAGTAATCTTCAATTCAAGGTTTATTTTAAAATCTCTTAAGATAGCAGGAGGCAAAGATGCAAAGTGATAACAGAACAACACTGTATAAATACTGTTCATGACTATAAAGAGCAAAATGTCAGATTCCCATTTTTCTGATACCCTCATGTACAGACATAGTACCATATTGAAAGGGTAGATTATGATCTGCTGGTTAAGCAGGAAATTTATCTTGTTTTTCTGTACTAATGCCTACTTTTCAATTGGTTCTCTGTCAACATTTTTCATCAACTATTCATTGTCAGTTCCTTCATCCTTAAATTTTTCCTAGGTGGACTTGATTTTATTTGTACCTGAATCTAAAATAGCGTGCAAAGAAATCAAATACAGGCATAGCTGCACTTGAAATTAAATCTCTAACTATAGCATGGAAATATTTAGGCATCATGGACTGAGTTGGTAATACTTCTTTGAGCAAAGGGTCTTTTCTGATGTCCCCTAAATCATTTACTCTGACTAAATAGAATGTCAGCTCCCTTGCCTGAAACGGATGACAATAACTATGTTTGCTGAGTTTTAAAGGACTGATACAGGCCCTGCTCTACCACCTGCTTGAAAAATACTCATGTCTCTGTTACCTTTAAAATGCATATCAAGTTTGGACTAGTCTTTATCTTTCTAAGGAGCTGAAGAATTCAATTGTACCCGAGATGGGAAGCAATGCTTGAAAGAACTCATCTCCCAGACTCTAAAGCATATTTTTCAAACAGAGATGCTCAGTTCCAATATTGCTTACAGCAAATGCTCCAAATACTTCTATTTCCATTTCAATTTCTGCCATCACAAGTTTGCCTTCTCTATGCACAATTATGGAGCAGATAGGGGGCTAGGGACATATGCTGAATACCAGATTCACCAGTGCCTTCAGTGATTTAGAAAGTTTCTAAAATAGACTGTTACTTATTTTTTTTAAAGATTTATTTATTTATTTATACATACAAGCACTGGGTACAGTCAGAAGCGCAGGAGGGTGAGAGAATTCACCAGAGCCAGAGTGGGGAGCAGAGCAGGCAGAAGGACCAAAGTACACTGCTGAGGGGAGCAGCGGGTGGCAGGAGAGGTCTGCGCGCCATGTGGGACCCTCCTCCGGTGGCCGGGGAGCAGTCAAGGATTGAACCAGTGCCGCAGAGGCTGTGGGCAGCCTCGCAACCCAGCGCTCAACCGCTGCACCACCAGGGAGGCCCTAGACTGTTACTTATTGAGGCTATTAACAATATCCAGTATAAATGCAATCTCTGCTATATGTTGCAATCTATTTAGTCACTTTTGCTATAATGATAACATAAGTGGTCCGAAAAATTTACTTTAGTGATGTAGTAGATGGGTTATCTGTAATTAGAAAGTTATCAAATCAGATATGGATAGGTGTGGCACATAAAGTGGTAAATAAAAGTAGCTGGTAGATGTTTGGTTTCTATATTTCCTTAGGATTTGGTTCAGATGAATACAAATTTTTCTAGTCATCTACTTTTTCTTGCAAAATTTGCATTATACTCAAATTGTTCTCTGATATATTAATTGCCCTAGAATAAGCTCACATTTTCAAAGCAATCATTATATACAGAACTGACTCTACCAGATATTGTGCACGTAAATATCTTAATCAATTTGAATAAATATTTTAGAATCTTTTAATATGTCATTAAAAAACTCCTTTTGGGGGGTAAAGCTAATACCAAATTCCTATAAAGCTTAAACAAAACAGATACAATCACATAATTCTGAAGGAAAGATGAATTGATGCACTTTTCTAAAAATGAAATTTTGCAAGATAGTAATATTTATAGGACTAGAAATATGTGCAGTCTCCTTTAGTATGTATACATCATGTAGGAACACAGTCTTTGAAAATGAGTAGTATCAGAGACAATAATTTAATAACAAGGTCATTCACTGAGGTACCATTTGTAACAGTGAAAACTAAATGGGCTCAACAAAGAATTGGCTATATTCTAGTCCCACCACCCCCAAAAAAAATTCATGGGAAAAGATCAGACTAATGATCTTAGACCAGATATAAAATCCTGATCTTAAAACTATTCCCAGTACTGTCTTTGACATTGGAGATACAATAGAAAGCAAAATGAATTTCCTGTCCTCAGGAGTTTACATTTTACATTAGTAAGATAGAAAATTAAATGAGATAGCAAGAGATACAAAAGTATATAAAGGAGAAATGAGTTTGAAAGACTTGTGGAAGGGTGGGAAGGACTAGCTATTGAGTTGGAAGTACTTAGTAGATAAGAACACTTGAGGTACCGGGAAGAGAGTGGGTAGAGACAGGAAAGTGTTTGAAAGGTCCAAGAAAACACAAAGGTGGCCAGTGTGGCTGAAGCAGCATGAGCAAGGCAGGGAAGAACAGACAGTTCCATAGAGGCCAGATCTTAGGCCTGTTGACTGTTTCAAGAGCTTTGGCTTTTGTGGATACAGTGAGAAACTCCTAACATGCAATAGATCTGGCTGCAGGTATTCAGGTATAGAGTGGGTAAAAAATAGGTTTAACTGGGATTGTATTTTACCAGTTGAATTTCTTCATCATGCTGCACTGAAAGTTCTCTCCACCCATAAAAATGCCTGTTTCTATAATTTATGTCCCCTTTGGGGTTCAGTTGGTTTGCCATAGATTGAGTCCTAACTTACATGGAGACACTTAACTATTTTTAACTGGTATATAATGTAACTAAAGCAGAGACTCCTCAACTCATTAAGAGGCCTTATATGAAGAACAGGGTTTGTCATTCTATTTTTTAAGACTTTATATGGGCTGACAAGAAAAGTTGGATTTAGAGCCAGAGGGAGTTTTTTGGGGAAGTCAACATTTCCACCTCAAGTCTGACTTGAACTGCAAGTACTTTTCTCTTTATTATAAACTTCCTCCCCAGCAGTCAGCATCAATGCTCAAAATTCTGTTCATTAAAGAATCCCTGAATGTTCTATGCATTCTGTACTCTGAAGCTCTCTCATAGGCATGCATGGAACACTAGATCTTTATCACCAAGGCATTGCTATGAACATGTTTTTCTGACCCATTTTTTCAAGCAAAAACAAAAGTATTAAATGTGGGAGCTTGAGATTTCCCTATTTTCAATATAAAATGAGATGACAGGCAGTAACTCCACAGATTCAATGTATAGGACCATAGATTCCTAAGTCCCAAGAAACATTATTACATCAAAGACAATGCATCTATAAATCAACTTTTCTTCACAATGGATTCCTGACATGCATGCAAAATATGTTTCTCAAAACACAAATAACCCCATATATCATGAGAGAAAGGTTAGATCAATAACTGCTTGTATCATATCCAAAGAACTGACAACAGAGAAATCAAATAGGAAAAATATACATTTGGTCTTAGTATTTTCCAGGAAATTATCTACCCTCAAGTAAAAGGACTTCTAATATGATTTCTTTTTCTTTGTATTCCTCCCAAAAGGAATTTAGGCAGAGAAAATCAGAAGCAATGCCCTTCTCTCTCTCACTCTCATTCTACTAGCCATTTTATTTATTATTCTGAGAGATTAAGTCTTTGTAGCATGAAAAAAAAAATGATTCAAAAAAATGAAAGTGTGTTCTGTATCATTTCCCTATGATAACATTTTCTTCTGATATCCAAACAACAGTAAACCCTATGGTAGACTTTGAGAGAAAGAGATAGATATTGCCAGTTTACATATTTACTACAATACCACACCCATGTGCTCCCAAAACAGCCTCATAAAAAATACCAAATACCTTAAGAGAAAATTTAAATTAGTCAAACCTTTACACATACACACACACCACCTATATGTTGGTGTATAGTTTTCAATATAAGCAAAAATGCATACAATAAAAAATACACTCTAAGAACATTTACAGCCCATTCTAGAATAAGATCTTCAGAACAATTTAATTTTTTAAAAAATAATTTAAAACATTTTATTTTTATAAACCTTAATATCACATGCATTTCATATTATTTTTCTTGAACATCTGTTTTATTACCTTTATCTGTTGCCTTTATTTTTTCCTTACTCAATTTGAATTTTATTAGTTACTCAAAATTAAATATGCCAAATAACTGGTGCAGCAGACCTTTCCTGTCTTGCCCCCTGCTCCCCTCAGTAGAGTATTTCAGTAGATCCACCTGTTCCATTCCCCACTCTATCTCTGGTGAATCCTTCCACCCCTGACATTGCTAGCCTACACTGCAATTCTTGTATGCATAAACAAATAAAAATAAATCTTTTTTAAGAGCGCACACAAACACACACACATATACATACACAATTGATAGAGGTCAAAATCATTCTATCTGGCCCAAACCATTATCACTCTTACAACATGAGATAACTGGAAATTCATCTATCACATCTCCACTCTGCGAAACTTCCAACTCTACAAATAATGATATTTCAGAGTAAAGGTGCTTTTAATCATAGAAAGTTGGGAAAACCTAATATAACTCAAAAGGAAGAGAAAATGTATCTGTGAAACTTTCCAAGATAAGTAAATTTTTCCTGTTCTAAAAATGTTATACTTCCTCACTATAAGGAAGTATAATGAGAATAATTTTTGGACTCGATTGTTATGTAATTATTGTTTGCATCATTAACACACATGTAATCACAACAGTAATAGCACAGGTAGGGGTGGGTCATTAGTTATACTAGGATGTCATATAAACTCTAGAGGAATTGTTTTTAAAATTATTTTTCATGGGTTAACATTGAAACTACTAGCTTTTTTGGGAAGTTTCCATTGCTAAGCTGCAAAAGGAAATAGATAAAAATCAACTTTCAAATGATTCATAAAATAACTATTAGACTAAGAAGTTATGGAATATTTAACTCAGCCTAAATTAGAATAATCAATTATGAATTTTAACAACTACATGATTGATAATAGTATGACTACATTGTTTCTGGCAAACATCTTTATCTATTATGTATATATATATAGGATAATTTTACACAGATGCAAGCTATTTCTATGATTTTTTTTCACTTTTAGTAATTAACTAAGGGGAAATAGCTAAGGCCATTTAGTTGGGTAACAAGAGCATCATTAATTGACAAAAAAAAGTTAAGGTTGTTAAATACATTTCAATGCAAAGCTAATTTTAATAAAAATATTATAAATCATAAAGTTGAAAAAGTTAAAAAAAAACAAAGAGTACTGCTGTTAATAGTACCTAAAGCACACTGTGATTTGGATAACAGCACTACAAATTACCATTTATTGCATTATTTGTCAGAGCTGAAGTTGCCTGTGTAGGCAACGTGGATTATGCATTTTCGACAATGCTATTAACTATGACCTCCAGTGTATTTCAGACTGGGTATGAGGGCTTTGATGAAAGTGTCCATTTGCTATACTGACCATTATCTGAGGACTTTCAAATGTTCCTTTATATGTCTTTATCAGTATTCCTATGTATATTACTGTTCTGGCTTGCTTTCTTTTTAAATATTTATATTTTTGCATAGAAGAACTGGGGTGTAGGCCAGAGGTACAGGGGCTGAGAGGATTCACCAGAGATGGTGTGGGAAGCAGAACAGGCAGATTGTACTGAAATACACTGCTGAAGGGAGCAGAGGGAGAAGTAGGAGAGGTGTGTGGCCTCATATGTGGGTTAGCTCCTTGGCTGGAGGTTGAAATCAGGCCACAGAGGTGATGATGCTAAGACTTAACACCTAGGCCACTAGGGAGGCCCTATTCTGGTGTGGTTTCACCTCACTCTCAGAAGGACTTAACTCTCCTATGAAACCAGTGACCCCTCACTATATAATGCTTGCTCCCCACACAGGAATTAAAATGGAAAAATATTATCTGTTCTTGCCTTAAATCAAAGCCATATATGTGTTAATACTAACATGAGAAGTGAAAGAAGTAGAGATGTAAAAAAAATGGGAGACTGGAATGGAGGGAAAGGAAAAGGAAGAAGAGGAGGGAGGAAAGAAAAGCAGACAGAAAAAAGAAGGGGAAAACCTGAAAATGAAAACAGCTGATGCCTTGAGTAACCATGTGTTTTCTCTCCTGGGGCACCAGCCAGCCCCATCCTCTAAGGCCCTCTAGAAATTGAGCCATTTCCATAGATGAGCATTAGTGCTGACCTCTTCTCTTGGTAGTACCTTTTTCCTGCAATGCCACTCAGGCCAAATCTTTCAAAGACCCCCACTTCAACATATAGTTGAATTATCCTTCATGGCTCTAGACAGGATTTATTAAACAATCTCAGACCCATTTGAGTTAATTACTTGATCACATTCGAGTTTTCAATGCTGCTCTGGAATGTGTAGTGAAATTTTGGATTTTGGGGTATGCAATGTGCTTGTTTTAGTAGTAAAAGCAAAAAACCATTCTACATAAACTGTATTTTTGAAATAATTACTTGAAATGATTTTATTAAAGAGCATGCCATGTAAAGTTCTAAAATAATACAAGACTAAAATTTCCAATCAAAATTAGTCACAACAGTCAGTGCAAAACACTCATGCAAGTCCAGGGAATTGTAACAGAAGTGCAGCTAGATAATATTCAGAAACTTTAACTGATGTTTTTCCCCTTTATTCTTTCTGAGTTTGGCTAGAAAGAGAGCAAAACATCTATTACCTGAAGGAAGTAATATTTCAACTATAAGCAAAGAAAAGGTTTTATATTTTCAGCAGGCTAGAAACTCAAGGGACTTAGGATAGAGAAAAAGAAAACAAAATTAAATATGATGAGTCCAGGTCTGCTCTTGCACAGACTGCTGGATAGTGATTCTCTGTTGGGTTTTGAAGAACAGAGACTTTGAGGGGCAAGTGAGGTTATCTTAGATCTTTGTCCACTCTCCTGAGCACACTGGTCAAAACTAGATAGTCACTGAACTCAAAGACCCTTTAGAATATTAAAGGATAATGCAACAACTGTTTTGGCAGAGCATAGACAGAGAATCAGCTAGAAATGAGAAGGTATCTGTGAATGTTGAAATAAAGAGATGACAATACTCAGATGACTCTCCAGCTTTCTACTCCTGGCCATGGCAGGATAAAAACCTTCCTTTATTTCCCCCCTGAATTTACAGAGATTAAGTCTCTTTTTTCAAATAAAACAAAGCCCACATCAGAAGAATAACTAAGATCATATGTAAGAAAGTAAGTCACATTTTTGAAAACATGTGGTTGTGGACTGAGCTTTGTACATAATATATGAGTAATGATAAGATAAATGATTTATGAGATCTGTGTGTCAGATATAACAGCATCTGGAGCTGGGGACGATTACTATTTTCTTGTGATTGGGGAAATTGGAGATTTTATAGCAACAGTATTTGTAGGTTCATGAGGAAAAATGATTTCAACACTAAGAAGATCGGGAGGAAGACAGGAAGAGGATATCTATTTTGAAAACTCAGAGAGCTCACTTCAAACTTTAGTTCCAAAAGCAATGTTTTCACTGAGTTATCACTGAGTATATATTACTGCACTTTTCCTATGCAAACAACATATGAAAACTGTATCCAAAAAAATTAATGTACCTTAATTTATAGAAATATTTATTGCACTAATATGTTCAATAGCTTGTCAGTCTACTGAATTTAAATTTTCCAATATTTTGAAAAGAATGAAATTACTCAACTTTTTTAGGGTCAAGTTTATTTTTCGACATGGTCTATTAGTATGTGAAATCTAAAAGTAAGTAAGCATTATTAAAAAATTTGATCCGTGATATGGTAATACAATAATTATAATGCAAATGCCATTTAACAAAATGGAAAAACTTCATAAATTATCATGTTTTTATAGAACACCGCTGCAACATCTTAAATTAGGATCAGTCAGGTGTATCATTTTTGGCTACTTAAGAAACAATCAAAGCTCTTATTACATTCCAGCTGTACTGTGGTGTCTCCCTGAAATATAAATAGAAACTAAGGTACCTCTGTTGGACTCCAAATGTTAGTTCGGTAAGCTGATTATGATAATCATCACCATCATTGTTTATATTTAATTTAGCCTATTTTAACCAATAAGTGTCAAGGATTGCAAAACAAAACCTAACCAGTTGTTTATAGGAAACACATCATGATCCTAAGACTAATATAAGCTTTAAAATTCAAGTCAAGAGACAATCCCATAAGCAAATGATAATCAAAAAAAGTAAGGAACAGTTATACTTACATCATAAAAATAGATTTCTACTTTTAAAAGGTAATAAGAGAAAGGAATGGATATTAATTATGATTAAGGTTCTAATAACAAGAAGAGTTACATGTATAAATCTACACACACTTACAAATGATGGGGCACCAAGATACATAAAGAAGTTAGTAATTTAAAGATAGCTATAAACAACAACAAAATAATAGCAGGGGAGTTTAATAGCCAATTTACAACCATGGACAGCAAAAGAGAACAAATAGGAAAACAATGTTTCAAATGATGAGCTAGCTCAGATAGGCTTAATAGATATCTACAGAACATTCTATTCACAAACTGTAGCATATTTATATTTCTCAAGTGCACCTGGAATATTCTCAAGAATAGACTATATTTGGGACACAAATTGTCACAAAAAAAAAACTTATGAAGATCAAAATCATACCATGTATTTTTTTCTGACCATAAACCCATAATACTAGATGTTAATTATTAAAAAAAAATGGAAAAGCCTTAAACACAATGAAAGTTAAACAACATTCTTCTCAATAATCACTGGATAAAAGGGGAAACCAAAATATGAATCAAAAATTATGTGGAAACTAATAAAAAAAAAACTATGAGAATTTCAGAAACACAGCAAAATTGGCTTGAAGAAGGAATCTAATTTCAGTACCAACAGGTATCTTTTAATTTAGAATTAATCAAATAAATAATTAGTACACATCACTCTTCCATTTCATATATTTTCTACCTGATGGAAAACTCTGAATCCAAAGGTCACTTCAGTTTTTTTTCTTGCTTGCAGAAGTACCAACACATAACAACCATATTTTCCTGTTATAATTGCAAATTCTATTTTCTATTGAAAATAGAAGTGCTCCAAATGGTTATACTATTTTTGATAACCTAGAAATGATATTATATTAAATCAATTATCTAACCTTATCTCACAGGTTATTAAAATATGTATTTAATGTACTATATAGAATGAGTTACATATAAAATCAGAAATCACAAACTTCTGTTCCAACTCAGAACATGACAATAGGTTATGAATATTCCATAGGCATTTAACAAGTGGAGATCATGGAAACATTCTCCCCTTTGATAATCAAAGGTTTTTACCTACCACCACTTTTCTCCAGAAAAAAATTGATTTAAAGCCTGGCTCTATCATTATCCATTGCAGGATGTTCTATTGTTCCTATTTATTAGTCATTATCCATTTGCATCATTGTGTAAAAGGTAGATGGTCCCTCTTCCCATCAGGCAGAGTAGTTATGAGGTTAAAATTAAATTATAGGCTTACAACAATGAGAAAGTGGTGTTTTATCAGTGTATTACTGTATTATAATTATGGATCCACTTTCTGTTTGACAATATTTACTCATCCAGGCTACATGATTTGCTTACACTGAGCTAATTAAAATGCCTTCAGGGTTTAGCACATTGTCATTTTCTCTTTGTTAGAAGAACAGGCTCATCAGCTTTCTCTCTCTCTCTTTTTTTTTTTTTCTTTACATCATCACTACAATCTGAGAGGGAGATAGAATATTGGAGGCCTAACAGTGACAGACCCTATAGTAACAGAAAACATGGGAAAAGTGTGAATTCATTTTGAGTCTTTGCTAACTAGGTGTGAATAGCTTTATGCAGGATCACTCTCCTAATAAAGGTTTTACAGAATAGAAAGCCATGAAACAAATTCAATTTTTCTAAGTACCTAGGGAAATACTGGCTTTGAAGATGCTGAATTAATTTCATTGTTTATAAAAAAATCATCAAAATTTATCTTTTGATAACTGGTTTAAAAGAAGTCAAGTCATCACAAGCAATCAGTAAGCTTAACAAATCAATTTAAGCTTTGTATAAATAAACTGTGCACCAAAAATGACAAAATAACAACATGTGCTAATAACTGTGGAGTACCTATTTCATACTAGCAAAATGATCTTTTGATGCATTTTATCACTTACTCATACCAACAACCTATGAAAGAGATGCCACTCATCTTGCCAATTTATGAGAGGAAGTTGTTTGCATAACTTGCCAAAGTTCACATAAATATCATGTAGGAGAGGTAGAATTTAGGACCATTGAATACTATTCTAGAACTATTTCTCCTATGTGCTTTACTACACAGCTTTTACTTTCCCTATTGTTTTCCAGAATGAGAGAAAATCTTGCCACCGAGCTTCTGCAGAGCTTGAGTATTCTTTGTGGGGGAAATGATACAGAATATAAAAAAAAGCACAACTAAATAGTCCAGAATTCAACAAATAATTATTTTATTAAGGCACATGGGCTAAATATCATGGAATTAGAATCTATTCTTGTTATAAAACATAATTGGTCACACAATAAAACATTTTTAATTTAATAAGAAAATAAGACCAAAAAAAAAAAAAAAAAAGATGACACGCTACAGTGGTTTCCTGCAGTCTTAACCAGACTAAGGCTAAACAGTGATTGAAGTCATAGATTGAAGCTTTGCATCCTTTTGAGAAATCAAAACTTTTAAAGACTCAGCCTTTTTTGTAATATTTTCATTTATTAAAGCAAGTGGAAAAGTTGTTTGTATATTACTCATATAAATTAAAATATATTTAGATAAAAACAAAAATCTATAATGATAATTTCCATCTACTTACATGAAGATGGAAAATAAAACAAGATTAGAAGTGTAGATTGGCTTATTTATTACATGCTCAGTTACAGCAAATTAATAGTTATTAACTACGAAAACACATCAAGTTTATTAAGAAATAACTGCAATCACTTTTACCCACAGCCAACAAAAAATAGTGTATAACATTTGCTTATTTCACAAGGTTTAGGACTTTTGAACTGGATTGGTAATTTGGGTTTTATTATCACTCATAAGCTCACTGAAGGATGACAACACCCTAGAGATCAGTTATTATGGAATAGTCCATGGCTTAGATACTAGGGACTTTTGAGACTCTCGCTTAATCAAAGATCTGTTTCCCATCCCCTCTGATTCAGAGGATGACACTTCTGTTCATCTTCCTTTCTCTTCACTACTTTGATGAGCTATTTGGTTTATGGGTAGTTTACTTTGGCTAGTGAATGTGGGATGCACTTGAAAACCATTAAAACTATGCAGAAGAAATGCATTAATAGTAGTCTCATAGATTATTGTCATAGGATGATTCTTGGAATTTTAGAATAAAAAATGTGCTTGAGAGGTTATGGAAGAAGGCAAACAAAGGTCCAGATATGTAGTTACTACACAACTTGTACCCCAAAATTACAATAGATCCATTTATCCTAATTCCTAAGAGTTTCCTTCCATTAACTATGCTGTTGGTCCTATTTATAATTCTACTATAAAACTCTGCAGAATTTATCATTTTAAAAGAGAAATGAAGTCTGTTTTTTTTTATTAGGGAAAACATAAACATAAGGGGCTCAAGTCATAAATAATCAATTGTGTTCTTTGAAATTTTTCTGAGAACTGTGCTCTTCATGCTAACATGTTTTTCCAAGGCAGCTATACTCACCATTGTACAAGAATGACAGATGAACCAGACAGAAAATCAATAAGGAAACATTAGCCTTACATAAAGAATTAGCCCATATGGGCAAAATAGACATTTATATGGCACTGCACCCCAAAAAAGCTGAGCAAACTTTCTTCTCAAGATCCCATGTAACATTTTTGAGTATAGATCATATATTGGGTTCTAAAACAAGCAACAATGATTTCATGAAGTTTTAAATCATGTAAATATCTTATCCAGTAAATTTGGATTCAAATTAGAAATCCCATTGTCAGGGAAATGAAAATAAAACCACATGAGATACCACCTCTCATCTGTGAGAATGACCCATGTCAAAATGACCAAAAACCAGAAAGCATTGATGAGAGAATAGAGGAAATAGAAACATTTTACACTGTTGGTAGGAACATAGACTGGTTCAGGCCCTGTGGAAAACAATATTTATGTTCCTCAAAATATTAAAAAGCTATCTATCTATCATATGATTCAACATTTCCACTCCTTGATGTATCTGGAGACATCAAAACTAATTTGATGGGATACCATATGTTCAATGAATTTTTATGTTCATTGCAGAGCTATTTACAATAACCATGTTACAGAAACAACCTAAATGCAAAATGAAAGAGGAGTAGATATCACACACACACACACACACACACACAATGGAATACTATTCATCAACTATAAAGAAAAGATGAAATCTTTCCACTTGTGATAAAATTTATGGAAATGAAGGGATTGCTATTATTATTATTATTATTATCAGCAGCAGCAGTAGAAGGAAAAAGATAAAGCTGGGTGATTTCACTCATACATGTGATATAAAGAAATAAAAGAAAGAAATAGGCAAAACTAAGCCAAGAAATCTGACTGTAGAACCGAGGCTACCAAAGGGAGGGAGAATGATTGGTGAGTAAAGAGGGTAGAGGACCCAACAGACCGTGTTGTAGGATTATTGGTGCTTTTGTGTGTTTAGAGTGGTGTGAATCTACACCCTTAATTCATATACAATGTTGTAAATCATTGCTACCTTAATTGAAATTATATAATTAAAAAGTACACCCCCCAAATTATGGAATTTTTAAATTATTCATCTAATATTCTAAACTATCTCTCAAAATGTATTCCTATGAATTATAATTCACCCATAATATGAAGCATACTTTATGCTGAATTTACACATTGGCAGATATTGGCAGATATAAAGCCATTTTAAATACTTTCACTAACTAGATGATGTAGTGGAATTTTATGCACACAGGATAGTAAGGGTTTTTCCAGCCATGTACAAGCCCAGAGAGAAGATTACATGGCAGTTGTCAAATCAATCTATACTTATGTGAAGTTTTGATGTGCCAGACACTGTTAAACTCTAGAGACATGATTGCTTTAATGCCTCATAAATTCTGTATTTCTTTTGTATGTCCATTTGAAAGTTCAAAATATCAGAAAGGACAACTAAGTTGCTGGAAGTCAGTCAGTTGATAAATGGAAAATTACATTTTCACATAGACTTCTCACTATCTCCACAGTCCAGATTTTCAACTTTGATGACATACTGCCAAAACTAGAAGTGCATTAGCAGAATCTTATGAAAAAACTTTTCTTTAGAAATTACTGAGTTTTAAATATCAATCTAACTGTATGACTGCATATTCTTAGAAAGATCTTGAAATTAAGATTTTTTGGGGGGCGGGGGTTAGGTCAACAGCTTTACTATAGACCAGTAAGAACTTCTATACTACTCAACAGTAATTACTATTCTGTCCTACTTATTATAAAAATAGAAAACAAAATGCTCTACGGTGAAGGATTATAGGTGACTGAGTGGTGGATAATGTGTGATAACATACATCTAGAGAGATGTGAACCTACTTCTCTAAGTCATATACAGTATTGTAAACCAATGTTACCTTAATAAACATGTGTATGTCTGTATGTATATAAAGAAATGAAAACTGGAATTTAACTAGAAACTTCACTTGTGAGGAATAAATAATGCTGTGTTGATAAATGTATGACAACTATCTCTATAAAAACCCCCAAATTTAGATTATTAGTTAATGTATATGTTATAACTAGCCCCTTCATTGTTATTTTGAACTTCCAGGTATATGTCATTGAATATGAACTTGGAAGAGGTGTCCAGTCACCTCTTCTGAGCTAGAAAAGCTAATAATGTAAAACTTGCTATTTTGAATTACTGAAACGTTTATGAAAAGTTAGGGAGAAGTCATGAAGAAAATATATAAGTAACTGATATATTCTTTTAGCTGGATTATACTTTAATAATGGACAAATGTAATTGTTTTCTTGTAGTTGCAGTAATGGTTTGCTTCTAGAAATACATTATTATTTCAATTTTACTGTGTCATTGACCTTCCACGTTATTAAATTACATTAAATTAAGAGCAGGGCTGTTTGAAAACCAGTATGTTGTAGAAACTGATATGGTATTTCATGAGATTAACCTCCATTATTTGCCATCAAAATTATATAATAGCTGAAATAGTCGTATTTTTTCTTGGGATACAAAAATTAAAATAAACATAAGTATTCAAAACAGCTTTACAACTTATTTACCTTTCGTCATTACTTTCCTTAATTCTAATAAAGGAAAATATAATCTCAAGACACATTTAAGGTCATTTACTTTCCAGTCTTTATTTACTCTTCAACTTAATATAAATTGTGTTCGGTTAAAGTTAAAAATTGGGAGAAGTAATTTGTTTCCTTGTCGGAGTGTTTCAAAACAAGGGTTAAGCTTATTGCAGTTGATATTTTTTTTCAATCCACAGGATTTTCCAGTCATGAAATTTGAATTTCATAAATTAATCTCCCTGAGAAGATTTATCAATGCACATTCAGCTTACTAATGATTTTACAAATCTCTATCAACAGTGCCCAAAACTAAATAAATCATCTGCATGATAGTTTACATATTTCCCTATGTTTATCCATACCACTATAATGCTCTCCAAAGAAATTTATAGTTCCTAATTTTCACAAATATTTTTCTCTTTTGGTGTCTATCAATCTATCTATCATCTAGCTACCATCTTCCTTCTTAATAAATATTCAACTGCTGAAATATATTGAGTGCTCCTTATGTTTAAGGTACTGTTCTAAGTCCTCTGTAATCATTTATTCTCAGTTCTCAAGGAGAACTAAGGGAGTGATGGTATTATTACTCTCTCTCTGCTGATAAGGAAAGTAAGTCAGTGAGTATAGTAATTTGCCCAAGTTCACAGAACTAATAAGTAGCAGATCTGGGATCAAGTCAAGATATTATGATTCTAGGGCTTATGTTCTTAACACATCTTTTAATAAAGATATCCAATTGTAGGTTAACCCTCTCTAAAAATGTTTTAATATAAGTTTACATTCATGCTAAACCATTCATATTTAATTGTGTTAATCTTTTATTTTCCTAAAAGATATTCTCAAATCTATGCATTTTAATACAGATGTTGAATTAATAAAGCATTGAGAAAAATGTATATGCTGAAATGTATTAATGTAATATGAAAAAAATATTCTTCCCATTAAAATAACTTGAAAACAACTAAATAGATATAGCTTTCCTAGTATTTTAATTGCAACTTAATTACCAAAACAAATTTTGGAAATTTTAGCCCAATAAAAAATAATATCCCATGAGGTTATATATAGTAAAATAATGTCCAGAAAAAAATACTTGCTTTCCCCAGAGCCATATGTAAGTTTTTCCTGAAGAATGCAATATCTATCAAGTCATACAAGTTTATTTTCCTTATCAGGCCAGACTACAAGGAGAATTAACAGTGCAGTGATTTACTTCTCAATTACGGTAACACCTGCAAGAACATGGTCTGATTAAAGCAATCAATTGAACTTCAGAATTAGTCAGCGGAGTTGATAACAGAGAATGCTCCAGCACATAACACATGACTTCCTATCCTTTCTCTATGGAAATCCTTCCTTCAAAGCATATACATGAACTTTTATTCGGATAGCAATTGTCTGCTCAATACTTCCTCTCCAAGGATGCTAGGAGTAAGGTATTTCACAGTTGCTACTGTGTCTGCCACCCTCACTTGACTTTTGAGTTCACCAGACACATAATAGAACAAGATATAATAATAGTCATTAGCAGACACATTTGATGCTCTCTGCACAAGTATTCACTCACAGCTCATTCACTACAATTGCTTTATAGAAAAACCTTCGATTCATGTTCTACATTACTGTGTTTTCAGCTTTGGAAGACTTTACAATTTTAAAAGGTTAGAGAGAGCACTTCACACAATAAGAGGAGAAGGCCACAGGGCTGAGTATCCCCCTTTGCCCCTTCAGTCAGTCTTTACTTTCTCCGTATTTTGATCAGTTCTCCTGGAGACTGACCTTTGTGGACATCTTTCCCTTAGCATTTGGTGGGTTTAGCAATGGGAGAAGTCAGTTAAGGTGGAAGAAAGGCAGTAAGATCAGCAAGCTTTTCTCCCTCATCTCTGGCTCTAAGCCACAGCTGATTGGCCGTGCTTCTCTGCCAAAGGCTCTTGGCAGGTGGCTACAGGGCACTCACTCCACATTCGGTGATCTGGTCCTCCTATTGCTTCTCCTGGCCTGGAGGGGGTGGCATGTTGAGTTATCCACACCCTGTGGGCCTCACACTTTCCAAATGGGAAATTTGTTGCTCCAAAAGAGAAATTTAAAGAAAGATGCACCGAAAAATTTGTTATTGTTTTCTCTGCCTCAGTAGATAACGGCAGGCTTTCACCCAAAGCTAATTAGGTTGCAAATGAAATTAAATTTAAATTGATAGTTAAAAACTAATAATGTATGTGAGGCATACCACATTGATTTGGAATATTATGTAGCCTTCCCTCTTTGATTACTGCTGGCTTCAAATAATATTTTGTGCAGGTTCAATTTTGAAGAAAGTCCTCACAGACTTGATCAATAACACCTCTTATTTTTTTTACGAATGTTAATTGAAGTGTTGAAAATTCCAAATGATCTACCACGATATTTATAATGTGTTACTCTCCTTGGTAATACAATATGGTTCAATATTAAATTTCTAGAAAAAGAATTGGATTTTTAAACTGAAGACCTATGTCCAAGTTAAAGTTTGCTTGTACACATTGTCTTAAAATATTTGAGTCAATGTTTCTTATTAATTTGAAGTCTTCACATATGAACACACCTTTCTGGCTTCCCTTGAAAAAAAACAGGCTTGGCATTAATGCCCCACACCCAATAAGTCAAATTGACTTGGGGCTGGGTAGGAACTGAATATTGTTCAAAGAAACATAACAACTGCAACATTTTATTGAACAACTACTATGTGTGAGGCAATGTGGCAGGTACGGAAAGTAAAAAGAAAAATAAAGTACAGCTCTTGGTTTCAAGATGGTGATAGGAAGAGTCCACTCCATTCTTGCTCTCTATATCAAATCCCAGAAAGGAGGAGGAAGGGAGAAAGAACACATAAGATACATATTATATTTTCTTTGAGAACATGTATGAATGTGAGCTTACTATTTTAAAGTTTATAAGGACATACTTTAAACTAATAGCAGTGATTTTTTTTCTTCAGAAAAAGAAAACAGATTGAAACTGAGGAATATTGTCAAAGGAGACATTACTATTACCTAAAATGGTTTAACTTTTATTTTTTGCTTTATGTAATTTAAGGTTTAAGTAAAATATGAACCTACTAATTTCCCAGCCTCCATCTTTACCCACTTTTAAATAGCAAGTCTGATTCACTTTTAATTTACCTCAATGTGGCTACAATCTTTGTAGTTTGTGACTCCCAGTATCCAGGAAACTTCACTCATTCTAATGTGGTATTGAGAATCACAGGTAATGATTTCTTATCTCTTAACTAGAGGTCAATAAAGTTTCTTTTCTGCAAAAGGTCAAATAGATATTTTAGGTTTTCTAGGCTATGCAGACCTGCTTTGCTATCAAACAGATAATATGTAAACAAAGGACATGGCTGAAACATAACACAACTTTATTTTAAAAAATGAGTGGCAGGTCAAATTTCACCCAGAGGCTCTCATGTGTCAGTCAAGCCCTGGTCTAAGCAATTAAAGAATCTGTAAAATATCAACACACAAGATACTACAACATACCCTACAATCTTCATTTATATATTTAGTATTTCATGAATAGGTAGGAGCTGTAAGGTCAGGGAAGTGGCAGAGCCCAGGCTGAGGTTAGTGAGTAAATAGTGAAAGTGCGTACATCTCATGACCAAATAGATGACCCATAATAAAAGCACATACGCACAGAACTGCAAGCATCCTACAGAGTCTAAATCTGGGAAACAAGCTCAAGGCAAAACCTCCAGCTTGTCTTCATTCTGAAGATACAAAATTTCCTATCTCAGATCTTATTGTCAAATAATAAGACTATTTCTAATCTTCTGCAATATTACAAGTTATTGACTTCTAAATGCCAATGAAGCACATGGACAAAGGGAGTGTGGGTTCAAAGGATGTTGATAAGGCAATAAACTGTGGAAAAAGACCCTATATTTTGGAGTCAGCTATTGAATCATTGGAAGCTCTCAACTCTCTTATTTGTTGAAATGAGGGGGTTTTGAAAGATTTCTTCTTGTTCATATGGCATTAGTCAGTGCCAAGTACAGTGCTTAATACACTGATGACTTTGAATGACCAGTTTCCTCAAAAGGAAATTCAGGCATCAGGTTCTTTGCTGGATCAGATCAACTTAAAATTCTGAGTTCTCATATGAAGAAAGGAAGCTTAAGTAAAGAAAACATATTGAAAAAACATTGTATGAAAACTAGATAATCACAACCTCACTATACCTATATTATATATAGAAAAGTCAAATTTTACTAATTTTAGTATTTGCTTGAGCATCTCTGAAATAAAAGTAAAGGACATCCTTTTCTTACCAAACAAGTATATTTTGAGTACACATTAAGTTATATCATTCATTTACACATTCATTTGTTCATTTATTCAATCATTCACTTAATGTTCAACAATTAATGCTGTTTGAGTTTGAGTACATACAATAGTCTATGTTTTCAGTATTTCAAGAAACATTAAGAATTGTATGCTAGAGGGCCTCCCCTGGTGGCCCAGTGGTTGAGCGCTGGGCTGCGAGGCTGCCGGCAGCCTCTGCAGCACAGGTTTGTTCCCTGGTGGCTGGCGAGGGTCCCACACACACACACAAAAAAAAATAGTGTATGCTAGATAGAGAAAAGAAATGTTTAGGGAAAGTGTCCTGAGGAGGAGATGTTTAAATTGATGTATTAAGGATAATTTCAAGGAAAGTAAACAAAATTAACAGATGCTAAGGTGGATATTTCTTACAGAAAGAAAATACTGCTCAAACACCCTGAAAAGAAAAAAAGCAAGCAAGCAAAGGGATGGAACTAGAAGGGATCATGCTCACCAAAATAAGTCAGAAGGAAAAAGAAAAATACCAGGTGGTCTCACTCATAGCAGAAATTTAGAAAACCTAAATAAGGGACCAGGAAAAAGACTAATTAATACAAAGTAAAAATCAAAATCAACAAGCAACTATAAACCAGAGACACACTACGGGGCGGGGAGGAGGGGCAGGGAGAGGAAGGATTAGGGTCAAAATAAGGGGGGGGGTGCAATTGTGTGGGGAATATAACCAAAATGAAAATGCATACATTGTGCAAAAATGAAAAATGATGTAAGAATTATATAAAATAAAATATCAAATAAATTTTTTTTTTATAAATTTTATTGTTATATTCCCCATACAATTGCAGCCCCCCATTCTGACCCCAATCCCTCCCCTCCCGCCCCCGCCCCCATAAAAGTGTCTCTGGTTCATAGTTTTTTGTTGATTTTGATTTTCACTTTCTTATAGTTATTCATTTTCCTGGTCCCTTATTTAAGTTTTCTAGATTCCTGCTATGAGTGAGACCATCCGGTATTTTTCTTTTTCTTTTTGGCTTATTTCGCTGAGCATGATCCCTTCCAGCGCCATCCATGTTGCAGCAAATTGCATGTGTTTATCTTTTTTGAATGCTGAGTAATATTCCATGGTATATATGTACCACATCTTCTTGATCCAGTCATCTATTTTTGGGCATTTGGGTTGTTTCCAAAGCTTAGCTATTGTAAACAGTGCTGCTATAAACATAGGGGTGCAGGTGTTCTTTGGAATTGATGTTTCTGTGTCCTTTGGGTAAATACCTAGGAGTGGAATTGCTGGGTCATATGGAAGCTCTATGTTTAGTAGGTCCAGAAATCTCCACACAGCTTTCCACAGTGGTTGGACCAGTTTGCACTCCCACCAACAGTGCAGAAGAGTTCCTTTTTCTCCACACCCTCGCCAACATTTGTTGTTGCTAGTTTTTTTAATATGTGCCATTCTCACTGGTGTAAGATGGTATCTCATGGTAGTTTTGATTTGCATTTCCCTGATGACAAGTGATGTTGAACATTTTTTCATATGCCTGTTGGCCATTTGCATTTCCTCTTCAGAGAAGTTTCTTTTAAGCTCTTCTGCCCATTTTTTGACTGGATTATTTTCTTTGTTGTTGTTGAGACTCATCAGCTCTTTGCAGATTTTTGTGATCAGTCCTTTATCATTAGTGCTGGGTGCAAAAATGTTCTCCCAGTTGGTGGGGTTTCTCTTTGTTTTTGTTATTGTCTCTTTTGCTGTGCAAAAGCTCTTTAATTTGATATAGTCCCAGCTGTTTATCTTTGCCTTCACTATCACTGCTTTGGGTGATGTGTCTGTAAAGATGTCTTTGATGTGCAAATCACGTAGTGTTTCGCCTATATTTCCTTCTATATATTTTATGGTTTCAGGTCTTATGTCTAGTTCTTTAATCCATTTTGAGTTGATTTTTGTGTATGGTGTGAGGTGGTGGTCAAGCTTCATTCTTTTGCATGTAGCGACCCAGTTTTCCCAGCACCATTTATTGAACAAACTTTCTTTGCTCCAATGCATAGTCTTTGCTCCTTTGTCAAAGATTAGTTGACCATAAACCTGTGGGTTTATTTCTGGATTTTCTATTCGATTCCATTGGTCTGTATGTCTGTTCTTGTTCCAATACCATGCGGTTTTGATGATTATGGCTTTGTAGTATAGTTTGAAGTCTGGGAGTCTGATGCCTCCATTCCCTTCTTTTTTTTTCAGGAGAGCTTTGGCTATTCGGGGTTTTTTGTGATTCCATATGAATTTCATCAATAATTGTTCTATTTCTTTGAAGAATGACATTGAAATTTTGATTGGAATAGCATTGAATCTGTATATTGCTTTTGGAAGGATGGCCATTTTAATAATGTTTATTCTTCCAATCCATGAGCAGGGGATGTCTCTCCATTTCTTTGTGTCTTCTTCTATTTCTTTTAACAGTGTTTTATAGTTTTCTTTGTATAGGTCCTTTACCTCTTTTGTTAGATTTATTCCCAAATATTTGATTTTTTTTGTTTCAATAACAAAAGGGATGGTCTTTTTGATTTCTTCTTCTTCAGATTTATTGTTTGTGTATAGGAAGGCTACTGACTTTTGCGTGTTGATTTTGTATCCTGCCACTTTACTGAACTGATTGATGAGTTGAATTAGCTTTTCTGTGGAGTTTTTGGGGTTCTCTATGTATAATATCATATCGTCTGCAAATAGTGATAGTTTGACTTCTTCTTTTCCTATTTGGATTCCTTGGATGTCTTTCTCTTGTCTTATTGCCCTGGCTAGGACTTCCAGTATTATATTGAAAAGCAATGGTGAGAGTGGACATCCTTGTCTTGTTCCAGATCTTAATGGAATTGCTTTCAGCTTTTCACCATTGAGAATGATACTGGCTGTTGGCTTGTCATAGATGGCCTTTATGATGTTGAGGTATGTTCCTTGTATCCCAAGAATTTCAAGGGCTTTTATCATGAATGGGTGTTGCACTTTGTCAAAAGCTTTCTCAGCATCTATTGATATTATCATATGGTTTTTATATTTCTTTTTGTTGATGTGTTGGATAACGTTGATTGATTTTCGAATGTTAAACCATCCTTGTGCCCCTGGAATGAATCCAACTTGGTCGTGGTGAATTATCTTATGGATACATTGTTGGATTCTGATAGCTAAAATTTTGTTGAGGATTTTTGCATCAGTGTTCATTAGGGAGATTGGCCTGTAGTTTTCCTTTTTTGTGTTGTCCTTGTTCGGTTTTGGTATTAGTGTAATGTTGGCTTCATAGAACGTGTTTGGTATTGTCCCTTCCTTCTCAATTTTTTGGAAGAGTTTGTGAAGGATAGGCACTAATTCGTCTCTGAATGTTTGGTAGAATTCATTTGTAAATCCATCAGGTCCTGGGCTTTTGTTTTTGGGGAGGTTTTTGATTACCATTTCAATTTCGCTAATTGTAATTGGTCTGTTTAGGTGTTCTATTTCTTCTTTATCTAGCTTTGGGTGATTGTAGAGTTGTAGGAATTTGTCCATCTCCTCTAGATTGTTAAACTTGTTTCCATATAACTGTTCATAGTAGTTACTGATTATTCTTTTGATTTCTGCTGTGTCCGTTGTGATTTCTCCTCTTTCATTGATGATCCTATTTATTTGTGCTTTCTCCCTTTTTTCCTTTGTGAGCCTGGCTAGGGGTTTGTCTATTTTATTGATTTTTTCAAAGAACCAGCTCTTGGTTTCATTGATATTTTGGATTGTTTTTTTAGTTTCAATTTCATTTATTTCTGCTTTGGTTTTTATTATTTCTTTTCTTCTACTGGTTTTGGGGTTTTTTTGTTGTTCTTTTTCTAGATCTTTGAGCTTCGAGATTAGGTTGTTTCTTTGCGTTCTTTCTTGTTTCTTGATGTGAGCTTCTATTGCTATATATTTTCCTCTTATTACTGCTTTTGCTGCATCCCATACATTTAGGATATTGGTGTCCTCCTTGTCGTTCAGTTCAAAAAATTTTTTAATTTCTTCTTTGATCTCCTCATTAGTCCAATGGTCTTCCAGTAGTGTGGTTTTTAATCTCCATGAGGTAGGAAAGTTCCTTGCCTTCTTTTTATGGTTTATTTCTAGTTTGATGCCTTCATGGTCAGAAAAGATGGTTGATATGATTTCAATCTTGGTGTAACTGTTGATGTTTGTCTTGTGCCCCAGTATGTGATCGATCCTGGAGAATGATCCGTGTGCACTTGAGAAAAATGTGTACTCCATTTTTTTGGGGTTTAGTGTTCTATAGATGTCTGTTAAGCCCAATTGCTCTAGGTCTTTATTTAGAGCTTTGGTTTCTTTATTTATTTTTTGTCTTGTTGATCTATCCATTGTTGATAGTGGTGTGTTGAAGTCTCCCACTACGTATGTGTTTTCTCTGATGTCTGTTTTCAGAGAGGACAACAGTTGTCTGATATATTTTGGTGCTCCTTCGTTTGGTGAGTATATGTTAATGAGTGTTATTTCTTCTTGAAGTATTGTCCCCTTGATCATAATGTAGTGACCATTGGGGTCTCTTTTTATCTTTTTGAGTTTGAAATCTGTTTTATCTGATATAAGTATAGCTGTTCCTGCTTTCTTTTTTGGTCCATTTGCTTGTAGGATTGTTTTCCATCCTTTAACTTTGAGCCTATTTTTATCTTTTGTAGCTAAATGTGTTTCCTGGAGACAGCAAAAGGTTGGGTTTTGTTTCTTAATCCAGGCTGCAACTCTGTGTCTTTTTATTGAAGAGTTTAGTCCATTTACATTTAGAGTTAATATTGATATGTTAACATCTGTATTTGCCATTGTGTTTGTCTTTCCTTTGATTTTATTTATTTATTCTTTTAATAACTTTTTTTTTTTTTTTTGGCCTTCTTTCATTGTTATTCATCGCTCTGAGGTTCTGGCTTTAGGACTCCTTGTAGTATTTTTTGGAGTGGGGGTTTAGTTGCAATGAAATTCCGGAGTTTCTGTTTGTCTGGGAAGGTCCATATTCTTTCTTCAAAGAGGAAGGAGAGCTTTGCGGGATAGAGTATTCTTGGTTGGCATCTGTTTTCTTGGAGTCTGTTGACTATGTCCCTCCACTCTCTCCTTGCCCGTAGTGTTTCTTCGGAGAAGTCTGATGTCAGCCTGATTGGTTTTCCTTTGAATGTTATCTGTTTCTTCCCTCTTGCCAGCTTCATTATTTTTTCCTTGTCCTGGATTCTTGGGAGCTTTACTATTATGTGTCTTGCTGTATTTTTCCTTTCGTCGTGGAAGTTTGGTGTTCTTCTTGCTTCTTGTATATCAATTTTCAGCTCCTTCTTCACATTTGGGAAGTTCTCTTCAATTATCTCTTTGAATATTTTCTCTGTTCCTACATCTCTCTCCTCTCCTTCTGGTATTCCTATAACTCTTATATTTCCTTTCCTCATGGAGTCAGATAGTTCCCGAAGTCTTTCTTCGTTCATTTTCCTTCGTACTTCTCTTTCCTTTTCTGTTTTGGTTCTTTTTATTTCTGTGTCTTCAAGATTACTTATTCGTTCTTCCATTTCATCTATTCTGCTTTCATTGCTTTTCCCAGAATTCTTTAGTTCTTCCATTAATTCTTTGATCTCCTGCATTTCTTTTACTTCCCTCTTTAGGGACTCAATTTCTTTCTTCTGACCATTGTTTTCCCTCTCTAGGGACTCAATTGCATTCTTCTGATCGTTGATTATTTTTCCCTTATCATTGTTTTCCTTTATGACTTCTGTCAGTTTTTTAATCACGGCAATTTTAAATTCTCTTTCTGGAAGGCTCAGAAATTCTTCCAAGTTATTGTCGTTGCAATCTGGGGGCTGGCTTTCTTTTTGTGGTGTGCTTTTTCTCTGGAGAGTTGCTAGGTTGCGTGTGGTTCTTCTCCTCCCTACTGTCTGTTTTCTAATTTGCCGTATGCGTTGGGACACTGTGTTGTTGGGACTGGCCGGCATCTTGGGTGGGCTTCTCTGTTCCCCTCTGGTTCTTCCAGGAGTCATCTGTCAGTTTCAAGCAGCCTTTACTGGAGAAAGGTCCCTGTTCTAAACTGCCGATGTGGGGACACACTCCCCTGTGCGCCTGGTCTGCCCCGGCGGTGGGTTCCTGCTCCCCTCTGGGCTTGGACTGCAGGCCAGAGGGGGTCTGGCGTGGGCGAACTTCCCCCGCTCACCTCTGGCTCCTGAGGAAGCCTTCTGCAGGTAGTCTTTACTGAAGAAATGTCCCTGTTCTAAAATGGTGATGTGGGACACACTCCCTGCGCTTCTGGTCTCAGGCACACTCTTCTGCGCGCCTGGTCTGCCCCGGCTGTGGGTGCTCGCTCTCCCTGTGGGGTCAGACTACTTGTTCAGAAGGGGCCCGGTGTGGGCTAACTCCCCAGCTGGCCACTAGCTCCTTCAGTAGCCTGTGCTGGGGTCAAGTCGCTAGGTGGCACCAGAGATCTCTCCTAGAGCCCTTGGGGAGCTGATTTTCCACCCCGTGGGACAGGGAGCAGAGCGGGGATGGTAGGGTACACCTCAACGGCTTTGGGGTGCTGTGTCTGCCTTGTGCCCCACCGTCGTGGGGCACCCACGCCCCTAATTTCGTGCCCCGGGTCTTAGTTCCAAAGCCCTCAGTTCCAGGACGCGGGCTGTAGCCCAGATCAGTGGCGCGGGAATGGCGCCTTTTGAATCCCGCTCCCCTGCCTGGGCACCTTGTTCCTGCTCACTCAGGGAGGGCCTCCGCCGTCTCCCCGCAAGCCTAGGTCGCAGGCGCAGGGGTCTGGGCAGCTGCAATCCGAGCGCTGCTTTCGCGCAAGCTTACCGGGCGGCCGGGGCTGTGTGCTGGTGCTGGTCTCCTCCTGGTGGGTGGGGCTCTCTTTAATGGCGCGTGGAGCTCACCTCCGCAGTGGATCCTGCAGGGTTCGCCTCAGCTCCCGTTCACGGGGTGTGGTGGCTGAAATAGTTCCTTTCCACTCACAGTCCCGCTTGCTGCATCCGTTTTTCTTGTTGGGCGTTTTGGTTTGTTGTTTCCCTCGTCTCTGCTGGTCGGAGAGTGCCGCCTCTGTGGGCGGGGGAGGGGAGCAGGGTTCTGCGCTTCCCTCCCTTCTCGTCCTCTTTTATGGCAACTTTCTTCTTTGGGCAGTTTGCTGGAGTCGTCCGTTTATCTTCCGTGTCCCAGTTCTCACTGGGACCTGCCGCTTTTCCTCCCTATTAACTTTTTTTAATGGGAGATCTTACTCGCAGCGTCTCCTCGCCGCCATGTTGCTCCGCCCCTCTCTTCAAATAAATTAAATTAAGAAAAATGTGTATCCTTCAAGGCCAAGTTGGGGCCTAGTGTTTTCTTGTATTCAGAGTTTGGGTAAATTCAGCACAGTTGAAAGCTTGAGTGCTGTGGTGCACCCAACACTGTAATGTCACCATTTATTTCTGTGTATTTGTTGTTTAGCCAAAGTTGCCATCATTAGCTCAAGTAGGATAATATAGTAACAATTTCAATCCCTGGGATATTCTTAAACAATTTTATTTACATCTGAAAGTCATATTTAACTTTAAAGGTCAAGACAGGAATATGTTTACATCAGTGGAGAGCAGATTGTAATACTGCATGGATAAAAGCCTCTCTGCAACCCAAATCCTCTGAACACAAGGATTAAGAACAGGTATGGGGTATAGAGTGAAACACTACCATGCATCAACTGATAGGGGATAACTCAGACACCATGAGGCTAAAAAGTCCTGTGAGTCTGCATTAGAAACGTTGGGGACCTCCCTGGTGGCACAAGGGGTTAAGCACAGCACTATGAAGCTATCCACAGCCTCTGCAGCACAAATTTGATCCCAGCTGGCCAGAGAGCTACCCACATGTCACAGTAGACCTTTACTGAATTGCCCGCTGCTCCCCTCAGCAGTATATTTCAGTCAATCTGCCTGTTCTGCTCCCCACTCTGTCTCTGGTGAATCCTCTCACCCCCTGCACCTCTGGCTTATACCTCAGTTCTTGCATGCATAAATAGATAAATCTTTTTTAAAAAGTAGAAACCACTTTGGGGAATGCAAAGTAAGAGAGTTTCTAAAATTGCTTTTATGGCACACTAGGAATCAATGGGTTACGCTGACCAGCAATGGGAGGATTTAGGAGTGATCTAGTCATTACTTTAAATTTAAACATTTTAAGTATTAGCATTTGTACATTTTCCTGGGGAAAGTGATGATCCATAGTTTTTATCAGTTCCTAGATCATTGCTCTAAATATGCCTTCCATTTCATGAATGTAAATACCAATTTAAGGTTATTAACTGTACCAAGGAAATACAGATTTAGGACTGAGTATGGCTATTGAGGAAGTTCACAAAGTTCTATGATTGGGTTTATCTGTTTCTAAACTATCTTTATTTAAAACATCAATTCAATAATTGGAAAGGAAACCACAGAGAATCCACTTTAATAAAGATTGAAATAAAGAGTTTGACTTTCTGTTTAAATTATGTGCCTCTTTACAATGGTGATTACTATTAATTTTAATTTTTATTGTAACACGATGCATAAAATCTAAGTAAAAATATACTTGTGTCTCTGAAGCACAAAATGAAAATGAACATTTATAAACTTTCCACACATCTTAAAAAATATAAGCACCATTACTATTAAATGTCACATTGCCTTTCATGAAACTAAATCAAGAACTTCTTTAAACCATTTTTCAAATTACTCTACCACACACTGATATAAAATATGCATCTCACTAAATATGACTACCAACTATCCAATATTTTCAAGAGTAAATCCTTACTAATAAGTAAACATACTTCAGTAAAACCAGTTTACCATAAATGCTTGATTCAGTTTTCTAGCTGCTGTGCCTTTCTGGTGGTGCAAGGGGTTAAGATGCAACCTATGAAGCTGTCTGCAACCACTGCAGCACGAGTTTGATCCCTGGCCAGGGAGCCACCCACATAGCACAGCAGACCTTCCTGACTCATGCACTGCTCCCCTCAGCAGTATATTTCAATAAATCTGCCTGTTCTATTCCCCATTCTGTCTCTGGTGAATCCTCTCACCCCCCACAGGTCTGGCCTGTACCCCAATTCTTGTATGTATAAATAAATTAATCTTTAAAAAAATGAAAATTAAATAATTTTCTAGTTGCTGATAAGCTCCAAATATTAAAAAGGACAGGCAGGAAAAATCTTTTGAAAGCAAATGTGGTTATTCTTTTCATTTCTTCTATTATTTGACACAATTTCAAAACTTTGATTTTACAGCATGTTTCTGGGTAGTATTTTTCTGGTCTCAATAATCTAAGTACACTGACTCCTATTATGCAGTTAAAAAAAATGGAAACTAAATTTTTACTATATATCGTGTTCCAATTTGGCAGGTCATGACTTTCAAAAGCATTAGATAATATACTTCACTTCCATTATTTCCAGTGGTCAACACAACAGAAATTCACATAAGAAACAGATTTTTGCAATTTCTGTTCTTGTTTAAAATGTGACCAAAATTCTTAAAGTTATGTAATTTTTAAAGTTACAACCAAAGCACAGGCAAAGGTTTTAAAATGCACTAGGTCTAATATTAGCTCTGCTTTGACAAAGACATGGTCTATATGAGTACACCAACTCTATCAATATAGAGAGAAACATTTACCTCTCTCACTGAATGGTTGTAAACACTAAATTGAAATTTTTTTTAAAGATTTATTTATTTATGGATACAAGAACTAGGGTATAGGCCAGAGGTGTCGGGGGTGAGAGGATTTACCAGAGACAGAGTAGGGAGCAGAACAGGCAGATTGACTGAAATTCACTGCTGAGGTGAGCAGTGGGTGAGTCAGGAAGGTCTGCTGTGCCATGTGGGTAGCTCCCTGGCCAGGCAGGGATTGAACTCATGCTGCAGAGGCTGTGGACAGCTTTATAGTGCTGTGCTTAACCCCTTGCACCACCAGGGATGCCCCTAAATTGAAATTTAAACGGGCTTCAAATTAAGAACTTATTGCAGCTACACATAAGAGTTTGGTTGACCCCTAAACTCTCATTCACCTCCAGATAGTTCCTATTTTAATGGAGCTTCAGAAGATGGGAAATAAAAACAAATGTAAATAAATTTGCTTTATTGTAGAGAATAACTATTTTTTGGTCAAATTATTTTCAGTATTCAGTTATGGACTAAAATTAAACAGTGATATATTTGACTCTGACTCCTCATATTCAATTAATTCCATAAGTCTGGAAAAATTATTCATCATACATTTCATCTATTTGGGTGAAAGAGGCATGTCTAAGAAATGTACATGTTTTTAATAAACTTGCTAGTGGTAGTAATAGCTTCATCAATTGATGCAAGGAAATTTCCCCATCAGTGAAATCATAGGTCTGTTTAAGTACAACTGTTTAAATACACTTTTTAAAACTTGTGATAATTTCACATGTAATAATTTTTAAGTTATCTATCGAATTATAGCCTCTGTGGATCTTATTGCTACAATTATGAAAAGTTACTATTGTCTAAAAACATTATAAACATGATACTTGTATAAGCATATAACCTCTTTTAATTTGGATGAAGAAATTTCTTCATCTAAGAGTTTATAAAAAACATTTTGAACTTTTCCCCTTCACACATATGCACACATGTGACTGACATAAAAACAGACTAAAGCCACCAGCAACTAAATACAACCAAAGTGACATTTAGCTACATCAAATCAATGTCAATAGGGGCCTCCTTGGTGGCTCAGCGGGTTGAGCGCAGTGCTGTGAAGCTGTCTGCAGCCTCCGTAGCGCCGGTTCGGTTCCTGCTGGCCAGGGAGATTTCCACATGGCGCAGCAGACCTCTCCTGTATCGCCTGCTGCTCCCCTCAGCAGTGCCTTCGCTCTGTCTGCCTATTCTGCTCCCCACTCTGTCTCTGGTGAATCCTCTCACCCTTCCACAACTCTGGCCTGTACCTCAGCTCTTGTATAAATTAAAAAATAAAATAAAATTAAAAAAAAAAATCAATGTCAAGAAACTTAAACTGGAGAAAATCTGAAATCTCACTTGCATTTAAGAGAGTCTAAGATTAATGATTTTCATGCAAATTGATTGTTGTGTAATTCAGCTAATGAATCAAGCTTAAGTTCATCCTAAAATCCTTTATTCTATGGATTTGGTCAGTTGGTCAGATCAGAAATATTCCTACTACTTCCATATCTAGTGTTAATTACATAAAATCTTATAAATGAATTAAAAGCAGTTATGAATTGACTTAAACTTCTTATCAGTAATCATCACCTTGGAAATCAGGGAAATGACAGATAGGAGGAATCTAGTGATATTCTAGAATCTGAACATAAATTCTCTCTTTAAACAAGTCTTTAGCTAAAGATAGTAACTTTACATCAAATTTTCCTTCCTGTAGTAGAGTGTTAGTTATATTCTAATTTTAATTATTTTGGATAAAAGTTACTTTAAATAAGAACTACAGAGTAATTTAACTTTCCCTAGGAAGTTAAATGGGTAATTCAATTCCACCACTCTATTGCATCTACAGATTTCACAATAGTTTCTAAGCTACCTTCACTTTGGTTTCCCCCAAATTTTTTCTTTCCAATTTCAGATGCTTAGGCAGCACCTCAGCCATTATTTTCAAAAATCTCCTTTGGCAATTCCAAACTCAAATCCAGTGAGCTTTTCTCCAGAGTCTGAGAACACATTAGCCTTTTACTCTTACTATATATTCAATTTATATAGCATAATAATAATCTACTGCATTTAAAAATAGAGAAAACTACTATTTAAAGTACTACATTTAGAAAGAATAATTATCCATATTTTCTGAAGAACTGCTTACATGTAAAAAGTATGTTTAAGAAAGTGCAGTGATTGAAATCTGTTGATAGGCAACAGGTCTGGTTCACGTATTATAGTTTATCGTGAGCTTACTACACTCAGAATATGCAGCACAAAAACAATGTAGTGTTAGGGTCATGTTCTCTGAAATCAGTGTGCCTCCCTGGATTCCAGATTCATTCAGATTAAATAATAGCATCCATTTCATGAATGTTGCTAAGGAACAGTGAAATAGTTCATCCACTAGTATTTGGAACAGTCTTGGGATTTGTAGTCATCTATCTGTGGTTAGTTTTGTTTCATTGAGACTTGACTATTTTTCAAATATAGTAACTCAGTTATACAGGTAGACACTGTCTACAATAATTTTTGATTTGTTCCCCTATCGTATTAGCAGATTTTTTGAGCTTTGGCAAAGTGTGTGACAGAAACAATTCTTAAGAGTTTTGTGGAAAATGAGGATAGTTGAGCTGAAGAGGAATAGGACTCATATTTTAAGAACTTAATGTATTTTATTTTAGTTTAATCAATACTCATGTAAACATCCTAATTTTTCTATGTAACAATAATCAGTGGTACTATGTTTCTTTTTTTTTTTCTTTATTAAGATTATGTTTGTTCTCATGCTATCCTTTCCAGCCTCTACATAGCCAACAGCACATTATTCTAGAGATTTGAAAAGCAGATGTGTGACAAATCATCACATCAATACATGTTTTTTAGAACATGATCTTAATGCTGCTAGGTACTAACATTAGTCCTACATTTGTATCTATGGACCAATTCAATTCACCCTCAAAACAGACCTATATATTGCAAAGTATCACCCATCTTTACAATGAAAACAATGTGCCTTAAAAGTCCCGATGCTTAATGGCATCCAGAGTGGAATTGGGAAGGGCAGGCATTGACCACAGAGAGATGGCTGCGAGCTCGTACTGGTGAACTCTGCAGGTATCTTTCTTCAATTTAATGATTCTGTTAAAGCATCAGGTATATGCTCATCCCTCCCCACCATTGAACAGAAAACCCTGACTCGCCACATTCAAAAGATCATACATTTTTTATCCTGTTACTAGAAAAGCATTTGAAAACTTATTGAAAACTCACCAATATAGCCCAGAACAGGTGTTAGTGCACGGGCTTTTGCATTCCATCATTGATGCTTTTCAGGGAAGCAAAGAAAATTCCATTTAAGAAGATATGTTATTGGTCTTCATAGTTCAACATCACTTGTAATCAGGGAAATGCAAATCAAAGCTATAATGAGATACCATCTTACACCAGTGAGAATGGCACATATTAAAAAACTAGCAACAACAAATGTTGGCAAGGATGTGGAGAAAAAGGAACTCTCCTGCACTGTTGGTGGGAGTGCAAACTGGTCCAACCACTGTGGAGAGCTGTGTGGAGATTTCTGGACCTACTAAACATAGAGCTTCCATATGATCCAGCAATTCCACTCCTTGGTATTAACCCAAAGGACACAGAAACATCAATTCCAAAGAGCACCTGCACCCCTATGTTTATAGCAGCACTGTTTACAATAGCTAAGCTTTGGAAACAGCCCAAATGCCCAAAAATAGATGACTGGATCAAGAAGATGTGGCCCATATACACCATGGGATATTACTCAGCATTCAAAAAAGATAAACACATGCAATTTGCAGCAACATGGATGGCGCTGGAAGGGATCATGCTCAGCAAAATAAGCCAGAAAGAAAAAGAAACATTCCGGACGGTCTCACTTATAGCAGGAATCTAGAAAACTTAAATAAGGGACCAGGAAAAAGAATAACTATAAGAAAGAAAATATCAAAATCAACAAACAACTATGAACCAGAGACACTCTATGGAGGGTGGGGGGCGGGGAAAGGAGGGAATGGGGTCAAAATAAGGGGGTTGTAATTGTATGGGGAATATAAAAATAAAATTTAAATTAAAAAAATTAAAATTAAAAAAAAAGAATTTTAAAGCTATGAAAATTTCCAGGTTGTACCGCTTCTCATGGTACTATGTTTCTTAAGGTATAATCTACATTTGCGAAAAATTTCAAATATTAACTGCTTAGCTTGCTTAATATTTATGTGCATCTCTGTGTTTATCTGTATGTATGTATGTATTCTCTACTGACATTAATATATAAAACATTCTTTCTCCCTAAACTTTCATTATGACTGTCTTAAGTTGAAATGTAACACTATCACTATCACTTCCACTCCGGTATCTGCTGTTCTAAATTCTATCAGGATCAGTAGGTTTGTCTGTTTTTTGAACTTCATATAAATAGATTCAGACAATATATGCCTCTTTCTTTACTGCAAAAATAATGTATTACAGATTTACTAACATTGTGCTGTTTGACAGCTTGTCCTTTTTTTTTTTTTAAATTGCTGTCCAGCATTCTATTGTTTGGCTCTAACACTATTTATTTTCCTTCTCATGCATACTAACGTATTTTCTAGTTTTGTGCGATTATGAATAAAACTTCTATGAATATTTTTCTATAAATCATTTTGTACAAATATGCACTCATAGCTCTCATATCTACCTAGAGTTGGAAATTCTAGGTCCTTTAGAAGGCATATGTTTATGAAAAAAATGCGGGATAGCTTTCTAAATGTATAGTTAGATATTCACTTTTCTACCAATGATGGGTTACTAGACTAGAGATAATAATTAGGACTGTCCACCTTTTTAATTTAAGTATTCTGGTGTGTGCAAAGACTTGTATTATTTTGCATTTCCATGACTAGTGATATTGGGTAGTTTTCCTTATTTTTTTTCTTCAGAACCATGGCATCAATAAAATCTTTATTTTTTAATATTTCTTTTTAAAAGTTATTATACATATATTTAATAAAATAAGAATATATGACACAGTCAAGGATTATGTTATATAAGTCAGTATGGAAAATATGTGTAAGAGTTGTAACATCCAGGTAGAAAAAAAAATAAGGCAGGCCCATGAGTTTAATGAGTAGAATTTAATCCATTTCTATTTAGCAGCAAGATGCCTTTAATTCAAATTAGTCTGAATTTGGCCCTACACATGCAATTTTGCCCTACACTGCTTCTCTTCATCAAAAAAGCTTTTACATGGCATTTCACAAAGTCTTCTTTCTCAATATTATAAAGTATTTCTAATCAAGTTATTATCAAAAAAAATTTTCATTAAAATATTTTTAAAAGATCATGGTTTAATAACCCTTAGTTGTGCAAGACTTTTTTCTGAACCAAAGATATAACCCTCTTTGCAAGTTAAAAAAAGATATATCCTTAGGAAATAAAATTAAAACACTAAATTTAGATATGAGAGGGAAAAAAATGAAGTCAAAGCTGAAACATATGGAGAATAGATTATGTTTTTAGAAAATGAATATTTTAAGTATTTAAATACATTAGGAAAAATTCAAAATTTAATTTAAAACAGAAATGCTTCTGAAAAGAATGTTTAAAAAGGATTTTTATGAGATAAAAGCATCTGAGTTTATAATAGTGGTTTTATTATATATAAATAATAAAAAATCTATTAAGACGCTTTATTGTCAACAACTGACAGAGTAATTAAACTATTATTTATATACTAAAATATATATTCAGTCAGAGCACTAGTAAGATGAGCTTAGAAAGTTTTAAAATAATTATTTCACAACATATTCAATTCAATTAGTGCCATTATTTAATATCAGATTAGAATTTATGGATAGTGAGAATCAAACTACGTATCTTTGAAGTTGTTGGAATTGCATTCTAGGGTTGCTTAATGGACTTTTTCATTTTAGCTGAATTACTAAATTATTTTGTTAACAACTCAAACATAAGATTAGTTATTCAAAATCTAACAAAAGAGGTAAAGGACCTATACAAAGAAAACTATAAAACACTGTTAAAAGAAATAGAAGACACAAAGAAATGGAAAGACATCCCCTGCTCATGGATTGGAAGAATAAACATTATTAAAATGGCCATCCTACCAAAAGCAATATACAGATTCAGTGCTATTCCAATCAAAATTTCAATGTCATTCTTCAAAGAAATAGAACAATTATTGATGAAATTCATATGGAATCACCAAAAACCCCGAATAGCCAAAGCTCTCCTGAAAAAAAAAAAAAAAAAAAGAAGGGAATGGAGGCATCACACTTCCAGACTTCAAACTATACTACAAAGCCATAATCATCAAAACTGCATGGTATTGGAACAAGAACAGACACACAGACCAATGGAATCAAATAGAAAATCCAGAAAAAACCCACAGATTTATGGTCAACTAATTTTTGACAAAGGAGCAAAGACTATGCATTGGAGCAAAGAAAGTTTGTTCAATAAATGGTGCTGGGAAAACTGGGTCGCTACATGCAAAAGAATGAAGCTTGACCACTACCTCATACCATACACAAAAATCAACTCAAAATGGATTAAAGAACTAGACATAAGACCTGAAACCATAAAATATATAGAAGGAATACAGGCAAAACACTACGTGATATGCACATCAAAGACATCTTTACAGACACATCACCCAAAGCAGTGATAGTGAAGGCAAAGATAAACAGCTGGGACTACATCAAATTAAAGAGCTTCTGCACAGCAAAAGAGATAGTAACAAAAACGAAGAGAAACCCCACCAACTGGGAGAACATTTTTGCACACAACACTAATGATAAAGGACTGATCACAAAAATCTGCAAAGAGCTGATGAGACTCAACAACAACAAAGAAAATAATCCAGTCAAAAAATGGGCAGAAGAGCTAAAAATAAACTTCTCTGAATAGGAAATGCAAATGGCCAACAGGCATATGAAAAAATGTTCAACATCACTAGTAATCAGAAAAATAAAAATCAAAACTACCATGAGATAGCATCTTACACCAGTGAGAATGGCATATATTAAAAAAACTAGCAACAACAAATGTTGGCAGGATGTGGAGAAAAAGGAACTCTTCTGCACTGCTGGTGGGAGTGCAAACTGGTCCAACCACTATGGAGAGCTGTGTGGAGATTTCTGGACCTACTAAACATAGAGCTTCCATATGATCCAGCAATTCCACTGCTAGGTATTTACCCAAAGGACACAGAAACATCAATTCCAAAGAGCACCTGCACCCCTATGTTTATAGCAGCACTATTTACAATAGCTAAGCTTTGGAAACAGCCCAAATGCCCAAAAATAGATGACTGGATCAAGAAGATGTGGCCCATATACACCATGGAATATTACTCAGCATTCAAAAAAGATAAACACATGCAATTTGCAGCAACATGGATGGCACTGGAAGGGATCATGCTCAGCGAAATAAGCCAGAAAGAAAAAGAAAAATACCAGATGGTATCACTTATAGCAGGAATCTAGATAACTTAAATAAGGGACCAGGAAAATGAATAACTATAAGAAAGTGAAAATCAAAATCAACAAAAAATATGAACCAGAGACACTCTATGGGGGGTAGGGGGGCAGGGAGGGGAGGGATTGGTGTCAAAATAAGGGGGTTGTAATTGTATGGGGAATATAAAAATAAAATTTATTAAAAAAAGATTAGTTATTCCAAAAAATTGCCCCCTTTTAAATTTTTATGTCTGAGTTGCTCATTTCTAAAAATGTTTGTCATATACCAGATGACAGGAAATGCCGATTTGTTCAATGATTAAGAGAAAAATTTCTGAGAAAATGATTTATGGTTTGCTAAAGGCTTCCTTACTCCTATATTTTATTAATATATAGGTGAATTTGAAGTTCCAAACTTATAGGTGTGATTCTACCGAAGAATTTATCTCTGCTCCCTTGATATGGAGCCTGACAATTTCTCCAAGAAAATTTACAAATATTCCATGCTAACTTCATTACAAATTTTATGCTATATTTATATAAGCAATTTTATTGAAGAACATACATTTCCTTCATCCTATTTATAATATTATACCTTAAATTAAATTTGATAAAAGATTAAGATTTTTTGAATCTAAAAACTAACCTTGAGTTATGATGAACATTCCTATCTTCAAAATGAACAGGCCATTGCCAGTTAGTAAATTTCTCTTTTTTAAGTGTTTTTCTTTGTATCATTACTATACTCAATGTAAAGGGCACTTATTTGCCTGTCTAGAATATGCTAATATTATAAATGTTTTAAAGGCACATTTAGAGTATATTTTTATATACTGACTATGTTACCATATAAAATATTTATTATATTAATCATATTAATTATATTAATTACATCATATAATTATCATATCCTGTATTACACCTAACCCTAAATATATTGATTTGTGCATGTATATAAAAGTATATAAACAGCATAGAATATATTAAATTAAATAAATGATGTATAAAATTGATTTTCAAATAATACAGTATTATATTATTTATTACACCTAAAATATGTTTAAATGTTTCTAAAAGTAATAACAAATGGATCAAATTTGACAAAGAAGTCTGGCTTACACTGACATCTAAATATGCAGATCAACACTGGTTGCATTTCAAACTTGGCAAAATTAATTCTCTTGACTAATGATAGAGATAAGAAAGAAAAACAACACATTATATTCTATTAGGATATCTAATAGCCAAAGTAATTTTAGATTAGATTAATTAGAAAAGTGTGGGCATCTTAATTATATCACTGTAGAAACAAAGCAACATCATCTTACTCTTTCAATCATGACAACAGATCAAATTAGACAGGGTATTTTGTTTCAGAAGATTTACACAAACAGATCATGACATGTAAAAAGCTTGCTTAGGGATGAATTAGATTTTTGCAAAGATTAATTGCAACATTAACTAAACTAAACAAAACCAGTATGAGGCAAGATCATGCGAGTGAGTCTAATCAATTTTGAGTAAATTTAAAGTAGTAATATTTGATGGATTTGATTTTAAAAACATCTGTCACATAAATTTCCCAGAGTTATTCCTGCTGTGCCAACACATTTACTTAGCAAAGTCAATCTGGGGGTTCAACAATGAAGTCCAAGACTTGGTCTGAACAGTGACCGTGACATTGACTGTGAGAGCCAACGGGGCAGATGGCCTCACCGGGTCAGCCTATAGGTGAAACGCTCTGGGAAATTAAAAATGCGAATTCTGGCTGTGCAGTTTAGAGCATTAAAAAATGTGCCTGATATTTAAATTTAAATAGAGCCAGTTCCTGGTTCCATAATTAGCAATATTAGAACCTAACTAACCAAACTAAACCTAAATAAATTAAATGCCCAAACCTAACTAAACAATGGTTGATTTTATCTTGTTACAAATACATATGAAGGGCAGACTTCATCACTCAAGATTTCATCTTATAGAAAAATGTTTCGAGAAACAAATTTCAAACATATAGTCTAAAAATGTCACCTAGTTGCCAAGTCTGAACTAGGAGTCCTTTAACATTTATTTTAACTTTATCTTTTTTTTTTATTTTGTCATAAATCAGGAACCACCAGCACCATTCCTAACCACATGATCCACATGAAGGATAGACAGTGGCTGCCACTTTATTTATATATTATTTTATTATGTATATATAATATTTATATATTTATATATATTTAACATTGTGTGTGTGTGTGTGTGTGTGTGTGTTGTTTCTACAAACATACCCCCAACCTCAGGTCTCCAATGGTATTTCCAGGGGCAATTAGTACAGTGACAAAAGATTTGAAGAACAACCCAGATTTTTTATATCATAACTATCTTTTATGTGAAACAATAGGTTTAAGGAATCAAAGAATAAAAAAATACAATATATTTAAAGTAACTTTTAACTTCTAATATTGTTTTTGCAGGTTGAATTCTAAATAAATAAGAAAGTGGTTAAGTTCTGGTATATGGGCTCAAAAATATGTTCAGTGCAACTATAGATAATTCCTCTGGGCATCCAATAATAATGTAAGGTGTTAGGAATTCAGAGGGGATTATTAAAAGGGATTATAGTATTCCACTCCCATCATCCTAAACTACATGTTCTGATCTAATCATTCCAGCTTTGCTAAAATTCTTTTTTTAATATAGTTCTGAATTTAATGGTTTGGAATATAGGATGTGAGTTCTAATATGTACCATTTATTATAATTACTCAGCATTATTGATGCAAATAGAGACTCATTTGTAACTTGTTCTCTTTAACAATAACCAGTGTGATTTAGTATTGCTTATACTTCCTCCTGTTAGTACTATTTCTTCAATACTAACATTTTTTATTGAGAAATTTTGTCTAAATTTATCCTTTATAGCTTTTATAAATAATAACTGTATGTATAACCCATTCATTCATTTAAAAATACTTGAGTAATAGTGGTCTATTCAAAAAATGTGTACAAATGATGATAAAATGGATAATTTAGAAAAATGTTACATGGTTCAAAGTATTTTATATTTCTACAATGAGTTTATTACCAATGTAATTAACATGAATATATTTTATATTCTGAGAATTCATTTACAACTAAAGTTCTGTATTGCCAAGTACTCATCAGGAAAGAATTGTAATTATTCTCTTTATTGAACATATTCTCTTGTGAAAAGAGATAAATACTACCAGACAGCGTATCCTGGAGCAATGGAAATGGTTAAAGGTTTCAGTTTCTAAGCACTTCCTTGGAAGCAAATTAAGTAGAAATTACTGAGATATCAAGAGCAGTGTAATTAAGCAGAATAGATACTAATGATCAATGCCAAAAGTGGTCCACGAGTCAGCAAAATAACTAAGCACAGCAAAGTGTTAGCTATCAATAAACATGAAAGTGGGATCTAAGTCAATTGAATGAAATGGATGAGCAGAGCAAATTTAACCAAGGCCTTCAAAGCACACTGCTCAAAAGTTAGTATTTATCATAGTCTGATGTCTTAGGTAAAAGCCTAAAAACACTTTTACCTTTATGATTCAGGTGCACTTTAAAAAACGCTGTGCACACATTCTGGTGCTACTTCCTCTTTTCAATCTTAAATAATAAAACTGTTCTCATCTTTGCATAACAGAGAGTTAGGTAAATTTGGTGTAAGAAATTATTTAATGGGTGTGAATTTCCAGGCCTGGAGGTCTATTGTCCAAACCACCAATATTTGAATTGACTGAAAGAAGGTTTCTCAATGAGAAAACTGGATGGAAATTACTTTAAGCAAGTCACAGTTCTGCAGTGGCCACAGCTCTCAACATGCACTTTTCTTTGTAACAGTTTTTCTTTTTTCCATAGAGGTAACAATGATTTATGACACCATATATGATCTAGAGGTGTAGGTTCATACCTCTTTAAATGTATGTAATACCACCACACCTGCCACCAAAGCACCAGTCATCTACCACAGCCTCTACATCCTCTCTTCCTCCACTCCCCACTCCCACCCTCCCATCTAGTAGCCTCAGATCTGCATGCAGAGTTCTAGGATATGCTTGAGCCTGGTTCTCTCTGTTCTTTTGTTTTGTTCCTTTGTATTTCGCTTCTGAGTAAAATCATCTGGCATGTGTCTTTTTCCTTCTGACTTATTTCAAGTAACATAATCCCTTCCAGCTCCATTCATGTTGCAATGGTAACTGGGCACTTTGTATTTATGCTAATATGCATGTTAATTTCCTGGCCCTGTAAGCACTTGAGTGTGTAACTTCTGGGATTAAATTTTGGCATACTGAGAACAAAAAAATTAGTGTTTCTCTCTCTATAGATAATGGGAAGTTTAGATTCTATTCTAATTTCCCTCTGCCTCTCAGCATATTTTACTTAAAACTTAATAGTTGATCCTGACTCCAAATTATGTTTTGCTCCCTTATAAACACAGTTGCTACCTCAGCTCTTATTTAGTTCCAGACAATATATTTTGATGGATTTCTTCTATAAGTTGTCTGTTTTTGCCGAGTAATGGGGCTCTCCATGGAGCTGGCAGTTCAAAGGAAACTAATTCTATTTGGAGTTTGATTGCTCATTTAATTGGCTGACACCGACATCCAAACTTACCATAAATTTATTATGAAATTTATCAATGTCAACTTGGGTTTCTCTACAAGTAACCACATCTTCCCAAATTATCATAGCTGTTATAATTCAACCTCAGTGCTTTTCCAACAAAGGCTAGATCTTTAATTTCCATAATGCCAGATGTAACCAATTTTGTTCTATGTATGAAGCTTAGAATACTTACAAATGACTTAATCAGATTTTTCACTTCAACTAGGGTCTTCTAGTTTTTGTTTCTGGTTTTTAAAATTTCCATTGTTTTTTCAAATCTTTAGAGTTCCATCACCTGCTTCAAATATAGTGATTTATAAGTATAGTATACCATTTCTTAGGGTACATCATATGTTCCAAAGCAGTCTCTTTGGAATCCATAGTCATTATCATTGGTAGGAAGAAAAGGTTGCAAAACATCATGATGCTTGTCATGCACTGTTGGAAGTGGAGCAGCTGCCAGATATTTATTGACAGAACTCAAGACTTAAGTGCTCTACTCATCAGAACTGACAAGGTCAGAGCAGCTCATAGGTAATAATGAAACTAATTCAAACATCTGTGATTACAGGATCATTTGACAACTATCTTTACTTCCTGCCTGGCTTATCTGAGTGGCCAACCTCTTAAAAAAAAATGAATAAACCTGATAATGTGCCATCACAGTTTCATTTTATCAAACTATTATCAACATTTTGGAAGTAGAAGTGTACATTTCCCTCCAGTTTATGCTTTCCTATGAAATATTTTATTATAAAAATGTATCTCCTGAACTTCAACAAGATGGCAACACAGATCATTCCTGACTCCAGTCCCCTACACAAGAACTACTAGCAACTATCCATAGACTACACAAAGTTATGAAATACCAGAACCTGGAGGTGAGGCAGAAGCATGTCTCTGAAACACACAAACTGAGAAGAACTGCATTAGAAGGGTGAGAAGGCTGGCCACACTCTGATGACATTACCACTCCTCCATTTGTGCATAGAGCCACACAGAGAGGACCAACTGCTTCTCCTGGGCCTACAGTGTCTCAAGAGGTAAAAGAAAGCCTAAGGTGAATATCCAATTCCCCTAGCATTGCAGGATGCTTTCTGGGAAGCTCAATCGGGTCTTGCCTCATAGGGTCACTGGAGGAATCCATAGCGTGCTACCCCTGGGCATCAGGGAGACATGAAGAAAGCAGCATTGGGATCCCAACAAGCATTGGGATCATGACAGACTACATTCCTGTTTGCAAGAGCACCTGAGATGAGACTCCTGCAAGCCGTTATGCCCACCTGCAGAGCCAAGCTGGGGACTCCATAAAGTTAGAGGGTTCAGTTGGTTCTGGCTAATTTAAGTCCCCAGCTAGTGAATGATTCCAGCTCTGGAACCCAGCAGCACATAGGTAGAAAAGCAAATGCCAGCTTGATGCAATTGTCGGAAATAGCTATTTGTCCAGCCATTCAAGAAGTCTAGCCTGAGAATCTTGTTAACTATGGAGTCCATCCTACAGTCCTGCTTGGACAGAACACCAAGAAAGCCTGTCAAGTATAACCAGATGCTATAGGTCTGAATTGAGACCCCGGGCAGTCTCAGAGCTCAGCCTACATACCATCCAGGCAGGGAGCCCAGCCTATAGGCCTGCTCTGCAGCAGACATCAGGCTATGGTTTGCCCGATAACAACACAGCCTGTGATGTTGCCCAGTTATGAAGCCCAGCTAGTGATTCCCTCTAATCAGAGCATAGCCCACAACCCTACCCAAATGCAGAGCAGTTGTGAGTGCCACAGAAAGATACAGCTGAGACCGGTCCCAAGAGTGCAGTCAGTAGTCAACATGATCATGCAATGTAACCAGAGGCACCCTGCTGTTGGGCAGCAGAGCCTAAGACTCCACCCAATTATAGAGCAATTGTGGAGCCCAGCCTCTTGCCTGCTCATTTATGAAATCTAAAGAGTGATACCACACTGCCAGAGAACACAGCCTGTTACCTTGATGAAACAGAGGTGATCGTAGAATTCAATTCAATAGCAATATATATATATATATATATATATATATTTATATGTGTGTGTGTGTTTGTGTATAGCGGTATCTATAAAAATTCCAATTAAAAATGGGTGAAAGTCTTCAACAGACATTTTCCAAAGATGTCCCAATGGCCAACAGGTACATGGAAAGATGTCACATCACTAATTAATAGGGAGATACAAGTAAAAACCACAGTAAGGTATCACCTCAAAACATTAAGACTGTATATTACAGAGCCTCCAAAGTGGTGCAGTGATTGAGTGCTGGGTTGCGAAGCTGCCCACAGCATCTGCAGTGCCAGTTCGATACCCAGCTGCCGGGTGAGGGTCCCACATGGCTCGCAGACCTCTCCTGCCACCCGCTGCTCCCCTCAGCAGTGTACTTCGCCAGTCTGCCTGCTCTGCTCTTCCCTCTGGCTCTGGTGAATTCTCTCACCCTCCCATGCTTCTGACTGTACCCAGTGCTTGTATAAATAAATAAATCTTTAACAAAAAAAAGAATGTATATTATAAAAAAAAGCTAAGAGAAACAAGGTTGGTATACGTATGGTGAAAATAGAACCTATATGCCTTGTTGTTGAGAATATAAATTATAGCCACTATGGGAAACAGGAAGGAGGTTTCTTAAAAAACTAAACATGAAACTACCATATGAGCCAGCGATTCCATTTCTGCCTATATATCTAAGAAACAAATCAGTATTTCAGAAATATATACACTTCCATGTTCATTGCATTATTATTTATAGCTAAGACTTGGAAAGAACCTAAATATCCATAAATGAATGAATGAAGTAAATGTAGTATGTACATAAATGTGAAATATTATTCGGTCATGAAAAAGGACATTCTGCCATTTGTGACAACATGAATGAACCCTGAAGGCATTAAGAAGTCAGATACAGAAAGAGAAAAAACTATGATCTCACTTGTATATGGAATTGAAAAAAGGCAAACTGACAGAAACAGAGACCAGAAGGTGAGCAGCACAGGATAAGAGAGTGGTAGCACCAGACCTATTTTCCTATGTGTAGGAAGTTGTACCAAGACCTCTTTTTCAGATACACAAGAGCCCACCACTTCTCCAGGGTCACATTAATGGGTTCAATGGGTGTTATAGATCTAAAAGGAAGGGAACTCTTAGTTTAACAGCATTTTCAACTATGTATTGAATGGTTTACCTTCAATAATCCATTATTTAATTAAAAGATAGTGATTTCTTCCTGGACTTTAATTAGTTATCTGAGGTGCCACTACTGTGAAGCCAAGCTGCTGAGGAAACAGGACAAGAAAGCACGTGGGAGGTGGGTCTTGTCACCTCCAGCACCTGCATCTTGATTGTGTTCCTCATAGTTAGTCTAATCACAATCTGCCCAGACAACGTTGTTCTCAGCACATACCAATTTTCTCTTCCTTGCAGCTATGTATCCTCGGCCTCTACAAAACACAAGATAAGTCCTAAGGGCAGTTTCCTTTCTCTGTCAAGAGGCTTTGACTGGTAGCCTCCCAGAATATTGGCCTCATAACAGGAAATAAACACAAAGGAAATTTGACCACTTCCGTTCCTGGCTTTTATAAAGACCTGTGCTGACACAGTTCCTCGCTGGAGAGCCATTCAGTCTTGTCAATGAAAATATCAGGTGCAAATCTTTTATTGCCTCCTCCCAACCTCTCCCACTTGTCTTTTCAAGGAGAATGCTCCTTCAAATACAAATGCTTTTAAAACATCTGTCATGAGCTTATTGTCAAAGTTCTGAGAAAAACAAAAACAGAAAGGGATGTAATTAAAGGAACGATGAGCAGACTTGTGGTGTTTAATCAGCAATGAGTTGATTTTGAACTTCACTGTAAGCCAGAAGTAATCATTGGTCTATTGTGAATCGCTTGCCTATCCCTAATATTCCTGGTCACTTTGCCTATGACAAGTGACAGCAGTTTCAACGCTGCCAACTTAGCCACAAGAGGAGGCAAACTGGATTATCTAAAGAGGAGATGTATAATTCGAGCATTGTCAACTGAATGTGTGGAAAAAGTATTTTATTTGAAAATGCAACATTTTACAATGTTGATAATGACTTCTTTATCCCCAGAGAAGAGACTGTTTGGCCAGATCTACCAAGTGGTAGCTGTCTTTGATGTTGCCCTGAAACATTATTGTATTTTGTAATTGCTGTATTTTGTAACACAAAGTTTAAACATGGGAGGAGTGTCAACATGTGCAAATACTAGGAAGCTGAAGGACATTTACACGGGGCTAGCTGTGTCACTAATAAGTTCTGCCAACTCTAGACAGTAAACCATAAAATCATTATATCTCTAAAAAACCTACTTATCTGTTTTATTTTATGAAAACAAAGGAGATGATTTGTTTAATTATATGTGGTAAGGTAAGGTCAAGCAATATATTTTTATGGCTCTAGAAATGTTCTCAGATTGTGATACAGAGTCAAAGATGAAATTACTGGGGGAAAAAAAATCTGAAACCATTGATTTAGGTGACCAGGATAAGTTCTCATTATGTGGTCATACTCATATAAATGATTCCAGAAATAGAGAAATTAGATTAAGAAAGGACCTTTCTAGATCTCACCTAGATAAAATTCATTTAGTCTGGGTTGCGGTATACCCCACCTCATTGCTTATAACAACAACAACAACAAAAGTTAATAAAAAGCAAAACATTACAGAAACAGTACATGAGAGAAATGTACATGTGAGAAATAGTATTGAAGCTTTTCAGAAAGGTCACCCAAGAGAAAAGGGTTATATTTCAAATGCAAAATGTGATTCATTATTCTCATAAATTACTACTCAATCATGCAAATCTAGGACCCAGGAGGGAAAAAGTATTGAGAAGGTTATGAACTTTAACTCTTATCCATCTTAGGAGAACAATTGGTCATGATAAGTCATTAAAAAGATGGTGGCATCTTGTTCCTTGAAAAATTTGAAATTAGAGGGCTGGCGAATCCTTTATATTCAGAAAGGTCAGATCTGGACTTAAAGTAGTCCTTTCCAACCTGCTGCGAACTCTTCCTATTTTTTTAAAGGCCATATTTAACCTTGGCCAAGGGCCCTCCTCGTAGTCTATTCTAACTTTCTTATATAACATCCAAAGTCATGAAAACCCCAGGGGTACCATATGGGCAATCAGGCAAGCTGATAAGCTGGAAAATCAACTAGCCTAGTTGGCAGTTGGGAGGTAAAAATCCTCATTAGTAGCATTTGTCAATTTCTTTGGTGATTCACTGATTGACTTTAAGTGACCAACTTGATGAAACATGGCATTGAGAAGAGACCACAGGGCCTCCCGGGTGGTCCAGAGGTTGAGCTCTGGGTTGCGAAGCTGCCCGCAGCTTCTGCAGCACCAGTTTGATCCCCGGCTGCTCCCTGGCCACTGGAGGAGGGTCCCACATGGTGCGTAGACCTCTCCTGCCGCCCGCTGCTCCCCTCAGCAGCGTACTTCGGTCCTTCTGCCTGCTCTGCTCCCCGCTCTGGCTCTGGTGAATTATCTCACCCTCCCGCGCTTCTGACTGTACCCAGTGCTTGTATAAATAAATAAATAAATAAATAAATAAATAAATAAATAAATAAATAAATCTTTAAAAAAATAACAAATAAAATCAGAAGAGGATAAGAAAAGGCTAATGACAATAAACATAATAAAACTAATAAATATTATTAAAAAAAGAGAAGAGACAGTGACACATTTAAATAGTATGTCTGTCATACAGACCAAGAGATGAAAATAATCCCCAAAACATAGGTATTAGCACAATGTAGTAAAACTAATTAGGAAATGGTGAGTTCTAATTATTTATTACCTTGGTTTTCACATAATACATTTTAGGCTAAGTTCATATAATTTAATTTTAATAATGGCTGGGCTTAACCACCAGTTCTGAAAATCCTGTGTGTATACTAATTGACTTTCAAGAGCTGTTATCAAGTGGTTGCACCACATTAATGGCTTTGACTGAATTGCTATTCGTGATTTGGTGGCATGGTGGATTCTAGATGTTAAAATAAAATCAGGGAACTTGTCCCCAGCAAGTAGAGTGTTCTGGACTCTCAGTTTTAAAAAAGAGGGCCATCTGTAGTTCTCAGACACTCCTTATGTTAGAGGGAAGGATGTCCTGAGCAAACTCCATACAGGCTTTGTGGATGCCACCCCTACTCCATCAAAATACTGGGAACTACAAATCCCAGGATCCCCAAAGGGAAGCTGTGAGGACCTAAGGGCTGAGTTAAGCAGCCATTTTCTCTGTTTGTAAATAAAAACCAGCCATGATAGTGGGGTCAGGGCATTTGGCTTGTGCTCTTGGCCAGCAGGTTTCGTCCGGGTGGGTCACTTGGGATTCCAGGTCGGTGGAATGGGTAAGGCACATTTAAGAATTTATCTCCCTCTTTTCTCCCTGAATTGTACATTTCCTCATTTTCCTTTCCCTTGTAAGTAAACTTTTGTTAACCTTTTGTGTGTGCCTGCAGTGTAAGTCCCTTTTAAGCACACAGGTGAGGACCCACAGTCAGGCAACCCGTTTTATATCGGTGTTGCCCTGTAATACTTAGAGATTCTGATGAAAACTGAAGAAGTTAAGTCTCAGAAAAATTTATATATATATATATATATATATATATATGCAAATAATTATACAACTTTTTCTTCTATTTGTAGTGACTTGTTACTTTCTCTCCCCAGTTGCTACAGCCACTTTGAGTGTGCAGGCAAGTGTGAGGAAATGACTGATACAGCCATTAGGGGAGAAAGTGACCAGGGCTTGGGGGACTCACCAAGGGACAGTGCTACATGATCTTACAAAATTCATTTTCTCTCAAAATGGGTGGCTTAAAACAACAGAATTTATTTCTTGCAGTTCTAGAGGCCCAACATTCAAAACTAAGGTTTCAACGGGCGGGCTCACACATCTTCTGAGATTCCAGGTAGGATCCTGCATAACTCCCTGGCTTCCTGTGGTGGCCACAAACCCTTGGTATTCCTTGACAAATAGCCTCATCACACTTTTATCTGTTGCCACATGGCATTTTCCTGGAATGCCTGCGTGTCCTCTAATAAGGACACCTGTTATATTGGAATAATAACCCACCCTGATCTAATATGACATCATCTTAACTAATCACATCTGCAGCTCCCTCTTTCCAAATAAGATGACATTCTCAGGGACTGGGTTGGGGTGTAAACCTATCTTTTGGGGCGACACAATTCAATCTCTAACAGGCATTAGGTTAGTTATTACATAAACTATGACTGACAATGATTGATCCTATATTTAAAGCATTTCTCCCCAAAATAATCATTTCCTCAATGTATTATTTCTCTCACTGCTTTGGAAGGTATGGTGTTTGTATTTTTAACAGAGAAAAGAGCTGACTCATAGATAGAAAAAAATAAATACCCCAAATCATCGAATGTAACAAGAAAGGAGCTGAGAATTTTGTCAGATTTGAAGTTAGGGTCTTTTTCAAAGCCCAGATTTATATTCTTCTTCATCATGGCGCTTTATCAAGTTTTGCTCTCACCCTTTTCTGAGTGTGCTCCATGCCTAGTCAGCCCCATCTAAACATAAGAAAGTACATACATTACCAACAAATGAATTGAAATATTCTATCCCAAAGGTCATTCAACCTTATGCATAAAATAAGTACATTTTGGCTTCAGCAACACAAAGAGCTTTAATCTACTAAAACAGCCACTGTTTGTCAGCTACATCTTATTGTTAGTTTTTTTTTTTGTTGTTGTTGTTGTTGGAGGGGAGGGGACTGTACTGTTCCTTTATAAGTAGAATCTGATGTTTTTGAACACAAAGATAAAAATACAAATAATATTATTGTTGCTCAAAAAAAGAAAATATATTTCAAAATGATTCAGTCTATTGGGTTTTCACTGAACAAGTCAGAAAGGCCTTGAAAAATCAGACCTACTGCATTCAGTCTTAACAGACAGCTACTGAAGGCCCACTATGTGCAAAGGCCAGAAAAACAGTGGAGTTCAAAGGAAGAAGTCTGCTGTACCACATGTGGGTCAGCTCCCTGGCCGGGGATCAAACGCTGGCCATAGCAGTGATAGTGCTGAGACTTAACTCCTCGAACACCAGGGAACCTGAGGAATTTAATGTTTCAAATGTTACTAACCAATTTAAAATACAGTTGAGAAACATGTTTGGTAGAGAAATAAGTACTTGTTATAGGAATGCATATTATCATTAGTTGTTGGTCTGACAATTGTTAAATGGCAAGTTGTGAGACAAAAAAATCTCAAAATATATTTCAATTATGTTTTCATCCTCATAGAAGGAACCTAATTGCGTATGCATGTCAAAAATATGAAAATGCATTGAACAATTAGGTTTGTCAAATGTATTTGCAATGGGAAATTTGATCCACTGAAACCTCCCTTAAACAGGCATATGAAAAAATGTTCAACATCACTTGTAATCAGGGAAATGAAAATCAAAACTACAATGAGATACCATCTTATACCAGTGAGAAAGGCACATATTAAAAAAACTAGCAACAACAAATGTTGGGAAGGATGTGGAGAAAAAGGAACTTTCCTGCATGGCTGGTGGAAGTGCAAACTGGTTCAACCACTATGGAGAGCTGTGTGGAGATTCCTCAACCTGCTAAAGATGGAGATTCCATATGATCCAGCAATTCCACTTCTAGGTATTTACCCAAAGGACACAGAAACAATAATTCAAAAGAGCACCTGCACCCCTATGTTTATAGCAGCACTATTTACAACAGCTAAGCTATCGAAACAACCCAAATCCCCAAAAGTAGATGACTGGATCAAGAAGATGTGGTACATATATACAATGGAATATTACTCAGCAATCAAAAAAAAAGATAAACTCATGCAATTTGCAGCAACATGGATGGAGCTGGAAGGGACCATGCTCAGCGAAATAAGCCAGAAAGAAAAAGAAAAATAACAGATGGTCTCACTCATAGCAGGAATTTAGAAAACCTAAATAAGGGACCAGGAAAAAGACTAATTATAATGAAGTAAAAATCAAAATCAACAAGCAATTATTAACCAGAGACACACTATAGGGCAGGGGAGGAGGGAGTAGGATCAAAACAAGGTGGGGGGGAATTGTATGGGTACTATAACCAAGATGAAAATTCATACATTGTTTAAAAATGAAAAGTGATGTAAAAAATAAAATTAAAAAAATAGTAAGATTACATAATTCAAATAAAAGGTTAAGTCAGAATTGAAAAAAAATAAATTTGTTACGCAGGCTATCAGAAGAATTTTGGTTTATAAAATTATGGAACAGTCAAAAAGGCTTCTAATTTATAAATGTAACTAGAATTATCCTTCCAACTAAATTTTAATTTCTATTCTGAAATGCAAACATTGTATATGCCACCAAATATACATTAATTGTTATTAAGGTTATGTTTACATAATATACTGACACATTCCAGTTTGAGTATCACGAGTTCATGCTTTTCAAGAAAGCTGGGTATTGATACATTCAGCATTACTCAGGATACTTCGATTTTGTAATGTGTGGATTTCTCTTTTTTTTTTCTCTTATTTTTTTTAAATATTCTATTTTCAAGAGAAGAATGTATATGGAAATAACAATTGCTTCCTTTCTCTCTCTCTCCCCTCATAATCTTAAAATGGTACAAATTTTGAGAAATATTTTCCAAGAATCTACTATTTTATTCACTTTTCTCAAAGACATTCTTAAAAACAGCATATTCTGTCTTTAAATCCAAGTGGCAAGAAGACAAAGCAATGAAACTCAAAGGATCTAAATAGTTGTTTTTCATAGAAATTGATAGGTAATGTTAATTTTAGTAATTTTAAAGAAATTTAAGCAGTATAACTATTTCTGGTACTTAGTAGCCTCACTTACTAGGTTGAGATTTCTTTCTTTTTTTTTTTTTTGTTAATAAAACCAAGCTGAATATGTTTCTTAATGTGGGCAATACTCAACATGGCCATTTACATGAGTAAGACATTTTTCATATTGCAATTCCTGATCATTCAAATAAAAATGAAGATTTTTAAAAACATGACCTGATTCAAAGAAAACTTTTCATTCACCCAATTCAAGCATGACACAGAGAGGAAGAGCTGCCATTCCCCTAGGTAACACAGGAGAAAAATGGTAGGGAAATATCAGAACATATAAAAAATGGGAGCACACAGTGTTGTTGTTTTTTCCTACAAGATAGAGATTTTAATTCTGTCACTGAAATCCAGAAACATGCACTGAGGAAAGTTACATTGTATGCCCTCAATTCCCAGATCCACTAAAAACTCCCCTAATCTACCCTTTTACCTCTGTTCAAGTGAACTTGAACATTGCCAGGTCATAATATACTAGATAGTCATTTTTCATACAGAATTCCTTTGACAATCAGTCACTGAATCAAGATTTATAACTATATGAGGCAAAATTTCCCATTTGAATGTAACGGTAAGAGACATTACATTCACATTACAGGCGGTCCTTGTTGTGAAAGGGATTCTCGAATTCTCTGATATACAGGAGTTAGAATATTCTAGAATTATAGTGTGCTACTTTCATTTTTCCTTCCATGGCATATAACATTCTTGTACACTGGAGTCAGAATCCACTTAGAGCTCCCTACACAAAATTAAACCAGCAAAAAACATTTCACATTCTCCCTATTTTTGACTAGCCTATCAAGCCTCATAACAACTCGTCAAAGTTTTATGGGTCTCAGAAGATATAATACAATAAGTATCCTTTCATGTCAGGGATATTTTCTAACTTTAGATTTAACTTATTTTTATTGAAACTGGAACAATCAATAAAACAACAACAAAAAAATAAAACAAAACAAACAACAACAACAAAAAAAAACACTGGGCTTCCCTGCTGGATCAGGGGTTAAAGACAGAAAGACAGAGTGCTATCAAGCTATGGACTGCAGCCACTGCAGCAGGAGTTCGATCCCTGGCTGGCCAGGGAGCAACCCACATGACATAGCAGACCTCTCCTTGCCCGCTGCTCCCCTCAGCAGTGTAATTCAGTAGATCTGTCTGTTCTGCTCCCCACTATGTCTCTGGTGAATCCTCTCACCACCCCCCTGCACCTTTGGTCTACACCCCAGTTCTTGTATGCATGAAAACATAAATCTTAAAAACAAAACAAAACAAAAAAAACACTGATTCCCAGGTTCAGCCCTCTAAGAAGATACTGCAACATGCCAAGGTTGGTAATGCACTTGTCCCACATGAGATGTCCTAAATTAAGTCATCAGAGGGAGGGATCAAGAAAATCATGTGCTCTGAGTTATACTGATTGATGATGAGTTTGCGCAACTGCCTTAAATAGCAATTCTTTGTCTCTTGAGAATTAGTGGCTGGAGAAGTGGTATTGGGCATCTTAAAAAATGATAAAATCAATCTCCGCTACAGAAGCAGAGGCACAAGTTATAGAAATTAACCATAGAAGTGGAGAGTTGGAAGGAATCTAAGAGGTCACTTATTCAGACATCCTGCATCCTGTCAACTACCTGAATAGGATTCATCCAGAACTTGCTTGACTTCTTCTATTTCTAGATGGGTTACTGGGAAGTTCCCATTGAAAGAGCTGTACTCTCCCGTGAGCATCAACACTTTGCATTTAATTCTTTTTATAAGATTTGGGGAGGGTGCCACCTGTGCATCCAGCCCTGTACTGAACTTCACGGTGCTAGTCAAAGACAGGAAACACACTCTTCCTCTTCCATGTGGCAAGGGAACAAAAGAAGCTCACAGAAACAGAGACCTATGGAGAGGCAGCAGTGTCATGCTCCCAGCACTCATTTGAGGTGGGGGTCCCATGGCCTCAATGTTCATGGGTCATGTCTCCTCAAAATTCCTACATGAAATCCAAATCCTCAGCACAATGGTATTAGAAAGCAGGACCTGTCGGAGGCGATTAGGTCATGGATGCAATTAATGCCCTTATAAATGAGCTCCCAGAGAGCTCCTTCCTCCCCTTTTCTAAGCGAAGCCACAGCAAACAGCCTCTCACCAGACACAGAGTCTGTCAGCACCTTGACCTGGGACTTCCTAGCCTCTAGAAATGTGAGGAATAAATATCTGTTGTTTAGAAGCCAGTCAATTATTTTTGTTATAGCAGCCCAAACAGAATAAGACGGGGGGAGGGGCATTTAGGTATGTCACTTGGTTTCTCAGAATCTACAAGCAGTAACTGTAACAACTCATAAGATTGTTTTAGGAATTAAAATTCAAAAAAATTGTTTAACTTGTGAGACAGACAGAAAAAATATCAAATGCTGATATAATATCCCATGCAGATTTATGTGGTTAACGTCCTACTTTGGGCTATAATTTAACTGCTACCTATGGAAGAAGCAATTATATATTTTCCCTTTTGTACTGAGTGCTTATCATAGTTTTGGGCTTATCATAGTTTCAGTGTTTAGTAAAGGTCTGCTAAATTAATCCAAAGGAGCACTGGGATCTCACAAACTGTGATACTGCTATACAATAAATATAGTTTAGAAGCAGGAAAGTCTGACTATAAGGATTAAATAATAAAGTCATTTTTAGTTTGCAAGTTTAAGTATGGTGCGTCCTATAATACTGATCTAGAGGGTAAATGACAGGATGGGGCTGAATGCAAAGTTATGGACATTTCCACACAGAAAGGAAGGATGGAATCATGAAGGAAAAGAAAAGAGAAGCATCACCTCGCCAAGAAAGAGAAGCTCAGCTATGAACGTGTTTATGTTTCCAAAGTTCACTTTAAATTTATTTTTAAGAAAAGAGACAGACATATGTTACAGTAGTGTTTTCACAATGTCCACTGGCAAAATATTCAAAGGTCAGATCAAAGAAACAATCTTGTTAGGTATATATTATTTTAAATAAAATTATGGTTAAAATGCCTAAGCTTAAGAAAATATATATTTCAGTCAGATGTACAATTGTTTCTAGAGAAGGAAATTTGATGAGTTTAACTCTTCTCCATCTTATTTTTTTTAATGATTTATTTATTTATTTATACAAGCACTGGGTACAGTCAGAAGCGCGGGAGGGTGAGAGAATTCACCAGAGCCAGAGCAGGGAGCAGAACAGGCAGATGGACGAAGTACATCTGAGGGGAGCAGCGGGTGGCAGGAGAGGTTTGCGCCCCATGTGGGACCCTCACCGGTGGCCAGGGATCGAACTGGCGTTGCAGAGGCTGCGGGCAACTTCGCAGCCCAGCGCAAAACCACTGCGCCACCAGGGGAGGTCCAACTCTTCTCCATCTTACTCCATCAACTCTAACTAAAGGACAATATGAAGATTTAGAATCAGTATTTTAAGAGATTCCAATCAGAAGGGGTGTTCCCTGTAAGTGGCCTCTTCAAGAGCTCTATCATTCTCTGTAGCCAAAGTTATATTACCCTAGTAGATGGCAAAAGAATAGCTGCTTGAATTTGAACAACTAATCTTGTGAATAAAAACCTGTGTTTCATCACCTACAAAACAGCTTAAACCTAAAAGTCAATAGTGCATTGCTGTGTGAGTATACAGCAGGACCTACATGGGTACATTTTTTCTCAACAAAGTGTGCTTTAAGAACATATATCAATGTTATTGGGACTGTCCTCATACAGAATTCACATCTTTCTTCTTTCTAATATAGAGATAAAACTTTTATATGCATGACATATAAGCTGGGATAAGTTTCTTTTAGTGGATAGAAATAAACGCTTGAGTACAAAATGTTTCATCATCTCCACTGTTTATATCTACCTGTTTTTTTAAAATAACATACTTATAGATTTTACAACTGGATGTACAATAATCAAGGGCTGAATATAAACCAGATTAAGGTACATAATTGAGAGTTTTTCATTCCTAAAATATGTGTGAAATTTTCTCACAAAACATCTCTCCTTGATATGATTTTAGTTATGTCTACAGAGGAGCCCACCTTTAATAAGTAGAATAAAAAATGTCAATCATCTGAATGTTTCAATATAAACTGGATAGTCTGACAAGATGTGAACTTTCTGCTTTCTGTTATATCTTTCTTTACTAATCATATAAAATGAGAGGAAGGACTTTTTTTTTACAGTAAGACCTAGAAATGTGAAATGTGGGTAACACATAAATATCCATAGTTTCCCCTTTTAGAATAAAAAGCTATTTTTGGTCTAAATCTGTGTGCATTTTACATTTTATATTCTATAATGTTCAAGACATTTCAAATTATTTTTGGAATGGGGTATAGTGTAAATAAATAAAACCTCCAGTACAATGTTCATTAAGTAACCGGTAAACACTAAAAAACAAATTACCTAAATTCCTCAACTGACTTAAAAGGTTGTAAATATTGGCAGCTTTGCTGATTAAATAGCTTGAGCTTTCTTGCTGGGCAATATTGATAAGAAGGGAAAACTATTATATTGGCAGAAAGTAATGTATGAGGTAAAGTAATTATTATATGAAATTCATTGTTCAGACTGGCTGGAAATATTTTTCATGTTATGTTAGTAGAGACAGAATGTGCTAAATCAGGGAACAAAGAAGACAAAGTGGGAAAAATGGAAATGTCTCTAGGACTGCCAGTGTTTAGATGGGTCTGATCCCAAGAGTGGGACAAACAAGAGACACACCTGGCTGGACTCTGCCAACAGGGAAGAGGGGACTGATGAAAGGGAATAATTTGCACATTTGGGTGCCCACTGGTCATTTCCTCTGCTACTCTGCTACAAATGAACCATGATAAGAAGGTCATATAATGAGAAAACACACATTAAATGGATGAAGACTATTCAAGGAAACAAATGTTACCCTAATTTCTACCTTGAGGAGTTTGGCAGCAGTTGTGTAGTCAACAAATGATAAAGACACAAGGTGATGGGCTTATAAAACAGCTTGGTCATGCTCTGCCTGAAAGAGAAGGAATGTTCTGGCAACAGTACATCATTTTACTATTTTGTCTTATTTATTCATCTTGATAGATATGGTACATGGGCAGATTCAGCAGGATTGAAAGTCATAGAGGTCACTGTCCTGGTGGAAACCTTAATGGATTTTACTGCTTATTAACCAGAGGGTTAATAAAGATAGAAAGGGAAATGAAAGCTCTTGACTTCTGTTTTACCTTAAAAATATTGTTTTTGTTTTTTTGGGTTTTTTTGGTAAATTATCAGACTTAAGATGTTCTTTAATATCCTTTCAAAATATACTAAAGTTAGTGGATATAAATCAAGATTGACTATGTCCATAAAGACTTCTGAAGAAAAGATGGAATTTGAGGGAATGGCTAGATTTCAATGGAGCACTTTTTGGTTGGATAAATGGAAGAGCAAAAAAGTGAGGTCATCTCAAATTTTTAAACAAAGCAGGTAAAATTAAGACACAAGACATTTACAATGAGATTGGGGAAGGGTGGCAGGAGAGGAGCTTCCTTTTTTCAGAATAACCTGAAAGGTAAACAAGATCAACATTGCACCCAGAGGTTCCTGTGACTTGGGGCAAAGCTGGAACCTGGAACACCTCTTAGATATCAATAAACCAGCACAGATTTCATCACATAAATCACAGTTCTTTGGGTAGGACCCCCTAGGAGAGGACTGCTAAATACACACTTAAGTGTGGGTAGATGTGTAGAGAAGCACACATCTACCAGATACTCCCACTGGATACTCCCAGCGGGCCAGATTCACAAATTAACAGTGTGTTCTTCCTCCCTTGGGATGGGTACTGCACTTTTGAATTGTACTGACAACATGAAGACTACAGATACTTAGGTTTGGGACCTCAGAAAGGAAGGCTACCAGCCCTCTCACTCCCACTGGATCATCCAGGCTCTTCCCTCATTCCATCATAGCAGCTACAAGATTATATTTCCAGACTTGTGGTAGCCCAGAAAAGTCAAACATCTAAAATGATATAAAATCAGGAAAAGCTTGAAAAAAACATTCTTTAAATCATTAATTTAAAAGGGCACCTGCACCCCTGTTTTTATAGCAGCACTATTTACAATAGCTAAGCTATGGAAGCAACCCAAATGCCCAAAAATAGATGACTGGATCAAGAAGATGTAGTAAATATATATAATGGAATATTACTCAGCATTCAAAAAAGATAAACTTATGCAATTTGTAGCAACATGGATGGAGCTGGAAGGGATCATGCTCAGAGAAATAAGCCAGAAAGAAAAAGAAAAATACCAGATGGTCTCACTCATAGCAGGAATTTAGAAAATATAAATAAGGGACCAGGAAAAAGGCTAATTATAATAAAGTAAAAATAGAAATCAACAAGCAACTATAAAACACAGACACACTACGGTGGGTGGGGGTAAGGAGGGATTACAGTCTTAATAAGAGGGGTCAGAATTGTATGGGGACTAAAACCAATATGAAAATGCATACATTGTGCAAAAATGAAAAATGATGTAAAATATATAAAATTAAATTAAATTAAAAAAAATGACCCTACAGCACCACCTTTTGGAATAGAAGTAATCCAAATCCCTAGCTACCACTACAGACATTTCACAAAAAGAGAGAAATCTGAAGCAACAAGATGGGGAGATGGAAAAATATAACTCATAGCACCTTGAGAACTCAGGGGAGTATGTCACAGGGAGAAAACAACTTTCCAGAATCAACCACAAAGATACAAAAGATTTTATCTTCCTATCAGATACAGTGATCTTAGAAATAAATTTAGGGACTCCCTGGTGGTGCAGCAGGTTGAGCGCAGCGCTATGAAGCTGTCCACAGCCTCTGCAGTGCAGGTTCGATTCCCGGCCAGCCAGGGAGATTCCCACATGGTGTGGCAGACCTCTCCTGTCGCACCTGTTGCTCCCCTCAGCAGTGTCTTCGGTCTGTCTGCCTGTTCTGCTCCCCGCTCTGTCTCTGGTGAATTCTCTCACTCTCCTGTGCCTCTGGCCTATACCCCATCTCTTGTATAAAAATAAATAAATCTTAAAAAAAAAGAAATTTAATAAACAGAAAATAGAAATTAAACTTTTAATAAGAAAATAACAGATATGCAGGATGTATAAAGTTACAGAAGCAGAACAGACCAAGTAGAAGATCAGGTAAGTGACTTTCAGGATGGTAATGCACAAAGAATGTAAGTGGAAATAGAAAGAGAAATTCAAAGAAAAAAAAAGTGAACAAACACTTTGAGAACTACCCAACTCCATGAAGAATGGTGATGTAAGAATAATGGGTACTCCAGAAGTGAATTAAGAGAGATGGGAACAGAGAATATATTTAAAAAATAATACATGAAATCTTCCCAAATATGGGAGAGAAACAAAATATACAAGCTCATGAAGCTAAAAGAACACCTGTTTATCTAAACACAATTAAGACCTGTAACAAGACACACAGTTATGAAAATTCCAAGAGTTAAACACAAAGAAATGATATTGAAGTTTGCTGGGAAAAAGCAGATAACTTAGAAAGGTACTCACATAAGACTTGCATCAGACTATCTGAGGAAGCCCTACAGGCAAGGAGAGAATGAAATGATGCATTCAAAATATTAAAGATAAAAGCCGCCATCCAAGAATACCCTATCCTGCAAGATTCTCCTTCAAACATGAGGGAGAAATTAAGGCCTACACAAAGAGAAACTCAAGGAGCTTATTGAATATTGAATTGAAGGGAGCTTTCTTATCTAACTCGAAGAGAAGAAAATCCACAAAAAAACTAAACAAGGAAGTAAACAGAACCAGAAAGACAAAATGGCAGTAGCAGATTCTCATATATGAATAATCACCATAAATGTAAGTGGACTGAACTCACCAATAAAAAAGGCACAAAGGGACAGGAAATTAACACAATGCAAAGGACCCAAAATGAGCTAAGAGAAGTGTTGACATTGAAGAAGCCTTGAAATACTGTATAGAATAGTACAGAACTTCACCATATTTGCATTATTCATTTGAGAAACTATTTCATCTATAAATTAGAACAGGTAGTTATGATAAAGAGAAATAGAAGAATAAAGAATTCTTGGAAGCTTAAGACTCTGCAAAATCAGGAAATTTATTTTTAACTGAATAAAAGTGAATGGACTAGAATAAAGGTTAATAGACTTAGAGAATTAACCCAGAATGCCAATATCCATCTAGCTCACTTTTTTTTTTTTTTTTTTTTTTTGTGGGACCCTTGCTGGTGGCCAGGGATCGAACTGGCGCTGCAGAGGCTGTGGGCAGCCTTACAATCCAGCACTCAACCGCTGCGCCACCAGGGGAGGCCCCTAGCTCACTTTAATAAAAGGCACAAAATATGAAATGTCTGGAAAAAAAAAATAAAGAAAATAGAAAATATTCCAGAACTGAAAAAAATGACAACTCTCTTCAAAATAAAATGGTTTTTCTGTGGGTAAGTGCCCATCAAGACCCATAGCTACTCATAACTCAATGAAATGTCAAGTTCCCAAAGATTTAGAGAAGATCATAATTGTTTCCAAAAGGAACTAGAATCCATCTATAAGGAAATGAGAATTAAATTGGCATTATATTTCTTATCAGTGACTTTGAATGCCATAAGACAATACAGCCATGTCTTCAAATTTTTGTAGGAAAATAACTTTGAACTTCAAAATTCTACTTTCAGTCATACTATTATGATGGCAAAATGATGATATTTGACATATGCTGGGACTTAAATCTTTTAGCTTTCAAATTATTTCTGAAACATTGCTTATAAATGTGCAAAATAAGTAAAAAGCAAAAAATAAACCCCAAAACAGAAAAGGTGGACAGAAATAAAAACATAATAAACATAACTGAGTAATAATGAACTAGTAGTGAAGGGGGGAGGGGATTCTGAAATGACAGTTATGCTGCAGAACTAAAAAAGTATTGATTTCAAATTCCTATAGTAATTCGTAGCTCCAAGGGGAAAAAATGATGTCCTTAAGACTGATGTGTTTTCACTTAATAATGGTACATGATTAAGGAATGGGTAATTGTGGAGATAATGGAGACACTTGCTATTCTTAGAGTATAAAGTCATTTTAAATTCCAGGAAAAGCAAGAGGGAAAATCATACTCAAACATCAGACAAATTGCCATAAGTTGGCTGGGAAGTCACTTGATTCCATGCTTTAGAGGCACATGTTTGGGAGGAAAAGGTTGACATTTATTTTCTATGGGTCCAGTTATAGGACTTGGCTCATAATTATGACATATAATTTTGTTTGTTTTAAATTTAATAATCAATCTATATTAACTAACCTATAATTAAATCTTAATTATGATTTAAAAAGTCCATGGAAGATACCATGCAATCAATGGTTTGAATAAATACATAGTTAATAACAGCAGTTTTCTGGAAATCATGTTTGACACTAACACAATAATTTAATTTGTCAAAAAACCCTCATGATATACCTTTTAGTATATATTGCTTTTCCTTTATGAGATCTTCATGCTTAATTTAATTTGCTATGAGAGAATCAAACATATAACGTGGAAGTAAAAACAACTAGGAATAGTCTCTGGATAATTGTCAAAAATGAGTAAATCTTCAAGCTTGAAAACTTTGTTCTGCCTCACACTTCAGAGAGACTTCCACATTGATCAGAGCACAAGAACTTGACCAGAGAAAAAAATTCTATTTCTATAAAAGTTGTTAAAAAGTGTTCAAATTATAGTTTTAGCAGATAAATTACATTTGTCAATATTTCTTAATTATATTCCACACTTTAAAATCACTTTCTATTGTGGTCTATTAAGATATGTAATTTCATGTATAGATATTTGAAATGGTGTATTTATAAACACCCTAATGCACACTTGCACACGCATTCCCATGCCTGTTTATTTGCATATTTACTCCACAGTACAAAGATATTTCAGTGAAAAGACTCTGAAACAGTAAACATTTTAACTGGAAAAATTGTCTTTGCATAGAAAGCCTAACTCAGTTCTCTGCCATATGAAAAAATTAAGTGCAGGAGGCAGTGAAAAACGACCAGTCATTTCTTTTCTCCCAGCTGATACATATCTTATTTATTCTTCCTTGTAATGTGTGAATGCTGCACCATGCCCTATTTTGTCTTCTACCTCAATTAAAATGTAAATTTCTGCAGCCCATCTCTATAATTCCAAACTGCTCTAGGCAGGGGAATTTAAACTGCTTTTAATAAAACCAACTACAGATGCTGAAATAAGATTTCTTCCAAAGTCTTTGAAATCTATATGTGTAATGGTATGCTGGATCCTCTGTAGTTATGTCTCAGCTACAGACACTCAGATAAAAGCAGTGAAGGTGATCGGTGCTTTTCAAGATCACCAAATATGCAAACGCATAGCTAGGGGACTGACCCTTGTATCCTTTTGGACAATTCTAGCAATCTTTTGCTTTTCTAAAAGATAAATGGTGATCACATTTAGAATTTATAGCCTCAAAATGCCACTGCCCATTTTTGTCAGAGAACCATCTTACAGGTAAACTCAAAACTGAAGTCAAGTTTGTAAAAAGGACTTTTGCGTATTCATATTAGCCTGTTGATCTAAGTCTTCTATTGATCCATTTCGGCGTCACCCTTTGAAGCCTCCTGTTGCCCATGTCTGGTAAAACCCTGCCTCTTTTCCTGGTTAACTCCTCATATTCTCTCAAATCTGAACTCTAGTGTCTCCCTCATGAAACTTTACCAGGGTGACCAGAGAAACACCTTGATTCTTTGCCTCCTGCATCCCTGACATTCCCTGGTTGGTCTCTCACCATTCTATAATTTCCATGTCAGAAGGATGATATGAATTGTATACAGACTAGGGTACTTTAGAGAATGAAAAGGGATTCTAACTAGACAGGAATGGAGAAAAAAGTATAAATCTGAACTCCCCAGGCAAACCAGGGAATATAGAAACTTCTCTAGTTACATGGGTAAGTTCACATTCATGTTGAATGGCAGAAGAGAGAACACATCAGACTGTATCGATGAAGAAGGCTGACATTTGTGGTTCTTTGTTGCCTCCTGTCCTCACAAAACTCACAGCCTAGTCATGTTGGGGAAGGAAACAAAATTCCTCTTCTCCTGTCACAAATGCTCAACATTTAACAATATAATCTCTTTTCTAAGCTGGAGGTTGGGCAAGTGATGATTTTTTCCCCCTGGAAAACAGCTGTAGACATTTTGGATTGCTACAATTTGGGAAGGTAAAGGAAGGTGCCAACAATAGTGTGTAGAGGCCAGAGATAGGACAGTCTCTTGGAACAGAGAATGATCCAAACCCAAATGTTAATCATGCCAGTGCTGAAAAATACCAACTTAAGGAAGCGCTACAGTGAGCAGTCAAGAAGGGCAAAGAACAAAGGCAGAGGTGACATGCAGCATTCAAATGGAAAGCATCAGCTACCCAGCCCCACGTGGAGACATGCTTCCAACAGCAACATTTAGCTCCACAGTCTCATCCTCACCCTGTCATCTTACTATTCGTGCAAGTAATAGCTACCAATGAATAAAAACACTGTCCATACTGCCCTTTCAGTATGTCACTATAGAAAACAAAAATCTGCAAACACACTGAATTGAATGTTCAATATTTCCCCATCTCCTTCCCACCACTGCCAAGTTAATAGTCCAAAAGCACAGCTTTTTTATATTTTTTTTATATTTTTAAATGTAGTACTTTTCTTACATTGATTTTTTTTTTAAGATTTTATTTCTTTATGTACAGAATGTGGTAAGGGCCAGAGGTACAGGGGGTGAGAGGATTCACCAGAGACATAGTGGGGAGCAGAACAGGCAGACTGATGAAATACACTGCTGAGGGGAGCAGCGGGCAAGACAGGAGAGGTCTGCTGCGCCATGTGGGTCACCTTCCTGGCCAGGGATCGAACTCAGGCCGCAGTGGCTGGTGATAGCTTCATAGCGCTGAGACTTAATTCCTGTGTCACCAGGGAAGTCCTCTTGTTAATGTTTTAATATATGATTTCTCCCCTCTGGTGTGGTCATCATAGTTCTCCCAAAACCAAAGCACCCACAGTCCATCACCACATTTCCTTCTGCTCTTCCCCCACCTGGGTTTTCACACCTCTCCACCCCCTGCCCTTCTCCTCCTCCTGAATATCTTATATCTATGGGCAGCTTTCAAGGTTTGTCTTTGGCCCTTTGTTTGTTATTTCCATATTCCACAAATAAATGTAGCCATGCAATATTTATCTTTTTCCTCCTGACTTAATTTAGTTATTATCTACACTTCCAGCTCCACCCTTGTTGAACCCAAAGAACACAGAAGCTCTGCTTTTTTCCTTCATGGAAAAGGACACAACTCCACCGTCCGAGTCCAAAATCCTTAGACAAACAGTCCTTCTGAAACTCTCTTGTCATATCATGCTAAACTCTTGTCATATTGTGCTAAACTCTAAGCTCTCAGTCATATTGTGCTGGACTCTGTCCTCTGAACAAGGCTTCCCATCTGGAATACCTCTCTGCCTACATTTTGTCCATCCTAATCCTAATTCTCTTCTAAGACCCTGCTTAAGTTTCACTGTCCACAAACTCTTCTCCCCATCACACCTCTATGAGATCTGCTTATCCCATTAATCATTTACTCCTGTCAATTCAGTCATTATCTTTGCTCTTTTAATTTTAATTTAGGGTTACACTTTTTTTTTAATGTTCAAAAATTGTTTATTAGTAATCAATAGTTGCAGCTACTCTGGAGGATTATTGCCGATCGCTGTAGTTGATCACTCGGACTACTGGAAGAGAATTTGATGCAATCTAACAGCAGATAACTTCTATCAGATCATCTCAAACATAATCATTAAATTTGATAAAATAAATTTAGTCACATTCATAACAGTGACAAAGTTAACTGATATTTTTATATAAAGTATGTACATTTCTAACTAAATTACTAATGTTCTCATACTGAATACATATTTCATAAATAAATTTTAATTTGTCAATGTTATTTTTATCATCTGGAAGAATCAGTTTTTCTTTTTTTGACTTCCCTATTGCTGGTAATTTGCTGTTTTCATTTTTTTGTTATTAGGGTTACACTTTTATCCCTCTATACGGGCATGTTACTCTCACCCTCCACCAAACCACCCATGTCTATACTCCATCTGCTTCCCTCCTCCACCTGCTCCCGGTTCCTCTAGTAACCAGTAAATACTTTCACTATGTACCATATCTAAGATCTGTTCCTGTTGTATTGGCCAGTCTGGGTTTTTTATTGTTGTTGTTGTTATTTATACTCTACAGTATATATTCTATATTCATTTTGTTCCCAAAGGCACTATTGTTTTTAATTAACTGTGTAATATTCCATAGAATGTATAGTCCACAGTCTCTTTATTCATATGTCTCTAGATGATCACTTTGGTTGGTTCCATGATGTAGCATTTGTGAATGCCATGAACATGGGTATGCATTACCTTTCAGTGTGCATAATCCTAATCTTCCTATCAAGACAGCAAACAGGGGGAAATATAAATTACATTTTAAGAAGTATCTCCTCCAGGAAACTTTCTTATCATGAATTATTCATGAAGATATTCCAGAAATTTGATTCATTCATTGATCATCTAGAAATTAATTGTGCCACTCCAACTCACATTTGCTGGTATTCAATAAATGCATGTAGTTGATAACACTTATGGAGACATAGCTGTGACTAAATAAGCTACTAATGAGATCAGCTTTCAAAGAAGATATTTTTTTTTTCCACTGTGAATGGAGGGACAAAATAAATAGAGATATAAAGCCGGGAGAGTTTAAGGAAAGAGAATCAGAAGGTGTTAGTTTTTGTTGCCAATCCTTTTATTATTGTTCATCTCCTACAAAGATACGGAAAACTTAGAAGCAGTATTCAAGACTGACTTAGATATAAGGCTCAGAGAAAGTTGGCCATTTAACACATTAAAGAAAAATTAAAGAAAAGTTGAAATAACTCAAGTTTTGGCTAACAGTTCAAGTGATGTTTTTATTGTTTATTTATTCTACCAAAGTAATATTTTACTGTAACAAAAAATATTTTTGAAATTGAATCTGCAGACATAAATTTTTAGGTTCACAAACTTTTATGTTTTATGGTTGCTTGTTTGTTTTTTTTTATTGCAATGGGGTCTAAAATGATTCTTACCATTCTAAATTTTATATCTTTCTATGATTATTTGCAATTAAAAGATGTTTTTAATGGACTAAGGCTTAGACTCCTTAGCCAATATTTCTCAAACTGAGAGTATATGTAATTGATGATCTGATAATTTCTTTCCTCCAAGAGATTATGTACAGACTCAAATTTGGAAAATAGGGCCTCCCCTAGTGGCGCAGCAGTTGAGCGCTGGGCTGCGAGGCTGCCTGCAGCCTCTGCAGCGCTGGTTTGTTTCCCGACCGCCGGCAATGGTCCCACAAAAAAAAAAAAAAAAAAAAAAAAAAGGAAACACTGGCTTTTTAATGTATATTCACAGGCATTACTAGTCTATTTAATGAAAAATAATACATATGCATTCAAAAATTAGAAAATTTGTGACTTACTGATGTAAAAATCAGGCTGGCCTAGCTTTTTTCAATTGATGTTTTTGATATGACCTATTCATTTTTGCTTCACTTCATGAGTTACTTGTTATATGAGATAAATGAGATAATTTTCTTCACCAACCAACCAATTTTGACTATTTTAGTTAAATGAAGTGAAGCCATCCATTGTGTTGCTTATTGTCAAGAATATACAAGAGTTTCTAAAATTTAAAAGACATCTTATTTAACTTTATAATGATTATTGCAATTTTAACCTCACAATTTGATGCCATTGTTATATTAGAATCATTGTTAAAAAATAAAATAAAATCAGTGTGACTAGGTGAACTGTAATTTTTTTCTCTTCTTCCTCAATTTCTTATAGAGGTGTTTATCTGAATCATCCCTTGCAATGGATAAACAAGAAGACCAGTAAGAAGGAAGACCTAAATAAACATGAGACCTAAATATAACTCTAACCTGGATAATTGGACTCTGACCATTCTAGAATTAAACAGAATTCTATGGTGGTTTCACATCCCAAAACATGACATTTTAAGTGTAGTTGAAATAAAGCCTCCTTTTTAAGAGACAACTAGCTGAAACCAATCTAAAAAAAAATCAATTCATTGCACAGACCAGGTCATCCTCCTGCAGCATGCAGCTGGAGCCCCATGACAACTTCCCAGAGGAAGCAGCTGGGTGAGTAAGAGCTCATCCTTTATTGAATTCCCTAATAAAGAATGTACATCTTTTGGGACTTGCAGAAGCATCAAGCATCACTCTCCTCCCAACCTTCCTTGTAAGGCAGACAGTTGGGGGTGGCGGGGGCAGATAATTGAATTAAATACAGTGATTGAACACGAAAGCCGTGCCTGAGTCTCGGGGGATGTGTGCTTTCTGGAGAACTGACATCCCCTTTCGTTTTCAAGTTAGATTGACAGTGACTGGGCTGCCTGTGGAAAGTTGTTGAAGTTGCCCTTTGCAACCACGGAGCCTGTTAAGTGAGAGGGGGAGAGAGACTCCACTTGGGATTTCACTGGAAGACATCTTTCCTCCAAGGTTCTTTCTGCTCCAGTTCAAAGTGTTATTAATTCAGTTCGCATCCTTTCCATAAGCAGGCCAATCACTGCCACTCTGACTGGTTGTGTTACCCGTCGGTACTCTTCTGATTCAGTCTACTGCAAGGTAGCAGCAAACTGTAAATCAACCTCGAGTTCCTCTCCAGTCACTGGAGTCCCAAGTCATGCAAGAGTCTGTCCTCCGCCACTCTTTGACTGGGAAGTTCTTTTTGCTTGGGGCTGAGCTTCCTCCTGGTTGAAAGAGGATCTATGAACTGATTTCAACAGGAAAAATGTGAAGACTGTGCTGATTGAGAAAGATGGCTCCTTACTGAGAGGGTGAGTTAGCCATGTTGATGTCTGTTGACCACAGTAAAGAGCGAAAAGTCATCACGCTTTTTCAATATACCTGGTAGCTCATATTTCATGGGGGGAATGAAAGTGGTCTTTGAGTAAGTGATTGCTCACAACTTCCTGACCCTCCCATGCTGTTACTTCTAATATCCTCTCCTTTCACCTGCTGTCTCTGGGACAGGGAGTCAGTACTGATTTCTCCCCCTCAATTCTGGTTCTCCTCCCTCTTCACTTTCAGTAAAACTATCTGCAGAACTTATATCCTGCACCTCCATCTTTTGCATTTCTCTTGACGATTTCTTAACATATTAGGAAATTCCAGTTCTTCCATCTTTAACTATGATCATACTAATTCACCCTCAGTGTACCACACTATCATGTGCTTCCTTCATACAGAGACATTTAAAAGAGCACATTTCCTTATCACTAATATGCTCCTTCACACCTCAGAGTATCACATCCACACCATTTACTGAACTCTGATCTCACCAAGGTCACTGACCAGTTTGTACTGGAGACTTGGCAGACCTCTCTCTCCATTCTGGCAGTTTGGCAGGATCATTAAGGTCACTGCCTCTGGTAATCAGACTGCCTCAGATCCACACTCTCCATGTACTAAGTGTGTGGTCTTTGGTAAAATTAATGGCACTTTGTTTTCACATCCATACAATGAGGCAATGGTAATGCCTACCTCCAGAGTTGTGATGCGAATATGATGATCCAATACATATAAAGGAACCAGAAACCTGGCACTTGAAACATATAGCAGTTATTACTCAGTCTCTATGCAAATTTGATGCTGCTGACCAACATCCTCCATGTTGAAATTGTCTCTCCAATCTTTAACCTGCAGGATATCACTTTGGAGAAAGGATTTTGCCTTCCTATTTTTGATCCCTAGTTCATTTTTTTAAAGATTTATTTATTTATGCAAGAACTGGGGTACAGGGCCTCCCCGGTGGCACAGCGGTTGAGCGCTGGGTTGCAAAGCTGCCCTCAGCCTCTGCAGCGCTGGTTCAATCCCCAGCTGCTCCCTGGCCATTGGAGGAGGGTCCCACATGGTGCGCAGACCTCTCCTGCCGCCGGCTGCTCCCCTCAGCAGTGTACTTCAGTCTGCCTGCTCTGCTCCCTGCTCTGGCTCTGGTGAATTCTCTCAACCTCCTGCGCTTCTGACTGTACCCAGTGCTTGTATAAATAAATAAAAATAAATCTTAAAAAAAAAAGAACTGGGGTACAGGTCGGAGGCAGTGGAGGGTGAGAGAATTCACCAGAGACAGAGCAGGGAGCAGAACAGGCAGACTAATGAAATACACTGCTGAGGGGAGCAGTGGGCGAGTCAGGAGAGGTCTGCCAGGCCATGTTGGGTTGCTCCCTGGCCAGCCAGGAATGGAACCCATGCTGCAGAGGCTGCATACAGCTTCAGAGCACAGCGTTCAACCCGCTGAGCCACCAGGTAGACCAGATCCCTAGTTCATTTTTTAATTTTAGTTCCTTTTATTTCTTTTTCTTTTCCCTTAAACTTAGAATCTGCCCATGCCTTCCTCCCATACTATCCATTCTCCAGAAGTAATCACATTCATCTTCCAGGTTTCCAATATAATTGCAATATCACATTTTTTTTTCCTGTAGGTCAAGACTCCTTAAAAAATTGACTATACTAAACAACTGTCCTTGAATGTCCTACAAACAGCTTATTTTAAAATCATTATCTAAATCCACCCCTCCTATCTTCTCTTTTTCAATAATAGATTCACCAAACCAACCACACAATTACGAAAACTGAAAGCAGAGAACACATTATTGCCATAAATTCTATTGAACCTATTGAAATTTCTCTTGATGCAAATCCATACTGTGTCCATCTTTCTGCTATAGGTTAGATCTTCATCCTTTTTTCTTGGGATTGCTGCAATGGCCTCCCAGTTTTCTGTCTTTGGTTTTACCTTCTTCCTGTTCATTCACTCTTTCTAAACCTCATTAGGTTTCTCAATATTTGATAGTTTCTCACTGGGCAAACCATCACCTTGAAGGCAAACTCTGAAGCACTTTGCATGTCAGATCAGGTCTTCTCTACCTACCCAGGTTAATATTATTCACTTTATCTATCCACCCCCACCCCCATGCTACATTTAAACTAGTTGATTTGTGTACAAATTTAATGCAGTTCAGTGTCCCTGAGAACAAAGACTTATTTTTGGAATGCTTATTAATGGCTGCTTCAGTGTACAAGTGCTGAGGAATACAGACAATGTGCCCATCTTATTTACAGCATTGTTTCAGATTTGGAGTGAAAACCTAGGACTTCATGGTGACATAACATTTCAGAGCACTGAGGAGTCTCAGGAAGATCACCCTCTGCAGGTATTCTCCATTCAGTCTGCACATAGGATTGACCCAGGAATATCTTTTTTTTTTAAGATTTATTTATTTTTATATAAGACCTGGGGTATAGGCCAGAGGCGTGGGAGGCTGAGAGGATTCAGCAGACACAGAGCAGGGAGCAGAACAGACAGACTGACTGAAATACACTGCTGAGGGGAGCAGCGGGCGAGACAGGAGAGGTCTGCTGCGCCATGTGGGATTCTCGCTGGCTGGCGGTGATCAAATCCACACTGCAGAGGCTGTGGACAGCTTCACAGTGCTGCGCTCAACTGCCTGCGCCACCAGGGAGGCCCTCTCCAGGTGATTCTAAATGGACAGCCAATTTTGAAAATCACTGATGCAGTATAACCCATCATTTTATAGAAGAGAATACTGTAAGATACTATATTTTATATTTTCTCTCAGTATTTTGTCCCCAGAGAAAATGACTGAGGTTATCACTGAGTGCTAAGCAAACAAAACTGCCATAAAACAATAACCCAAGGACAAACATAGAGGAGTTTATTCCATGTGAGAAAGAATGACCAGGACATATTTTGTTATCAGACTAGGTTACTTTTAGCTTCCTGAGTGCAGAATGTATGTTCTCCATCGGAACATCACTGTCTAGAATGGCACTGCTTAGTAACTGACACATAGTAGGTATAACTATAACTTTCATTTGAAGAATTGTGTACTCTTTGCATATGGATCAGAAGTAAACTGTGCATTTTCATATCTAAGAGAAGCAAAAGGTGACTATTTCTCTCCTTTAAAAGGTGGATTTAAAATTTGGATACCAGAGAATAATTTCCTCAAGAATAGGAAACAGGGCCTCCAAGGTGGCACAATGGTTAAGCACCTCACTATGAAGCAATCTGATGCTTCTGCAGCATGAGTTCAATTCCCGGACGGCCAGGGAGTTACCTGCATGGCACAGCAGACCTCTCCTGTCTCGCCCACTGCTCCCCTCAGCAGTGCAGTTCAGTCAGTCTGCCTGTTCTTCTCCCTACTCTGTCTCTGCTGAATCCTTTCACCCCCAGCATCTCTGGCCTGTGCCCCAGTTCTTGTATGCATAAATAAATAAATCTTAAAAAAAAAGAAGAGGAAACAATAAGCTCTCTTGGGTATATATTTTATTTCTAATCTGAAGTGAGACTCGAAAAATAAAGTGAAATATTTGCAATCACTGAATTAAGAGATTTTCAGGAAAGTAGAAATATATTTGAAAATAAGTTAAAAGGCTTTTATGAGCTAATGGCTTGTTCTCAAATATATATATATATGTGTGTGTGTGTGCGTGTGTGCACACACACATGCATGTGTGTATATATACACATATATAGGTATATACCTATAGATAGATAGATATAGATACAGATCTAGATATAAACATACACTCACACACACACAACTCCCAATGTAACCATAACTGGACACTGGACTTTTGAGGGAATTAACATTCTATGGGATCAAAGGATAGAGCTCTAAAGCAACAGGACTGCTGTCCTTATATAAAGAAACCCTTGCACACCAGACATTTCCCTCCTTGCACCCACACACAAGAAGGCCAGTCAACACCTTGATCTTGAAATCTAGGCTCCAGAATAAAAAAGGAAATGTTTATTGTTTAAGCCAATCAGGCTGCAGTATTCTGTTATGTCAGTTCTAGCAAAATAATACAAAGGTAGGGCCTCCCCTGGTGGCGCAGCGGTTGAGCGCTGGGTGGCGCAGCGGTTGAGCGCTGGGCTGCGCAGCTGCCCACAGCCTCTGCAGTGCTGGTTGATCCACGGCCACCAGCGAGGGTCCCACATGGCGCACAGAGCTCTCCTGCCACGCCCGCTGCTCCCCTCAGCAGTGTATTTCGTCAGTCTGCCTGTTCTGCTCCCCACTTTGGCTCTGGGGAATTCTGTCACCTTCCCGTGCTTCTGACTGTACCCAGTGCTTGTATAAATAAACAAACAAACAAACAAATAAATAAATAAATCTTTTAAAAAAATACAAAGGTAAACTTTTTTTTTTAAAGCAATGAAATGGCATGAATGAAGCAGGTAAGTCAAAACAAATACCAAGACTATCTCTGCTGCCAACAGAATTCTGGGTAAAGTGTGAAAAAGAATAGAACTATGTTCAATCAAATTTCCTGGAAATAAAACTCAACCATATATTCACATACCCATGGTAAATGTCAAGAGTATTTGATGTGTAATATAACTAACAGCAAAGTATAATCTAACATAAAATTATTAGAAGCCAAATGCACTTTTTAAAGTTTACTGTTACAGATGAGATGCCACCTGTAATTCCTACCAGCAGTCTTGGTTTGTCCATGGCAATCATTACTTTTGGTGTTTGTTTTTTTTTTTTAATGAAAACTGAAAAATAAAAATAAGTTGTCTACATTGCAAGTGGAAAATGACAGGGGAACATATTGAATCATTTGGATTCTCCTTACAAAGCAGGCTCAGATAACACCGCTTGTGTTTATTCTCATATATTCTCCGAGCCTCTCTGCATTAGATTCCACAGGCCACCCTGTGGCTTTTCAAGCAAAATAATCATTCTTTTTCTTATAAATTCATTTTAGCAGCACTTGTGTTTTGATTTGCTGCAAGTCCTCTGGCACTTATTAACATTCAGAGTGGTTTAGGGCAGACTCATGCAAATGTGGCTCCTCCAACCAACAAATGCACATTCTCTGTTTGACAATCAGCATTACCTTAATAGCTTGTTAAAGCTGGAATAGACCTTAATGATGACCTAGTTCACCCCCCACCTTTCTCCCGGTAATACTAGCAACAGATAAAGGAACTAGTTGTCTTGATTTTCAGGACATCATGCTACCTTCATGAGCAACATTGCAACACTGGAGAATGATTTTATTCCTACCATTGCATACTGCCAGATTTGACTGAGCAGATGCAGATGGGGATATCAAGCTGTAGTAAAAAATGGTATCAGGCTATCTTTAATGCAATCTATCCCCAAATTCTTATTAAGTCATTGAAATAAAATTTTCAATATAATAATAAAACACTATTATATATAAAGCATTTTTCATTAAAAATAATTTTCACTAGCATGAAAAGGCTTATCTCTGTTTCTTAAAATACACACAAAATACCACACAGCACATGAACAGCTAAGAGCTTCAACAGGGAGCCAATACTCAATGAGTCTTTGATTCACTGAGTAAATTTCTGAAACACTTGATTTGTCACAGAAATGAAAGATAACAAGGGCTCAAATCAATATGTATTGTTAAAAAAAAAAAAAAAACACAAGAATCCTGTAGTCCAAGCCCACCCCCACCTCAACTCATACTAACTTTTGAATGCTACATACTGACTGTTCAGGCCTCCAGGAATGCAGGGCACCAAGGTCTCTTCAGATGCTGCTGTCTCTGTGAGCATGTGGGGAAAAGGAGATCTGAGAGCCTGCTGGGAGAGGAGCACACAAAGGGCTGGAGGGAGCTCTGGAACTGAGGTGCAGAAAGCTAACATTTTACCTAGAAGAGCAGTAAGATGAGAAAGGAAGAGCAAAAACCTACTTTCCCAGAAGGCCTGTGATTGGATAAGCAAAAATATAAGCCAGTATTTTTGAATGCCAGAATATAAAAAATGCATAAAATGTAGACAGTCTTAGTACAAACTTAATAACTTCAATAGTGATTTTAAAATTCTCACTATTGTATGTTAAGTTAAAAAAATCACCTTACCATTTGTATTAATGCGAAGGTTTTATGACATCTTTAATTGAATGATTAAACATTAATAACTTGCAATAAAAATATCCATTACTGTAACCTCATCCTTTGTAGACCGCATTATAATGAAGATGTAGGTAAAGAAAGACCCAATTGAAGAACACATAAGGCATCTATTCATCACACAATTATCCATTCAATGAACATTTATTGAGCACCTCTTAGGTGCAGCACATTGTTAGCAGGGAGACTGGTTAAGATACTGACTAGAACATAAAAGTTAAATCTTACTGTTCCATGATGCCTCCAAGCCTACTCCTCTGTGGCTGAATTTCTCCTTTTTATTTAGAATGCAGTGGTCGCATATCGCACAGCTCGGTGCATACACATGAAAATGATGTATGGCAGAGAATCACTCACAACTGTATTGAGTGATGTATCTGCGGGTAATGCAAAGCACCAATGGATACCGAGCAAGCTTAATGCGAGCTCCAAATGAATAGTATGTCTCCTCCTCAATAGCATCATCAAGTACCACTGAGAAGGGATGGCAGCTGTTGCTCAGATGAGAAGTCAGTGGAGCACCGAAGGGAGAGGAAAACTTGCACAGACAGACGTACTTCTTAGTGTTGGCGTTTCACATGGGGAACGGCATCCCTACATGCATACAGGTTAATGTATGGATGTGCATTTTGTTGTAAAGATGTATCTATTTTGATAGGTACATGGACTGAGAATGGTAGTGAGCCTCTTCATAAAGGATACTTGGGAGAAATCTGCATGAGTGTGTGTGTATGTGTGTGTTTTTGTGTATTTAAAGTGTTTGGGTACACTGGGACTTAACGCCTGGAAGATCTGTTTGATTCTAAATTAGAACAGTAATTTAAGGTTACAAAGAGTTTTAATCTATGCTTATTTAATGGTGTGTTAGTGCCATGTTATACAATTTCACCCCAATTCTACAATGTATTTGTGAAGATGCAATATAATAATGCAATTTATAAACATTAATAAATATACTAAATATTAGATACACATATGGACCAGAGGACATATAGACATGTGGGCATATAGACATATGGACCAGAGGCTGGTATTAGTACATGTATGCACAACACATACACATATGTACTAATACCAGCTTCTGGCTTAAATTTTGACAAAAAATAGAAATTACCCCTCTAGCTCTATGCTTTCTTTCCCAGGTATCTACAAAGATGATTTTATTTTATCAGTGGGCATGGTTTGTTCCTTTATGTTCATATTGTTTCTCACTTCATAGTCCTACTTTAAATCCACATCTTTGAAGAGAGATCTCATAGTAACTTCAAATAAATTACCAGCACTTTAATTTGAATTAAAGTGCTCCTCTTCTACCAGGGCACAAGGTTTCATGGGTTCTGATGTGGGGGAGCTGCAGGCATTTCTGTGGGGCACAGGTACTTGGGAAAGTCATGCCTTAGTGAGATGCTAAAGTTTATAGGAGGCGGGGACTATATACTTGGAAAAGAAACTCTAGGGATTAAAGAGGAACGGACAAAATTTCCACTTAGAACTGATCCCCACTGCCAGGAGTCAGCTCTCTGGATAGCTTGACTTCTGTCTGCATAGGAGGTTCTCACAAGAGTAAGAAGCCAGAGTGGGATTGCTGAGTGATCTTTAAGCAGATACTGCAAAATGCAGTAGGGTAAAGGGGATCGAGGTGGAAAAATTAAATTTGAAAACCACCTCTCACCCATTTCCCAGATCAAGTCCTCTTTTCCTGCCTCTCCCACCCCTTAATCCAGTCAATATAAGCTCCCCTGCCTGAGGTCTGGAAGACTCTGTGTGTGTGTGTGTGTTTGTGTGTGTCTCTACACATTTGGTGGTAGTATTGCAGACTTTGAAAAGAGATTCAGAATGGTTTCTAAAGACACTCTGTTCATATCACTTCAGTGCCAATTCTTCTAACTAGAGTCACAGGGAATTAGACAGCCCTTGCTAAAAGGCCACAGTCCCAGTGGTGCTGAGCAAGCTAATTTTCTGGACCCAGTTCATAATGCTCAATTGGTAGCAAGGGAGCTACAATGCAGTAAGCGCTGATATGATGACTAATCAATCAGAATGTGAACGCTCCTGCTCAGGGAATTCTGGGAAGATTCAAACAGGCCTTAGAAGCTGTGCTAAAGGAGAAGACAAGGCCGAGGAAAAAGCTGTGTTTTCTTTATCCCCTGGGCTTGAACAGCTGTCATCTGTCTCAGACTGGGAATGCCTTTTCTAAGTAAAAATCTAATTTGCATACTATAGAATGTGGTAGAAAATCAGTGAATAAACAAATTCAACATCAATTCTTAGCTAATAATTATGACCCTTTCTTATTCCCTGGAGTCTCAATTCAAAAGAACTGAAGCTTCACAACATTAGTTTTAGAAGCCAGACTTTTAAAGATGCAGCTTAGAGGAAATGCCCTGATTTCTTTGCACAGCAGTGCACTGCTGTTGTAATTTTGTCTAATAATACCCCAAGCTCCACTTTTTACTAACTAAAAAGAAATAATTCTACAGAGGCTTCAAATGGAATTGTGTTATCCAACACAAAGTCTACCAATGCTTAGCCTATACCGCAAGCCAAAAGGAACTCTTTTATTAATGGCAAATCGCTCCCCGCCTCCGTATATAATTTCTTTTCATTCATATACATTTTCTGGAAAGTTGATTTTGCCACACTTGTTTAATTGACGTCAGTGCTTTGAGCAGTTCTGAAGCTTAACAAGGGACATTTACTTCCACCATATTCTAAACAATATATTATACATTTCTACGGGGAAAAAGCTCGCTCAGTTAAAATTACTGGATAGTAAGTGACACTGATATATTCACTTTAGAGATTATCTTATATATTATGTGATAGTTTTGAGTTTTGAGACACTGAATGGGTATTTGGAGTCTAAAAATAGATTTCTCTGTTTTCTCATAAATATAAATGGTTAGTACAGATAAATAAAATATTAAGGTTCCCTGAACTACATAACATGAACAAGGTTTAATTGTGGCCCATGTAATTGTGATTGTATTTTCTTTTCTTTTTTTTTATAGAGTCATGTTTTATTTATTTATTTATTTATTTATTTATTTATTTATTTATTTATTCGTTTGTTTTGTTTATACATGCACTGGGTACAGTCAGAAGCATGGGAGGGTGAGAGAATTCACCAGAGCCGGGGGGGGGGGGGCAGAGCAGGCAGAAGGACCAAAGTACACTGCTGAGGGGAGCAGTGGGCGGCAGGAGAGGTCTGCGTGCCATGTGGGACCCTCCTCGGGTGGCCAGCGAGCAGCTGGGGATCGAACCAGCGCTGCAGAGGCTGCGGGCAACTTTGCAACCCACTGCTCAACCACCGCGCCACTGGAGAGGCCCCATGATTGCATTTTCAATATTCAATATGTTTTAAATGTTAGAAAAATTGTGATTAATTATTCAGAAGATCCAAACATATTGTCAATATGTTTTGACTATGCCAAATATTAAAACATGCATAATGCATTTAAATATTTATATAATTATAAACCTTATTGGGGCATTTAATATTTATACACATTTAAATGTTTACATTATAGGTATTTATAAATAAATCCCATAACCCATGACTCTTTATTAGATGTTTTCTGAAATATATCATATCAAGTCCCTCAAATATAAGATCTCATTACTACACTGTAAATGCTCTTTTCCCTGACAATTTCACAAACAGGTTTCACTCTGTAAATTCTCTCTTTTTTTTTCACTCACACAACAATCATCCAATGAATGCCTTCTGCACACAAAGCACGAGGAATGGAGAGCCACGCCATGTGTGTCTTTTATCCCTCAGAGATAAGCCTGGAGAGGCTGACAAGGTTCCAATTCTGGAAAGTATGACCCATTTTCAAATATAAAGTTCCAAGCCAGCCCCACAGAAATAAGAAGGCATGATGAACATTAAGCCAAAAGAAATATATTCAGCTATGATGTCCTGCAGAGGTTGGAGATGTCTTCTGTGAGTGTGTATGCTCGTGAAACAGGGAATGAGAGATGGCAAGGAAGTTAGGAGGGGTTCTAGGAAACTTAGAGAAGGGGCATATGTAGCCATGTTAATAAGGAAGCTTGTAACAAGTTGGTTGATTGAAGTGATGGGGGATGGAAGTAAGGGAGAAGGGTAAGTCCATGCTGATAACACAGTAGAATCTACAGGATTCCACTGGTTTTTAGCTGCCTAGATGACAACCACAAGAAAATACTCAGTAGGCATTGGATATAGGTCTGAAGTCAAAAAACACCTTGAATGGAAGCACAATTTTAGGAGACCTAGGTGAATAGTAGTTAAACCAAGAAAGGGATTATATAGCCTAGACAAATCAAGTTGGGATAAAGACAACAACAAAGAACAGAGTCCTGGAGAGCAATAACCATTGGGTTCAGGTTGCTGGAGGAACAGGGCTGAATAGATCAGATGAATGTCAGGGATAGATAAGGGAGCCAGTAAAAAGAAAAAAAATGAAAGGAAAAACACATCTCGTAAGTGGAGATAAGAGAGGATTGAATAATTCAGAGTCTCATTGGCAAAGCGGGAAAATTTGTGGTTGCCAGGTTTAATGTGTAAAAATGCAGGTTTTCTAGATAAACTGGAATTTCAGTAAACAGCAAGTGATTTTAGTATCCTTAAAATACTGCACTGAATATGCTCCTAATAAAAAAAGTATTTATTTTTATCTGAAAGGATTTCATTGCTTCTAGCAAAAAAATCCTTTATTATCCATATTTACAAAATAATTTTATTGGACTTTAAAAATTTAGTTGCTCTGACAGACAAGAGAATGGGTAAGGAGTGAGAAACTGATTCCTTAATTTGAAATAGTGTTCTGAATTCTTCGCTATGATGGGGCAGAGAAAAGTTAGGGGAATATCTACACTGCGACCCAAGGCCTAGTTAGGAAGTTAAGCACAAAAGAAGGTGGGGTGCCAAATCAGGGCCACAACTGCTCCATCCCACACCCTCCAGCAAATCCTTGGAGAAGCCTCTTTGATGTCTGTGTGTCCTCTTAAGCTCGGGCCTTCTACTAAGTGTATTTTCCCTTTACCCCTGTCTGGTGCATAACAATTCATCCTTCCACAACTACACCATTTACAGAAAATGCACCTGAACACACTCTGAGTTACTGACTCTCTAACTCTGCCATTTTCACAACTTTCTACAATGATATTTGAAGCATTGCACTGCAGTTATGTTACACATTCCTGACTCCTCAGGGAGCAACTACAGAATAGTACTCTGCTTTATTAAACTTTAAAAACTTTACTCATAACATTTATTTATCTATTTATTTATTTTAGATTTTATTAATGCATGCAAGAGCTGGGGTACAGGCCAGAGGTGTGGGGGGGTCAGAGGTGTCACCAGAGACAGAGTGGGGAGCAGAACAGAAACAGACAGATCTATTGAAATACACTGCTGCGGGGAACAACGGGTGAGACAGGAGAGGTCTGCTGTGCCATGTGAGTTGCTCCCTGGTGGCCGGGGGAACAAACTCATGCTGCAGAGGCTGAGGACAACTTCAAAGGTTGTGTCTAAACCCCTTGCACTACCAGGGAGGCCCTACTTATAACATTTATAATAGCAAACTTTATCATCAAAGTCTTGTCCAATTTTCAAAACAGTATAGATAGCTAATACATGATGGAATAATTGCATACACTCTCTCAAGTTTCCAATATCTAATATTCTATTCCTCTATTCTACAAAGAGGAATTTCAAGAATTACATTCTTACTGGACAAAACAAAAGTTAAGATCTACTCAAATTCAATTATAGATGCATTAAATAATAATAAACACATAAATACACATATTGTACTACCTGGCACACAATTAACATTGTCTGCTTTTTACTGTCATAAAAGATATAAAAGAGTGGTTACAGTCCTATAGTCCTAAAAAATTCAGTGATTTATATTTATTTTCTATTGCTATATAAGGAATATATCTCACAAATCTACCCAATATTTTGAAATTCTCAGGAGGTAAGCACCCCAAATAGAAAAGATTGTTTCAAAAATATTTATTAAATCAGGAAAGGATAAAGAGGCAGAAAATTAGCTTGGTAAATGGAGAAGGAAGTACAGATGCATCAAAACTTAAGGAGACTTACAACTTCTAAATAAGAGAGACACAAAACAAAGAAGGAATTTTTTTTTAAAGGAAAACCATGGAATGGTATGAATTCTGTTTACTGTAAGAAGAGCACTGAAATAAAATAACCAAAATTAAGTTCAAGGCCATGTTCAGAACTTTACTTTCCATTTTCAATAGGAATCCCAAATCATGTTAGAATCCCCCACCCTTGATATCTGACCACCCTCAGTCTCTGATCAGTTCCTCATCCTCCACCATCACTCCCATTCCAGGTGATATCTGATCACTCTGGCCAGTCTTTGGCAAGATCCCTGTAGCTCAGTTGAGCTAGAATCATCTATCACCCTTGAAGTTTCTACTTTATAATTTTCCATTCACCAACACACCCAATCCTGCACCTTAGCTATCAATTCCCACTTTTCTTTGTTGTATTCATAGTTGAGCCCAGTCTTCCTCCCTTGCAAGCCCCCTTGAATAAAATCTTCCTTAGCATCTTTAAAAAGTAACATTATGGCACCTGTTATCCCAATAAGAAGGGCCCCTGAAACAGCTGCACTCTTGTAGGGTATAGTCCAATAGGAAATGGAAAAGCTCCAACCTCCCTCTCTTTTCACCTTCCTATATGTCTTCTCCTGCTGCTGCCTCACAATGGGCAAAAACGCTGGGCACCAGGGGACACAGACACCTTTCTGATGCAATACTAAGAAGTCGGCCTCCTAGGACACAATGTATGGCAGAAAAAGGCAAAGAACAGTCCTAGGGTGGTAGTGAGAATAAATCAATTGCTCAAGATATTAGCCAGTTCTCCAAAGTGTTGAAATGCCTGAACAGTTCAAAAACAATGCAGAAACTATTTCTTTTGTTGTTCTCTTGAATGTTTTCAATCATAAATATTCTTCGGCTGTTCAATTTTGGAAAGTGAATCATTCAAGTTGTGAGGCTATATAAGTGATGTATCTTTATTCATGACCATGGAGTCATACCCTACTCAAACAACTTTTTCGCTCTAGGGCAAATAGTAGCTTCATAATATCAAGGGAAAAGGGTAGGTCTCCTTGTTTACTATGGGATATGATGTATGGAATTTTGTTTTTGAAAGAACTCCTAGCAATCGGTCTTGGATATTTTGAAGTTCTCTAATAATGGACAGAGACACTTTTGATGAGACTGCTCTCGCTTTATGACAGGTGAGTATATCACTATTTTTATTGAATGCACTAAGAAAATATCCCTGCCTCACAGATTAAATGGTTTGTAAAAAGAAGAGGCTTACAGGTAAACTATATATTACACTGAGATCTAAACTGAAAAAGGAAATCGCTGAAGTTAATGGATTTAGGAGATAGGAAACAAGGATTTGGGAAATGAGATTTGGGTTCACCACTAAGTAGTAAATTCTTTGTAACACCCTGTACTTTCTCTGTAAATTTCTGGGTTAATTTATTTCTAGTGTTATTTTCAACATAACTTTACTTTTTAAAAATTATATCTAAGGGCCTCCCCCGTGGCGCAGCTGGTTGAGCACAGTCTCTGCAGCACAGGTTCGATTCCTGACCAGGGAGATTCCCACATGGCATGGCAGACCTCTCCTCTCTCGCCCATAGCTCCCCTCAGCAGTGTGTTTCAGTCAGTCTGCCTGTTCTGTTCCCTGCTCTGTCTCTGGAGAATCCTCTCACCCTCCTGCACCTCAGGCCTGTACTCCAGTTCTTGTATAAAAATAAATCTTTAAAAAAATATAAAAAAAATCTAATTTCTAAAAGTATTCTTTGACATAAACCACAAACCCTTTTGAAGAATAAGCAGCACAAAAGGGAGGGAATGGGGATTACCTTTATTTGCCCATAGATTTAAATCTGACTGTGTAATTCATGGTTACAATGCCACAAACATTGAATAGACAAGGCATATGGACATAGCATCAGCTAAAGAAAAGGACATCAAACTTTAAGACCTTGGCATTGCTTGGAACTTTGCCCTTGAGAAAAAATGTGCAGGGTAGATTTTCTTTTGAAAGTGAAATCTTCCTTTAACACCTTTTTGGATTGCTTTTTTGTTCCTTTTTTTTTTTTTTAACATTTAGACTTGTTTTCTTACACCCTTTCTTTTAATCTAACCTAGATCTCCACTATCAGATCTGTTTCCCAAGAACTTTTTCTTTATAAAACTCTTCTCTGAAACCATTTTGACATCAGTATTTAAAATATTACCTTGTGTGATAAGATGAATAATACCCTCCAAAGATAAAGACATCCCAAGGACTGATGTCATAACCTCTGGTGGAACTTAGTAAAGGTCACTAAGGATCTTGAGATAGGGAAATGATCATGAATCATCTATCCAGGTGGAACCAGTGTAATACAAGGATATTTAAAAAGAAGGAAGGAATGGGGAGAGACCTGGTGGAGTGTGTGGAAGCAGAGGTAAGAGAGTGATAAGAAGCTACATACACTTGGCTTTGAAGATGGAGCAAGGGACCAGTTAAGGAATGTAGGTAGCCTCTAAAAGCTGCAAAAGAGAAGCAACAAATTCTCTCTTGAAACTTCAGAAAATAAGGCAGCCCTTTTTTAGCCTAGTGAAATGGACTTCCCACTTTTGACCTCCAGGATGACCAAATTAACGAATAAGCCCTCACTTACCTATAGTAGATCAGTTCTTGAAAAGTGCCATTTTAAGTGAAAGACATGAAACAAAAGCACATCCTCGAATACCATTCCATTCAACACAGGCCAGGATTTTTTCTTTTTTTCATCAATTTTATAACAAAATTGTTGAACAAAGCAATGCCATTTGGGGACCTGCTATACAATTATGTTGTTTTAAGCTGCTAAATTTGTAGTAATTTGTTTCCAGCAGTAATTGGAAGTCAAGTTCAATAGGATCAAATAGAATCCTCTGGAAAGACCTAAAAATCTCCATTATCTAAAGGAATAAACATGTAATTATTTACTAAATATACCGATGATTTCATAGCCTATGACGGAAAGTTGTAGAGACATTTTTGGCTAGAAAATAATATCCACAGTTCCCCAAACACTACTAAGTCAGCTATGTGTTCTATTGACTTGCAAGACAATATGCCCAATTACAGCACTAAAGTATGATTCAAAAAAAAGAAAATCTGAGATTTAAAAAACAAAGCAGAACAGTCACATAGATATGCAAAACAATGCAAAAGATCATGTATTCAGAAGAAACCCTTAACTTTTCTTCTGTATTTAATGAATTCCATTATTTATTTTTATTGAAGTAACATTGGTTTATAATACTGTATATGGTTTTATTTTCACTTTAAAGGCTTTTATTATAAGAAGTTAATATTCAGGATACTTGAAACACCATATACTTTAAGACAGGTTTTGTTATCTGGTTTTAAAGTGTAACTTAGGTATTTTTCTCATCCTGGCTTTCAGGCAAAATGTACTATTGAGATACAAATTTGATTAAACAGTTTATCCTTAATAACCTGAGACTTCAATACACGGGAAGCTTCTATGGCAGTTTCACAGCTGTCCCTTGTAGCTTTAGCAAGTTTGTCTTCTGATTTTGGGCCATGTGTTTCTAAATCCAAAAGGAAACTTCTGGTCCCAGTTGGGCTTCTGACTGCTATTTTTGGACAAACCAAAGATCTGAGCAATGGCATACTCAGCATTTGTAAGCAAACTACAGGAATTCAGCACATTCACCTAGTATTTATTCCATGAAAGATCAAGCAATTTGCAATAGAAAGAATATTTGAAATATGATACTTCTAAGGCATATTATTGTTTGCAGCTTATACCAAAGTCTTCTGTTTTATTTAATGGAATAGTCTGATACTCCGAAGTCTGATAGCCCTTCGTCAGGAGGTCTGTAGCCCATTGGGTATGTCCTAATGACTCTAAGATTGACTTTTAGCTGCAGATACTGTTCTCACTGGATCAATTACCACTGCTACATTTCGAGCACTTACGTCAACTCCAGAAAACCAGCAACTCTAGCTGCAATGGCTATGATACTAGCCAATTGCATTTTCAAGTTGGCCAACTTGTTTGGCATTTTCTATACATGCAGCTATGTACTCCCATGCAGCCCCTGAGTATTTATTCAGGTTTCAGAGCCCTTGACAGGTAAGGCAAAGCTGTCCATTATGATCATGGTTTAACTGTTTACCTTTCCCAGCATCGCGTCCATCACTTCCAAGTTGCCTCCTGATCTGGCATGTGTCACCATTTACAGCAGATCAATGCAGAGGTCTTGTAGTACTTACAGTAATGGTGATCCTTAGATCAGAGATTCACCACCAGGATTCCTTGCCATTGTTTCCTGCCATATTTATAGATTTCATTGATACTCTTGGCTTCCTGTAGGTTTTTTGCCAATCCCAAGGTTTTTTGGGCCATGCCAGTCCCAATGCCATCACAGAGGCATCAAAGTGGTCATTGCCTCTACAGCCAAGACGCAAATTTACCTTACTCAACACCGTATTTGATTTAGGGACATAGGCTCACGCCTCTTAAGATCTCTGTTACCACACCACATCTACCACCAAGATACCCATATTTCTCCATCAACAACCTAAAACATTTTTTTTTAAATATGATGTTGTCAATTATTTCTGGATTTCCCTTTTGCTTGGGGAATGAAAGAACAATCATGATGGATTAGAAGACAATCTTACTCTATTGCCAAGTCTCTTAAATTGGGCTCTTTAGAAAGGGAAATATGAATTTACTGTTGGTGAAGTGGTTATTTCCTCTATGCTCTGTATCCTCTCAATATACCTTTCTAATTGCACTGTTGTATTGTAATAATTAATTTACAAGGCTGACTCTGTCTATTAGAGTATAATGGATCAGCGGGATTTAATGTTGAGGATAATTTTTGTGTACCTTATCTCCCAATTCTTGTGCCACGGAAGCACTAAATAAACATTTACAGAGGTAATCAATCCTTGGATAAAGATTATAACTTACTCAATAGTGCTCAGGGAATTTGGAGAGAAAAAAAAACCTACAGATAATCAGAAATAGCTGTCAATATTGAACAAAATGCAATGAATAATATGAGCAATAATTACTACAAAATTTATCACTGTATGTAAAATATTTATTATTGTGATATATGGCAAAACTACTTTTAAGCCTATCATTCATTTACTTCAAACATCAGTAAATCAAAAAATTCTTGATTTGAACTACTCCTTAGAGTTAACAGAAATACAATTTGACTTGTCTTATAAGAGTAACTGTGTTACGGGAATATAAGGTGGAAACAAAAAAGGCACGTCTGGAAGTTCAGTTTGTCAATAGTTAGCTAAGAGGATGAAATAACATTACAAGCTGGATACTCCTTGACCTTCTATGAATGTTTACCAATAGTGGCTGAAACAGGATAGCATTTAAATTGAATATGTCATCTTGATTTTAGGGTCACTGGATAATGAACTGTGATGAGAAATGGTGAGTTTTGTATTTCTTTTTTAAGATGATTGAAACATAAGTTTCTCACATGGATAAAATAAAAAGAAAGCATGCCAATTAGAGAAGAGGATCTAGGGCCTCCCTGGTGGAGGAAGGGGTTAAGCACAGCACTATGTAGCTATCTGCAGCCTCTGCAGCACGAGTTCAATCCCAGGCTGGCCAGGGTGCTACCCATATGGCACAGCAGACCTCTCCTGATTCACCTGCTGCTCCCCTCAGCAGTGTATTTCAGTCAATCTGCCTGTTCTGTTCCCCACTCTGTCTCTGGTGAATCCTCTCACCCCCCACCACCTCTGGCCTGTACCCCAGTTCTTGTCTGCATAAATAAATAAATGTTTTAAAAAAAGAAAAGAGGATCTAGGAGGCCTAAAACCACAGTAAAATTGTAGCAGTTAAAAGATATAAGTTACAAACCTGAAGTTGCAAGCTGTCAAACTCTAAATATATTTCTGCTGACAATATAAAGTGTGATGATTTATATAATTTATTAGAAATGTTAAAATTTTTTAATTACAGGCAAACACGTAAGGTATATTCTCTTAATAAAAGTCTTCCCTCCTTAACCTATCATACTCTAACACAGTGGGGGATCTGTTTCATACCAAAAACTAGAAACATTCAAAGATCTATGCATATGGGGCCCAGGGAACTTTTGAGGACATGGTGAATGGGGATGGGGTTGAGGGTGCAAATGAGGAAGAAAATGGAAGAAGAGGGTGAAACAAACACAACTACTGTTTAACAGTATGAACTGTTTGAAATTTCTATAGAGCGTTCAATCATCAAATTCCCTTGGGTATACGCCTTTGAGTGACTGATACCCTCTTACTAGTACTAAAGTTTACATATATACCCTGTACCGGATTAATGTCCTTGATAGCAGAGGCAATGCCTTTTCACTTTGTTGTTATGTTATGGTAATTTTTTAGTGTCCAGCATAAAGTCAGTAGAGGTAAAGTGGGTCACAAGAATCTGTATACAGTATATAAAAATCAAATTTCAAAGTAGGTTTTTAGATGCAGCCAGAATTGATAACCATTGTCTGAGTCTCCAGCCAACCTATATAAATCTCTCTCTCTCTTTTTATACACACACACACACACACACACACACACACACACACACACCCCTCTTAGGTATTAGAGAAGAAATAATGATAATACAGCATGGTGACCAAGTAGGGGTGGTGACAAGACGACAGTCAGAAATTGAGAGAAAATATATAAAAAAAGATAAATGTTCTAAAAGAATGTTAATCAAAATACATAAAATGTTCCTGAGATTCAACAAGAAGAAAATGAACAACTTATTTAAAAAAAATGGGCAAAGCCAGAGAGACCTCATCAAAGAAGATGCACAGGTGGTGACAAACATGAAAAAATGTTCCACATCATATATCACTAGGAAATGGCAAATGAGAGCAACAAGTTACTCCCACAGGCCTATGCAAGTGGCCTAAGTTCCAAACACTATATGGAGCAAAAGGAACTCTCCTTCATTGCTGATGGGAATGCAAAAAGTTGTAGCCACTTTGGAAGACAGTTTGACAATTTCTTCTAAAATTAAACATATTGTTACCCTGTGATCCAGCAATTGAATTCCTTGGTATTTAACCAAGGGAACTGAAAACATGTCCACAAAAGAACCTGCACCTCCCAATTGGAGCAGCCAAGATGTCCTTCAGTAGGTGAATGGATAAAAAATAAATAAAAAAATAAAAGTGATATTACATAAAGACTATGAAATATTCTTCAGCACTTTAAAGCAATGGGCTATCAAGCCAAGAAAGACATGGGAGAATTTTGAATACATATTGCTAAGTGAAAGAAGCCAGTGTGAAAAGTTTACAAGCTGTATGAGTCATATATGACATTCTGGAAAAGGACCATCTATGGAAACATTAAAAATATTAATGGTTTCAGGGTTTAGGGAGGAGGAGAGATGAACGGAGAAACATGTAGGGATTTTAGCACAGTGAAACTACTTTAGATGATAATATAATGGTAGATACAAGTCATACATTTATCAAAACCCATAGGATGTACAACACCAGGAACAAATCTTCATGTAAACTGGTGTGTTGATGGTTGATGTAGGTTCATCAATTGGAATGCATGTACCCCTTGGGTAGGAGATGTTTAGTCGGTGAGTTTGTAGTTGTGCAATGTGGCTTCCTATGGGCTGGCTACTAGCTGGCCACTCATGGGCAACTGTGACCTATTTACAATCTACAAATCAGAGCAGAGCATTCCTTGACTACCTATGGAGTATAGCCCATTATACAAGGCAGGCCTGGGTTGCCTAAGCCACTGTTGACCTGATTACATGACTATCTCCATGGTGGTCTGGAGATAACTCTGCCTGTGACAATATCAGCACATATACTTTTTTTTTTTTTAAGATTTATTTATTTATATAAGCACTGGAGTACAGGCCAGAGGCGCAGAAGGATGAGAGAATCCACCAGAGACAGAGCGGGGAGCAGAACAGACAGACTGAGGAAAACACTGCTGAGGGGAGCAGTGGGTGAGACAGGAGAGGTGAGGTCTGCCATGCCATGTGGGACTCCACCTCTCTACCTGCCGGCCGGGAATCGATCCCGTGCTGCCGAGGCTGCGGACAGCTACACAGCGCTGTGCTCAACCCGCTGCGCCACTGGGGAGGCCCCAGCCTGTATGCTTTCAATAAATGTCACAAGAACTTCTGCTTAAGTAGCAGAGTCTTGCCTGGCAAACCTGCCCCACAAGTTTCCCCCACAAAGTGGCAACAAAGTTCCTGTTGCAACAGTGCAGTGTTGGTGGTGAATGAGAGCCCTCCATGCTATCTGCTCAACTTTTCTATGGATTTAAAACTTCTCTAAAACAAAGTCTATTCATCAAAAAAGAAGTAGTTAAAATATGCAGGTTTGACTTCAGGTGTTCTTCAATTATGACTTAATCAGAGCAATTGAAATTAAAATATTTTCAGCTCTTTTATACAATTAGTAAACAGATTACAATAGACTTGTTGGAGACGGGGTGGGGGGGATCAAACTGTATTTGTTCCATTTGAATTTTGCATTTGTTTTTTTTTTTTTTTTAATTACGAGCTTCAAACATTGCTTCTTGAGTGATCAAATGCATAATTTTTGGCAATAGTCCCTTGGAGAGAATCTGCCTTGTAGATTGCAAATCTATGGAGAAACATCAGACCTTTCTCAAATATGTCCCTACCCTTCTCTGAGATTGCTCCCCAGACCCATCTGCAAAATAAGCATTGCGGTTGCAAGCTTTAAATATTTGAAAAAGGTTCCCCAAAAGACTACTGACAGAATAAAATAGAACAGATTAAATTAAATGACATGTGTGGGAAATAGAGAAGTGACAAATTGTACAAAACTGATAATAGTTATGACAATTACAACTGATATGGTTGTCTTATCTCCAAAAGATAGTCAAAAAATGACTAGCGACATGATCTTTTCCCAGCATATCAGAAATTGTTACATTTTAAATGACCATATTTTGGTATATTTTATAGCAAACTTTATACCACAGGGTATAAGAGGTTTCCATGGCATTTGAATGTGACTTTTTTTTTTTTTAATTGCAAACCATGTTAAATTCTGCAAACAAGGGTGACAGGAACACAATGAAATGAGTGATTCCCATTTTACAGAAAAAGAAGTTGAACACAGACACATATGAGATGGAGTTGATGTGAAAGCTGAAATAAGATTTCAAGGACTACTTTATCCCATGATGTTGCTCAGGGCTTATAATAACATTTTTGCTGTTAAGCACAATCTTCTCTGTTAAGCATATCAGAGTATCTCAAGATTGTGGCTACCACCACCACTGTGTTTTAGCTTTATTATGGCAACCCTTGTAAAAGCTTCTGATTCTTTAGTGAACCCAGTCTCAGGGTGGGGGGGGTGAGGCAACAGCTCAGTTTCTCTGAAAAACAACATTTATTTAGTGATCATTGTGGAGTCATGCAGACACTGTTATGTAGTCTGCTGCACCTTCATCTCTTTCATAGTGTTTGAGCCCTTTAGATCTATCAGTTCAAATTTCTGCTCCTAACACACTGAAATGTTTGGTTAAGCTGACAAATTTGTGTGGTAAATATAACTGCCTGGCAGGAAGCTTTCTGTCTGCTTTAGTCAATGCTTTGAAATAAATCCAGGCGGAACCATTTGTTCGGGCAGCTTTGAAAGTCAGTGATATGAATGGATAAGCTGCATGTCCCATCTTTATTGCTGTATTTGAATGGCTCTGTGGGCACAGGCAGGCCACTGCTCTGGAAGGTCCAAAGGACTCCACTGGCAAATGGAACTGGCAGATACAGGTTGAACTCAGCAGGAATCACTTAATACACTATGTGTGAGAATGTGGGCCAGGTCAGAGAGGCAGGAGCCCTGAGGAAGCTGTGCATTGGTGTCCTACTTCAGGAACTGTTCAGACAGCGCTGGAGGCCACTGGAAGGGAAGATGCTTTGGTTCCTGTCATTAGGTTGTTATCTAAGTGCTGAGAATGAATGCCCACGATGCCCACGATGATTTTGAAATAACTTCATTTAACTCACCCTCCACTTTCATTTAAAATTCAACATGTACATGATAACCATGTCTTCTCTGAAAAGGAAAGAGGTGTGCTGCTGAGGATATTGAGCCAGAAATCTGTCTTGGACCCCTAAACAGATAAAAACACCATAGAGGAAAATGGTGTGGGAACCCAGGAGAGATAGGAAGTATGGTATTTTAAATAAAGGATAAATTACTTCTGGTTGAGTACATGTCATTGTTAATACATAAATGGGTACACTGGTTCATTTTATGAGAATGAAACTCAACTCAACAGAGGTTAAAGCTAAACTGAATAAAAGAATATTTGTAGTAAGTGGGATGATTTTCATAATATGAACACAGTCACTTAAATTTGTGTGGCTTTTTAACTTCCTTGTCATTTTTATATATCTGATTTTATGTTATCACAATAGACCTGGAGAAGAAATATAAGTGATTGAATCGCTTACACCTGACAAATGAGTTTCCTGAGATACCTAATGCCAATCTTAAGGTTATGGTAGTAAAAACATTTTGAACTATGGTCTTCTCTAGATATATCCTGGGTTTTGGTGACTCATGTATTCTCTAGTGAAGAATGTAAAAAAAACGTGAGATGTATTTAAAGGTGTTTGTTTACAGCCCATGGGGATAGAAGAATAGTAAAAGGGGATTTAGATTCCATTTTTGATATTGTTGAACCATTTTATTTTTTAGTGATTATACACAAATGAAAAACATAAAATAGGTAATGGCCTCCTCATTATTTAAGATGTAGAGAAAGAGAAGGGTATATCTTATCTAGAATATGAAAATATATGAACAAGTATGACAAGTTAGGGAGAAAGGGGTAAAGTACCTTGATCATAATATAATGATCTGATCTTCAAGGGTTGATCACTGTAAGTGCAGGATTAAATAAACTTATCCAAATAATACTCATCTATACTGACAATTTGGGCCTATATGCTTATCTTCATGGAAAGTTCTACCCCTATCACCTAACTATTTGGGTATACCAAACAATCCACTGCAAACTTCAATATATGGCATCTTCCCTTTATTATAGGAATAAGCAGAGGTGCCTATTTGCCTCATTGTTAGTAATAATAACAAGGAGTGGAATAGTATTTGGTAATTTGATAGTATTAGACATCTTTGATGAAACAAAGAATATAATTAAGTTATAACTACAGAGCTGGAAAATAAGATTTCATGTTAATTAAAATGTTCAGAATTCTTAGAGCTATCTTCAACTTGAAATGATACTTTTTCCATTAGGCGTCTATATACTGCCTTGCAAGTATAAAATTATTTTCAAATGATTTGTGAAATATGCCCTACAGAGACAGCTTTCTTTGATAGAAAGTCCTGTACTAGATCTCTGAAAATAAAGTTTCTCATCTATGTGCCAAGCCTGCCTACTGTGAATGAAGACAAACTATTTAATCCTCCAAGTCCATGCATGTTCAACTGCAGCAATAGTAAATAGTGCCTTCCAGTTGCTGGCTAGGCAGGCAGGAACAACGAATGAGGTAATTCTTTGACTAAAATATGGAATTTTAGGGGAAATGGCTGGTTATCCATTTCAAGGTAGCCATAACTGAGGAAATAGATTCAGTCTTATATACCAATATCCATAAAACGAAACCGATGGAGGTTTTTAAATAACTGATTATAACCCTTCCCTTCTTTTTTATTAAATAAGAAGGCCACACAGACTTCCTTAAACATCTTTGAATGTGAGTTATACAAGCTATTTATCTCTTCTTTAAAAGGAACTTATTTAGAGCCTTTTACAAACAAATTATATTTGATAGTTAGAAAGCTGATGCTCAGGAGTTATAATGTAGTGATGGCTTTCCAAAGAGTTGCTTATTTAAAGAAAAGGCCCATCAGCCCAGATCTATGACATGGACCAGGGAAGAAAAATGATCTTTTGTGAGTTTGTAAGACATAGTCAGAGTGAGTAACTCCAGAAACAAGACAACATGTTTCAATTAAAAAAGAGTATGTGACATGAACTACAGAATATTATTCTAATTGAAATAAGCCAGTCACAGAAAGATACATTTTGCATGATCACTTATCTGTGATATCTTCTAAAAGAGCTAAATTCATAGAATGGAAGAGGAGCGCAAAGAGGGGCTGGAGGGAGGGGAAAATTGTGAGTCTTCAGTAGGCATCAAGTTTCAGTGTGACAAGATGAATGAGTTTCAGAGATCTACTGTATAGCATTGGACATAGGTCCACAATAACGTACTATATACTTACAATGTTAAAAGATAGAAATGTTGAAATAAAAAGAAAAAATATATTATAAAATAAAAAGTTTAAAATTGAAATTCCCGTGAAATTTCCCTTAGACTTTCAGTTCAGAGAATAACGACATAGTAAGATGGGTGAGGTGAAAAAATCAAAATAAATAAATAAATAAATAAAAAGATCGATGGAGAGAAATATAAAAATATCATGTAGATTAATATGATTTAAAAATATTAGTCTCCAATCAATATAGGGGGATATGTGAAAATTTAATATTTTTAAGGACAGAAATCAACAAAATCCATCTTAGTATCTAACAGGCTGCTTGTGTACATAGGTCCTCAAGAAATATTTGGCAAATCTTTATGTCACTGATGAGATTTTGGCATGATAGTTTTTATTTCTATGATGGAGATAGGAAGGAAAGGTTAGGAAAGAAAAAATAAAGCAGACATGCTATATATTATTGTTCTCAAAATTTCCAAATAATTTTTAAAAAGGCAAAATCTATTAGCAGGTATTAGAATTTTAGACTACTTGACAAGTGTGTTGCCACTGAGTGCCCGGCAGAGAGGCTGAATAAACCCCAGACAAGGACTTAAAATCCCTCTAGAGGCAAGTGGTCATCTCGTTACCACCTATAAACACAGATCCTCTCAGCTTCAGATCAAGTCCTAATAGTATTTCATTCAGCAGCTATCAGTCATCAGCACTACTTAACTTCCTATTCTCTCTGGGAAGCTATAAATTAGGAGAAAAAGAACTGAAACAAATAATAGGAAATATAGTAATGAGGAATGATTTCTTGACTATCCTACCTGTTCATCTTCAGAAACCTCTTAATTACATTTTGAGGGAATCTGCCCCTCATTAGACAGGGAAAGAAGGGCCTTTTCTTACTTCCAAGGATGCCCCGTCTTCTCTCTTACCAACAGTTTATTTGCTTTTCTTCTGGGTCATGAAAAGTTTCAGAGTCAAGAACTCTTCCAGATTTGTGTCAGATACAACACAAATCCTGACTTGGCCTCTCAAGTTGCTGAGAGTATTCTAACAATAACTTGCAGTAAAAGCTCTCCCTTCCTGGTTCCTGCTTGAATTCTCCCAACAAAGGTATGACTTTTGCAGGTCGAGACTGTTCATCACAGTTTTACAGATGAAGGAAAAGGACTTGGCAATTGTCATATCTGGAATCAAGCCTGATGTCTAAGAGAGTTTAGCATCATGATAAGAAAATGACATCTGGAGGTAGACCAATGTGAGTTTGAATCTTGACTCAGCTAATTCCTACATGTGTGAACAAGGACTGACTTAAGCTCTTAGAGTCTTAGTTTTCTTACCTGTTAAATAGAGACAATAATATATCATATCATGTGCGGTTACAGTAGATATTTAAATATTAAGTATACGGACAGAAGTAAGTATGCTCTCAGTGACTATAGTTCTTAGTATGTTCATTAGCGTGTTAATTAGCTCAGTAGCTGGAACAGACTCACAAGGATAAAAGCATCAGTAGGTTAGCCCACAGGCTGTGTGTGTATAGGAGAGAGGAAAGAATATGGATTTCAACCTTGACTTGGGCAGCTATTAATTATATAGGAAAGTTATTTTATATTTTCTCAATCTCAGTTTTCTAATTTTTTAAAATGGATATAAGGATGAATATATAACTAAGTTGTAGTGAAGAGAAGCATATATTCACGTGAAATACATATGCTATTTGGTCTACAGAGTTGCTCAATAACTGATAACCTCTTATTCAGTATCATTCTCAATTGTAGAAGATTCTTTCCCATTCCATTCCAGGTAACAACCATTCAGAATGAGACATAGATATATGTACTTTCAAACCACACACTGTGATAGAATTAGTGGGTAAGAAATTACCCAATATTTGACTAAATAGGGTGGTTTTAGTGACAGATGGGAATCAAGAATGACTTGTAGGGAGATTTTATGAAATTATCACACGCTAAAATAAAACAGACATGACAGCACATTTAAGATGTTTTCTGTATCCTTGATCAAGAATAACATTAATCATGATCATATTCATTTCTAATTTTATGTCTTCTAAAGACCATACCACTAATATCATTTTACTTTATTTAGTTACAATACTTAGAGAAACATACTTCTTTCTGTTTTTGTTCCTTAATAACTAAGGTTAGAAGGTTATATGTCTTTCTATCTGCAAGAGATTGAGATTACTGACTTATTTTAAAGGCCTAAACTTGATCAGTTCCTCTTCAAGAAGTCACAGCTATCTCCTTAACAATTATCACCACAGTGTACACTAAGTCTGAAATTCTACCTGAAAATGAATCCATCTGATATTTTCTCTTTGTCCTTATTTTGCTTAGTAGTATATCTTCCAGTTACATTTATATTGTCACAAATGATAAGACTTCACATTTTTTGTGGCTGAGTAGTAGTCCACTGTGTATATATATATATATATATATATATATATATATATATATATATATATACCACATCTCCTTAATCTACTTATCTGTCCTTTGGCACATGGGTTGTTCTATAACTTGACTATTGTAATAAGCGATACAGTGAACACTCTTTTAATTAAAGTTTTTGTACTTATCAGACATTAACTTAAGGAACTCGGGACACTGAGGTATCATTTTATGAAGTATACACAATTCAAAAGACTTTCTAACACCCTCAGTTCCCTTTGAGGCTTTCAAAATATGAATCTCATTTTAAGAAGGGAAATACTATTCTCCAATTATCCGCATTACCAAGGAAGAATCCCAGTTTTCATCAAATTTCTCATTCTTGGTATGAAGTGAGATGGAGCAAAGTTCTTCATCAGAATGTTGTTTTTCTTACTCTGATTTTTTGTCAGATTTTAATAATTTCATTAATATCACTTCCCAGTCCTTTAAAAATTACCAATAACAGAGAAAGTCCCCTTCAAATTTTTAGTGTTAAAAATAAAAATAAACGATAAGCATTCATTATTTTCTCAAAGAATTAAAATCTTTAACAGTAAATCAAAAGGAGCCCTTTGCAAGTGACGCAGAAGATACTTTCACACATCAATTAAAAGAGCCTAATGACATATACATAAAAATTACAAAATGTTATTACTGCTGGTAGGCATGAACTCTCAGTCATACTTTTCATACATTTCACTACACATCAGTTATTGCCTTCATATGTCACCTTCTACTTCTGTCAGTTAGGAATTAAATTGCTTAAATGGACATAATTATATATGCACAATTATTATAGCATATAGGATGAAAAATCAAAGACAAATGCCCAAAACAATTTTAAATAAAAAATAAAATTTACCCAACACTAAAATACTCATTATCAATGTAGCCTAAAGGAAGAAGCAGCAACATAAATAATGCCATTCTAGATCCTCTATCAGGCTTTCATATTTTGAAAGTACATATTTATGTGACATTTTTATCAATCTAGATAATTGCCAGTAAAATTTCTAGTTCTGTCTTTTCAGTTACTGCTAACATTAAAACCAAAGAAAACACTACACTAGAAGATGCAGACAAAGAAAAACCCCAAATGGTGCTAAACTAAAAGTCGGAGGTACAAACTAAGATAGAGGAAATAATTACAATAATAGTCATCTGAATGCTTAATTCATAGGAAGCATAATAATAACACTCTAATTTAAATATTCATAAAATTTTGTAACAAAGCTACCAAGCCATACCAGTATTCAAACATAGACTATTTGTTTCAAATATCTTAGGACAATAAATTGTGTAGACACTTCACATGGATACGCAAACCTCTCCTTGGAACAGGCAAAGCATTTTCAACTGGGTAAATATGAACAAACATAGCAATCACCTACTTGCAATTAAAAGACACACCTAGAAAAGACTTTACATATAGAAGACGATAGTTTTAAAATATTTGAAACAACAAACAACAGAAATAAGATGGGATATTTATAGAAACAATGTAAAATAGAAAACTAATTTCAGTAGTGTAATAAACATAAATACAAAAATCAGATAAAAAGAAAACAAAGTGTCTATAATCTAACTCAATTTTAGCACATAGCAAAGAATCCTAACACTGGTAAAATTAATGTAAAAAATATTACTGTTTTCACACCATTACTGCCTATCTTATACTAACAAGCTACATGATTAGTGGCAAAATCCTGAGGCAGTAAATTATTTTAAAACTCATAAACATAGAAAATAGTACTGTGGCCATCTTTACATAATGAAACTAAGTGTGATTTTTCTTCTATTCTTTATTTTCAAAATTAACTATAATTTATGTATATATATTTCATTTATAAGGACAAAATAAATTTGTATTAAAGGAAAGCGGATATAAATTTATACATATGTATATGTCTGTGTATGAATGTGTGTGTCTTTATACACAGATGCATACAAATATATGCTAAAAATACTTCAAAACTACAATAATGCATCAAGCATCAGTTTTTGGACTTTATTTTTCGTGAGAATGCATAAGAGAGGTCTTTATTTTTACCCCTAAGAAAATATTCAGAATATATAGCTTCCCTTTTATAAGCCATTTTGGACTTCATTTCCCATAAATAAATATTTATTGTGTTCCTGATTACCTTGCAGCTTGCAAATCCCCCCATGGAGAACAACATCTGTACATCACTCACCGTATATAAAGAAACCCTACATTTTCTTCCTTTCTTTCTTTTTGTCCTAAAGTTGCCTTCGAGCTTCAAGAGAGTTCTCTTAGGGGCAGTATTTTGAATTTGTTGAACCTGTCAGCACTCTACTTCCCAACATCCTTCATGGACATGCATTTCATTGTGTCCCTTTTCGCCTATTTTTTTCTGAACTGAAAATTTCTCATCTGGTCTTACTGTTTTATTCCTTTCGCCACTTCAGTTAACCTTTCAGACTCTTCCATTTTATGATCTTAATGCAATGCACTGTGTAGAACTATGGACTCTAATCCATGTACAAAAACATTGCAAGTTTTGTTCAAAGATTTAACAAAATTATATAATACCATTTCTTTTCAATTGTGTCACGGTTATCTCTGACATTTGGTTGACCTTCGGAACTGTCATTTTATATTGGACTGTCTTCAAAAGATAGATGGCATAGATTCAGATATCATTTATTCTAGAACCAAGTAATAACAGAGAGTACTTCTCACTTTATCAGCAGAGTTTGGATTATATTTCCCCAGATACATTACTTTACACTTTCCACAGGTGAAATTTACCCACCATTATTTTGCCCATTAATAGAGCATTATAAAATGTTCTTGTTTGAACCATCTTTCTCACAGTTGGAACAGCTTCTGTCATCTGCAGACTTTAAGATCTGTCTCTGTGGATTCAGAATGGCCCATCTCCTTCCCAGGCTCACACTCTTACTAGTTGATATAACTGGAGCCATGTGGAGTTTTGTTTTGTTTTTTGCTCTGATCTTAGCTCAATTCAACCTCACGTTGTGATACTAATCCTAGGTAATAGAGGGTAATTCAAGAACTTGAGAGGGTGAGAAGGTCAGACACTTTCTAGATCTACTTTTTCTATTTCACTTCAGCAACTGTTCTTTATGACCACACCTGATTTTTATCCTTCAATATTACCAACATGTTTGTGTCTTTGAACAAGACCTTCTAACCCTACTTCTGTTTTTAAGTATGGATGTTTTGCTTTATGCTTGCTAATAGTCTCTGTCCTCTGCTAACTGCCAGAATGGTTTTCTTATTCTTAAAGCACTTGTTAAGAATCACCGGTTCTGGGCCTCCCTGATGGCACAAGGGGTTAAGTTGCAGCACTGTGGGGCTATCTGCAGCCACTGCAGCATGATTTCAATCCCCAGCCAGGGAGCCAACCCACATGGAACAGCAGACCTCTCCTGTCTTGCCTGATGCTTCCCTCAGCAGTGTATTTTGATAGATCCACCTGTTCTGTTCCCCACTCTGTCTCTGGTGAATGCTTTCACCCCCACACCTCTGGTCTGTACCCCAGTTCTTGTATGCATAAATAAATAAATCTTAAAAAAAATCACTTCTAAGAAACACTTTCCTGGTCACAGCCACAGATTCTGATTTACTAAGTCAGGGCAAGACCAATGTATTTGCATTTCTAACTTGTTCACAAGTGATGCTAATAGTATTGGCATGAAAACAATGGCTTGGTTACAGGACTTTCATGATTTCCATCTGTTGGTTAACATATCTCACCAATTCATTTGGGTTGTCTTGATGGGATTTTCTACATCAAAGGGCCCCCCATTCCTTCCTCTAACCACTGTATGTGGTTGTAACAATGCCAATTCTAGTTCTGCTTCCTGAAACGGCAATGATGACAATGGCAACAATGAGGAAACTTCATTCCCACATCTTCGAGGGGAGATAAACATAGCATCTCCTCTATATAGTTTTAAGTTATTAAAAGAGAAAGTGAGGCACTTTGCACCAAGCCTGGCATATAATGAGTATCCAATAGCTGTGGGTTATCAGAATATCAATGTGGCTGATGATGGCAACATATCATTCATTCAACATTTTTACTTGTTTGTTTCAGGGGAGAAAACAATGAACATAACTGATAAAGTCTGTTATGGTGGAATTTACGTCACTGGAGGAGACAGCAATGGTTATTGAATACATAAGGAATATATTGAGGGCCTCCCTGGTGGCACAGGTGGTTGAGCACAGCTCTGTGAAGCTGTTCGCAGCCTCTGCAGCACCAGTTTGATCCCTGACCAGCCAGAGAGCTACCCACACCCACACAGCACAGCAGACCTTTCCTGTCTCTCCCACTGCTTTCCTCAGCAGTGTATTTTGGTCGTCTGCCTGTTCTTCTCCCCACTCTGTCTCTGGTGAATTCTCTCACCCCCCACCGGCCTGTACCCCAGTGCTTGTATAAATAAATATATCTGAAAAAAAAATACATTGAGATAAAAATTACAGAGGGAAAAGTAACAATACAGAAGCACAAAGTAAGTGGGAGGTACTGATTCAGTGGGAATGGAAAAGAAACCCCATAAGAAGGTGACATTCGTGCTATAATCTGGATGAGTCATCAGCCATGTGAAGAGCAGAGGGAAGGGACTTTCAGACATGGGGAGCTGCTTAAAGAAATGTCCTGAGTCTGGAAATTAGTTTGTTCAAAGAAAAAGCAGGAGACCCCAGTATTGGTGGAAGCTAATGAACAGATGAACAGAGATAGAATATGAAGTTAGAAAGGTAAATGCAAGTGGTTGGTTGAAGGTAGCAAGGAGGTTTTAGTTTACTGTAAGAAAAATGGAAGGCATTTCAGAGTTTTAACTTCTAAGATAGGAACATCCTATGTTCTGAACAACCTATTTTTTTTAAAGATTTTTTTTTTTCATTTATACAAGAGCCAGAGGTGTGGGAGGGTGAGAGGATTCACCAGAGACAGAGTGGGGAGCAGAACAGGCAGATGGACCGAAATGCACTGCTGAAGGGAGCAGCAGGTGTGACAGGAGAAGTCTGCTGTGTCATGTGGGTAGCTCCCTGACTGGCCAGGAATTGAACCCGCACTGTGGAGGCTGTGGACAGCTTCACAGTGCTGCGCTCAACCTGCTGCACCACCAGGTGAAGGACGCCAAGATAGAGAGAAGTAGGTAGGTTTAAAATATACTCTGGGGGTAGAACTGTTATGGATTTAATATAAAGTATGAAGAACAGCGAGCTTAGAGCCAGTGACTGGGTTTAATATATTGCAACACTGAGGCTATAGTCATTAAAACAAACTCTATTTATGTATTTTGACAATTTTCATGTGTATTATATATGTGGATGATAAATATTCCTTTTTATTCGAAGCTAATCTAACTGCAAATACTTATTTTTCTGGCTGATTTTCTTTCTTAATAATTTACCATGTTGACATTTTTCATAGTCTTTGGTAAAGTATAAATAATAGCAGCTCACTTCTTAAGCAGTCATAAGAAAATCTATATTATTTTTAGCTCAAATTACTTTTAAATAATAGTTGATATGTTTTAATGTCGTATATATCCCAAAATGTAGTTCATTCCACTACACTATACAATTCACCCAAACCAGTGAAACATTGATCTTCTCTCACTTCTATCACTCTAATCCTTGCTTTCACAACTTTGATTCAATGATCTCTGTGTCATGGTAAGTTTTACTGCCTTGCTTATGGTCTACTATCCTCGGTGTGACTTCTGGTGTGCTTTTCAGCACAGTTCTTTCTCCTCCAAGAGTTTTTCTGGAATGTTAGTAGATGGCAAGAGCTGCCCAACTTGTGACATAAGATCTGAACAGGACTTGCTATGCTGAGGTTGAGTAATCAAGTAGAATGCCCGCTAAAATGCCTGTGGATAATAACAATAATGGTAACAATGTCATATATCAAGTGCATGCTTTATTCTAGGCACTGCTGGAGCTGCATGGAACACGCATTATTTCGCTTAGTCTAATCTTCATCACAACTCTGCAGGCTACATATCATTGGTTCATTGCACAGACAGTGCTTAGAAAATGAGTGATGTGTTCATGGTCCCTTGCCCAGTAACACACTCAGGTGTGAACTAGAACAGGTTAGAATAGGGAAACGAGCAAGAGAATAGAAAAAGCAGGTGTGGACAGAATGAAAGATGAGGGTCATAATCATGCAATGATCCTGATTTTAGTGGAGACACTGATAAGCATAAAGTGTCCATAAAACATTCTGCTGAAAAGAAAACCAAGGGACATGAAGTGGAAGTGAAAAAATGAGAACTAACTTGTTCCTCTGTTTGTAAGCAAAGGGGTGAAGAGGCACTGAGTAGAAAAACTCACTGATATCTTCTCCTGGGGCCAGAATTTCATCCATTATTATTTTATTATTGCTTTAAAATTCAAACAAGGAAAATTCAAAATTCCAGACTCTTACTCTACCTGCCTGCATATATCTACATAATGACTATGCATAGTCTTAATTCCCGGGGAGGTATTTTGCGAGCTAAATTATCATTCTAAAGGAGAAATACAATTTTATCTGCACCATGCCCACTTCCATTTGGCTAACCACCCTTTAAGAATCACACACACATACAGACGCGAACCAAATATCCCCCAGCGCATTTGAAATTTCTTTTGTTTCCAAGCACCGTGAGTTATTCCTAAACATTCGGCAGTAGAATTCACAAACTACTTCACGAATGTCACTAAGAACACACCAAGAGAAAACAGAAATATGTAATTTAATCACATGGGCTAATTATTTTCTTTGCTGGTTCTCGAAAGAAGCAGTGAATGCAAACTCAGAAATATCATTTATTTTTCCTTAGCAGGGGGAAAGCACTGGACTGTGATTTAAATGGCATCCTGTTGATCCTTACAGAATGTGTGATGGGTCTAAACTACAATAATAAAAAATCTGGCAAACATTCATTAACCATGGCAGAGATCCCCTTCTGACTGGGCAATTTCCAGTGAACTGTGTACAGTAAGCTATACCTACCAATAAGCCAAACTGGTGTAGCGTTATTACAGTTACTACTGATACCAAGAGATTCTTCTGTTACACCCCTTCAGTCTCCAAACACAGGGGAGAAAGGTTTTTATTCTGTAGCCTTTGTTAATTGCATGCAGTATTTCCCCACAGTATTTTTTAACTCTATTAGAGATTCTGAGAAGTTCAGTAGCATATACTTACTTTATCTGATTCAACATTTTCCAAACTGACATAATCACAAAGGGATTTTGTTTTGTTTTGTTTGGGTATATCTGCTTTTTATATATTTGTTAAAAATACCTAAAGATAAAACTACAGCTTGGGGAATGTTGGTAAAGAAGAAATTTTAGCCTGCATTTTTATCAGATGTCTCTCCTGAATATGTAGCTGCTGTATATAATTGTCCAATTTGCACATACTGAACTTGTACCTAAAATGCATTTCACAAGGAGTAACTACCAAAATTTTTCTATTGCAATGTAGGCAATTTTGCCATGTCTTAATTTTAGTGAGTTAAAACTATGCATGGACCTGCTTTTCTGAACAACAAAAATATGGATGGACAGGAGAAAGAATATTTAAAGTCTGAGCATTGTGTACAAAGTTTCTTTTTGCCACAGGAACTAACTGAATGAAACAGGTCTTTTTTTCACATATTGAAATTCAACATTCAGAATGAAAATCCAAATTCAACCCAGTGAGAGAAAAATATGCATGGTTTCTAAATGCTTCATGTCAACTAGTATGTTCTTATTAACTAGTATACACGATACTGGGGTCAGTAAACATCAGGGACCCAACCATCCACCTAAGAAAGAAATCTGAATTCTACATGATTACAACTCCCTATGTGAGTGTCAGGGGAAAGTGCCTTACCAATGCGGTGTGTACAACTAGCAGAATTAACAAGACATTATGAAATCATGGGGAAGGGAGGAGGTTGGATCTAATGATGCAGGAGCAGTGCACAGAAAGATCAATTTCAAGCCAAGCAGCATCAGTTTGAAAGAACAACAAAGCCAAAAACAACAGCCTCTGTAACCTAAACAATTTTCCACAAGTATCCAAGGACTTTACATTGTCCTTAGCAATTCTTTTGAGTGACTTTCCATTTTATCTGTTCCTGTGAAAGTGATGAATCTCGCTCACTCCATATAACTCTGTCCATAAAAATTTATCACAAATAAATAATAAAAAGTCAAGTAAAACTCAATTAAAAATGGTCAAGGTCCTCCCCTGGTGGCGCAGGTGGTTGAGCACCACGCTGTGAAGCTGTCCTCAGCCTCTGCAGTGCCAGTTTGATTCCCGGCCGAGCAGGGAGAAACCCACATGGCACAGCAGACCTCTCCTGTCCCGCCAGCTGCTCCCCGCAGCAGTGTATTCCATCAGTCTGCCTGTTCTGTTCCCCACTCTCTCTCTGGTAAATCCTCTCACCCTCCCACGAATCTGGCCTGTACCCCAGTTCTTGCATAAAAATAAAATAAATATTAAAAAAAATGGTCAGATGATATGAACAGATGTTCCTTCTATAGAAAGAAACACAAAAGATCAATAAGCCCACGAAGAGGCACTGAACATTATTACTAACGAGGGAAATGCAAATCAAGCACTATGAGATACCACCTAATACCCCCTAGGCTGGCCAAAGTCTAAAAAGTTGGCCAATAACAAGGTGACAAGGATGCAGAGACACAGAAAGTCACATTGGAAAACAGTCTGATAATTCCTTGGAAGATGAAAGATAGAGTTACCATAGAATTGAGAACTGAAAGTATGTCCATACAAAAACTTGTGCATGAATATTTATAGCAGAACTATTCATAATATGCAAAGGTATAGACAATCCAAATGCCCATCAACTACTTAATTGATAAATAAAACAAGGAATATCTATATATGGGATATTATTCAACCATTAAAGAGATGAAGTACTGATATTTAAGAATAAACCCTGAAAATATTATGTTATTTTTTTTTCGTAAACCAATCACCAAAGACAACATATTCTATGATTCCGTGGGTATGAAATGTCTTGAAAAGTAAATCTATAAAGATAGAAAGTGGATTTGTGTTTGCTTAGGGCAGAAGGAAGGGAGTAATATCTAAAGGGTATGGGGTTTCTTTTCGAGGTTATAAAAGTGTTCTAAAATTGACTGTGGTCAGTATGGTGTTGGCACATTGTGATTATACTGAAAACCATTAAATTGTACATTTTGAATGCAAAGTTGTATGGTAAATGAATTATAATGAATGTTATCTCAATAGAATTGTTTTAAAATAATTAGGCAAGAAAATTATTGCATTTTCAACACACGTTTGTTGAATGAATAAATGCAACAACTAATGCATGGTATAGAAAGAGAATCCAAATTCTTGAATGATTCTATTATTTTAAAAAGTATACTCTTGGGTCCCTAGTGGCATCAGGGTTAAGTCTCGGCACTATCATGCTATTACCACTGAGGCCAGAGTTCAATGCCCAGCCAGGGAGCTAACCCACAAATGGCACAGCAGAAGTCTCCTGTCTTGCCCACTGCTCCCCTTAGCAGTACATTTCAGTAGATTTGCCTGTTCTGCTCCCCACTCTGTCTCTGGTGAACCCTTTCACCACCCCTGCCACATCTCTGGCCTATACCCCAGTTCTTCTATGTATAAAGTTAATATCTTTAAAAATAAATAAAAATCTTAAGGTGGTTTGCTTTTAGGTACACTGCCACCAAGTGGCGGGAGACTTGGTCTTATGGTATAAATTTCTGTGTATGAGTATCAGTTCCAATCTGGTGGTTCTGATCAAATACATCATACTAAAGATGAGTCCACACCTTACTATATAAAATTACTGAATTGGTAGTGTCTAAATATATGGACTAATAAACCAGAAAAAATCCTCAGAACGTGTAAAAAGAAATGCCATACTTTTTTCCCCTCTTGAAATTGGCAAGCACAAATGATATTCTCTTGCTAACTTTAATTACAACACTCTTGCCTAATTTTGTTTGAGTCCTATCACAGAGTCAAACTCCTTCTGGGATAATGCGTAGTTTAGTACTTCAGACAACTTTGGCATGAAATGCCCTTTTGGGCAGTTTTCCACAACTGTCAGCAGTTCTTCTGCTCCTGAACCACAGATGGTCAATTCACCTTGCTGAGATTGTTAGGGCTAATTAAAATAATAGCCTTAGATTGCCTTTTTAATGTTCTGAATTAGTATATACTCTTTGCTTTTCCCTCTGTGGTCTTGATTTCCTTTCCTATCTGTCCAAGAAAGAATAAAAAATAGTCATAACCAACTCAAGGATAAATGCAAGAAATGGTTCAAGTTGTTTACTTTAATGGAAGAGAGGGAGAGAAAAGAGGGCCACATAGTGGTCTTTCAAATAATAAAGAAAGAATAAATCATACTACTAATCCAACTAAGATTTTCTGGTTATAATTCTAATACCAATTTATTTTATTACTAACAACATAAACTTATCCTTTTTCTTCTGCTATTACATGTACACATTCAATTAAGTGTGCATGTATTAATTTCATAATAATTAATTTCAATTATATTGGACAAGACATTTGCATCCTTTTCAGACAGCTGTGATCTCAGGTGAGGAGAGTAGCTCTCATAAGAAACCAGGACATTAGGGACTCTCTGGTGGGACAGGGGTTTAAAGACACAACACTGTCAAGTTATTAGCAACCACTGCAACATGAGTTCAATCAGGGAGCTAACTCACATGGTGCAGCAGACTTCTCCTGTCTTACCTGCTGCTGTTCTGCTCCCCACCCTCTCTGGTAAATCCTCTCACCCCCTGCACCTCTGGCCTACACACCAGTGCTTGTATGCATAGATAAATCAATCTTTTAAAAAAACAGCACATTAATGGGAAAAACACCTAACAGATGATATTTCATTTTTTAAATTGACTTTTGCTTTATATTAGGCATGTGTATCCTATGTTTAGAATCATATTCCTATGTGGAAAAACTTGACTGATTTCAAAATGTTTGACAAATATTTACTGAAGAATAATCAACGTAAACTTACCCAAGGCACTACTTTTATTACTACAATCATGCAAAGAACCTGGATGGAAGGAGTCTGTAGGGTAAATGATTTTCAGGCTTTTCTGCCCTCCTGCCATTAGCATTGCTCTGCCTGATGGGGCACCTGCACTTGTTACATTGTTATAAGTTATGTTGTGTACTTCTGTGGGCCATGACCATAGTATTGAGAGATATTCACCAAGAGAAGCAGAGGCAGGAGAGAGGCAGCAGGGAGAAGGGGAAAAAGAACACAAGAGAAGCCCAGAGTGAAGACTTGTTGGGGGCTTGGAGGCCTACCAGCCTCCTGGCCCCCCAGCACTCCTGCCTGCATGTACCTGATTGCTGCATTACATGCAAAAACTAATAAAAGCCTGAGAAATCCACCAAGGGCTCCAGGACTCTCCTTTACCCCAGTCTGCTCTGATCATAGAAAATCTGCTCAGTGCCCTTCCTGGCACTACAGAGTCCCTGTTAATAAAAGCCAATTACAAATAGACATGGAATTTAAGGACTGTGTAGTGCCAGGAAGGCACAGAGCTGGATCTCTATGACTTTAGCAGACAGGATAAAGACAGTCCTGGAGCCCTTGGTGGCTTTTTCAGGCTTTTATTGAGTTTTTTGCATGTAGTGCAGCAATCAAGTACACGCAGGCAGGGGTGCCAAGGTCTAGGAGGCCGAAAGGCCTCCAAGGCACCAGCAAGTCTTCACTCTGCGGTTCTTTGACCTCTTCCACCCTTCTCTCTCCTGCCTCTGTTTCTCTTGGAGAATATGTCAATACTGCAGGCATGGCCTACAGAAGTAAACAACACAACTTGTAATAATGGGACAAATGCAGGTGCCTGCCATCAGGCATGTAATCCTACCGGTGGGAGGGCAGAAAAGCCTGAAAATCATTTACCCTACAGACTGCTACTCAGGAGGAAACAGTGATGTTGTAAATTCAGGAGAACAGAGTTCAAACAAAGAGTTACACATTAAATAGAAGGATAATTATATTAATACATTTTATGATAACTATTTTTGACTTATGGCCTAAAATCCAACATGGGTGATGCCCCAGCAAGTCTATAAAGGTGATAACTGAACACCATAAATGGTGCTACTTACTTGCCAAACAAATGGATGTGTCAATTCCCTACTTGGCAAATATACCTCTATAGAAAGTATCAACTAATATCACATGATTCAGTAAAAATATTATCAAAAAATAAGAAGTTACAAAGTCATCAATTTTTAATTATCATGTTTCCTTCCATTAGTAAACACATCTGAGATTTGATGGTGTGTGAACATTTAAATGCTTGTAGTAAATTGGATTTATAGAGCGTATGTAAGAATTGATTTAGAAAAGATAAAAAAATTTCTTTGAAATAAACATTAAAATTGGGGCAGATCATTTAAAACTCTAAAATCTAAATTGTAGCAACCTTATACTTAGGAAGTACTAAATAGATGACAACGACATTGAAGAAATAAACAAGATGAAGAAACATTAAATTTATAAAGATCTTACAGCCACACTTCACCTATCATATAAACTGATAAATGGCTTTTGATGCATTGCTATTATAAGAGGGGCATGTCTCAATAAAACTGATCAAGAATCCTGTTATATGCACAGAACACCCACTGTCTCTGTGGCTATATTAGTATTGTTAGGGGGAAAGAATGTCCTGAGCGAATTCCATACAGGCTTTGTGGATGCCAGCCCCACTCCAGCAAGACACTGGGAACTACAGCTCCCAGGATCCCCAAAGGGAAGTTGCAAGGATCTAAGGGCAGAGTTAAGCAGCCATTTTCTCTCTTTGTAAATAAAAACCAGCCCTGTTAGTGTGGTCGGGGGCACTTGACTCATGCTCTTGGCCAGGTGGGTTTGGTCTCGGCGGGTCATTTGGGATTCCAGATCAGCGGAACAGGTAGGATGCATTTAATAATTTATTTCCCTCTTTTCTCCCTGATTTGTACATTTCCTCATTCCCCTTCCTTTGTAAATAAATCTTTGTTAACCTTTTGTGTGTGCCTGCAGTGTAAGTCCCTTTTAAGTGCACAGGTGAGGACCTATAGTCAGGCAACCCGTTTTAGAGCGGGGTTGCCCTGTAACAGTATGTGTGGCTGTCATAACAAAATGCCACCGACTGGGTGATTTAGACAAGAAAGATTATTTTTTTTTGTAGTTCTAGAAACTGGAATTCTAAGATGAAACTGTCAACAAGGTTGGTTTTTGGTAAGATGAAGCTGTCAACAAGGTTGGTTTCTGGTAAGACATCTCCTCTTGGCTGGCAGATGGGACACTGTATCTGTGTCCCTTACATGTCCTGCTTTCTGTGTGTGTGCACTGAGAGAAAGCAAACTGATGTGATGTCCTCTTCTACAAGGACACAAGTTAGACTGGATTAGGTCTCACCTCATGACCTCATTTAACCTTAATTACCTCCTGAAAGTTCTTATCTCTAAATGCAGACGATGGGGTTTCAACTTCAGTACATGGGGCCTCCCTGGTGGGGCAAGGGGTTAAGACGCAGCATTATCAAGCTATCTCCAGCCACTGCGGTATGAGTTAGATCTCTGCCCAGGGAGCTGACCCACATGATATAGCAGACCTCTCCTGTCTCACCCACTGCTCCCCTCAGCAGTGTATGTCAGCAGATCCACCCGTTCTACTCTCCACTCTGTCTCTGCTGAATCCTCTCACTCCTCCACACCTATGGCCTACACACAGCTCCTGTATACATAAATAAATAAATCTTTAAAAAAGTAAACCTTCAGTATATGAATTTGGGGAAAAATTTTCAGTATGCAATAGTGCTCTAGAAAAAAAAAATGAAATTGAGCTTTCAACGGAGAGCTTATGAACAATTTTGACAGAAAGTTAGATGACATAGGTACAATGCACATTCAACTGTATTTTTTATGTTTAAAACTCAGAAGAGCCAGAGAACAAATAATGGTGTGAGTTGCCAAGATGAATAAGGCTGTTTTTAACTTTCTCAAAATCTAGCTGTGAAGACAGCATGACCAGCTGGCTATGGAAGTGCAGAAGAACATGTGAAATATAAAATGTTTCACAAATTTAATATCATTCTAATGCCACAACTTAATTTTTGTTCATATTTCCAGAGATTACTGCCAAAGAAATGTTTATATATCATCAGGACATCATTATAAGATTCCTCCACCATTTATGAGAATCATGAGGAGACCAGTTGTTGCTTTTTTACATTTTATAGATGAGAGAAACTGTGTATGTAGAGAGTGGCGCATGGATGGTTCAACATTTGTGGTACTTTGTCTCACTTCATTTTGGTTTTGCTTTATCTCTGCAATTACACTTCAGGCTTCTTATAATGGCTAGAACATCTTATTTGTCTTTATTTTCAAAATGATACCAGGCTGTGCCTTGCTAACCTGAGATCTACCTCTCCCAATTCTCGCCATCTAAACAGTCATCAGATTCTACTGAGACAAGAGCACCCGGGGGTCTCAGAAGTGCCTGTCTCAGAAGTGCCTGTCTCATAAATGCCTTTGATCTACTGTTTCTGTCAGTAACTTTTTTGCAGCTTATGCATTCTTGAGGTTTCTTTTTAGCTTATCCTGGAATGGAAGGAGGCAGCTGCAGAACTCTGAGCCAAACTGGTCAGAGGCAGATGATGAGGCATGTGCAGGACAAAGGTGACCACAGTACTGGGGGCTGATCTGATTGTGATATCAATATCTCTGCCTCCAGGTAGCAGTTGACCTCCATTTTCTGAACATGCAGCTATGAGAAAGCATGTTGTACTACTGTGTCTGCACCCCTGGGAGACTTCCAGAATGCACTTCTCTGGTTCTACCCACGACTGAAGCATGTGCCCAACACTCCTGCTTGATAATAAAAAGCAAAACTGTTCAGTCTCCTTTTAAAGGCATCTCCCAGGAGCTCTGTTCCTTGCTCTTATGCCCAACAAATCCTGGTGCTTTCACCTCCACTCAGTGTTGCATCTGCATTACATTCTTGAGTGGGTTCTCAAGGAACTACTGGATGTAGCTGGTAACACTATGAGGAAGATCAGTCTTTACCAATGAAGGGATAGGACTACAGAGTCAAATAAATGTCCAGATAACTGCCAAGATGAAGCAGCTAGTAAGTCACAACTCAAAAATTTTCCATGTTTTCCCATTGCTCTTAAGGTAAAAATCTAAGAGTCTCTACCACTACTCCCCTCAACAGTGTATATCAGTCAGTCTGCCTATTCTATTTCCCACTGTCTTTAGTGAATCCTCTCAGCCCCCGCACCTATGGCCTGTACACCAGCTCTTGTATGCATAAATAAATAAATCTTAAAAAAAAAAAAAGAAGAGAAGAAGAGGAGGTAGTCAACATTTTGATGCTGCTTTACTGGTAATAATGCTGGGGTCCAGTTCTTTCTCTGGGACCAGAAACTGTAACTGGTGAGTCCACTACATACCCAGTTAGCCTTCATTTTTTGTTATTCAAAAGTATTTTGAAAAGAAAATAAACTACTATTGTGGCCTTTTCCATTCCACTACATTACAAATGATAGATTTTAACAAAAAGACTCAAGTAGGGGGTAACATCTGCCCCAAAGGACTTCTTAGAGGTGTTCCCCTGGGAGTCCTCATCTAAACTCAAACATCATGAAAAGCTTTATGAGCCACCCACGTGCTAGAGGAGATAGAGAACTCAGATTTGGCTTCAAGTGTTCAATTTTGTGCAAAGGTCTGACATAGTAGACTTACTTATGTCCTACAAAGCCAGTCTGTGTCAATTCTAGCCAACATTTCTCTAGCAAGATAATGAGGCAAACAGCTGAGAAAAGCTACACACAAAAATAAATGTTAACAGTATATTGTTTATATTGCTACAGACTGTTTTAAAAGGGATCCCAGAATGCTTTCTGCAAAGTTCAAAAATATTTTTGTTTTCTCACCGACAGTTAGACATAATGATTTCTACTGAAGAGTGAACTTTCTACTCATTTCCTTCTGGTTGCATATGGAGAGTGCACAGTGTTCATACAAGGTTGGGTACTTTACTGGCTAAAGATCAAATTCCATTCTTAAGTGTGCATTTTTGCATAGATTAGACACTGAGCTGAGCCAAATTGCCTGAATCTATAGTCAGGATTGTATGTATGGAGGTGTGCGTGAAGCTGGGGATAGGTCAATGGAGGAAAGGTTGGGTGTGTTCAAAAAAGTGCCTATAATTCTTGAGCCAGAACGCTGTGCAATTGAAAAATAAGAATGAAAATAATACCGTATCTTAGTCTTGTGCTAAAATAATCGCTGTACTGTGATTTAAACATATTTTTGATAAAAAAACATATTTAAGCTGGTAACAGTATTCCAAGAACTTCCCTTTGCCTGATTCTTTTCAGGACCTGCCCAGCCACCAATGCCTCAAGCCGCCCTGTCCTATAAGAGAGAGGGGAGATTATCAACTCTTCATGTCTTCAGAGTTTCCAAGTTAGCAGGCAATATGGTAAAAATCTTATGCAGAAGCCATTAGGATAGTATGGATTTGAAATTGTACTTCAAGTCCATTAAAATCAGAATTCAAACCTTGTTACTTTGTGTAGCCTTCCACAACATAGTGCATTGGATGCACTCAAAATAGCCCCACTGATATTATATTGATGGTTATTTTCATAGGTTGGGAAGAGTTATTATTAAGACTACATCCACACATTTGTTTACATTTTATTTTAGAAAAGGCTGTCTTAATCTTATCTAATGTAGATTTCTCTAAGAAATTTAATTATTGAATTTTCAATTTTCATTTTATAATATAAATGCTTTCAATTACATTTAAGCATATTGAAAATTTTGAGGACGACAGCAACATTTCTTTGACTTTATTGTATATGAAATTATCCCCTGGTAGAAAAGTCAGTTTGTTCATGCAAGTTCTCATTCAAAGACGGTCTACATGCAAGAAAAGGATCATGAGTTGAAAGGCAAAATAAGAGTCTGATTAAATGGATGATTAAAGCTTGTAAGTGCAAGTTTGGGTTTCTTGTGGGATTTTATCTCATGAAGCATTTAAATTATGCTTAAATTCTAAAAATGATGAAAACTAACTTTGAATAACACTGATAATATTCTTTTCTCCTAATCTTTCACTTTAAATAAAAAGGGAATAAATTCTATTTTCAATATAAACTAAGTCCTTCAGGATGTGCTTAACTTTATAGCAGAAGAGTCAAAAACTACATCAAAGATTTTTATTCTATCGACATTCATTTTGAAGCCTGGGTAGAATAATTAAAACAGTGTTATAACTACCTCCTGAATTAAATCATATCAGATCTGTGGGAAATCTTTAAAATGTATACCCAGTTATCAAGAAGATTCCTTTAGGGATAAAATGAACCAAGATATAAATGCAGTTTTATCATTTTTAAAAAAATTAACATTTCTTCTAATTTACACATTTAATTTGTAACCTCTAACTAGATTTGGAAGTAGGATGGTACATTTAGAATAAAAAATGTAGGTCTAATAGCAACAAAATCAGAAGTCACAGAGAAAAAGAAGTTGGTACCATAAACAATGTGTAATACATAATACATATACAAACACACATCCACACACACACACATCATGTTAGCCTCATTGCTATTCTTCCTATGTAGAGTTCCTGAAATCCACAACATACAGCTGAGTATTTTAAAAATTATTTTCCTCCTACACTGTTGGTGAGAAAGTAGAATGGTCCAGCCACTGGAGAAAGCAGCGTGGATGTTTCTCAAAAGATTGAAAATGGATACAACTGAGTAATTCCACTCCTCAGCATCACCAAAAAATTCAAAAATACTAATTTGAAAGGAACATTTATTATATGTTTTATGGTTGTTGGAACTTATTCTCATAGAGTAGTTTTATCCCTTTGTTCCTGCTCTTTTACCAACTTTTCTCTCTGCTACCTTGAGATTATCATAGTAGTTTCCACATTTCTTATTTGATGTGACTATAGGAATAGCCAATTATTAACTAAACTGAAATTTCAGAATCATCTCAATTGTATCACACAAACCTGCTTTATGTAGTCTAAGTCAGCTTCAGAAAAAGTAGACGATCAAAACTGTTGCAATCAGGTCTGGGATTCCTGAATCAGAACTCCTGCCTTGGAGGCCTAGATCTCCTCTGCATGAACTGCAAGATCTAGGGGCAGTGACTTATTCTGTGCCTAGATGTTCTCATAAGTAAAATGGGATTGTGGTAACAACTAGTGTTGGGGCTGGGAATGGTGACTGCTTCTTCCTCAGAACAGACTTTTCCTCCTGGGGGATTGTGGAGTGGGGTCCTCCCATCTAAGACCCCTGAAGTCATCACCATTACCCCCATTCTCAATATCCACCGTTTCTTGGTGGGAATAAGAACTTGGATAAATAACACAAATGATTTAAAAAGCTTGGAAGTTTAGAGGAACCCCTTTCTCCTACCTTTTTCTCCCAGGATCACAACTGACTTAAAAGAGCAAATACTCTAGATTACCATCACCACCAGGGAGTGGGAAAGTCTATGATAAGTGGTAGCCTGCCCTGGTTCAAGATACCAGGGGCCAGCTGGGTGTGTGTCCCTCAGGCATATACAAACCCCGTACTTAACTTTACTTTTAGTAAAGGGGATACTGGAGTCACCCTATGCTTTACAGTTTCTTTCCAGATGGTACAGAATTAGAGCATGCAAGAGCACTGTTATTTAATGGGTCCTGCCTACACACTTCCCAGAGGATATCATGAAGAATAAATAGTGCGCATTGTAGCATTCAGTAAACACAGTCTTAAAAAATGTGTGTATATCATAGATATGTATGTATCTACATATGCATATGTATTACTGAAAATGCTGCTTATGTAATATATTATTTTTAAACTGGTCAAGATTCACTAGCAATGATATAAGAGAGACATTACCTGTCATAAGAAGAAAATCAGTCTTCTAATGTCCTATAACTATAAAACTTCATGTGTGCATATATGCTTCAATGAAACATGAGTAATTTATGGACTAAAGCATGCCACTATCAAAATTATTTATCTTAGGGTGTAGAAAAGAAGCCTGCAGTAGGGGAAACCATCAGTGTTTTCTTTACTCATTCATATCTGAATAGAATTTATATATGTCAAATAGCACATAATTATTTCCTAGTAATTTATTCATTTCATAAAGAAAAGAATATGAGAATATATATGGATATATATGCAAATAAGGATAGGCATATAAGAATATATATGTATATATATAAGCTAATTTAACTTATCCTCAAAAATTAGAATTTATGCACAATTGGTTTAGATATCAACAAAGCATTATAAGTGAAAATATTGTATATTAATTTGATATAAAATTTAACCTCAAGTATTTTCAATTAGAAGTTTACATATGATCAGTAAAAACTCCAGCTCATTTCACATCTACATTTGCTTTATAATCAGTGATGTTTACATTTCAAGAGAATTCCTATGGTGGCCATTTGGTGTTACTCTATTTTGATGTTATAAATGTGAAAGTTTTCTTTGTTTCTTTGTTTCACCAAGAAATGTCCACATAAAATACGTGCAAATTAAATTGTTGCCATTTTAAAGACAGCTGATATTTTAGTGAGAATAATGCCACCTCTAAAACCAAAGAATTAAGGTTCTTTGGCTATTCTTAGTTTAATATTTATGGATCAAAGAACAAACAAGTCCATTGCCTAACCCATCACAGAAGTTATTACTCCACTCACAGATGAAAGCATTTTCTGAATAAACTTTAAAGACAAAAAAGCAAAATGGATGGCATGATATATTATGAGGTATGTTAGCAGATATAATCAGTGTACCATACCTTTTCTTTTCTACTGAATACGTTTTAAGAGCCTGTGATTTTTCCTGAACTCTTTAAAAGGGAAAAGATTTATTTCAGAGGAAAAAACCCAAAGTCTGGTAAGCAATATTTTTGTTGTTGTTAAAGGGAAAAACAATTGAAATTCAAATGTTAAGCCACTTTCTCCAAACTGTATAATTCAAATGAAACTGGTAAAAGAAATCGGGAGCAGATGGTAAGATATGTGTCTGCTTGAGTACCTACTACAAATAAGAATCATTAATTTGTAATGATGCAGTGACCTTGCCTTTCTGAATAAAATGAACCCATCCATGTCCCTTAAATTTCTTTAAATTAGATTCTTGCTATGAAAGTTTTCCCTGGATGTATTTGACTTTAATAGTTCACTTTCAACCAAATATCTTCAGTTTTTTCATATTAACCAAACAACCTTACCAGCACATCTGAATTTAATGCCAGGTACCCTGTCCTCTCAAATAACTTCTGAGTTTTCTACCTGAGTGCAAATCTTTCATACAATTTCCTCATTCATTTTGGAAACTCTCACTTTTTACTTAACACAATTGTTAAATAATGATTTGTGATAGTTTCCGATGTATCACTGGAATAACTAGACTAGAGTGATGTACCTGGATTTTAATTAACGAGCAAGAATTCAAACACTGCATTTAACCCCTATGCAATTAATTAAAGTAGAGCCAGGATATGTATCAAGCACTGGAACTCTGCAATTTCACACTAATAAACATTGGAAGCACTTCAGTGATAAGCATTTAAAGTGTCACAGTAATATATTTTGAAGGGAACAATGTAAACTCATCTCGAGCCATTAACTTACCCAAGACGGTGAGCTCTGCAGAGGCACTAATATTCTCATTTTTATATGTGACAACACAGGTGTAAGTTCCACTGTCATCATCTGTCACATTGGAGATAAGCAAGTTGCTTCCACCCAACAAAGAATACTTTTTGGACCTGTAAGGCATAGGCATATGGAATTAGAGAGTAGAATGACATAAATATTATCAGGCATTTATTTTCATTGTCCCATCATATACCATAATCACAACAAATCAGACAAATTATTCAGAAGTTTAAATGAAATTCACAAAGGATCAAATTACAAAACTTGGAAAGAGTCTGTATCTGTATTATGGGGGTTTAATAATGTGGTATGTATTGATTACCACCACAGGAAGACAATAGGTAGTAATTAAATAAAGTAGATTAAACTCAGAAAGCTAGTGATAAAAAGAAACTTAGAATCTGGTGCAATTCTTTCAATGTAGATTTGAAGTCAACAAGCTCCAGAAAAATGATTCCCTATGGTGGAAGTCAATGTCCTGTGTCTTAACATCAGATTTAGTGATCTTTGTGCAAAGTCACATCTCTCAGTGCACCGAGAATGTCTATTACATCCAGAGAAAATAACATGCTGAAGTTGCAACCAGATTTTTTATATGCTTTAATATTTTCAGAAATATTATGATACCGTATTATGTATTGTTAAGTACATACTTATGGTAGATGAAATTTAAAGATAAACTTATTCTCCATGAAAGTATCTCACCACAGTACATAAATGTGTTAAAAAACTAAGCATACTGGCCCTCAAAATCAATGAAATTAATTTCTTAAGTGAGATCCATTTAATCAAATGTTTCAGACTAAGTGTTCCATTATATTAAGTGTTTACTTCTTAACTGTCCTATTATTAATGTCCTGCAATTCAAAGCCAGCCAAGCTCTCCTCATTTAGTTATTTAAATATATGTTAGAGCAGCAATGGTGTGGGATACATTGAGAGTTTTAAAAATTGCACAGACCCTATAATGACATTGGGAATTCAAAGATTTTTTTTTTTAAATATTCCATGCTAGTACTTCCATAGAATGAGATCCACCGAAGTATTTTTGCTCAACACTCTTTGGGCAGAACCATCTGAGAGGTGACTCTGGTTTTCTAAGTTTCCTTTGAGAACTGATTTAATGAATTTTGACTCTGTTCCCCACCTTTTTATCTCAGTGAGTAAAATGTCTTTCATATTTTATACAATGCCAAAAATTCAGGGAAATATTAAATTATAATTAAAACTCCTAGTATTTTTAGGCACTTACATCAATTGAGAAAATAAATGCAGCGCATAGCTCAGAAAAAAATGGAAAATTAGTAATACCTGAGTTGGATGGCTTCCTCTCCTCGTAACCAGGTGAAACTCGGAGGAGGATAGCCAGAAACACAACACTCCAGCACTGCATCTTTTCCTTCAATGGCTATGACATTAGACGGTCTTTGCAGAAAATATAGCTGCCTATGTAGTCCTGGATCTGTGAAAAGAAAATACAGGATCATACCTTTTATGAAAAACATTACAAAGATAAATGATATAGCTTGAACCATTTTCTTTGCTGTGATCGAGAGGAAAGAGGGAAAAATAAAAAAATATGCTAATAAAAAACATAAATAAAAACATATAATACCTAAAAGTTTTTCCATCCCCAGTTTCTAGTATTATAAGAACATTCTTTTTTCTTCTTTTTAATATATTTCTTACATCATTTTTCATTTTTGCACAATGTATGCATTTTCATCTTGGTTATATTCCCCATACAATTGCACCCCCCTTATTTTGACTCCAATCCCTCCTCTAACCCCTAACTCCCCCTAACCCCATAGTGTGTCTCTGGTTTATAATTGCTTGTTGATTTTGATTTTTTCTTCATTATAGTTATTCTTTTTCCTGGTCCCTTATTTAGGTTTTCTAAACTCCTGAAGAATATTCTTGACTATTGATGACATCACAGTGTAAGGCAAAGGGCAACGCTGGAGGCTACAAGTCTTACATGAGCTACAGGTCTTGCTCACTTGTTATTTGCAAAAAAAAAAAAAAAAGCATTACAGGGAAAATGTTCTGCTTTCAAAACTTTGCATTCAGCTACTTTGCTTTTACAAAAGACCTACCTTAGGACCTGTTTTCACCAACCAAAAGAGATTTGAAGAGGACTGTCACTTTTAGGACATAAAATGAAAAGTGATCACAGAGTTCGGCATTTGTTTTGCAGCTGCCTTTTCGGAGGCAGTGCATACTGAGCAGCAGGAATGGCACCACCTGCCATCCCGGGATCGCTTTATCCAGGCTGTGTATTTGTGTTATGTTAGCTTTGAGGGTTTTATTTGGCACAAATTGTGGATCTGAAAATGCTAAAACAATTTTTCCATATAAGTTAATGGTGAGTCACCTCTTTGCTATGCCATTTTGATTGATGAAAGGTTTCATAGGAATATTCTATTTGTAGATGACAGAGGGAAAAACTGCAACTTTTCTGGATGTTACCAGTTTGCTTGCCATCTTTTCTACTTAAATAGCTTGCATTTAAACTGCTTTACTTATTGCTTCTGTAGGTAGGTAATTAAGATAAACATGTTTGAATTGTGTTGAACATACGTGTACTAAGGAATGCAATATACGGCTGCTGAGAACATATCTGCTGTCTTCACAAAGGAAATTACACTAACATTTGTTTTTGTAATGCTAAGTGTAGGGTAAATGGTTTTCAGGTTTCTCTGCCCTCCCACCATTAGAATTGCCCTGCCTGATTGGGCACCTGTAGTTATTACCTTATTACAAGGTATCTTGTTTACTTCTGTGGGCCATGGGAGGAGTATTGAGACAGCCACAGAGAGAAGCAGAAGCAGGAGAGAGGCAGGAGAGAGAAAAGAAAGAAGCCAGAGAAGCCCAGAGTGAAGACTTGCTGGGAGTTTGGAGGCCCACCGGCCTCCTGGCCTCCTGGCACTCCTGTCTGCTGGGTACCTGGTTGCTGTGATGCATGTAAAGCTCAATAAAAGCCTGAGAAAGCCACCGAAGTTTCCATGATTTTCCTTTACCCGTTCTGCTCAGATCGTAGATATCCTGCTCTGTGGTCATACTGCCCTTCCACTAAGTCTGGATGTTTCCAAGTCTACTGTGTAATTTCAATTTTTAACAATATCCCAATGGATAAAATTGTTCCTAGAGCTGTAACTAAGATAAGGAGCTTCTACATCCTCCTATTTCATCCAGCGTGTTTTCTAGTTCTGTGTATATAGCATTATCCACTTCTGCTAGCAGATAACTGAAGCAGTCAGTTCCTTTTCAACTTAAATCATTCCATTCAAACAAGAACTCATTTGGAATATGCAAAATAGTCACAAAACCCTAGTATAGCACTTGACATTGTCAGAAAAAAAGTTCTTTAACATATTTCCTTCTACCTTTTAATGTAGGGGATACATCAGCAACTATCTTAGCATTAGGTGGGCTTGGAGGAAATCTTCCCAGTCAGGATAATATGCTCTGATCTGAACTGCTGACTAAATTTCTGTCATGCAATTGAATGCATTAAGTGGAATTAACATGTAAGCTGTCAATTTGCAAACATAAGGCAAAATCCCAGAGCAAATGGGGCAATGAAATCTTAAAACCAGTATGGGACAGATAGAGAATTGACAAGCCAGATTGCATCCACTGAGGTCATCACATGGGCAACAGATGCTGAGAGAGGAAGTCATGTACAATAGAGGGCTACCCATGTTAACATTGCAGCCTGTCTACCTGGACCTGACCCAGCTCTGCACGGGCGGCTCACTGGTCAATAAAAGAATATGAAATCCCCAATTAATGGCTGAGAGAGCTAACTGTCATCTAAAGTACTCTTTGTGTGGAAAAAGATAGATTCACACTTTCTCAGTCTTCTCACATCTGTTTCTGGTTACAGCAACAAAAATAAATATTCTTCACAATGAAAATATTGAATGCATTTGCAAAATGTGTTAATCCTTATTAAACCAATATTGCAGAAAAATGTCTCAAATGTTTAAAAATTATTGGTGGTATGTTTCAATTTCCTTCCTGAAAATGACTTTGCAAATAAAATGAAAATGGTTTAAAGGATAATATTGCTTAAAAATAAATTTCCTGAAATGGACAGTGTGTCCTAAAATGAGCATTTATAAATAGATGTCTTTGTAATGGAGGTCTGGCCATATGAATGCTTTAATTTCACCACCTGTTCCTCAGCAGAAATATTTCTGCTATATACAGTGTCTATACTATGCTATAATACAAGTTATAGAAAACACCAAGTAAAATCTACTTAATTTGATGTTATAGCAAAAAGAAAATTTTCCTGAGACCTATGTATATACTACTTATTTATCCTGGGACAAGCCAACACTTTAACTACTATATATTCTTCATCAGCAAACAAAATTATACATCACAAAATGATATTTTAAATTCTTAAAAAATGAGCAAATAGCATCGAGTCCACATATAGGACTTCCCCATCCTCTGACATTGTTTCTTCTTTTAACACATTACATTAATGTTGGTGTATTTGTTAAAATTAATGGTGATATTAACATTAATTAAAGTATGTAGTGTACATTAAGGTTCACTCTTCTTTGTATGCAGTTCTATGGATTTCCATAAATGCATGTCATATATCCAAGATTACATATCATATAGAATAGTTTCATTACTGTAAATTTCCTTGAGCTTCACCTATTCATACCCTGCCCCCAACTCAAAACCCAGGTAATCACTGGTCTTTGTACTATTTCTATAGTTGTATCTTTTTCAGGATATCATAAAGTTGGAATTATTGTATAGACATTTTATGTTGTTTACCTTAGCAATAAGCATTTAGGATTCTTCGATGTTTTTGTGTGTGGTCTGATAGCTCATTCATTTTTATTATTGGGTATTGTTACATTATACAAATATACAGTAGTTTTTTACTCCATTAACTCATTGAAGGATAGTTGCTTTCAGTGTTGGGTAATTATGCACAATGCTGTTATCAATGTACATGTGCATATTTTTATCTGAACAAAATATTTCACCTCGGATCACCACTGCTAGATAGTATGGTAAATCACATGTATCTTTCTAAGAAACTCCCAAACTATCTTCCAAAGTGGCTCTCCACAATTTTGCATTCCCATCAGCAATGAATGGGAGTTGCTAATGTTCCTTAACCACTTAGCATTTGGTGCAGTGGTATATTGTAATTGTTGTAACCTGCAATTCCCCAATGACAAATGTTGTTGACCATATTTTATATACTTAGATTCAGCATATCTTCTGTATATATGTATATTGTCTTTGGTGAGATGTCTGATTCAGATCTTGTTCCTATCATTTACTTTGTTGGTTTTCCTGTTGGGTTTCAAATCTTTTTTGTGTATTTTAGATACAAGTTTTTTATCAGATGTGTGTTCTGAAATTTTTTTTCAGTCTGTGGTAAGCATTTTCATCTTTTTAATATTATCTTCTATAGAGCAGAAATTTATCAGATTTTTACAAAGTCCTATTTATCATTTTTTTTCCTTTCATGGATTATAACATAGGTTTTATGCCTAAAATTCATTGTCCACCCAGGATCAGCTAGATGTTCTCCTGTGTTATCCTCTAGAAGTTTTCACAGCCTTGTGTTCTACATTTAATTTTGAGTTAATTTTTTGTGGAAGTTGTAATGTCTGTATATAGATTCTTTGTTTGCATGTACATGTCAAATCTTGCATCACTAAAAATAATCCTTTCTCCACTAACTTGGTTTTGCTCCTTTGTCAAAGGCCAGTTGACTCTCTTTGGGTCTTTTTTGGGGAACACTACTTTGTTCCATTGATCTAGCGCCCTATTATTCTGCAAATATCATCTTGACTATTGTAGCTTTGCAATGTGACTTGACATTAGACACTGTGAAGCCTCTGACTTTATTCTTCTGTGTTTCCACTATTTTGATTCTCTCATCTTTCCATATAAACTTTAGGATCAGTTTATTAAGATAGACAAAATAACTTGCTGGTATTTTATCTTTATCTTAAAATATCAGTAGTTCAGCCATCAAAGGGCTCATATTGCCACATGGGAAGCATCTGTTGCTAATATCCTTAGACAGAACATATATATTCCAAATAACTTCAATTCCAACATGATCCATTTCAGTTAAGTTTATTACATTTGTGGCTTTATAGGCATGCAAGTTTGACTATGGTCATACATATGAAAATGTCAGCTTTCAAGCAGAGAATTTGGTTTCATTTCTCCAAAGATCTTTCTCTGCAAGTATCTAAGGTAATAAATTCTAATATTATAGAAGTTCCCAAAAATGAATAGAAATTTCCATAACGAATATGTATTATGTTCACAACATTGTGATAGATTAAATATGATCACAAATTACTTTATTTCTCCCAAACCATAACTGAAGTTCTGCTTCCCTATGATTTGAATGTGGCCTAGCCTTGTGTCTTCTTTGACCAACAGATTGTGGTGACAATAACACAGTTTGAGTTTTGGAGCCTGGGCCTCAAGAAGTCTTAAAATTTCTGTGATGTTAATCTAACTGGAGAATGATAGGGCAGATGGGAGACACTTGTATTTCGCAGCCAAAAAACAGTGTCAGCTGACAGACATGAAAGTTGGGCCATCTTGAGCCTTCCACCTCAGCCAAATATGCACAAGTCAGCCAAAGTGACACCAGCAGAGGAGGTTTTGTTGAGATGAATTGCATACTCTATGAGATAATAAATTACGGTTTCAGTCACTAAATGTTTTAGTGATAGCTATGAGAAACAGGTAAGTGAGACATGCATATAAAATGAAAACAAACCCATCCCACTAATTTAAAATGCCAAGTAACTTTTTGTTGTTTCTTAGTGTGATTTTTGGTTTGTGTTTTTGTACCACTAGAATAATTTGGGTGATTTACAGAGACATTATTAAAGTTAGTATCTGTTTATTTTTCTCCTTTGTGTGCATTTTTAGAAGAATATCAAAAATGTATGTTTAAGGTTGAAAATAGGAGGGTGAAGATACAATTACCAAGGTGATCTTTGTGTGATAGAATTATGGATGTGTTTTTCTTTTGATCTTTGGATATTTTGTACTTTCCAAATATTTTTTATAACAATATATATTATCTGTAAAGATGCTGTAAAATGGATGAAAATGCACAAAGAACAAATAAATTGTAAGAATTAATAACAAGTTCTAAATAAATATCAACAATAAATAAAAGTTTTCCCTCTAGGTTCTGCAATATTAACGATGACAAAGCCTCGAAAAGAGAGAAATTCCAGGTCGTGGCTTGGTTTATCTAACTGATTTTAATGGAACCATGATGAATTAGAAATTACTCATAAAAATCATTTTTGTTCTTGGAATATTGACACTGACTATTCAGACACAAATGGAGTTATTCAACTAATAAAACATAAACTAATGACCATGATTTATTTTTAATCACAGGAAATGGCATCAAAGTACCAGTTTGTAATATTACATTTCATAAATTGGGAAATCAGTACACACGTCACTCTATTTTTACTCTTTAAACTATTCATGTTTCAGATACTTCTGTGCTTATATACTTTGAAATAAAAATGATAGGACAATGCTAGTGTGGATTCCAGAAATCACATTTGGACAACAGTTTGAAATTTAAAATAAAACCCTCAAAAGTCACTTTTTCCCCATAATATGAAGTTATACTGAAAACTACAAAAACAGGCCTCTTTACTATGTGGCTCATGGAAATGAATAGACAGAATTACAGAATGACTTTTATTTTTCTAAATTCATTACAAGCTGCCATGGTTTATCTGAACTAAAACTTAGTTTAGCTTTTTTTTTACCCTTTGGGTAGAAACTGTTAGCCTGATGCTCTGACCTGATCCCACCATCATCCTGGGGGTAATGCAGCTAATCTGCCTCAGATAATAGAAGGGTGGGATGTAAATAAAGAAAAGGAACAGGGAATGTAGGGGAACCAAGAGATCAAGAAAAAAAATTATAATAAATTAAGACAAAATTAACAGGAAAATATAAATCAGAGACATTCTGCATGGGAGGGGGAGGGAAAGAATTCAAACAGGAGAGGTAGGAGGAACTATGGTGACGGTGCATGGGTGAATTGGAGGTGGGTTTTACGGGCACTACACCTGCAAGAAGAAAGCATATATTGTACAGAAAGGAAGAATGATGTAAAATATAATAAAATAAATAAAAAAACAGGATTCCCCCCTCCAAAAATAAAAAAGATAATATAGTCATCAGTGATACTAATCTCTGACATCCACAGGTTGCATTAAAGTGCAGAGGCATCTGGTAGTCATTGCTATGCTCTCCTTGCTTGTATTATCTCGCTCGCTCGCTTGCTCTCTCATATACACACACACACCATTTTCATGGAAAATTTGACCTACTTTAATCTGTTATCCACCTTGGAAAGGACTCACTTGCCAGCATTTGGAGAAAAGAATATGTAGACAAAGGAACACTAAGTCTTTGGTCTCAGGAACCATTACATTCAAGGTTATAAAAATGAAAAAAAAAATATTGAGGACTCCAGAGAGCTTTGTTAATGTAGATTATACCCATAAATATCTATCATATTAAAAATCAAAACTAAGGGCCTCCCTGGTGGTGCAGGGGTTAAGCACAGCACTATGAAGCTATCTGCAGCCTCTGCAGCACAAGTTCGATCCCCAGCTGCCCAGGGAGCAACCCACATGGTGCTGCAGACCTCTCCTGCCTCGCCTGGAGATCCCCTCGGCAATGTATTTCAGTCAGTCTGCCTGTTCTGTTCCCCACTCTGTCTCCGGTGAATCCTCTTACCCTCCCACACCTCTGGCCTGTACCCCAGTTCTTGTATGCATAAATAAATCAATCTTAAAAAATAAAAATCAAAACTAAGATTTTAAAATATATTTGGTAAATATTCATAATTTATCAAAAATCATGTCAAAAAACTGCATATTCTAGAAAAAATATTAGTGAGAAGAGTTGGAATGCAAAGATTATATAGCATTACCATACAGGTCTTATACTAGAGATACAAGGATGGCTTAACATGTGAAAATCAACCAACATAATTTACCACTTATCAACAAAGGCAAGATAAAAACCATTTGATCACATCAATAGAGGCTGCGAAAAAATTTCATAAGATTTAACCTCCATTTATGATAAAAATCCTCAAAATAATGAAGGCTATGCATGATAAACCTACACCTAGTATCATTCTCAATGTGAAATCTGAAAGTTTTCCCACAAAGATCTGGTACAAGACTAGGATGTCCGCTTGCACCACTGGTACTTAACACAGTATTGCAAGTCCCAGCCAGAGCAATTAGGCAAGAGAAGAATATCAAAGTATACAAGCTGGGAAAGAAGTATAGCTATCATTACTTGCAGATGGCATGATAATATTCATGAAGTACCCTAAAAACACCACTTAAAACTTTACATAGAACTGAGGTACCCAGCAGGGGAGGGGGAAGAAAAGCAAGGAGAGCACAAACAAGTGTGGATGCTTCAGTGGGGGGAGTGCTACAGAGATACACCTGAGCAGGGAGAACACTGAAACACTAACAAGGGTGTAAACAATTGGCATTTCAATTAAAAAATGAGTTGTTTAATAAAAACAACTGATTTGTTATTTTTTTGCATTTAGATTGTTCTGAAATGTTGATTTGTTTGAAATACATGAACGCAATATGACTCAAACAGATGTCGTTGGAATGAGGCCTCTTTTGATAGTGTTTTCAGATAATTGTAGAGATTATCTTTTCAACTCCAAAACTCAATTAATAGTTTCTTGAAAGTTAGCTGTAATTGTGGAATCTGACACATTTCAATGAATATTTTGCCCTACCATATAAAAATCCCATGGACTATGCTGCAGTTTGAATAGCTCTTCATCCATGCATGATTTCATCACTTGAATCGATGGTCATTTGGTATGTACAGTGTATCTTCCAAATATTGACACATTTAATTATACAGTATTGAAAAAATCTTACATGTTATTATCACCACCAATCCTATCAGACAGGCCTTTTAATGCTGTGAAGCTGTCAAGTTCCCAGTGGCAAATACAAATTTTCCGAATTTCTAATTTTAACTTAAATTCTTGAATTTCATCCTTGGCTGCAAATACTGTTTTCCTAAAACTGAAGGGCTCACTTCGTTCATTTTTGAGAAACCGTCTAGCTAGTACCCAAATATGAATAGCTGCAGTTTTTCTGTTGATTGTACTTTCAAGTAAAAATAGTATTCCATGAATTTAAAAAAAATCAGCTTGAAATTAAAATGATGACAAAAGTGCTCACCTCTCAAAAACCCGTCTGATAACCTTCCCATTTTCTCACACGGAACATTAAAAAAATGTATTGAATGATTGATATTTAATAAAATTAATAACTGTTACTCTATCAAAGATATTCTTAGGTCAATATGGTAAAAAAACACATACACAAAAAGTACTATCGGGCCTCCCTGGTGATGCAGGCAATTGAGCGCCGCGCTTTGAAGCTGTCTGTAGCCTCTGTAGTGCCAGTTCTATCCCGGCTGGCAAGAATCCCACATGGCGCAGCAGACCTCTCCTGTCTCGCCGGCTGCTGACCTCAGCAGTGTATTTCAGTCAGTCTGCCTGTTCTGTTCCCCACTCTGTCTCTGGTGAATCCTCTCACTTTCCTGTGCCTCTGGCCTGTACCCCAGTTTTTATATAAATAAATCTTTAAGAATAAAAGTACTATCATTAAAATAGATTTGACCTCATAGATCTTCCAAAAGTATCTCAAGCAACATCAGAGGTCCACAAAGCATACTTTGACAAGTGATGTAGAAAGAGTCAAAAAATTAATCATTCTTCTGAGACATTCAAAAGCCCATTTTCTCTCAACATGGGAATCATTTCACATCCTTCAAGTAGAACTAATAAGTGTATTTCTTCCTCTTACTTTTTCTCATCCTTATCCTCATCCCTTCATTTTATTATTCTGATTGTATTGCATTTGGGAATGCCATGCAAAGCTTAAATATTTCCACTCACCGCCTTTCAGCAACAGATCATTTATTTTTTTAAAGATTTACTTATTTATACACACAAGAGTTGGGGTACAGGCCAGAGGTGCAGGGGTGAGAGGATCCACCAGAGACAGAGCGGGGAACAGAACAGGCAGACTGAAATACACTGCTGAGGGTAGCAGCGGGCAAGTCAGGAGAGGTCTGCTGCGCCATGTGGGTTGCTCCCTGGCCGGCTGGGGATTGAACTCATGCTGCAGAGGCTGCAGATTGCTTCACAGTGCTGTGCTTAACCCCATGTGCCAACAGGGAGGCCCCAGCAACAGATCATTTAAAGTCAAGAAAAATCTTGGATCATATAACCTGAGAATTTATCTAAATTTCACATAATCAGATAGCACTCAACTGTCCTCAAGTCCCATGAACTAAGGAGGCATGGGAAAGGGGCACTAGAAAAGGTGGAGAGAGAATTTTCTGCTTTCATTTCAATGAAAATAAATCTGAGATTATCCTGGCCAATTAATTGTGTCTATGAGGCCAGCTGGAACTAGGCTTAGCTCTTCATTCACAGGTTTTACCAAATGACTAGGGGACACATAATACTGTTTTCCTTCATGTTGGGTGAGCAGTTTGACTATATAAATTACCCAAGCTGGGATAAATTTAAAGAAAAAGGTAATTCTATAATTATGCTATGACATGATATGTGACAGGGACTATCCTGTGTGAACTGGATTGCATGCAGACTCACCCTCAGATGATAGCGACTTTCTTTTAAATGGGATCATTTTCCTAAATTGTTATTTAGGAACCTCAACTCTAAGCTTTCAGATTCTGAAGAACTGAGGCATAGTGAAATTTAATTATGGATTGTTGGCATCTGTGTCAGCAAGGGGAAAAATACTGCTTTTCACAACTTAATAACCCTCTTTCCTAAAATAACCAGGATGTGCTTCTAATTTTTATGCCTTCTGAATGCAAGACTATTTTTCTTGTTCTATACTTTTGGTCTTTATTAAATTCCTGCCTCAATGGAATATCAAACATGTTTCCAAATGGAAATGAAAGGGAACTATAGACTACCATGAAGTATTCTCTTTGATTTCTTCCCAGGCATAAAATTTACAAATTATTTTAACTTCACAAAGCCAGTGTTCTCTCTGCTGTTCCCTACTGGCTCCTTAGGCATCCCCCCACTAGTTGTTTTAGAAAATGAGGCAGGACTGCATGCTTCAAAAGCAAGTAGAGACTGTAAAGTGTGTTCAGAGTGAAAGTTCCAGGAATCTCTTAACTCTGTTCAGAGTGTATTTTATTAAAAAAAAAAAAAAAAAAAAAAACAACAACACAGTCAAATCCAGACTGATCACAGGGATAAAATTTATTTACTAATTAATGTAAAGACTTCATCTGGTCAAAAGCCCAGGAACTTTGAACTGAGAGGGGCAGGGGAGCCATTCTTAGCAACTACTATTCATCGCTCTATGATTCTATTGCTTTCCTTGCCATTTACACTGATTCAGTACTAAAAATGACATTCCCTTTCTGTAAATATTCCTACATCTGTTCATATTTCCTTATTTTTCTCCATGTACACACACATATTGCTATTTGTAGTTAAGAGTTTAGAGGAAGAAAGGAGAATGTCTATTCTTATCATTGGCTTATGGCTATATCCCTTCTGTCTCACAGGCAAATTTTGAGTCTCTCAGTTTCATTTTGTAGCAGAGCTGAAGGAAGTGATTTTTCATTTATAGAATGATTTTTTTTTTTAATTTTACAGCTGACAGTAGAATCCCAGAAAACAAATGTTGCCATTATGATATGTCAAAGTTAGTTTAGGGATCCCAGAAATCATAATTTATATAAATGCACAAAGCAGCATTTAAAATTTCCAGAAAATAAATGTATTTGTTATTTAAACTCTAGTTTTTGATGAAGAACCAAAAGTATTTGGATTATTTCTTACCCATCAGTGTTGCGTGAGTAAAGGTGTGCTCATAATTCATGAATAAACTGTTTTATATTCCAGCAATAAACTGATGTCAAACAGGCCCAGAGAAGGAAGCTCTGTTGGTCCTTTTATTAATTTTTGTGACTTGTGCACTCAGAGCTTCTAGTTTGGCTTCTACACACCCTTGGGGGAAACCTCTTGTTGTGTATGAGTCCTGATCCTTCAGTGAGTTACCAGGTCTGCCAAGTGTCACATTCCTTATAAATGCGGAGTATGTCAGTTCCAAGAGACTTGAAAAAAGCAGGTTGTCCCTTTTTCAAGAGACCTTCATCCCTTTAAGTCAGGGATGATCCCAAGTACATTGTTTTTGCTTTCAATCTTATGTGAAATAGTAACCTGTAAGGGAGTGGGAGTAAAAGGATATAGCATCACTATCTCTTTTTGGATCAAAGACATTTGGCATTTTGGGTCAAAGATGAGAAGAGAAAACCTAGTGGATTTTCTAAGGAGGAGATCAATAGTGACACCAGAACAAAAGATATGGCAAGAAAAATGTAGTAAATCCTCCCATATTCCAAGCACTTTCAACTTGGAAGCCTGGGCCATAGTGAAGGTCCCCAAAATTGTATTAAGGTATGAAGACTATTTTTTTTTTAATTTAAAAACCAAACAGGGGTCCTCCCTGGTGGCCTATGTGTTAAGTCTCAGCACTACCACCACTGTGGTCTTAATTTGATCCCTGGCCAGGGAGCTAACACCTATGGCATGGCAAACCTCTCCTATTTCACCCACTGCTCCCCTAAGCAGTGTATTTCAGTAAATCTGCCTGTTCTGATCCCCACTCTGTCTCTGGTGAATCTTTTCACTGCCCACCACCCCCACAACGCTGGCCTACACTCCAGTTCTTCTATGCATACATACATAAATCTTAAAAAAATATAAAAAAAAACAAATAGGAATTTTCTATTTATCCATAACAAGTCAGCTCAGGCTCAGGATTACTAACAGGGTTTACAAACACAGATTTACTAAGCTACTAGCATAGACTGTCACATGTGACTTTGTCACATCTGAATGAAATTTCAACATGTGAAACATTGTTATCTCAGTTATCTTGCATTGGTTGAAAGATCTGATCTATAGTAACCGATTTCAATATAATACTGGTTTCCATGCTCTGTGAAGCCATAGCTCCCAAAGACAGGCAAAAGTTAACATCTGGGGGATGGGTGGGGACATCATAGCATGGAACTTGGTCAGTTCACTCCATGGTGAGCTGCATACACGAAAAGGTATTCCATCATTCCTTGCTTCTTGTGATAATATAAACCAACTTAAAAAACAAACAATAGCTTTATTAATCTAAAAGTATAATCTAATATTTTTATGACTTATTTTTAAGCCTTAATGATTGTGTTTTAGCATGGACTTTATAGTTTTTAATACTTAGACTTTGTCTAGGAAATGACCTCTTAAATGCTGGGGTTATAAAGATATGATGAAACAATACATGAGATCCTTGGTAATGAGACTATTTGGAGAGCTTGATCTGATCCAATCTCTTCCTAAAAGATAAGGAAACTAAGGATTTTAGAGGATTAGATATATTGGTAATAAAGATCAAATACTAGAAATTGTACTTACCATTAAATACCCATTAAATACCTAAGCCAGTGCCTCTTGCAATATTTCACATAGCAAAAGAAATGATATCAATGGAAACATAAGTTTGAAAATCATGTGGAGATGATATAACTAGAGATTAAATAGTTGCAGGAGACTGACTTCTAGTAGATGTGTGAAGGAAATGAAGAAATTGGGCAGTACTGTGGATAAATAACATTAAACATATATAATTAACTATCAGTAGATAAATGAATACTTAGATATTCAATATCAAAATCAGATAATTTATTATTAGAATAATCATCCTGACATGAGAATCAAATTCTTTAAGATTGGAACTACTAAAATGTTGAAGTAATTATAATAGCTACTGAGAACTTAGCAATTCCAGACATTGTATTTGGCCTATTAAATTAGAGCCTCATAATCACACTATGAATTATATGCTATTACTCTCTGCATTTAGTAACATAAATAAATTAACACCTATATTAAGTAACTTGCCCTAAATCCCACAAATAGTAAGTGGTAAAACATAGTCCAATGTCAAACTCCATACATTTCAAAATGTATTATAATAATTCAAATTAGGGATTTAAAATATTTCTTATTTGATCAATATTAACTCAGTATTAACTGAATCCATGAAAATGGATTGTTATAGGCCATATGCTGACCTCTTCATTCAATTTGGGTGAAACCTGCTATATCATCTAGCATATGTGGATTTCACATGGCTTCAATATATTTTATTTTATGCTTTTCTAAGTAAATGTAGGAAAGAACAAGAAGAAACCATTTTATCCAACTTAGATCTATGAGCTATTAAGAATGTCTTGTTCACAGTATAGCATAAAAAATGGCTCTTTTCAAAGCTAGGTAAAAGAAAGCAAACTGTGGGGGAAGTCTTCAATGCACTGATATTATAAAACCATCAGGTAATACATTAATCTGATTTGCCTTCATTCCTTTTTTTTTTCCCCTGTACATAAGCTTATGTCATGGTATCCATTGTTCAAAAACCTTCAATTCATAAAATTAATAAAATCAAGTCTAGAAAAAGTCTTAGCACTATGAAGCTATCTGCAGCCACTGCAGCACAAGTTTGCTCACAATCCAGGGAGGTGACTCACACTGTGCAGCAGACCTCTCCTATCTCACGGCTGCTCCCCTCAGCAGTGTATTTCAGTCAATCCGCCTCTTCTGCTCCCCACTCTGCCTCTGGTGAATCCTCTCACTCCCCCCCCCACCTCTGACCTGAACACTAGCTCCTGTATACATAAATAAATCTTTAGAAAAATGTTTTAAAAAATCAAGTCTAAATTCCTGGACATAGATACAAGGTTCTCCACTAGGTAGAATCAAATTCTCATCCGAGATTGATCATCTGCTGTTATAATTCTACAAAGGGTTATCTCTTAAATATCTAGAAAAGTAATTGTCTCTATGAATAGTTACAATTTTCTACCCAGATTGATTTTTCTTTGTTTATATTGATTTTAAAATAGATATATTTACCTGAATTTACCATTCCCTGGCTTATGTCAGTGATCTGGCTACATGAACGTACTGTCTGGCCCTACGGTAAATTTAAAAACAAATTTTCCCTACAGATGACTATTTTACAGAAGTTATAAAAATAAATGGTACTAAAATATAATTATTTTTGAAACATAAGCAATATTTAGTGAAGCAAACATATAATGCATCCATTGAGTCAGCAGCTAATTCTTAATGATGAACAAAATTCTAAAACTATTTTCTTTAAAACTAAAAGACAATTTTCTCCTCTAAATAATATGAATTTTGGAATGGTTTTAGATTATTTTGATAAAAAGTGTTACAGAGAACAATCATTGAAATATATTGTAGTCCAATTGATTCCATTAAAAGCCAATGCCTCTAATTATATAGATATTTAGTTCAGTTCTACCCAGAACCCATAGTCATATAAGTGTAGTTAAATGGATGAACAATAGATTAAATTACCAATTGATCAATTCAATTAGGCCATTAAGAAAACTGAAATTTGAGTTTCAGTGTATGGGCCAGTTATTTTAGTGAACCGAGTGCCCAAAGCAGATTTATAATTCAGCAATTCAATCTACTACTTGGCACTCAGATGCAATGAGGACGGAATAAAGTGGACTTGACAATAGTAATGGCTACTTCCATCCCTCATATATTCTCCATCACATACAGTAAGACATTTTAAGTCATCTCAACTCTTACTTAGTATCTTGCTATCAATATTAAAAAAAAAAAATCAGCTTCTTACTCTGTTAAAAATGTCCAACGTCACAGAAGCAGGAGTTTAGTTTCTGCCTTAAAACATCAACAAGCTGACTAAATTTGTTACCAATTTCCCAACTTTTGAACTACTCATCTGGAAACTATATAGGAATACCTCATTTGAAAAACAGTAAACCATTTTAAACACAAGAACACCAAAAGCACCCTCCCGGTATCCATGAAGTGTCATATCTAGTGTTTGTCTGAGACTGGACTCTACTTCCAACTTCATCAGCCATATCTGCATGTTTCCAAGATGTGTCTTTCAATCTCTTCACCAATATCCATTTCCATATTCCTTCTGAGACCACGTAAGCTTTTGATCAATTGTTTCCCAAATTAATATGGCACATTACATTTAATCTTACTTCCAGTTTGCCCCTTGCAACACAACCTGTGCACTACAATCAGGTAAAACAATATGAGCAGTTCTCCTAGAAGGTTTTTCTTTTTCAATTAATTAATTTATATATATTTTACATCATTGTTGATCTTTGTACAATGAATGCTTTCTCTTCTCAGGTATAGTCTCCACAAAATTGCCATCACCAATTCACCTGTGCACCGTCCCTACGGTCCCCTGTGCACTTCCTCCCCTGCAGAAAGTCTGATTTATAGTTGCTTGTTAATTTTATTATTTTTTTTTCCTGATCCCTTATTTGGGTGCCATATATTCCTCCTATAAGTAAAGCCATCTGATACTGTTCTTTTACCTTCTGGCTTATCTCACTGAGCATAATCCCCTCTAGCTCCACCCACATTGCTACAAATGGCATGAGTTTATCTTTTTTGATTGCTGAACAGTATTCCATTGTCTATATGCAACGCATCTTTTTGATCCAGTCATCTGTTTTGGGGCATTTGTGTAGTTTCCATATCTTACCTACAGTAAATAGTGCTGCAATAAACTTAGGGGTGTAGGTTATCCTTTGAATTAATGTGTTTGTGTCCTTTGGCTTTTTATGTGTTTGCTCTAGGATTATGTTGCTCATTTCTCCTGCTGTACACTGTGTGTACCCAGCCACTACTTATTCTCAAGACTGGTACACTGGTGTCTCTTTTATCTACTGACACTCTCGCTTTCATTTTCCACTTTCACTACACAGTCCACTTGCTTTATCTGCTTCCTCCACTAAACTATAGCTGTTTCAGGGCAATTTTGTGTTCCGAGCAACTGGCATGATAGAAAGTATAAAAGATGCACTCAAAAGTTTGTTGAATAAAGCATATATTTACTTAGTGAATAACCTGAAACTGCTTGCTGAAAAATAGCATTTTAAAACCACTACTGAATTCTTAAAATCTGAATTTCCTAGCTCTTAGTTACTTGGTGATATTAGATAGCTGATGTATAAATGTGGTGACTTGAAATGCATTTCACATAAACTTGAACAACTGCATTAAGTTACACATTATTTAAAATTACATAACTTTCTACATGCATACAAATTCATTCTCTGCATGAAATGTTGTAAAAACTATTGTTAGACAAAATTGTGAAACTTCAAATTAGCATTTATCTTTCAATCTAAGGCAAAATATAGATAATTTACTGGTATTTAAATGACCATGGAAGAATATATATTTTCTAAAGAGAGGTAACCATTCAGGTACCACTTTAACGCTTCTGTATCATGTTTACAATATGATAGGTTTATACTGAAATTGCCTATTTTAGCAGAAAAAAAATGAGTGTTAGGCATTAGGATAGACAATGGACAACAGAAGTATATAAGATGTTCCTCCCTCAAGTTGGTTGGTACTTACAGAAAGTGGAAATTGATTCAGAAAGGATTAGCATGAATTTTTTTCATATTTTGTATATTTTTACATCATTTTTCATTTTTGCACAATGTATACTTTTTCATCTTGGCTACTGTCCCCATACAATTCCCACCCCCCCTTATTTTGACTAATTCCTCCTACCACCCTCACCCCACCCCATAGTGTATCTCTGGCTTATAGTTGCTTGTTGATTTTGATTTTTACTTTATTATAATTAGTCTTTCTCCTGGTCAGCAATCAAAAAAACTAAACTCATGCAATTTACAGCAACATGGATGGCGCTGGAAGTGATCATGCTCAATTAAATAAGACAGAGAAAGAATAATACTGGATGGTCTCATTCATAGCAGGAATTTAGAAAACCTAAATAAGGGACCAGGAAAATGACTAATTATAAAGTTATAATAAAGTAAAAATCAAAATCAACAAGCAACTATAAACCAGAGACACACTATGGGGGTGGGGGGTGTGGGAGAAAGTGAGGAGGGATTAAGGTCAAAATAAGGGGTTGAGAATTGTATGGTACGGGGAATATAACCAAGATGAAAATGCATGCATTGTGCAAAAATGAAAAATGATGTAAAAATATATAAAGAAAATAAAAAAAAGAAATGACACTTACTGCCAAGGTATGTATTGGGAATGGGGAATGTGACTAGAAATCTCTGTGGGTTCCACCCCCAAGCTGATTCATTTCACTGTTAATGTTTATGTTACAGTGTCAAATGGGGGGGTGGGGTGGGAGTGTCCCAGACATCTTAGAATAAAATTATGTATGATACAGCCATAAAAAAATAAATACCCACAAACCTCTAAAATACCCCAACATAGTTATATTTTAGCTAAAGTTAACACTATGAAATTTAGTATAAAATAAATATCCATGGTTTACAAAACAAATTTGTTTCACAAGGTGAAAAAAATAAGGTAAATGATGAATTCATGATTGCATATCTATGTCTTTCAAAACATTCCATTTCCAATTTAATATTTAATTAGCTCAACTGTATTCCATAATACCCCTGGAAAATAAACCTCTCAGTCACAGCAAGATAGTAAAACATATTCTTGCCAATTTTCTACATGGCTTACCTATGATTGACTTAACAGATGCATTATTAAGTATATGTGAATATAAATATTTAAAATTGTGTATCCAATGCATGCCTAAATAAGTGCATGTATGTTTGGGAATAAATGCTACATTTGCATCTGCCATAGTGTAATGGATGGATGGTAACTCTATTGCTGATGGTTATTCTCGGTGACTAATGGAAGAGAGCATACACAAAGGAGTTAGATAAGTTTTCAGAGACATCCTTAAAGTATATGGAAACTTTTAGTCAAACAGTCAGTTTGTTTTTGGGATGACTTAGGAATGTTGCCCTCTACACAGCTGAAGAACCTGAGACAACTACACAAAATAGATGTCACAGAGACAAAAACCACCATCAAAGCACTGATAGGGAGTCTGCCAATTACTCACCTGTGCCCCTTCTTTGTCATTCACACAAGTCTATGTAAACCTTACAGAGGAGATTGAATGAGAAAATAGATAGCATAGATAAGATTGTAGCAGTTACAGGAAGAGAAAAGATCTAAGAGAATATTCAATCCAACCTGTGATTATTTAGAAGAGGAAAAGAAGCTCAGAGTCTCCATGTAAAAGGAGATAGAGGCCTATAGAAACAACTGTCCCTATGATAATTTCAAACACACATTGTAATTACTTACATGTCCACCTAAAACTCTAATAAGCCAGGTTCTTTGTCAGTTCTAGGTATCGCTATAGTCCTCATGGAGTGCAATGCTTCTCAGAAACGAGTGTATAAATGGATGGGGAAAAAAGTGTTTGATATTTTCTGGGGCAAGGGTCTTAACCTCACTGAGCCTCACGTTCACCCTTTGAAATGGAGATAATTATGACTACCTCTTATATTGCTATCAAAGGAAAATGAAATGATAAATAGCAAATACTTAGTAATCAAATTTGCACAAAGAAGCACTCATTACACATCAATGGAATGTGTGAATGAAAGAGCGAAGTTAAACATAAGGAAAATACCTGTTTCTGTAGGAACTTCGACTATAAGACATGAAAAAAATAAGAAAAGCTTTTGACATACCCTTATCTTACAGCTCAAAGAGATATAGAAAAAAAAAATATAAACAAGACCCCTAAACCAACCCAAAACTCACAGTTGCAAAATTTTTGCTACAGAAAAAAAAAAAAAAAAGTTCCAACTATTCCAGATATAATTCTGAAGACAATAAAGAACAGGGCAATACCTGATAAAATTCTGACTTCTGCTTCATTTCCTGTTCGTGAGCTGGCTGGATTCCTAGCTAAGCATCGGTAGATTCCAATGTCCCCTGATTGAAGTCTGCTGATCTGCAAAGCCCCTGAGGGCAAGACCACCACTCGGGAATCACCTAGGGTCGGAGTCAGGTCCTGTTGATTTTTCTGCCAGTGTATTGTTGGCATCGGCTCCCCGATAACTTCACACTTGAGTAGCACTGTGTCTCCCATGAAGGCAGTGACAGATTCTGTCTGGGAAAGAAACCTCAGTGGTCCTAGGGGAAAAACAAAGAAAGGTTAACTCTTAAATGAATGACAATAAAAATAACCATGCTTGCAATAAACCAATAAAAATAATCACACCTGCATTTTTCATAGACAACCATTTTATAAGTATTTTATCAAATTTCATCTCACTTGCTGTTAATATTTAGCTTACTGTTTTATTATTATTGGTTAATTAGTGTAAAATAAGCAGAGAATAGATCACCCTAATTTTATAGATGTAGAAACTGAGGCTCAGAGGAGAGAAATTCCACATGCAAGTTCACCTAGTTATTATGTATCTTTGAACCACAAGACAACTTAATCTAGGAAATTACATCAACATGACATATGGATGGGTGCAAACTACCAAGATGGTATACCACTCACTATAGCTACATTCACATAAACCACATAAACAGGTCGGCAGCCTGGAGAGGCAATAATGTTGTCCTTCTGTAAGAATGACTAATTAATTATAGATAAAGACTCATATTGATGCACATATTAATTAATCAATTGAAATTGCTCCTACATGTAGGTACTAAAATTACTCCTCTGGCTCCCAAATTAAACCTCTAGTATCTGTATCATGAAGCTGTTTGTCTCTGCACTACATATGTGTCCTATAGGGGGCACCAGTCACATGACTAATCCATCCTCTTTAGCTACCAGCATAATTCCTAATTGTGCTGGGACTTACCATTGAGTGAAGCCCAAAAGAAATCTGTTAACCTGTGCCTTGACTCACTGTTCAAAGTCTGACTTCTAGGCTATATACAGTGTCCAGTCTTTGAAGTCTATTCAAAAGAAGACTCATTTATCTACTACTGATTGATGTTGATATGGGTTTAAAGCATGGTTTAAACATGGTTTAACACAGAATGGTTTGTAGAAACTACCGAAGGCAAAACTGCAATAGGTAGTGACCAGATAATGTGAGAGTTCCCTAGAACAACAAAATTTTAAACAAATTTGTGACATTTTTATTGAATAGTTTTCTTCTTGGTCTTAATCCCTACTATTATAATTTACCCACATAAGCTAAATATTTCATGATATAGGGGTAAGAATAAAATATATTTGATAAGTTGATGAAATATCTGAATACTTTTATGTATCATATATATGGTGCGTATAAGTAATACACATCATATAAAATTCTAAAATATCTGTTTTACATCTGAATGTTACTCAAAAAACTGCACCTGCAACATTCTAGTGCACAGAATAAAATATGAAAGAGTAATTCAAATCGATACTCAACCATTGGCTCCTTTATATAAACCTCATCTACCTGGAAGAATCATACATGAGGATTGAGATTGCATATTAATATAATTAGGCTTAGTGGAATTGGGTTCTTCTCGCATACTTATTCAGTATAGACTCTATTGTGATTCCAGATGGTCTTAAACAGGGATCAGGATTTATCGTATTTAAAATGAAATGATGCAATGTTTGAAATCTTCAAATAGTTGATTATTTGACAGAGAAATTACATACATGACTTGTAGCTTTTTATTTTTTGTCCCTACAAAGGAAATCCTACACCTCAAATAGCAATTCTAAGATTACAAGGCTATGTAGGTCTTGGATTAATGCCCCAATATTGTGCAGATGTTTAGCACTCACATCTCACAGAGGTGTAGCAAACTGGCAATAATATTAACAGAAGAAGTTATAGGCTATCAATTTAGTACTGTATTTTCAAGGTATGAGTATGAGCACCTAGTAGTGAACATTAAACTCAGTGTTACTCATAAGAATGAAATACAGTATTTTCAGAAGTCATTTAATGCTCTAATGCAAAACAAACAATCATGCTTCATTCACAGAAAATACAAGCATAATTTCAACTAGGTCTTTGTGAAAAATAGTTACCTGCTGAATAGGAGGCTGTTTGCTGAAAAAGCCTGGTTATTAGATCCCAACCAATCCACGATAATCATAGTGCAAATGATCTTCCCATTTCTATTCTTATTTTGCACAAATCCATCCCAAACAAATTTCACTCAGCAAACTGACATTTGAAACATTTCCTAGTGTTGCCCAAGAATCTAGCAAAGCACCTTCCAAACTCATCTTCTACATTCCCATGAAGAATTTCAGGACTTACTGACCTGAACCACAGCTTCCTCTTGCTTTTCTCAAAACTGTAGTCTACTTTAAGGCTGTTTTACAACCACTCCAGGCCGGGTAGGCCAATGGTGTAAAAAACCCTATCAACTTCATTTACCCAACAAAGGCACTGAGTCAGAAGAAGGAAAAATACTTTTCCCTAGTCTTGTTTACTGGAAATCATCTTTCAGCCTTTTGAATTTTTATAGTACTCATAATTTATAGCTAATATGACATGGTTGACATATGTAGTTGACTATATAAATAAAATTTTGAAAGTGTTTTCAGGTTTGTATATTTTTTTTCAGTATTTTATGTTGACAGAATACATTAAATATCTACTGAAAGAGAAAGATTCACAAATATTTGCAAAGGTTCTATGTGACTCTAAATACTTAAATGGGACATTACAAACATGCAAATGTTAATAACTGCATTTGAGTGCCGAATCTTTCACTAACATATTCTGTGGCAGTTTGGGATGGTGAATGAGGACCTACTGGGGGGTACCAGAACACTGGGTTAATTTTTGGCTTCACCAATTTATGATCTGGATGACTCAATGCAAGGTGTCACTTTTATCACATATTATTCTAAGCACATTTATAGATTACCTGATCTATTCCACATAACAGCCCATTAAATAAGTATGATCATTTTCACTTTATAAGTGGAAGTGGAATGGGAACATAACTTATTTACACAATGTATGACAGTTTTTTAGAAGTTTTAATATTGAATTATATTTCTTAAAATACTTTTTTCTGTGCTATAAGTAAAAATGTCTCAAGAGGAGTTTTTTTTCCAACTATCATCATACTCCTATCTCCTTATTCCTCAAATATCAAGCAGCCACACAGTTGTGGATCAACTACTTCGTTGATTAGTAAGTACATTCTGACCTAGATTGAAATCTCATAGACCAACTTGAGCCTGTATTACTGCACACAACACACAGACCTGTTTTGGGTACTCTCACAGAGACTTTTCATTATTAGCCTTGGGAAAGGCTATTTTCAAGAATGAATTCTATAAAGTCGTGTAGGGTAAGGTAAAGGTATCAGGCTTTTCTGCCCTCCCGCCATTAGGATAGATTAGGGAACCCTGTGGTCTCCTGAATGCATGCCTGATGGCGGGCACCTGCAGTGGGTACACCTGGGACGAGAGACTGAGATTATAAGAGCCGCATCATGGGGCGCCAGCAGAAGCCAAGAACGAATGGAAGCAGGAGAGTGGAGAAGCAGAGAGAACACAAGAGAAGGCTGGAGAGCCCAGATAGAGTGAAGGCTTGCTGGGGACTGGGAGGCCTGCCAGCCTCCTGGCCCCCCAGCACCCCTGACTGCCATGTGCCTGGTAAATCTAAATAAAAAACCTGCAAAAGCCACTGAGGACTCCAGGACTCTGACTCCTCCTTTACCCAGTCTGCTGGATCAGAAAACCTGCTCAGTGCCCTGTTCCTGTCCCTACAAGTCGTTTCCCAACTTCACTCCTAATCTGTCCCTTTACTAGGAAACCCGGACTTGTGGGAAGCACCCATACCTGTTCATTTAGACATTTACACAGTATCCAGCACCTCCAAGCCTTAACCAAACTCACACCTATTAGCAAGGGATTGTTCAGGAACCAAAAAAGGGAAAGACACAATGGAATACTACTCAGTGATGAAAAAGGTAAACTCATGCCATTTGCAGCAACATGGATGGAACTGGAATGGCTTATTCTAAGCAAAGTGAGGCAAGAGAAAGCCATGTACCGGTTGACTTCACTCATGTGGAATCTAAAGGAACTAAACAAAGGATCAGACAAAGACGAACTGTAAAACTGACCCTTGAAAGCAGACTGTAGATCTGACCTACTCAGGAAAGTTGGGGTGGGAAAGGGAGAGGGGACGGAGAATAAGAAAGTGGGGAGACTAGAACACAGTAGAGGGTGGTAGACAACTACTGGCACTTTGGTGGTGGGAAAACTATGATGACTGCATCAGAGGGGAGAAGTCTTATACTGTGAAAAAATAAATAAGGATGTAGAAAAGCAAAATTAATAAATAAACATCCATTTAAAACAAAAACAAGAAAAGACATGTTGCTTTCCATAGGGAAATTCAAACACCTATGATACTTCCATTCTATCCCCTGCCTTGGAAATTAAAAACACGGACACTTGTAATTCAAATTTCATAGGTGATATTCAGTATAAGTACCTGGGATTCAGCATCAGAAATTTTATTGATGTCAAGTATTCTAATTCTAGTTGTAGAATAAGCAGTAAGTACTTATTATTTGTAAGAGATGCAGAGCTACATTCCATGGAGAGGTGGGTCTCATGGTGCTTATTTTGATTTCTGTAAAAAATTTTTCCATTGTTCTCTAATGCTAATTTTACACTAACAGAATTCAAGTGTCTATTTGTATAGGTTCCTTTGATAAATGTTCTTCAAGGTCTAGACACCTATACTCACAATTCTTTTCTAGAACATATATTAAATACCCATGCAAGGAAGAATGAAGTTTTCAGTTCCTCAGTAACATACTATTTAATATGTGGGATTTAAAAGTGCCCACATAGTTCAGAATTCTGACTTCCTCATAGAGGCCTCTACCAAACCCAGTGAGAACCAGCTGTCCCTATGTCTCCTTGGCATCGCTTACTTAAATTGTGATTGATTAACCATGGAATTCATGTAATAGTCCTCTTCCTGGCTAATCTGTAAATTCCACAGAATCAACGCTGAATCTATTTTAGCCTGTACTTTCAGCTCTGAGTGCAGACCACGACATACGACGTCTTTCAGTTATTTGTTAAATTTAAAAAAAATATATGTATTATTGTTAAGATCATTAGTTTAAGCACATATCCCAGGTCCCAAACACTGGGAAGCTTAGGAAAGATAGCGGCTACTAAGGAAGCATCAAGAGGGGAAGAAGGGCCTCCCCTGGTGGCACAGCGGTTGAGCGCTGGGCTACGAAGCTGCCCACAGCCTCTGCAGCCCTGGTTCGATCCCTGGCTGCTGGCGAGGGTCCCGCAGACCTCTCCTGCCACCCACTGCTCCCCTCAGCAGTGTTTTTCGGTCCATCTGCCTGTTCTGCTCCCTGCTCTGGCTCTGGTGAATCCTCTCACCCTCCCAAGCTTCTAACTGTACCCAGTGCTTGTATAAATATATAAATAAATCTTTAAAAAAAAAAAAGAGAGAGGGAGAAAACAGGATTTTTTCAGGGAAAGTGAAAAAGAGCTGAAGCAAATCAACATACAGGAGGTCAATCTGTCAGCCTTTAATTTGAAAAAGAGATAGTGGTGGAACATACAGAGACCAAAGGGTCAGACAAAGACAAACCAGTCCTTGAAAACTAACCACAGATCTGACCTTCCAAAAGAAGCGAGAAAGAGGGAAGTGGAGAGAAGCAGAATGGACTATGGTGGAGGATATGGGTACTTTGGTTGTGGGAGAGCTCCAATGACCACACCCAAGGGGAGAAATCCTATACTGTCAAAATAGTAACAAAGATGTAAAACAATGATACTTCATTAATAAAAAAAAAAAATAAAAGACAAAACGTATGGAGAAAAATGAGCTAGGCCTAGTATATCCTTGAAATTTTTACCTAAATCCCTGAAGATGCTCAAAATCAGACCACCCCAAGAATCTCAGAACGGGGCTCCTCAAGATGCCTGGCTCTGGAATGCAGAATATTTTGAGCTAATAGCAATGATTCCTTGAGATTAAGAAGCTTCTGTCTTTGCCTAAGTCCTTTGCCCTTCCTTAATGGAAGAAATGAAACAATTATTACTTCTCCTTTGATAACCTAGAGGAGTATTGGGTGTTTATTTTTTTTTTCCTTTTTTTTGGGCGGGGGGTGGGGGCGGTGAGGTTGCACCCAGTTGTAGGTTTATCAGTGTACATTATGCTTAGAGGGAGGCTGAAGTAACCCTTTCTTGTGAGTTATGTGAAGTCTCCCTCTCTCTCTCCTTGAAACCCAAAGTCCCTAAACACACTCTAAATATCCCCATTCTACTCCATTATTCTTTAGAATTTACAGTCATGTAAATTCTCCATACATATGGTATTAAATAGATTTTTCTTTTACCAACATATCTGATGTTGCTGTGATTGTTCCTCCAGTATGAGAAAAACCCAGAAGGGTATGGAATGATTTCCTTTGTGCCCTGACACCCTATAAGTTTGCATTTTGAATGAGTTCCCCATTTTCCCTCAAATCACTGCCCCTGAGGCCCTAGTCATCAGAGGTGGCAGGGATAGCACCACCCAGCTGGAACAGCCAGGGCAAAGGCTGCAGCCATCCATCAGGTTCCAGTCAATACTTGCTTCCTCAGGAGTTAACCACAACCAAACTGTTGGCTGTCACTAGGGCAGTAGAAACGTTAATAGCAAAAGCAGCAAACATTTTTCATTTGGGCTTTTTCTTTGTGATGCAAAAAAAAAAATGAGGTAAAAAATCACCATGGCAATGAATGAAAAGCTGCTAAATCTGCAGGGACATCAAAAGTGTTAGGCTCTCAGAATTACAATAATGAGAACAATAGTCTCCCTCTACCCTTCTATCCATGCATACATGCAACGCATAGGCTAAGAGAAATCTTTCCATCACACCCAGAGTCAGAAAGCTTGAATACCTTGGACATACACTCTCATTCATTTAATTCTAAACTACTTTGATTTTTAAGGAGAAGTGGAAATAAAGCGTTTCACAGTCCAGGTTTATGCCAAGACTCTCCACCTCTAGGGAGGCCTCTCCTCCACCCACACAAACCCAGATAGAGTCTATTCCTTCTTTTAAATTCTAATCTGAAAATGGCACATTCTTCTGATTTGCCCTCTAGCCTCTTTGGCAGACTATCTAGATCCCCATCTTCTTCTATGGAAAGTCTAATTATTTAGTAATTAAAGTTCATTTAATAAAAAAAAAACAAGACTTATCAATTGGGGGACAGGCCTTGGGGTTGGAAACATGCCTTGCTTTTAAATATTCAGCAGTGTGGTAATAATATTCTACAGAGAAGAGGAGGAGAGGAGAGGAAAACTGCTGTAAATGCTTTGTTTGCTCCAAATTGAAGCCCAAAGGCTATGTCCCTTCAAAGCCAGACCTCATTTGCCTCTTTTAATTCTGAAATTAGCCAACGGGAGCAGAATAGAGGTAAGCCAAAGAAAAGTCTGGAATTAGTCCTTGCAGTAGCCAGAAGACCAATAAAGGATTCATGGAATTTGCTACAACCTTCTTTCTGTCTGGGTATAGCCTCTGAGAGTTATCATTCCCTTCTTTATTTTTTTCTAGGTTTTTGTTTATGTGTCAGCTTCTTCATTTTGGGGAATATAATGTAGGTCCTTATGTGGTTGGCTAAAGAGCAGCCATTGAAATGTGGCATGGCAAAACATGTGTCTGATGGGTGCCAGACATACTCACCCAGTGTGTGATTTTCTGACAAACATCCATGAGGCCACTTAGCTGAAATTCAGAAGACCACAATAGGAAAAGGAAAGGCTTACAGGCAAAAAACATAGTCTATTGAGCTCTGCAAGTTTTGTAGCACACAATGGACTGATTTCCCTGGGAGGGGCGGGGGAGGGGGCGGGGATAGTCAAGGAGAACTATCATTGGGTAAGTCTCCCTAAATCAACTTTGGGGTTTGTTCACTGTAAGTACTCAGAAAGGCTGATACTATCCCCCCAGCTTTGAAGAGTGATATTACATAAGACTTGGAACAGGTGGTCATTTTAGAGCTCCTGAATCTGCAGTGGATCATAAGCCACTTTGAATTCTAGACTATCACAGCTCACCTCATGTTATCACTAGATTCTTGGCCTTCAAATCTATGGATTAATCTGGGTGTCTCCAAGTCATAGCTTTTTAGGCAATCAAGGTCTTGGGCAGTCTACAGGGTGTGTTTATAAAAATTAAGAAGGGGTGTCATTTTTGAAGGACTACAATTTTATTGAGATTTATTTATTTACTTATACAAGCACTGGGTACAGTCAGAAGCATGGGAGGGTGAGAGAATTCACCAGAGCCAGAGGGGGAACAGAAAAGGCAGATTGACAAAATACACTGCTGAGGGGAGCAGCAGGCGCAGCAGGAGAGGTCTATTGCACCATGTGGGACCCTCTCCTGGCCGGCTGGGGATCAAGCCAGCACTGCAGAGGCTGCAGGCAGCTTCGCAGCCCAGCACTCAACCACTGCGCCACCAGGGGAGGCCCAGGAGTACAATTTTAAAAGGTACTCTGAAAGATTGTTCAGAGAATTCCCAGTTGGATTTCAGGTCCCATCCTCTTTCCTTGGAAGGTGTTCAAAGATGAAAACATCACCCATGGACAGCCCTGCTCCTCTATTTTTTATTCAGCAGTCAGTCAGGTATGAGCAGACTTGGCCCATTCAAGGCTTGTGTTAATTTAAGGGTCAAGAGAGGAAGTCTGGGGATATGTTTTTATAGAAGATAGCATTTTAATAGCTTTTCTTTCATCCATGTGAGTGATTGTATATATAATACTTATTTCCCAGCACAAGATTAAATAATGAAGAGAGCTATAGTACCTCTTCAAACTCATGTTGTGTTGTCTACCTGGATATAGATCCTTCATAAAATCTAACCAAATTATACTGAACATCAGTGCCATTATTCCACATGAAGATTAGAATAGACTCCTTCTTACAGAAAGAGCTAGATAGCAACTCCTGTATAGTGGCGGTTTTCTTTCCACTTACCTAGGCTGTCATAGCTCTTATGACTGTAACTGGGCTTTTATCTGCATAGAATGTATTATACCAAATGGAAAGTCTTATTTATAATGGAGATCAATTACTTTACTGTAATTTACTTTACATTTCTCTAACAGTTTTTTCAAAGATTTATTTATGAATACAAGAGCTGGGGTGTAGGCCAGAAGTACATGGGGTGAGAGGATTCACCAGAGAGAACAGGAAGCAGAACAGATGGACTGACTGAAATATAGTGCTGAGGGGAGCAGCGGGCAAGACAGGAGAGGTCTGCTGCACCATGTGGGTCAGCTCCCTGGCCAGCAGCAGATAGCTTCATAGTGCTGACGCTCAACACCTTGCACCACCAGGGAGGCCCCTCTTTAACTTTTTACTTTACTGTAACATTTTCTGAGGAATTTTTTAAAGGACACACTTCTCTGTACACATATGATCATTAGTAATCAAAATCTGAAAGTGTAAACAAAAATGATACAATGGTAACTTAACTCATGGATGTTGCAAAAAATTTAAATAACAGTGCTACTTAAAGTATACATTGATATGTAGGTTTTCTCTCTTATGTGAGAGTGTCCCTATGAAATATTTGCAAGCCAAAATGGTATAAGATGAGGAATTACCATTAAATTACATGAAAAATATTTTGAGTGTTCCCAGATTAAAAAATAATTTACAAAATAAGCCAAATAACACATAAAACCTGAACTAACACTAACAAACAGTAAAAGCAGGGGTGATATAAAGGGATTCCTAGGGAAGGTACCTTCAGTGCCTGCCACAAAACAAACACTGAACACTGTTTTTATTTGTTGTCTTTTGTTGTAAAAGTGAAATTTCTCTTCTAATTTCTTTTGATTAGGTAAAACAGGTACTAAGGTAGGATCTTTTGTAAAAGTGAAATGGATTAATTTGAAGTTTTAAAAAGTGGGGGAATATGTATACCTATCTATATGTATCGTATGAATGCATGACAATATATAGCACAATAATTTTACCCAAAACTCCATTTCTAGGAATTCATACATAAATATATGACAATAGTTAGATATACATATAGAGATAGGTTTATGTAGAACTTTATTATTTAAAGTAGAGAAAAATAAAAAGGCACTAATTATACAACTGGTGATTACTTTAGCAAACTATGGCATAATCACTATACTTGTCATTATACAATGATATAAACTTGTTAATAAAAGTTTTGTAAATGAAGAAAAATTCTTTTTCTCAGGTTTCAAAAACAAGCATATCTTAAAATATACAAAAAGAGATTTGGCAGATATTTCTACCACTCAATTCAGGGCATTATATTCAGGAAAAATTGCAAGCAAATATTCATGAGTATATTGATTTCATGAAGAGATGTTTACCTCTTCAGACTTTGAAAATAACTTTATTTATACTCTCTATGTTGCAGATAAAATTATTACAAAACCAGAAATTGTTTTATAATCAATAATAATGAATAATTTTACAGAATCCAAGCTTGGGCTTTCATCAAGCTTAAATCCCATTATGCATGACTAATAAATGCTCACAACATTCATGAAAGTTGATTATGAATGTGGCTGATATTTGTCAGAACTACTTGCAAATGTTACTTAATTAAACGGCAGGCAAATCATCCAAATAACAGAAAATCTGTATGATATTAATGTTGTATGATGTTGTTTTACATCGTGCCGTTGTCTCCATCCCTTCCACACTTTATCTAAGCTCTCCTGCTAACCCTTTCCTGAATCTCTAAAGCACTGATTGTGCCACCTAACAGGAATTTCCAAATTACTCATTTAGTCAACCACTAAGTCAGTGTGATGGCAATTTTATGTGGGCCGTGGTATGCCTAGCTATTTGGTTAAACACTATTCTATGTATATCTATGAGGGTGTTTCCAGATGAAGCATCATATTTTAACTGGTAGACTGAGTACAGTAGATTGCCCTCCCCAATGACGATGGTTCACTGGAGGTTTGAATAAATCCAAAAGGTGACATAACAGAGGATTCATGGGCCTCCCTGGTGACTTAGGGCTTCAGTCTCAGCACTATCCACCACGGAGGCCTGAGATCAACACCCGGCTGGAAAGCTAACCCACATATGAAGCAGGAGAAATCTCCTGTCTCGCCTGCTGCTCCCCTTAGCAGTATATTTCAGTAAATCTGCCTTTTCTTCTCCTCACTAGGTCTCTGGTAATCCTGTCACCCTCTGAACCTCTGGCCTGCATCCCAGTTCTTCTACGCAAAAAAAGAGAATCCACTCTCTGCCTGTCTTCCAGCTGGGACATCAGTCTTCTGATTTCACACTGAGATTCAGACTAGAACTTACATAGTCTACTCCTCTAGTTCTCCAGCTTGCTGACTGCAGGTCTTGGGGCTTCTCAGACATCATAATCGTATGAGCCAACTCCTCATAATAAATCACTTTATATAGTCTTATACAGTCATGCATCACTTAAAAAAGAGTTCAGAGTAATGTTTCATTAGGTAATTTTGCCACTGTGGGAATATCACAGAATACAGAAACTTAGTTGGTATACCCTACTACATACCTAGGCTATACGGTACAACTTATTGGTACCACCACTGTATATGTGGTTGGTCACTGAGTGAAAAGTTGTGAAACAATTCATGACTACCATGTGTGTATGTGTGTGTTCTATTTTTGTTTCTCTCAACAACTCAGATGAATATAGCCAGTCAACACTGAGTATCTATATGTGCCAGTATTCTTTGTGATGCCTATTGAAAAGGGAATAATCAAGAAAAAATTCAAGAAATGGTGAAACATTATCTTGTTCTTGAAAAATAAATAAGTTTTATCAGATGCCTAAGATCAAAAAGGACAGAGGGACAATGTAGGCAAAAACAATGTATATGGAGACCACAACATTATTTGGAGATAGTAATGAATTAAGTAAATGATGGGTAAACACTAATGTCTACAACTGCTTTTTCTACCACATGAGAGAGTCTGATATTGTTATTTGGTTTTATCATAGGCTACGCTTTTTTGGACAGAGACACTAAAAGCTCCATAAGGGTAGAATTGATAATCCTACGTCTTAGTATTACTTCCAAGAACACAGAAGCACTCAATAAATATTGACTAGTCTCCATATTAATGAACAAATATCACTGTATTATAGTATGTTAACATGCCATACCTTGTTATTAATGAGTTGTTTTATATTTATGTTTACATATATGTTATTATTCAGGAAATCACTTACTCTTTTGGATTTTGGAAGTTCAGGGAAGAAATGCTAAATTCACAAACAGCAAATTACTTAGGTGAACCATGGCAAAGTTGTAAAAGCTGAGAAGCCAATAATAACAAACATAAAAAGAGATTATTCTAGTAGTTGCAAACATCATTGAAACAAGAATCTACTGAGCTACGATTTCTAATTTTAATTGAGCACATTCCAAAGGGCTGAATTATCCTCTACCTGCCAATCTATTAACACAAATAATTGTTTTCCATAGAACCAGTTTTATTAATTGAGTATTATGTTGTGTACAGCACTAGAAAGCTCATCCATTATGTGAGCATAAAGGGCTCAATAAAATTTGTTTCATAGGACTCTCCTCTCAAAATAAATGAATTTTCTTCTCTCAAAAATATCTGGCTAAGCTATATTCAGAACTTGTAGACAGAAACCAAAGAAAAGAAAGACCTACATAGGAAAGGATTCTAATAAATAGAGGTAACAAAAAGCCTTTCTTTCAGCATATATTGATTAAAATTACTTTGATAACAGCTAAGACTCAAGTCAACTATATAAAAAACATTAAATTTTATTCCTTTCATAATTTTAGTATCATTTTCTCCTCAGAACATCCATCCATAACATGAGATTCAGGAAACTCCAACAGAAACAATGATTTAGATGAATGATTTCTGGTAAATCTTTTAAACTTTGATTTGCAAATACCTTCTGGGAGAAAGTCAGAGCTCATACAACATATCTGCATGCTGTCCATTTTTACACAATGAAGACATAACACCAAAACATCTCTATATAACTGTTGAACTTATGTGATTTTTGATCTTCTATAGTGAGAATGACAAATATCAAAATTCTAAATATCAAAAAATTCTCTAATATCAATGTATCAAATTCTTAAAGAATTAACTTTTTTTTTTTTGTGTGTGTGTGTGTGGGACCCTCGCCGGTGGCCGGGGAACGAACCGGCACTGCAGAGGCTGTGGGCAGCCTCGCAGCCCAGTGCTCAACCACTGCACCACCAGGGGAGGCCCAAGAATTAACATTTTTTATAGATTGACCCAGAACAAACAAACATATAATGTGAGTCATCTTAGTTCAAATTTCATAGTCTGGGGACATGTATCAAACTTCCCTGAATTGATGTCTCAAAAGAATCTGAAAAAATCATTTGTGCCAATTAATACTTTGTCTGTTTACTCCCTGGCAATAATTATGCTACTGAGAAATGTCAGTAAATTAGAGAAGACTAAATCATTGATCATGAAAATATTTTCATTGAGGATTCATTCTCCTGGTTCCAGTTATATGATGTGATACTTGGACTAAAAAAAAAAAAAAAAAAGAAAAAAATGTCTGTCCAGGCAGACAGTCAGAGATATATAGTCCCCCTAATGCTGAGGGGTCCAGAAGTGAGACCCAAGTGTATATGTATAGGAAAATATTTCTTTAGAACACCACTGACCATTGAACCTCAAGTATCAGAGTGCATATACACTTTTTAATATTATTTACAAGCTTAGTTATGATTTTTCCTGACCTTATGGTTTATGAATACATAATGAAATATAAGGTATTGAGAGGTATTTCTTAAAAAGATGGTTCAACAGCTGGAACATGAGCTTTGGGGAACAATGGGCAAAGAGGAGCAGGGCAAATTATCAGATTGGAAATGTGGATGGGGGTAGGTAATTCAGATGCCTTACACCACCTTAGCAAGTTTGGATTTCATTCAACCACCTGGAAAAGTTAAAAAGAGATTACAAACAAGAAAATCACATGATAGGATTTAAATTTTTCAAGATCATTCTGGATGTCATGTAGAGGATAGTTCAGGGAGGGATTCAAGGATGAAGATAAGAAATAAAGCAGGAATCTCAGTTAGAAACATAATAGTTGATTTCATCCAGATCCATATTCTGGAGAAATGAACCAGAAAGGAAGAAAAGGAGAAAAGGAAATATGGCTTATGTTGAGAAAGACCATCTCTGAATACAGTCTTCTAAATCCCAACAGGATGCATAAAAATTGGCCTTGGGTTTGGAACATTTCCTTACAAAGAATAAACTGCCCACAAACACATATACTCCTATGCTGATTCTAGCACTATTTTCAAGAGTCAAGTTATGGAAAACAGTCTAAATCCCGAAGACTGAAGACAAGATAAAGAAGATGCTACATACACACACACACAGGAATATTACTCAGCTATAAAAAAGATGGATTCTTGCCATTTGCAACAGCAAGGATGGAACTGGAGGAATTTGTGCTAAGTATAATACGTTAGAAGGATAAAGACAATCCAAATCATCCCACTCATATATGGGATATAAAAAAAAAAAAAACAATGAAAGCAACAAAGTTAAATGAAAACAAATCCCAGAAATCTGACTGTATAACTGAGACCACCAGAAGGGGAGGGTGGAAGTGGGGAACAAAGTTGGAAGTGACCCAAACGATCATGGTGGAGGATTATGGGCACCTTGATGGTGTGGTAATATACACCAGAGAAAGTATGAACCCTAAATCATATATAGTGCTGTAAATGTTACCTCAATAAAATGTAACATAATGATTTTTTTTAAAACAGAACCCACACAGTCTGTGTTGGGTTTATCACCTTGTATGGGGATATCTCCCTGTTGCAGGCTCCCTGCTCGTGTGTTCTCATTAATTATGTATGTCAGTGGTCCTAAGACATACTCAGCCTTTGATATTTCAGACCCCACAGTGGAGGGCTTGGGGTCTTTCCACTGTGCTACAAGAAGAATACAGTAGGCCAAGTGCTCCACATCAGCTAGGGAAACCCACTAGCTGTGGGGGGGCCCTCTGTTGGAGCCGACTTGCTTCTCTGTGGGAGTAAACACTGTTCCATCCAGTGCTGATGCTAACTATGTTGTGCACCTCAGTAAGACATGCAGAACTGAAAGTCAAACAGTAAGTGATCAGGTAAGTTATTAGAAAAAATAACCTTCAAATTTGCTCCACTTATAAAGTTATATAACTCTGTGACTCTATGTGTAGTATTTTCTCCCCCACTTATCAATTTCTGCTTTACAATGATGGATTTGATGTCAATGTCTACATATTTCCCTAAAATAATTCTATACACTTCTCAAAAGCTAAGAATAAGACTTTAATTCCTTTGTATTCTCTTTTGCCCAGAATAATGCCTTTGCATTACTATGTGGTCAATGGCTATTGATCAACTGATTATTGAAAGCCCTCCGTATACCTTATACAATCTTTCTATCCTCCGATAATCATTTACCATGATTTCCAGAATGCATTAGTGGTTTCATGAGAGAAAATATGAAGATAAACAAATTTTAAATTTTTCACTGAAAACTAGTTGAGAGTTTAGAGATAAAAAAAAAAAAATCCAAGGGCCTCCCTGGTGGTGCAGGCAGTTAAGCAAAGTGCTGTGAAGCTGTCTGCAGCCTCTGCAGTGCCGGTTTGATCCCCGCCGGCAGCGGAGCAACCCACATGGCGCAGTAGACCTCTCCTGTCTCACCTGCTGCTCCCCTCAGCAGTGTATTTCGTCATTCTGCCTGTTCTGTTCCCCACTCTGTCTCTGGTGAATCCTCTCACCCTCCTGCACGTCTGGCCTGTACCCTGGTTCTTGTATAAATAAAACTTTAAAAAAATCCAATAATTCCATTTTATAGGAAAATGTTATATGAAATTAATATTTTAACCCATCTCCAATTCCTTTCCCAATTTTTAACATCAGAGGTTCCCTACATCTGAATAAATGTATGTATCTGATATATTGTCATCTATGTATGTACATCATTAATGAATATTCATACACATGTTTGTGTATACTTGAGTGTGTGTGGATGTGTATATACAGATACACAGACAGGTATATGTATGCTTATATATGTACAACTATAGTCAAGTGTATACATATATCCTTCTATATTTCATGTGAGTTTATGTTGTGAACATTAATATTCAGAACCCTATTTAAATGTAAGGAGACTAGACAGAGTGCCTACACATGCACAAATCAGCAAACTTCAGGAACCAATACGCCTTGCATCGCCCACAAGATATGATGTTTCTTCTACAAGTGGAACCGAGGAAAAGATTCTCCAGAGGGTGCTAGTCTTGGATTTAGGAAAGTGCAGACAGTTCTTACCATCAATGCATTTTCCAATCTACCCTCTCCTCTCTCCTTTTCAACAAATACTGTTTGTTGTTGGGATAACTGATTGCTTTTGTTTGAGGTCAACAATGTCTACATGCATACATTTATTTCTGCAAATATGTATAATTATTTAAATGGGTGGAGAATTAATTGATAAAGAATCATGTAATCATAGTGCACTGTTTTAGTTATTTGAAAGTATTTTTTCTGAAATAATTAACAGCATTTTTTATTATTTATATATATATATGTTATGTTTCATAAAGGGTATATAAAATTTACCCTTTATGAAACATAACACTTTCCACACTTGTTCCTTTACATGACACTTTTCAAGTTATTAGAACTTAGATCTAAAAATAAGCTGATTCCAGCTCTATCATTTAGAGAAAGGGTAATAATAAGTCTGATAAATTATGAACTTGTCCATAATACAGATTTCTTAATATGATTCAAGCTCATCAGAGAAGATATCTTATTATTCACACCAAGCTGAACTGCTAATTTTCAGAGACAAATGCACCTGTGGAAAAAGAAATCATATCTTTAAATTGTATTATCCACTGACAAGACCACATACTGTTTTGTCCTTGTTGTTAATACAGAAATCAGAGGGTGTAAATCTCTTCATCTTCCTGTCAGCACTTCTGGCCAGGGTGTTAATGGCCTGCAGCCAGGAAGTTGTATAGGCTTCCAGCCAATCAGCAATGAAACCATTTAATCGGATTTTCAAACAGGAAGCACAAGTTTCAGTGGGGGGTGTGTGTGTGGGGGGTCAGCAGTAATGCATTTACATGGACATCTACTTTATAAATCTCCAGTTAAAACAGGGACAAAAGATCTTAATTCTTTGTGATATAAAGTGAGTAAAAGAGACTCAATTTATTTATTAAGTTAAAGGCTAATATTATTGTTTGAAAATACATTATCAGAGTCATAACAGATTTCTCTTTAAAGCCTAAACCCAGCCCCATCCCTGCCAAATGAAAGCATTCTAATTTCTTTAGAGAGAAGCATCAGAAAGGCTCCAGCCTGGAAAACCCAACACACCTAAGGCAATTGGGTTGGCCTGACAATCTGAGTCTCATACAAACTGGATGGAAAAGACATGATTACATTAATAATGTACTGAATGGGCTATATATGGGAATTCCATATGTTGGTGTTCTTAGGGAAAAATTAGGAAGTTGAGATAAACAGTTGCCGAAAATATATTAAAATAGATGTTCTCTAGTATTGTAACAGGGTGGTCCCCAGGAAAGGGGGAGGTTCCCTGCCCCACCCAAGGGAGGGTGGAGCTGAGCAGGAAGAAGAAAAGCTGCAGAAGAGACTGAGGAAGGAAGCAGGATGGAGCCAGGAGACCTGGAGGAGGCGCATGGAGCCTAGAGACACGTGAAGAAACTGCGCTTGTCTTTTGGTCGTGGACTGGGTGACACAGATGTGGGTGAGACCCGTGGGGAGGTGACAATGGCAGCTTTTATCTTGATGTTGATTTTGCTCTTTTCCTTCTGGGCTTGTCTGATTGTTTCTGGCCCTTTGCTGTGGGTCCCCACCGGAAGGTGCTTTAGACTCATGGCAGGCTTTGGGGCCTTGCTCTGGGCCAATCCCATTTGGATGGACTTTTACCCACGAGGGGATGGGTAACTTTGGGTGCTTCACTTAGAAACTAGATTCTTTGCCTTACCTGTATTGTTTCCTAGTTTTATTAAAGTTCCTTCCCATTAAAGTCTCATATGTTTTGTGTTGATGCGGCGGATGGCAGAACCCATTTAGAATAGGCAGGTTTGCGGGATTTTGGGCTGCCCCTCTCCCTGTCCTATATCAGATTTGGTGCCCAACGTAGACTCTGCCTTACCTGTATTGTTTCCTAGTTTTATTAAAGTTCCTTCCCATTAAAGTCTCCTATGTTTTGTGCTGATGCGGCGGATGGCAGAACCCATGTAGAATAGGCAGGTTTGCGGGGTTTGGGCTGCCCCTCTCCCTGTCCTATAACAGTATTCACAGGGTGATATTATAAAAGTATGAATAATTACATAAGTTGAAGCAATTGTGGACAGAACTAAAAGGAACATAGTAGACAAGTTCTAAAATCAGAAGTTTGTATGACTAGTGATTTTAAAGTCTTAATTTCTTAGTATAAAACTGAACTATATCTGCAGTGCATATCACACAAATGGAGAAGATATATTATAAAGCACAAAGCAACACAAAAAGTAGAAAATAACATTCTTGACTCCATTTCTACAGACATATACTAATGTTGGTTCAAAAACACCACTAATGAATTTTTCTAAATACCAGAAAAGGGGCCTCCCTGGTGGTGTAGAGGTTTAGTCTTAGCACCATCAAGCAATCGCCAACCACTGCAGCATAAGTTCAATGCCAGCCAGTGAGCTAACACACATGGTGTAGCTGACCTCTCCTGCCTCGCCTGCTGCTTCCCTCAGCAGAGTATCTCAGTAGATCCCCTGTTCTGCTCCCCACTTTGTCTCTAGTGAATCCTCTCACCCCTGCACCTTTAACCAACACCTCAGTTCTTGTATACATAAGTAAACAAAGATAAATCTTTAAAAATAATAAAATAAAATGCTAGAGGAGGTAGTACAAAGATGGATGAATCTCCAGTAATGAGATCTAAAAGTTTCAGAGGACAGGGTTCTGATAAAAGCAGAAGAAATCTACAAGTCTTAATAGAAGATTAAATTCACAGTCAGGTTCACAATACCTGCTCCAAGTTGCTGTATGACTTGAAACCTTGCCTTTCATTTAACATACACTTGTGATTACACATAGTTACCATGGCTACTCCATTCCTATCCAGCCTGCTCTGATTGTACCTATAGCTTAGGAGATCAGTATCATCTCCAAACAAATAGGCAGGGGTCAGCCACCATAATATGTGGGCCAAATACGGCCCCTTTCCTGTGTTTGTGGGGTCTCTGCAGGTAAAGAATGGTTGAACAAAATCAAATAAAGAAAATTTCATGACACGTGAAAGTTTTATGAAATTTTAAAGTCAGGGCCTCCCCGGTGGCGCAGCAGTTGAGCGCTGGATGCGAAGCTGCCCACAACCTCTGCAGCACCAGTTTGATCCCCAGCCACCGGCGAGGGTCCCACATGGCGCGCAGACCTCTCCTGCAGCCCGCTGCTCCCCTCAGCAGTGTACCTCGGTCCTTCTGCCTGTTCTGCTCCCTGCTCTGGCTCTGGTGAATTCTCTCACCCTCCTGTGCTTCTGACTGTACCCAGTGCTTGTATAAATAAATAAATAAATCTTAAAAAAAAAATTAAAAAGTCAGTATTGACAAAACAAAACTTAGTTGGACATAACCATGCCTATTTGTTTACCTATTTTCTATTACTGCTTTCAAACTATAACGACAGAGTTGAATAGTTATGACTGAGTCTAAGTAGCTTGAAAATCCAGAAATATTTACTCTCTGGTCCTTTAGAAAAAAAAAAAAAATGACTCTTTGGCATTGTTGACTCAGGAGTTCCAAATTTACTAGTCAATTTCATGTACAGTTGGCTAATATGGTTGGTAAACAACCTACCTATCTGCCATATATGATCTGTGTGAGCAATTGCACCAAATGATGGGTTAATATCTTAACAGTTCATGTAGACACAACCCCAGAGGGCACTTACTCATTTCGATAAAAGTTCAACTTTTATGAAGATAATAAAAGAAGTAAAAGGAAAAGAAGTAAAGGTTTATGAAACCACTTTCTTCACATTCTTTTAGGTCCCATTTGATTTCTAGAGCAACTTGGCTAGTAAAAAGGAATATAGAATTTATTGTATCAGAAATTGTGAAATTTACAGAACCTGGTATTAGAGGAATTTAGGGGAGGTAGGATTTCACTAGCTTTTTCTCTGCTTTGCAATCAATGCAATTTTTCAGCTGTTCCTCCTATAAGCCTTCTGTGTAAAATAACTGCAAGATGGGATTATAAAGTGATGAATTTGTGTCTGGGTCTGTGTTAGAAGTTCTACAGCTAAAATAGTTTTGTTTCTTCTAATTGTGCTACTGATATTCCCATGGATCAAATATGTTGAAGATAACTGCCGCTGAAGTGTGCCCAGATGTTTCAGCACATTCATTTACTTATCCAACAGGTGTTTATCGAGTACTTAAATGTGTCAGGAACTGCTCTAGGCACTCAAGAAAGAGTAATAAATGAAACAGATGAAAAAAATCTTGCCCAGTAAAAGTCATATACCTCTATGAGAAATCATATACTAAATAAATGAAGAAGAAGAAAGTATGAGAGAAGGTGATTAACTCATGGGAAAAAATAAATCAGGAAAAGGGGTGTAAGCATGTGGAGGCTGTGACAATTTCAAATAGGGAGATCAGGAAACAACTTAGTGAGAAAAGATCTCAAAGAGGTAAGGTTATGTGAGGCCTTTTCAGGTTAATTTCATATATATTTCTAATTCATGGGATAAAATGTAGTAAGGTACTAGAAGTAATTCTCTCAACATAAAAAAATAAAAAAGTATTTTTTTCTGTTTTTTTTTTTTTTAGTTAAATGTTATAGACTGCTTCAGAGAACGGCTATGTGGGTGCTAGGAAAGCACTTAATCAGAAAATGTCTGGTAATCAGTGGGTGGGAGAAGTTTGGTTTGTGTTCCATGGTCAAGTAGATGAGAGAGGAACATTAGAGAACATGGTGGAAAACCAAAAGGACTGGGAGGCACTGGGAAACAAGCGAGTGGAAGGTCACCAATGGGGAAGAGAGTATGAGCTAAATTCCATATGCATTTAGCACAAGTACATATTCCAAGGCCAGAGGAATGGGTTAAGACTCAGGAGACCATATAATAGTATAATTAACATTAGGATCACTATAGTTTTAACTGCTAACTTGCTGCATGTGTTGGGGTAACAGGACATATGGAAAATGATTCAGAGGTAGAGAAGTAAGAAACAATATTTGCCTCTAAATGTTTCAATCATCTTCTAAATTTCACCTAACTTACCTTAGAAACTCCTATCATATTTCACTGAAAAACATGTTACCAAAACTTTCTTGGCCATTCAAGTTAAACCCCAGTAAATGAGTAATGGAATGCTAAATGGCATTCGGCACCAAGAGAAGAAATATAGGCCAGAGCAAAAGTGAATTGAAGAAAAGCTACCAAACATATCAGATCGATAAACAATAGGTTCACCAGAACAACGAGAACAAGTGAAAAGGAAATATAAGGATGAAAACATGCTCTTTTTATTTTAACTTAAGATCCCACTCACTGACAAGGTCTAGGATATTTCAAACAAGCCATTATGGGCTATGGTTTCTTCATCCCTGGCCAGGGGTTCTTATAGACACAACTGATGTGAATGAGAAACCCTCCAAGAAGAATTATCCAGGAGGGTTGGGAACCACCTGACCACTGTGTGGCAGTTTAATTTCCCTGCCTTTAGGATCACTGGAGGGAAAAATCTGCAGAAGACACTGTAGTTACCTATGGCAAGATTTAGCTACTTTCGCCTTGAAAAACTAATAGCAATGGCAACAGAATCTCAAGCTTGAAAAATCAAAAGCCTCCTAGTGTTTTAAGGACTGAGCACCCTAATATTGTGAAACATTCCACATAAAGCAGTGGTCGCCTTCAGCACTGATAACAACATTAATATTTTATACTGTAGTGTTGCTGACTACAAGTTCAGTTTTTATCATAGCTGAGAAGTTACTGACATCTCAGTTCCCTTTGATTTCTTACTATTATATACTTCCTGCATGTATTTCTTACTGTTTTATGTGTTTGCAGAGAACATTATGTTCAATGTTTGCATTTCACATTTCTGTCTATCAAAGGAAGACAGACTGTAATGTGACTGTAAAGTTTTCTTGAGCAAAAACTGACAAGTTATATTCAGTCGTATGTTGCTGGCCAGGTTATAGGAAAGAATTTGCAAAGAGAATGTTTAAATAATTTGCAGGGAATTATTATTGATTCTGGCAAGGAGTAAGAATAAGTAGCTTTATAAATACATTTTAAAAAGTTTCCAAATCCAAAACAAAAGGAAGTTGTTTTTGATGTCGCTAAGAATTAAATGACAGATGTGTGGCCATTCTAGGGACCCATAAAGGAGAGATGATAAGGGTGGGGTCAAGAACTAGATGAAAAGTTAAACCTGAGAACTTTTGGGAAAAGGAAATTCATCATTTTCTAATCACAGAGAGTTGAGAATTAATTGTTCTGGGATTGAAACCTCCAACGTATGTGAAGGGGGGCTTCTCCACATAACAGCAAATCATTTTCTGGAAACCAGTTAGGTGCTTTATATTAAAACCCAGTTTAACACTACCTACCCAGAGACAGTACAAGGTTCTACAAGTCAAAGGCTCAGTCCTGCCCCCACTTCAGATGCCACTCTCAGGCCCAGAGCGTTGCCTATGCTTCTGATAAACTGACTGTAGAGGTCCCCAAGCTCTGCCTTGGGCTCAATCAATTTGCTATAGCAGCTCACAGAAATTAGAAACACTTCATTTATTAGATTAAGGATTTATTATATAAATAAATAAGAGGATTCACCAGAGACAGAGTGGGGAACAGAACAGGCAGACTGAAGGAATACACTGCTGAGGGGAGCAGTGGGCAAGACAGGAGAGGTCTGCTTCACCATGTGGGATTCTCGCTGGCTGGCCGGGGTGGAACCTGCACTACAGAGGCCGCTGACAGCTGCATAGTGTAGCGCTCAACCACCTGCACCACTAGGGAGGCCGTAAGGATTTATCATAAAGGGCCATAATTCAGAAACTTCCACATGGAAGAGTGGCACAGGACAAGGTATATGGGGAGGTCATGGAGTCTCCGTGTCTTCTCCACATGTGCCACTCTCAGACCTCAATCTCTGTGCCCACCAACCTGTAATTTCTCCAGATTCCAATGGGTTTTCTTTTTTTTTTTAATTTTTTTTTAATAGAGGCATGTTTATTTATTTATTTATTTGTTTGTTTGTTTTGTTTATACATGCACTGGGTACAGTCAGAAGTGCGGGAGGTGAGAGAATTCACCAGAGCCAGAGCGGGGAGCAGAGCAGGCAGAAGAACCAAAGTACACTGCTGAGGGGAGCAGCGGGCGGCAGGAAAAGTCTATGCACCATGTGGGACCCTCCTCCGGTGGCCGAGGATCGAACCGGCGCCACAGAGGCCGCAGACAGCTTTGCAACCCATCGCTCAACCGCTGCGCCACCAGGGAGGCCCTCCAATGGGTTTTCATTGAATAATCATGGCTGACTAAGTCTTTAGCCATTGAGGGTTGATTCACCTCCAAATCCTCTCACTTCCCTGACAGTGTTTGTGGAAGGTGGAAGAATTTGTTTGTGGAATGAGGAGGAATTTCCAATCCTCTAATTGGGGTTGGATATTCCAGCAATCAGTACCCATCCCTGAATGAGGTACAAAAATCACCTGATTAACATAACAACTAATTATCATATATTCCAAGGGTTTTAGATGCTCTGAGTTAGAAACTGGGATGGAGAATCATATTTCATATTATAAATCATAGAATCACAGAACAAAGAATGGCACACCAAAAATGGATTATAAACTCAAATTGATTATAAACTCAAAACAAATTATTTTTATATTTAAACACATATATAAACTACCAACATAAATACCAGTAAATTTAGTTCCCATGTCAGCTTCATTATTTCGCAATCCTAAAATTCAACTGTTCTGAAAATCATTTTAAATAACTTAAGTAGAACTTCATTATTATTATTTTTAGTGATAATGATAGTTATTTGTCTGTGATTAATAGCTATTGATTTATGATATAAGAAGATATTATTTAGTTCATCTCTTTGAATACTCCTCTTACTAATGTTTTGAGTCTTATTCTGTAGGAGGGTATTTGCATCCCAATCCACTGGTAAAAGCTTGGCCGGTTTCATTAAGTTCATGATACGTGTTTTCATCCCAGGATGTCCATACAGACCTCATCTCCCTTTCTCAACCAATGAAATATGAGATTTTCAATTGATAAAGAAAATATAAGTACCATCCTTATTGATTTTCATCATGGGGACAAAAACAGAGTAGAATGAAGCCTAGCTAGGAGAGAGGAAAACTAAAAAGTAATTTCAGGTCAAATCCTTACACAAACTTTCTTTTCTAAAAATATACCCCAGGTGGAGAATGCTTTATCCCACTAACTTGCTTTGATAGGAATTTGAACTGAGGGACAAATCACTCATTAGCAGATATTTAAATTCTACTCATGGAAAACATTCCTTTCTCTCCCTCCTCTAAACTCATATTACTCACATCAATACCATCCATCTGGCAAGTACTAATCTACTTATACCACCTACTATGTTATTCACTTTGATAGTCATAGACCCACGAGACAGCAATGCAGTTTAAAGAAGGAGCAATGCCAAGTCAGCCCCATCCAAAACATCGACCAGTCTATTCCCTCCTTTGCAAATCATAGGGCTTCTGTAGACATGATATATCTAAATTTTGGTAAAACATTATACCAATGATAGGTTTTATTCTCATGAGGTTTACTCACCCACTCAGACTGTATTTTTGCAAGGTTTTAAGTGTGAAAGCTTTAATACAGCTTGAATGCAGGGGTAAAGCCAGCATAGTCCATTCTACACCACGAAGGCAAGGTGGTCCACATGCCTCTTGATTGATGGGTCTGTATTATCCATATCTTGGGTGTTTTCAAAACTGAGATAACCACAATGCATACAGATTGGGCTCAATAGCTTTATGTTGCATAAATGAGATAACTGTCTTTCACCCATCTGTACACATCTCTTGTAAGATAGAGATCAGGGAAAATTTAGCAAATATTGGAAGAAGTCATGGAGGGAAACTTGACGGTTGAAAACTAAGAGAATTACTTTATTGCTTCTGTTTATATGAAGTTGAGTGCTTATTTGATAGTGGCTAGGAAATGGGAAGATAGAGATATTTTTGTAGGAATTTTATAAAAACAGCATGTCACTGATTCCAAATTGCAAATTTGAATGTCACCTTATACATTACTACATCACTGACATTAACAAAGTTTATCGGAGATAATTTGAAATTTCCCAAAGGCTTTAGTTTATAATTTCTTCTCTAAAAGCATAGAACCTCATTTTTCTTTTTATAATTTGTATTTCTGACTTGAAGTGGACAGAGGAGGCCAAACTACTAATAACAAGTGATGAAATGTCAAGTTATCACTGAGCTCTTACAACTCTCAAAGCCCTCTCTCCAGGAGCAAGTCAGTCTGTCTGCCTATCTCTCTCTCTCTCTCTCTCTCTATATATATATATATATATATATATATTTATGTATGTATATATACATGGAATATATGTGTGTATGTGTGTGTATATATATATATCTAGAGAGAGTGTATATATATACACACACATATATTCCATGTATATATACATACATAAATACATGTATATATATGTGTGTGTATGTATTATATATATACATATACAGAGATACATAGATACACACATATATAATCAACAAATAAGGGAATTAATAGTGTTTAACAACAAATAGTGTTAACAACAAATAGCTGTCAGTATGGCCAAAGTCTTTACATTGGATGACTTGACTTTTATTACATTTCTCTGGACATGTTCAATTTTATCAATCATGTTTATCATAGACCACATAAAACAAGGGCAGGTCACGGGCCACCTGTTCCATCTATGAAGTAGTTAAGCATTGGACCAATCCCCAATTAGACTTCAGCAAAGGGTCAAGCAAAAGGAGGAACAAATCAAGCACTCATATCAGCCAGTTTTATTATCCTGGGGGCAGCCATATCACCATTAGACATTTACAAAAGCTCTAAAGTGTGGAAAACAATACAATATTTTCCAAAACTGTCTTATTCATTTGCTATAGTGATTAATCAAGACAATGCATAGTGACAAAATTTCAGGAATTAAAAGATAGATAGATACTTTCATTATGCAAAGGTCCTGACTTTTGAACTTTGGCTTCCTAAGCTCCCTACAAGGGCACATAGGTGCTTCGTTCCAGGGTTCTCTCCAGAGTCATCCTTCGTTAGACTGGAGACCTCCTGTTCTGTGGAGAGACCTTTCACAGGAACCACATGAAGGATTGAACTCTTCTGTCTTCTCAGTCTTCCTTTTCAGCTCAAACTCCCATTTGAGACTGCCCTCTCCAGTAGGATTTTCTAAATGGTTATTTACCTCCAACTTAACTTTGAACTCTTTTGTTCTCCAACCTCAGAAAGTCCTGACATTAAAGGCATAGGGAACTCAACAGACCTCAAAGAGGTAGAAGGCAGAAAAAGAACTTGTCCAGGAACCTGCAAAATTGCATGTGTCTACTAAGAAATGTGTCACCCTATTATGGGAGGTCTGACCACCCAAGAGCAACCATGAATACACATGCTTCTTTGTGTTTTGAGATTCATATAAAATCCGCTCATCTACTGAATATTCTCTGTGTTATTAAAATGTCCTCTCCTCAAACTGATGCACCATCTCTGTTGCAACTGCTAGTGTTGCTATGATGTAGTGGCACCTGACATTTCTGAATTCTAGATCCAATTCCAGAATTCATTTAACCCCTGAGCAAGCTATATTTCTCTTCTCCATCTCTTAAATGGGTGTGCTAGCCCTGCTTCCTCCAGAGCAATCTTCAAAAAGATTAAAAGTGATTGTTGTAGGCAGAACACATCAAGTTCTACTTGCATAGACAACATATTTGTTCTTATTATCTAAACTTCATAGAAAAGAACAATGAGTTTGACAAGAAAATCAGAAAGACATTCCAACAATGTACATATTTGAGAAAACAATCCAAAGTCATTTTAATTCCACCTTTCCAGTAAGCTCTTTGACATTAATTTACATATACTTTTAACAAAATAATGGAATGATTTTGCTTCTTTTCAAAAACTCATGGCCAACATTTAGTCTTAAAAAGGAAGTTCTAATTATAAGGAGATTATTATTTTCTCATTTGCACAGATTTGGCTCATTAAAGCTATAATCCTTTTCTCTAAACCCACAGACTGAAATCAACCCTTTTCTGAGAGTAAAACTATTTTCACAAAAGGTCAAATCACAGTGACTGGGAGACCTGGCTAATACAACCCTTAATCATAGCAATGACCAAGGCAGAGATCAATTCTCACGTATCCTATTTGAGGGCTTTCTTAGTAATCGCTCATAGAGTCACTGGACTTCATCTTGGTGGCCTCGTAAAAATATGATGTTAAATTCAAATTATGCTATATAACATCATGGTGTCTAGCCAGCCAAATTCAAACGACATTAAGTTTATACTTCTCTAATCTCTCCAAGTGCTTCAGTGGGTCATTTATAGAATTGAGTCTTAATGGTTAGAAATTAAATTAGAAAGGAAATATGCATCATGCGTCTACTGCACTAAAATGAAAACTTTTTTCCTAGTTAAGTGGACCATCTTTCTCTTTTGGATATTTAACAAAAAAAAAAAAAAAGAACTAATTTAATGGAGTGAACTCATTAATGCTACTTTAGCCCATCCATTAGCATGTGTCTTTAGAGCAAATATAGCAAAATGTTACTCAAACATGTCCACAGCCTGAATTTACTAAAAGCATTTTCCTCTCAGATTCACCCCATTAGGCATTTACTTAGTGTTTGTTTTTACCAGGGTACTCAATCTGTTTAAGAAGGAATATATATGATATTATTTTTCACCTTTTCCTTCATCAAAATGAAAATGTAACGTGCATGTAATTATGATAAATCAGTTAAATAATAAACTTACTTATGAAGCAGGAAAATTAAAAGAAGAGGATGTAAATCAGCTTAAACATGTAAAATGTAACCCACTGACTTAAAGATAAGGCCCACACTAATAGCCTGAAGAGAGAAGATCAGTGGTCATGAACAGAATTTCATTTTATCAATATGTAAAATGTTGCATCACAGTTAATCCTAATCTGTGGGCCAAAGCACTCTGAGGTAGGTATTCTGCATGCTGCAGAAAAAGAAAGGAGTCCTTGAATAGAGATATATATTGATTGTTATCTCAAGTCTATTAGCCATCTTTCAAAGAACAGCCATGATAATTTCCCCAAGAATACAAAGATTGTGTCACCACCAATACAACAACAATGTATTTAAAAGTAATATTGAGTTTATAATAATAGATATTGCTACATTTTAGTTTTGTTAATCTAGAAACTATCAAAATAATAAATTTATTTTCTTAAATTGCAGAAAAAAGTTAAAACCAATGTCTTCATAAACAGAAGACAGTGATTATACATATCCATGTATGTATACACTATACATCCACACACACGTATTTATAACACACATCCACATATGCATGGATATCTACTTTGTAACATTGGCTCACTGACTCAAATATTTTAGAGATTTTCATCCTGAGTAGAATGATTGTAATCATCTTTAGTCAAAGTGAATGCAACTCTCCATAAGAATGTAAATTCTAATTTCATTCACCATCCTCATGACCATTTGGATAGATTCTATATATGTTCCTTGAATAGTTACACTTTACTGAGGATTTTCATATATTTTCTCTAACCCACAACAGCTACCTAAGAGATACAAGTGATCATCTTCATTTTACAAATAAGAACACTGAGGCTCAAAGAGGTTCATGGGTATCTACCTTTGTTCATAGCACCAAATTTCTGGAAGACCTGGAACTAAGCCTGAGACTATTGATTACAAAATCCCTGTGGGATCTTTGTGCCACATCCGGGTCACATCCCCACTGGCAAAATAAGTCCTAAGTATGCACTTATTTATTTTAATTTTTATAAACTTTATTTTTATATTCCCCATACAATTGCAACCCCCTTATTTTACCCCAATCCCTCCCCTCCCCACACACCACCCCCCAGAGAGTGTCTCTGGTTCATAGTTGTTTGTTGATTTTGATTTTCACTTTCTTATAGTTATTCATTTTCCTGGTCCCTTATTTAAGTTTTCTAGATTCCTGCTATGAGTGAGACCATCCGGTATTTTTCTTTTTCTTTCTGGCTTATTTCGCTGAGCATGATCCCTTCCAGCCCCATCCATGTTGCTGCAAATTGCATGTGTTTATCTTTTTTTGAATGCTGAGTAATATTCTATGGTGTATATGGACCACATCTTCTTGATCCAGTCATCTATTTTTGGGCATTTGGGTTGTTTCCAAAGTTTAGCTATTGTAAACAGAGCTGCTATAAACATAGGGGTGCAGGTGCTCTTTGGGATTGATGTTTCTGTGTCCTTTGGGTAAATACCTAGGAGTGGAATTGCTGGATCCTATGGAAGCTCTATGTTTAGTAGGTCCAGAAATCTCCACACAGCTCTCCATAGTGGTTGGACCAGTTTGCACTCCCACCAATAGTGCAGAAGAGTTCCTTTTTCTCCACAACCTTGCCAACATTTGTTGTTGCTAGTTTTTTAATATGTGCCATTCTCACTGGTGTGAGATGGTATCTCATTTCAAAATTTCATGAAACTATACACAAATATAAGACATTCATCAGGCTCCTATTACATCTGTGAGCATAGAAATTATGGGGGAAAGGAAGAATGACAAACATCTACTCTTTTATTCGAAGTCTTATTCCTCATTCAGATCAAATTATTAGAACTGCCATACTTTGTCAGGGATGCTCTGAGTAAAGATAAAATGTTGGGATAAAGAGAAAAACAGAACCTGAAAACAACTGAGGAAGAGACATCAGGAAGCAGGAGAGCACTGGATGCTGGGAGAAAGGAGCAGACAGCAAATGAGTGTGGTTGGGCTACTTCAAGGAGAGGTCAAGCCATGTAGAGTGTCTGGCGACCCAGACACCAGAAGTGTGACCCTCCATTGTTTGTTTGATTTCCAGGGGGTGGTTCCCATCCTAGTGCAACCCATCCCATCAACAACCACTGGGGAGGCTGCCTCAACTGCCAGTCTGACCCTGGAAGTTTCTGACCATTTCACTTAAGAAGCCCAGGTCATGGCTTTCATTCCTGTGGGGGGCAATTATCTCAGTTCTCACAAACAGAAACAGTCAGTCCCTGGGAGGCCTCCCGGAAGGCATACCCATTGTTAATGGATCAGTGAAAACACCTTTGGATATGAAGACACCAAAGATTTATTTTCTAGAATTACACACAGCCCCGGTACCCTGCTGGTAAGCTTTGTGTGATGGAAAACTAGTAAATAGCTTCTATAAAAGTGAGAGCTTTGAATAGGATTCTGAGTTTTCAAGCTGATACTCAGTTAACAGAGAAGAAATAAAAGCTGCCTGCTGCATGTCTGGGGTGCATATGCATCCAGAAAGTGGGGTGTCCAATTAATGATTAAATGATAGTACTAGATTCTAATCCTACTTACTTTCAAAATAATTTTTCTCTAAGAAAAACATTAAGAGAGAAAATTCCATGAAATGTTAGTGCTGGGTTAAAGTAGATTTAGTCTTGAGTTATATTTATAATAAGACTGAGAAATAAAGCCACTTGCCCCTCAGTCTCCCCTCCCAAGCCAGCATAGCAATCATTCGAAAGAATTAGGGAAGTATTTCAGAAAATGCCTCAATTCAAAGGATATGAATTTGAGTACTGAAAAAATGAGTGGCCATAATTTGTCAAAATGATGCAAAATAGGATCCAAAGAAGTGGCATCAGCCTAGGTATTTGTGCTGTTAGTGGTGCTTTTCACTGGGCAGAGCTGTAAAATTAAAGGCCTGGAGCACATAACAGCCTCATTCTACCTGGGAAATGTATTAAAATTCCTTCTGTCTCAGCCTAGAGATCTAGAGATCAGCATTCCTACTTTACCAATGATGAAGACCGTAAAGTGAGGTCAATGAAAGTTAATTTCTGAAAACTGGACAGCTAATGATTTGTGATTTGGGAACTAAGACCTAAACCCTACTGCTCATGCTTTGAGTTCTTACAATTACCCTTGACTCTCATCATTTACAAAAAAAAAAAAAATATATAGTAATAACAACCTAAGGACTTGGGCTCTTGCCACTGGCCATTAAAGCAGGCTGCATCTGTGTGTCTGTGACTTGCTCATTAGTTGTAATACTCACTCATCGTCATTTTGGAATTTTGGCCCTTTCCTTCCTTCTCTGCTCACAAGACCTATCACACTGGTCCCTCACTCAGAAGACGTGAGAGCCTGGGGTTATTAGCATATTAGACTCTGCTTCCAGGCTCTGGAAATCATGCAATTTACTGGCCAAGTTCCTAGAGGTAAACAAAGCACTGAGGCATTGTGACACTATCACTGAGATTTCCCATCCTCACCTGGACCTATTAAATCTACCTGTTGGGCTTCCCTGCCACAGTATAGACATCTGGTTTCTCTGCTAGTTATACATCTGCAAGGTTTCATAAAACAACTGTGGAATTTAATGTACATTCTGAAAAGACGCTCAGCACATGGGCCTCCCTGGTGGCACAAGGGGTTAAGCACCACACTATGAAGCAATTCACAGCCTCTGCAGCACGAGTTTGATCCCCAGCCAGCCAGGGAGAAACCCTCATGGCGCAGCAGACCTCTCCTGTTTCACATGCTCCTCCCCTCAGCAGTGTATTTCAGTCAGTCTGCCTGTTCTGTTCGCCACTCTGTCTCTGATGAGTCCTCTCACTCCCCGCATCTCTGGCCTATACCACAGCTCTTGTATGTATAAATAAATAAATTTACAAAAAAAAAAAAGATGCTCAGCACAATGGCTGGCAGGTAATAAATCATGTACTTAGGAACTAATACTGCTGATTTCCAACTATTTTCAGACACAATGGTCTTATGTGACTGCTTGTGTTCAGCCAATCACTTACTCACTGGGAACTGCATACAGATGGTCCATTGTGTGCTCAGCCCTCTATTAGGCACCAAACTCCTGTACCCCTCCACCTATTGGCTGGTCCATGAAAATGAAATGATGTTCCCAAACTACTACCTAGATGAGCAGTTGCCCTGGTCCAGTTCAACTCTTGAGTCTCCTCCCTCTTGGCTTTTGTCTCTGCATCTGCCAAATGCCTTGTCACTACTTCTCAATATCCCAGGGATGCCATTTGATCTTAGGAGAGGAATTGAAAAACTGAGCAAAAATCAAATAAAAGGTTATAATTGAGTGAGGAATGCAAACCAGAGAATTTAAGAAAGACAAAAATGGAGTGCTTTAAGAAATATAATTTTAACTACAGAAAAATCATGACTATGACCTTGACTCATTTTTATAATCACTTTACCATAACAGTACCTGCTTCAATAGTGGCTATGTGAACCAAATGAGACAAAAAATAGATACTTTCTATAGTAAGTATTAAATAAATGCTGATTTTTCAATAATAGCAACTATTAGCTAAATGTACATATACTTGCTATTTATGTGATTTGAAAGAAAGGATTATGAAATGTTAAAAAAAAATGACAGCTGAGCAAATGAAACTATATAACAAATAAAAGTTGGCATCTCTTGAATTGCCTAAAATAAATATATATGTCCCTCAAGGGTCTATTGAATGTTAGTAGACCAGCTGAGTTTGATGTATTATCAACATTCTTAGAAGTAAAGAAAACTTTCATTATGTATTGATTTGCCTGTTTCCATAAGACACTGGGAAATTATCCTACATAAAGTATACTAGGAGCCGAGAGATTTTGTTTTATTTTGTTTTTGACTTACAAAATTGTGTTACTCTTGACTTGTTGAGGAAATAGGATTTAAAGAAAATATAGAGGTAAAAGATAACCATCTCACTTTTTTAAAGTCTACCTTTAAAAATTAACATGGCTGGGTAAAAAATATTGTAAGAAAGTACCTCAAAGCAATGTGACTATACAAGTAACCATGTCAATCCTGAATATAAAAAAATACAATAATTTGGATTTTTTTCTTGTTATACTGCTAAGCCTGGTTAAATAGAGAGCTTTGACATTAATTTGTATAATCCAGCCTCTTTTACTTTCTTGTGCTAGAATGTCATTTTACAGTTAAAGTGTATTACATTGGTACTGTGACTGCTATTGAAATACAAAAAAATTAAAATGAATCAATTATTTTTACTATAATAATCAAAGAAGGATATATGTTTGTAGATATTATATATGAAAAAGTTGTATCAGATGCTCCAGTTACTCTGCTCACTCTAACTTAATAAAATATGTCTAACTCTAAAAGAATCTGGTTCAAATCTATTTTTAAGATTGTAATTACAGGGCCTCCCTGGTGGCACACGCAGTTGAGCACAGCGTTGTGAAGCTGTCTGCAGCCTCTGCAGTGCCGGTTCGATCCCCACTGGCCTCGGAGCAACCCACATGGTGAGCAGACCTCTCCTGTTGTGCCCGCTGCTCCCCTCAGTCAGCAGTGTATGTGATCAGTCTGCCTGTTCTGTTCCCCACTCTGTCTCTGGTGAATCCTCTCACCCTCCCGTACATCTGACCTGTACCCTCGTTCTTGTATAAATAAAAAAAAAAAATCTTTAAAAAAAAGTAATTATAGTAAATAGATTGTTTAAACAATAACTTCTCATCATTGTTCATCACTTATTATCTATGTTTTTTTAAATATTCAGTAGCTGGAATAAGGCCTCTCATAGAGTAGATGCTAAATAAATATGTTGACTGCATGAATGTTGAATACCTGCTATTATGCTAACGTTTCCATAAGATTCAATTGACCTTCAGCACCAGACTTCATATTGCCCATTCTCAGGTTCCTTCTTAATTCAATTTACTATTTATTTGGGAAAAAAAGAAGCAGATTAAGAGGATCTATGGGATTTGGGCTTATAGGAAATGGTGAGCAAAACAAAGCAACATGAAACAGTAAAAACTTTAAGACTAGCTTTTTAAGCAAATATCTTTCTGTAGATTAGCGATTCCATATGAAAGAACAGGTGGTGACAGATAATGTGGCTAATTGGAGTTATCTTGGTGTGCCTCAAGCTGTTGCCACACATAAGTTAGTGTGGTCTTGGGTACTCTATCAGTTTGGAAGCCTGAAAATCCTCCTTTTATGGCAACCATTTTCTGAAATGAGTCTTAAACACTTAAAAAATACATGTAGTAATTAATAAATTTGACTAAAATTATATAAACATCAAGGATAATCTGTAAACTAGATACATAGAAAAAGTAAAAGAAAACAACAAAATCTTTAAAAGCTCAGAAATAATAAATTTCAAATTTCATTCTTAACCCTCTGTTATAGCCATGGGGGTGGAGAAGGCATCTGAATCAAAAGACAGTATAGACTTTAAGCTACTGATACATAATTAATGTTATATCAGCAATAATCATCTGCTTGTATATATTTTATTCTTATTAATCCCTTACCCATTTGTTACTAGAAGCATAAGAAATATTTTTTAACAAAGATGTAATATTGGGCCTCCCCTGGTGGTGCAGCGGTTGAGCGCTGGGCTGCAAAGCTGCCCGCAGCCTCTGCAGCACTGTTTCGATCCCCGGCCACCGGGCGAGGGTCCCACATGGCACGCAGACCTCTTGTGCTGCGCCCGCTGCTCCCCTCAGCAGTGTATTTCGTCAGTCTGCCTGTTCTGTTCCCCACTCTGGCTCTGATGAATTCTCTCACCCTCCCACGCTTCTGACTGTACCCAGTGCTTGTATATATCTTTAAAAAAAAAAAGATGCAATATTGAAATTATGAAACCTCAATATTTTGTTAACACATAGCAGATAAAACAGCAAATCTTTTTAAAGATTTATTTATTTATGCATATAAGAGCTGGGGTACAGAGCAGAGGTGTGGGGGGATTCACCAGACAGAGAGTGGGGAACAGAACAGGCAAATTGACTGAAGTACACTGCTGACAGTGGGCAAGTCAGGAGAGGTCTACTGTGCCATGTGGGTTGCTCCCTGGCTGGCCGGGTATCGAATTCATGCCTCAGTGGCTGCAGATAGCTTCATAGGTTGAGTCTTAACACCCTGCACCACCAGGGAGGCCCAAAACAGCAAATTATTAAGACATTTATGACAGCCCTGAATACATTTGATCAAAACTGGTTAAACATGCCCTGGATTCAGAATGTGTTCTAAGTGAACATGAAATAAACCTGACATTAGAAATTACATCTTCTAGGGGCCTCCCTGGTGCTGCAAGGGGTTGAGCACAGAGCTGTGAAGTTGTCTGCAGCCTCTTCAGAGTGAGTTTGATCCCCTGCTGGCCAGGGAGCAACCCACATGGTACAGCAGACCTCTCCTGACTTGCCTGCTGCTTCCCTCAGCAGTGTATTTCAATCTGCCCATTCTGTTCTCCACTCTGTTTCTGGTGAATCCTCTCACCTCCCACACCTCTGCCCTGTACCCCAGTTCTTGTTACAATAAATAAATAAATCTTTAAAAAATTTAAAAAGAGTAACTCTTAAAAAAAGGAAGAAGTTACATCTTCTAATTTGGGAGGAAAAAAACAGTAAGACTCAAAATTTATATATAATATGATACAAATGATACATAAGTTCCATTTCCTGAACAAGTTGCAGATGGCTGAAGGTAGCAGACAACAGGGAAAGGAAGTATTTTCTAAGGAACAGATGAAAAAATACTTCTAAGGAGGCATGATCAATCTTTTTCTATTCAAAGTGCTAAACAACATTCACTGCGCATCCTGGTCACACATTCATTAAGAGCAAACTGTAACTCACATTTGAGAATGTAGATTAAGTAGAACTTTAATGTACAAGAGCAGCCAATAATGGATTTTTTTCCCTCTGCAATAAAACCAACCAATGAGATAGCATGTTTAACAACCAGCTGTAATAAACCAGTTGAAAATATAGTTGGAAGGAGAAGGGGGTAAAATTTTAATGCCTATTTTTGAGAAATGTTTCTGAAAAGTTAAAGCTAATTGCTGAACTAATTACACTTCTCTTGAATTTCTTATACACAAATGATGTGCTTCCAGATTAATTAACTTTACTTCCTAAGAACTGGGAATGATTCCAAATTTTGACTGTCTGATTACTTGACTTCCATGGAAAATATTCCTTAAAGCGCTGCCCTTGAGTACACGATGTTAGAAATACTTTCATAGGGTGTAAGTAGAAAATACTTTCATAGGGTGTAAGCAGAAAAGCAAAAACAAATCTCTGACTTAGCTGTTGCTCTTCTGTACTTCAAAATGGTGAAAAAGCAATCTTTCTGGCAATCCAAATTGGATTTGAAGATTCAAAAACAAACAAATAAACCCCAACCTCTAAGACTGTAATCTGCACTTCTCTCTGCTTTCAATTCTATTTTACCTAAGAACAACAGTATTCTCTCATGACCTCGGTATTGTGATGTTTCATCAAACTTTTTCCTGGGCTTCACCAGTTTTCTCTTTTGCCTCCCAAATCAAATAAATAAAGTGGAAAGACCAAGTTGAACCTCCAAAATATGAACAAGGAAGTCAAAAGTCCAATTCATTGGCTAGAACATTAGAAATCCATTAGAAAACTTTATCACTTGGACTCCTCTGTTTTAAGAAGCTCTGTTAGCTATGAAGCTATCTTGTGTCCTAAAAAGTGGGGGGAGACTCTAATAAATAATCAAGTTATAAAAGCTACCTTTTATGAGCTTTGCTGCTTGGGGCAAAGTCTGTTTCCAATGATGCTTTATTAAAAAAAAAAAAATCTTGCGATTCTGTTTTGGAAGTAGGTACAAAGGATGCCTGTGCATTTTTGAGTCTTGATCTTTCCAATACTCTCTTTGTGCCCTACACCAGGTTCACAATTATCAGATTTAATATCAGCTGCTCAGCTAGGGGCAAAATTCCCATCCCTGATTTAAGTTTTCCCTATAGAGTTAGAGAGAGAGAAAACTGTCCAATTTTATCTGCTGCTGGCCACATTTGTGAAAAAGGGACCAGTAGGGAGTCAGTCTTTGTTTTAAACAGGAGAGATGGTCTAGCTTATTTTCAAGAGGAAACAGCAACACATAATTAACTGGGGCAGCCATGACCTAGGGCAGATGGTAACAGCAGTCCAGAGGGGAGCATACCTTCTAGAACAAAGATTCCTGTCAGGCCATACTAATCTTCAAAATGAGGGGACTTTCTCAAAAAAAAATATATAAATTTAAGCAACCTCTTATTTCACACACACACATAAAAACCTCTTATTTCACACACACACACACACACACACACACACACAAAATTACAATGAGGCTGACTTCAAAATATAAAAAAAATCAACAGCAGAAAAAATAAACCCATAATCATGCTATAGTTCAGAAATAATAGCTAGTATTTTTGAGAGTTTAGGATGGGTCAGTGATTATGTAAAAATTTTAAGGCATTTTTCCCCCAATGTTTGCAACATCTCTGAGGTATGTATATAGTGTCATTGTTTTTTGAAAAATAAGAAAATTTCATAATGAAGAAGTTGTGGGATATGCCTGAAATCACACTGTAAATAACCATACCAAGTATTTGAGCATGAATATACAGAAAGAAAATGGAACAGAATTGGAAGTTCAATGGTCACTTAGTATCCATATAAGAAAATATGTGTAATCTAAAACACTATGAAATGATGTATAATTACATAAATGTTATGACTGGGTAGTCATCTGGAAAAATATGAATAAAATCAGAACATGACCACAACCAACAAAATGGAGTAAATGCTAGTGGATGACAGATATAAACACAATTACAAATAAATACCTAAAACAACCACTAGTGGTTGTACAATCTTGGAATGGAGAAGACCATTCCAAACAACACACACAATTCTAAAGTCAATGAAGAAAATATTTATAAATTAAGTGAACAAAATTAATATATGATGGTTAAAAAGTATCAAAAATGTTTCTGTGATCCCAAAATGAATTATATTAAGCCACCAAGACAGACATGTATCCCTCCTTCAAAAGTATTGACTTACTGACATAAATTGATTTGGAAATGAAATGTAAAAAGCAAAAGCATTAGAAATCCAAATCAATAAACCTTTCCTTGTTTCTCCTCCCAAATACAACATGAAAGGTATCTTTCTCTGCTGTACTTTGTACCAGTAATTTATGGGATAGAATGCTTAGTAAGCACTAATTAGTGTCAATTCATACAACTAGACTAAAAATATTAAAACCGGAAGAAACAGAGATTATTGTGTTTAATCAAGATTAATCAATAAGCAAGAGTCTCCAAATGACATGATCAAAGTCACAAAGGTAATTAATCCTTGAATCATTCAGTGGGGCTATTTCTGCTGTTACAGTTGGTCTCATAGTAGCAAAACAGAAGGAACGAGCTTATAGTTGGGTAAAAAGAAAAAAAAAAAAAACCAACTAGATCCAATGATCTAATCAAGGAAATAATAACAACAGCCTGACTCAAGTTTTCTACAAACCAGATATTAATACACACTTTATATCCAGTGACCTATTAATGAAAGGTATCACTATAATCCTTTTTTTAAAGATTGATTTATTTATTTATACAAGAACTGGAGTACAGGCCAGATGCGCGGGAGGATGAGAGAATTCACCAGAGACAGAACAGGGAACAGAACAGGCAGACTGACAAAATATACTGCTTAGGGGAGCAGTGGGCGTGACAGGAGAGGTCTGCCGTGCCATGTGGGACCCTTATCAGCCGGCCCGGATAGAACCAGCGCTGCAGAGGCTATGGACAGCTTCAGCTTCACAGCACTGCACTCAACTGCCTGCACCAGCAGGGGAGATCCATCACTATAATCCTATGAGGGAATTGAGGCATTACCTTAAGGGCACAACTAGCAAGTAGGTGCACCAGTGCCTCAACTTAAGAAGTCCTATTTTACATTCTGTCTCCTTACAGATGTTTATGAACAGTAACTTTTGTTGTACTAGCTGACTGTGACCATGGTAAGCTCACTGTCAAGTCCTCATGTATCCAGATGAAATCAGTACAAAAGAAATCAGTTCCTATTTTCAAGATAGGAAGCTTGATGCTTTTCCCTATCACTTTTCCAATGTAGCCATATTCAAAACATCATCTGAGTAAATGAATATGATCTGAGGAAATTTGAATGACCCTCATCCTCACTGATCTTCCTCTTGTTAAACCACTAAATAATATATAGTCTGTACCATAATTTCATAATTTTATTATATCTATAACTGAATTGATCTCTAAATGATTTCATATGCATTGGGTTTATTTCACGCAAATAACTGGTAAAACAATTGAGAGTAAATAACATTCCTTATAGAAATTACATACTCCCTGATCAGCTAACAAGATAAAACCTCAAATATATTTTTTGAATGACTGATTGTTCAATGATCCGAAACCTGTATATTCCACCTCACTAGTGTATGCCTTTCCCCATGTTATTCATTGGCTTACACTCTTCCAAGCTTAATTCTATCACTCTATGAAATACTCTCCTGCCCAGTCAGGATTTCAAGAAGGTAGGTCAAGAAATATCACTGGTCTTTTTTGTTTGTTTTGTATTTTTGCTGGTCAATTTCCACTCTACTCAATTAAAAAGAACAATTCACTCTTAAACAGCCTTCACATTTATGCCTTTTTATTCCACCCTGAGTGACTTCACTTAGCATAATCCCATCTATTTCCATCCACGTTGTCACAGATGGTAAAATTTTGGCATTTGGTATATAGTTGGGTAGTATTCCATTGTGTGTTTACGCTACATTTTTTTAATCCACTCATCTTTCCTTGAGCACTTAGGTTGTTTTCACATTATATCAATTGTAAATAGCATTGCAGTGAACATAGGCATGTATCTACTCCTTTGAATTAGTGTTGAAAGCCCAGAAAAACAGACTAATCTATTCTTTTGAATTAGATACCTAGGAGTGGGTTTGTTAGATCATATAGTGGGTCCGGTTGAGGTTTTTGAGAAGCCTCCATACCGTTTTCTATAAAGTTTTCCACATTCCCAACAACAGTGCACAAAATTCTTTTTTTCTTCACACCCTCACCAACACTTGTTTGTTTCTGATATGGGCCATTCTCACAGGTCTGAGGTGATATATCATCGTGATTTTAGTTTGCATTTACCTGATAACAGGTGATAATGCACATTCTTTTAAAGTTCCTGTTGTCATCTGTATGTCTCCTTGCACAGAGGGTTAAGCGTAGTGCTGTGAAGCTGTCTGCAGCCTCTGCACTCTGCAGCACGGATCTGATCCAGGCTGGCCGGTGAGAATTCCACATGGCATAGCAGACCTCTCCTGTCTCACCCGCTGCTCCGCTCAGCAGTGTATTTCGGTCTGTCTGCCTGTTCTGCTCCCTGCTGTGTTTCTGGTGAATCCTCTCACCCTTTAGTGCCTCTGGCCTGTACCCCAGCTCTTGTATAATAAATAAATCTTTAAAGGACACAGATTTATTTATTATTTATTATTAAAAATAAATAAATCTTTAAAGGACACAGAAACATCAAGTCCAAAGAGCACCTGCACCCCTATGTTTATAGGAGCACTGTTTACAATAGCTACGCTTTGGAAACAGCCCAAATGCCCAAAAATAGATGACTGGATCAAGAAGATGTGGTCCATATACACCATGGAATATTACTCAGCATTCAAAAAAGATAAACACATGCAATTTGCAGCAACATGGATGGCAAGGGATCATGCTCAGCGAAATAAGCCAGAAAGAAAAAGAAAAATACCGGATGGTCTCACTCATAGCAGGAATCTAGAAAACTTAAATAAGGGACCAGGAAAATGAATAACTATAAGAAAGTGAAAATCAAAATCAACAAACAACTATGAACCAGAGACACTCTAATGGGGGGTGGGGGGCGGGGAGGGGAGGGATTGGGGTCAAAATAAGGGGGTCGCAATTGTATGGGGAATATAAAAATAAAATTTATTAAAAAAGAAAAAAAAGAAAGAGAGAGAGAAAGAAAAGGAAGGAAGGAAGGAAGGAAGGAAGGAAGGAAGGAAGGAAGGAAGGAAGGAAGGAAGGAAGGAAGGAAGGAAGGAAGGAAGGAAAGAAGGAAGGATCTATTTAGATCATTTTTAACTCAGTTGTTTTCTCATTGTTGAGTTGTCTGAGTTCTTTACAGGTCTTGGATATTAGTCCCTTGAGGCATAGATGATGTGCAACTACATCATCCCATTGGGTGTAAACCAGAGGTGCAGTGGGGGAGAGGATTCACCAGAGAGAGACTGAGGAGCAGAACAGGCAGGTCTACTGAAGTACACTGCTGAGGGGAGCAGAGGGCCGGACAGCGGAGGTCAGCTGCACCATGTGGGTCCGCTCTCTGGCCAGCTGGGGATCCAACTTGTGCTGCATTGGCTGGCGATAGCTTGACAGTGCTATTGTTAACCCCTGCACCACTGGGGAGGCCCTGTCTTTTTGTTTTAATGATAGTTTATTTCATTGTGCAGAGGCTGTTTTGCTTTGATGCGGTCCTGCTTGTTTATATTTATACTTGTTTCCCTCCTGTCATAGGCACATCTCCAAAGATATCCCTGAAACCAATGTCACTGAGCATTTTACCTGTGTTTTCTTCTATGTATTTTATGGTTTCAGATTTTACATCTAAGCTTTTAATACATTTTGAGTTGATATTTCTGTATAATGTATATTTTTCTAGATTCACTTTTTCATGTGGCTAACCAGTTTTTCCAACACCATTTGTTCAAGAGACTTTCCTTTTTCCATTGCATACTCTTGACCCCTTTATATAAATTAGTAGCTCAAATAAATATGGGTTTATATCTGGGCTCTCAACTCTCTTCCATTTTCCCCTTCATGGCATTATAGTCCGTAAAGAAATCTAGTGGCACTTTTCTTTGATGGATGTTTCCTGTGAGAGAAGGGAGACATGTGGATAATTTTTTACCTGCTAGAAGTCAATCAAACTCCTGGAAAGGATAAATTCAATTAACAGTTTTCCCCATGTCATTTGACATGGATTCTATTAAAGGGTTTATTTTGGTGGCTCTAGACTATGTTTTATGGTGAGACATCAGTATTGTACATGGAACTCAAGCAAGTTAACTGATACCTTCCTAGGATTTCAGGAAGTTGTGACTAACCTAATGCTGTTCCAGACTTTCAGTTTGCAATTCTTTACTCCAGAACTTGCTGGGTCTTTTCCTTGGGTGTTGGGGATGGATAGATGCTGGGATCACAGTATTATTTCTATGAGTCCATTCTACATTTTATTCATTGCTACTATGCATTAAGATGGCTTATTTATTCAGTTAATGAAATTACTCAGATCATCCAGAATGATTACATTACCTGTCACTACCTTTCACTAACAAAAAAAGTATCTACATAAATTTGTTTTTAAGAGAATTTACAGGTCACAGGGAGTAATGCAAGGAAGAAACAGAAGTTGCTGGTCAGTACTATCTGCTTTAAGATATGTTGCCTTTCCCGGTAACAGGATGTATTGTTGGAAATTGCTCTCAGACCTCTGCTCTGGGCCAGCTTGTGAGCTTATTCTGTGGCCTCCGTCTTTCTTTTCCCAAGGGAACTGGGATACATCTCACTGAGTTCATTTTTCACTGACATCTTGTCAAGAAAGAGGTTGAATGTTAGCACAGATGAATACCTCTTGGACAGGTCTTTTCATTGTGTTAGGCAGAAAGCCGCCTTCCTTCCATGGCAAATGCTTCTCTTTCTTTGACAAAAGAATGTTTTCTGTAGTTACTTCATGGAATATACCCCTATAAAGCTCAAATCCTGAACCCTTCGTTCAGAGGTTCTTGTTCAGAGACTTTCGATGGCGCAAATCAGATCTCCTCACAGAGATCTCGCAGGGGGATAAATAATAAAAAGAAACCTTGAATTCCTGAGGACTGGACAGGGACTAGAACAATATAGTGGATCTTCAGTGAAGGATGAATTTCAGTTTTAATTCTCTATGGATCTGTACTTTGTCTTTAGACAGCTCATATTTATTTCTTCAACCAATATTTGTTTATATATGCATTTATTTATTTATTTTTGGTGACCCAGGCATACCAATACTGATTTCATTGCCCTAGTATGACTCCTGGCATATGGTAAAACTTAATACATATTAGATAAAGGAATCAATGAATAAAATGGTGAATTAATCTGAAGAAATGATTGCAAAATGGTTTGGAATGTACCACACGATGCTAGAGATACGAGGTAAACTATTCCATTTGTCTGGAAAAAATCCAAAGGTACCATATATTAAGTGGGGCAAGGTGAGATGGCTTCTTTTTTTTTTTTTAAGATTTATTTATTTATACAGAGCCAGGGTACAGGCCAGATTCGTGGGAGGGTGAGAGGATTCACCAGAGACAGAGCAGGGAACAGAACAGGCAGACTGATGAAATACACTGCTGAGGGGAGCAGCGGGTGTGACAGGAGAGGTCTGCTGCATCATGTGTGACTCTTCCTGGCCAGGCCATGATCGAACCAGCGCTGCAGAGGCTGCGGACAGCTTCACAGCGCTGTGTTCAACCACCTGCACCACCAAGGGGTGCTCTAAGATGGTTTCTTAAACGTTGGATGACTCCTAGAGTGTCGTCTGGGTAAGTTCCAAGTCACAACTGACAGGCTCTTAGGATTCCTAGATCTCATGTTCACTTATTCTCCTAAACATACACTCTGAATAGGGTAACTAACACCTAAGAAGATAATACAGCATTTATAGGGTCATATAACCATTTATTAATAAAAATACACATATTCACACACTCCTCTCCCATCAGTCATGACCCCTTACCAAATCAAGATTTTTTCTGAGCATTCAATCACTATATAACACATGGCATTGTTTTTGGTTAACTTTCTCTGTACTGACACTAGAAACTAGTTCCATCAGATATGCGGGTTTTGTTTTGTTTACTACTGTATCACCTACAAAAATGACTAGTATATATCAGGGTACTCATGGCATAATTGCCAGCTATAGAGATGGATGATTATATAGTAGATAAAACACAAAATACATATTTCCTAATAACAAATCTGCAGTTGATAATAATATTCTACTTGCCCCTCATAAAGCTAGTTTGCCACTTTATGAGTTGCCAAGAAATAATGAATATTGGTTAAATGGTGGTTTTCATTTTTAGTCTTCACCTGATTAGGAAGAATATAGCTTCTTGTTTTGCTTTTCCCTCCCATTTTGGTAGAAGCAGAAATCAAATTATTCTAAGTATGAAAGAATTTAAAAAGGCAGAGAGCCAGAAAGCTTGTTAGAAACAGGGTGAATATGGCAAGATTACCAATACTTAGAAAACTTTAAAGTACTGTATTGTTTTGTGTCACTTAACAGCCCACCGAGCCTTGACAGAAGTTCTCCCTCATGTTAGGCAGACACTGGCTAATGTAATGATGCATTTACCTAAATTGATATGCTTATAGCTCAAAGATTGGAGACAGTGGGAATGGAGTTAAGGATGTTATTGCAGACTTCCTACAGCCCAAGCAACAATTTAAATCTTTTACAAATGTTTTATGTTTAAGCCTTACAATAGCCCTGTAGATTTATCACATTATTGATAAGAAAACTGACATGGAAATGATTAGTACCCTTATGTGGGTGTCAGACAGTTGATAAAAGGTAGGCTCATTACATCTAACTTCAGTCACATGCTTGTAAGTGCATTGTTAAGTCATGCTAATGTTCTACAAAGGACATAAGTTGCCTACAGAAAAATTATCTGTGGAAGATGAGTCACTCATGAATGGATCCCCTCTTCCCTACATGTTTCTTGCTTTTCCTCACCTTTGCTAATCTTTTTTTTTTTAAAGATTTATGTATTTATACAAACAAGAACTGGGGTACAGGGCAGAGGTGCAGGGGCAGAGATGATTCACCAGAGACAGAATGGGGAGCAGAACAGTCAGACTGACTGAAATACACTGCTGAGGGGAGCAGTGGGAGAGTCAGGAGAGGTCTGCTGTGCCATGTGGGCAGCAACCCGGAGGGCCAGGGATAGAATTTGTGCTGCAGAGGCTATGGATAACTTCACAGTGCTACATCTTAACCCCTTTTGCCACCAGGTAGGCCCTGGTGGCTAGTCTTTATGTAGCAGAGAAATACTTAAGATTTGCTTGAACAATCTGCTTCCGGAAACTATATTAATCATTGCAACATAAGCACCACAACTGAAGCTACCATGCATGCTACGAGAATGGTGTTTTAAATGGGCAATGAGTGATGAAAAATCTTGAATATGATTTTTTTTAATCATGTAAGAGTTACTTTCTCAATCAAAATAAAGTTAAAAGGAAGTACTGGTATTTAGGACATTCACAGAGTTATTGAACACACTTAACTTTTTTTTTATATATTTGACATCATTGTTCTTTTTTTCAATATTTATTTATTTTTAATTATAAATTTTATTTTTATATTCCCCATAAAATTGCAACCCCCTTATTTTGACCCCAATCCCTCCCCTCCCCGCCCCCCACACCCCATAGAGTGTCTCTGGTTCATAGTTTTTTGTTGATTTTGATTTTCACTTTCTTATAGTTATTCATTTTCTTGGTCCCTTATTTAAGTTTTCTAGATTCCTGCTATGAGTGAGACCATCCGGTATTTTTCTTTTTCTTTCTGACTTATTTCGCAGAGCATGATCCCTTCCAGCGCCATCCATGTTGCTGCAAATTGCATGTGTTTATCTTTTGTGAATGCTGAATAATATTCCATGGTGTATATGGACCACATCTTCTTGATCCAGTCATCTATTTTTGGCCATTTGGGTTGTTTCCAAAGCTTAGCTATTGTAAACAGTGCTGCTATAAACATAGGGGTGCAGATACCCTTTGGAATTGATGTTTCTGTGTCCTTTGGGTAAATACCTAGGAGTGGAATTGCTGGATCCTGTGGAAGCTCTGTGTTTAGTAGGTCCAGAAATTTCCACACAGCTCTCCATAGTGGTTGGACCAGTTTGCACTCCCACCAACAGTGCAGGAGAGTTCCTTTAACTTTTAATGATTTAAGTATAATAAAATTATAAAAATTTAATTGCATTGCTGTATTTGTTTGATCATGAAAATAGTTTCATATTTATAAACATTTGAACAAAAATTGTCATGTCCAGAATATTCTTAGCTTCAATCTTTGTATATCTCTGCCTCATATTTCACATTTGGAGACGGATCAGATCTGCCTTTTTGACATCTCACCAACTGCTTTTCTGGCTTCTAAGTGTGTGTGTGTGTGTGTGTGTGTGTGTGTGTGTGAGAGAGAGAGAGAGAGAGAGAGAGAGAGAGAGAGAGAGAGAAGGTTCTCTTTAGTTGAAAAATTATCTATATATTCTTAAAGCAAATTAATCAATTAATCTTGAATTTTTTCATCAGTAATTAGTAAAATCTGCTTACTTACATAGATACAATACAAATAGTCATATTCTTAATATAGTTATATATTATTTGTTTTGTTGCACATTGGCCTTTTGGAATTAATGAAATTATTTTACATAATTTTTGAAAAAAGTGACACAAACGTACTTGTGTAGTTTCCAATACATGACAAATTAGAAGTGTGTGCTTTCTCTTATCTTCCTGGGATCAACCCCTACATCTTATTATCTATACAGTTAAGACTCTAAAATTTATGACTTCAGTTTTGACTTTATAGATGAGTTCCCAATTTATCTACTGATTATTTAACATTCTCTCTTGCACATCTAAGAACACATCTATTTTAACAGAGTTCTAAACAGAATGCTTGATTTTTCCAAACATGCTCCTCCCCATATCTTTACCATATTAAATAATGGAACTATGAGTCATCTAGATGTCCAAGTACAAAATCCAGCAAACAGCCTCAATTCTTGTTTTCCCATCATCTTCTTTCCTAGGTTGCATTTCCTTGTAGCGGATCATAAAAGGAGATTCATGTGGTTTATTGAGAGATTACTTCATTACAATGGTTCTTACCGAGTATCTGTCAGAATCACCTAAAGGGCTTGTTAAAGTACATAATTCTAGCCTCCATCTATGGAATTTCTGGTTAAGTAGAGCTGGAGTTGGGTCTGAGAAGTTACAGTTCTAACATGTCCCCAGGTGGTATTGATACTACTCCCAAGACCATACTTTGAGAACCATTAATGTAGGAAGAAAAGGACTAAAAGAAGGTGGGTAGAGTGTGGAGAAAGGCCAAAGTGTTGCCTTAGAAGGAAGTGAGTGGCTGGCAAAGAGAAATATAGAACTGTGAGCTCTTATATACTCTCAACAAGCTGGAGGATGATTCAAGCTAGTAAAGAGGACTGGACACCAACGGCTAGTACTAGACTCCCTAAATCCATGTTTGCAGGCAAACTTTTTAGATCCAAACCTATGACAGGTCCTGAATTGAACTTTTCACTATTCCCATTGCTAACACCCAGTTCACTGTCATTTCATAGCAGATGACAATCCCTTCTATAAACAGAATGTCCCTTACAGTGTTTCCTTGTATATTTCATCTAGGATCTATAGTTAGAAATAACTTGTTCACCTTTTAGTCAAAAGAAGTTGGAGTTGAAAGTTAAAGTCAATGTCTGAAACAAAAGTCTGATGAAATCTCCTCTTAACCTAATTAGTCTTAGCTCCTGTAATGCATTTTCGAGGTGTCAGTAAGAATGATTTCTTTTTAATATAAATTACATTTTGTCAGCTTTGCATGATTCTCCAATGTACATATAAGAAAACCAACTCCCTTTCATGACCAATGAAACGTGAGCTTTTTAGGTATTTCTCTTTATTCATCCTAAAAGCTCTTCCTCTACCATCAGCCTAAACATTGCCAATTGTTTTACCACTCAGCCCAAATGCCACTTCTCCAAGAAGAGCTGAACAGATCTTAAAATAGCCTAAAATCGCCTTAAAATATACCTAAAATAGCACTGTACCCCCACAGTCACTGTAACCGTATTATCCTGCTTTATTTTCTTCATAACACTTAAACTATCTAAAATTATCTTGTCTCTTGACATGCTTTCTTATTATCATAACTTCCTCTACTCCCCCACCTTGAGAATATGAGTTCCATGAATGCAGACTTCATCTTTCAGCTAACTGCTATGTCCTCAGCACTTGGAAGAGTGTTTGGCACATAGTAGACATTGAATAAATACTGTTGTAAGCATAGATGAATAATGTACATACTTTAAATAAGGAAGATATTTTACTCTTTATCCTTCAATTTCTCATAATTGTTGGCCATATTTTTAGTGATTTTCTTTAAGGTTATGCACAGACAGTTTGGATTAGAAAGATCCTAAAAATCAATTTGGTCATGATTAATCAGCACGGATTACATCTAAGATAGTTTCTTTTGGACAATGACTATCTCAGTGTTTTGACAACTGGACCATCCATCAAAAAGACAGACTGAGATGATTAGTTAGACCAAAGTTACGTTTAGAATAGGTCTACAAATATGTGTGACACCAAGAATTTAGGCACAATGGAATTGCATCAATGCTTGGATACCAGCAAATCAGAAAACCAACCTTTGAAAACACAATTGGTAGCATTTCTGTAGTAAGAACATTGCCCATCTGCTTCACAGAGACAGACATGAGGCCTAGCTAGAAAAGCTATAGCAAATCAGGATATAAAACATTTATTCAAGTACAAGAGCAAACTTCTCAGAGAGATTTCCGAATGATGTAAAATTGGGATCCAGGAAGGTTTCTTTGGGAAAATTGAAGATCTGAATCTCCAATAGAATGTAATCAATAGAAAGCTACTCTAACAGGCAGTGCTTTTTGTATTTTCCGTAGTCTTTCTTCTGGGGCAGGACAGTGGCATCAAAACCAAAGAACATTGCAGAAATGTAAACAAATTAGGGCCTGCCCCAGATTTACTAAATGAGAAGCCCAGGGTATTGAGGTCTCATACTCTGTGTTTTAACATACCCTGCAAGTGATTCTGACGCTCACTGAAGTTTGAGAACCCCTTTCATGGACTAGAGACAATTACTTTGTGGCAGGAAGAGGCAAACTATGTTGGTTAAAAGTACCTGCATTGGAAGTGCAATGTTTGAAATGAAATTAGAAGCTAATGTTCTGTTTTTAATTAACCAGTATTCAACAAAATACTCTGATCACTTATTGTATTTCCATGTATAAATAAAATGTAAAACCAATCCTCCACATCCTAAATGCTATTGTACAAACTGAACATCAAAAGCACTCTGGAATAGGACAATGTTCTCAGAATGAGTATTATTACATTTCAGAGATATGCTAGATTTTACTTTCACATAAATTTCTAAGGAATCATAACCTGTTTTGCTAAGTGAAGATGCTTTACCTAAATTGCCCTGAATACCTATTTGATAATATACAGCAGTGTTGCCAGAAGGCGGATGGTGGGGAGTCGCTCAGTGTCTGAGGACACACCAATCCGTTCATCAATCTGCCTTGTTGTGCAATTATTTCCTCTAATGAGAGGTCTGCAATTGTCACTCATGATGACTTACATGTCACTGTCGATTAGTACAGGAAATGAAGATCTCTTAGGAGCAAAGTCAGACAAAAGCTTATACAGTCTTGACTCTTCTCATGTCTAATTGGCTGAGTAGGTGTAACCTTTTATATTAATAAATGACAACGACAACACTCACATGCAAACACATGTGCTTGAGCATGTGTTGATGTAGAGATACACACTTCGTTGCCTTGCTTAATAGAGACTTTACCATCAATTAAAAGAAAGGCATTTTATTTTCATAGATTATTAGACAGGTAGATTCACTTGTATATGTATATTTTCCCCTATTAAGCCAAGGTATTTATAGGAATGGGATTATGGTTAAGGGGATTTCCTACTTCTCCCTTTCATCTCTACAATCGAGACTTAACTCTACATAGAAAGTGTATCTCTTTTTCCCCCATGATCGCTCCACATAAATCTTATTCCAGCCAAGGTAGTCTTGGTACTTTCTGTTAAATGAAGCCCATTTCCATGTTTATCCCCTTAACACACCCCTTTCATTTCCTCAAATGTTATCAATCTGCTGATCTGGTTCAGTTATTTTTTTTTCATTTTCTGAGCTCTTAGTCACTGTTTTCTTGGCTCATTTGTTTTTATAAAACACACAGTTTTGAATTATCATACAACATTAATATATGATACAATCTATAAATGTTAAGACTTTAGATTAGGGGCTATGTTTTATGTTTCATTCCTATGCTCCAAATAACCTTGGTGCATCGTAGCAGTTGAATAAATACTTGTTAAATTATTATACTTGAGGGTTTAAAACAAACAGGTGGCAGAACAATAATAATTCATTTCTCACAATAAAAGTTTAAAAGGAACTTTTCTTTCTGGAATCGTCTATGGAAAAGACACAGCCTAATCACTGATATTATGCATAATTAGAGAACTTTTATTTTTCTTACTAATATATGCAAATATTGTTTTGAAAACCTCCTTAAATCCACTGATCACCAGAAAGGAATTAAAATATATTCATTAAATTTCACTTTCTCATGCAAGAAAGTAAAACCATATTTTAAAATTATTTTTTCAATAAACATATCAAAGCAAGGCAAACATATTCTTGGTGGGCCAAGATAAAGATATATATATATAAAAGTAGAGTATCTTCTAAAACTTCACATGAACACAAATTTTATATAATTTAAAGGCAAAGACAAAGAGTGCTTATCCAAAAAGCATTGATGAACAACTTCAAAGACAAAGAAATGCAAATTTTATTTTACTCTTTTCCCTAGTTCCTATCCAAATCTTCTTTGAGAAATGATTGAATGCTATACCAAAGTAAAAGGATATTTATTAGTAATAAGAATCATGTCCTAAAGATGTTTCAGTCACTAAGTGTTGTTGTTAAGGAAAATCCACTTTAGAAAAGAAAAAATACTGGATGGTCTCACTCATAGCAGGAATTTAGAAAACCTAAATAAGGGACAAGGAAAAAAGACTAATTATAATAAATAAATCAAAAATCAAAGTCAACAAGCAACTATAAACCAGAGACACACTATGGGGGTGGAGAGAGAGGAGGGATTAGGGTCAAAATAAGGGGGTGGGAATGGTATGGGGACTATAACCAAGATGAAAATGCATACACTGTGCAAAAATGGAAAATGATGTAAGAACTATATAAAATTAAAAAGTAGAAAATAAAATAAAATCAGTTTTGAATGCACAGATGCACACAGGGAGATGTTTAATTCTGATACATTTATATTGAAGACATTTTAATTTTTGAAGTGAATATTCTCTTTCATTGTAGCCAGTTATTGAATAAATAACTGTGTCCCCAAAATTTGCAAGTTGAAATCCTATTCCTCAATATGATGACTTTAGGTGATGGAAGTTTGATGAAAATAACATCCTGAACTTGCACCTCTAGTCTTCAGAACTGCAAAAAACTGTGATGTTTATAAGTTGCCCAGTCTATAGGACTTTGTTATAGCAATGTAAATGGATTAACAAAATTTTAATTTCAGTTTTGCTGTCAAAATTAGAGTCTTGGAGAAGGATCTAATGATATCATAACCAAAATGAAAACAAAATATGCTTCCCCCAAATATTGTCACAAGTATCACTTTACATATTTCCAATACAGTGAAATCAGTAGTTTATTTTAATGTCTCAGTGAAATAAATGTCTATCAGCAACATTTTTCTTGTCAAAATCCACATTTTAGAATTAAAAGAAAACACATTTGGAAAGCAGGGAAAACTAGAACGTAAATCACTTTGAAATAACATGGGATTCTCAGCAGGCCTTTAAAATTGAGTTATTCTTCTGTTTTGAAAACAAAATAGACTGTGATATAAATTGTATTTCTTTCAGGATTGACGAAAATAGTCAGTTCTTCCTTGGCCATACATGATATTGTATAAAATAACCCACTCCTCCAACTTCATTAATTAGAAAACATCTATAGAATGTTAAATAAGCCAAATTCAGTCATCTATGTCAGTGAATCAATTACCAATTAAAGTATGCTTAAAGGACTGTTTGCCCATGAAAAATTGAAACTAAGGAGTTTAAAAAACACTTAATCAAATTATTCAGATTCATAGTATTCACAAAGGAAGAAATTTTTTGACACTGGGCAAAGCATGAAAGGAACACTTAATTGCATGTGTGTGAGAGAGAAGGGGAGATGTGTCCATGTCCTCATTTAACATTATCCACAGGCTCTTGAAACTGTGACTTGAAATGAAGCATCCTGAGTAGGAGATTGGGAGAATGGTATCAGAGGATATTCCTTGCACATGAAAAAATGCTCATCATCACTTTTGTCAGGGAAACACAAATCAAAGCAATGATGGGGTACCACCTGTGAGAATGATCCATCTCAAAAACACCAGAAAACAATAAATATTGGCAAGGATGTAGAGAAAAGGAACCTTCTTACACTGTGGGTGGGAAGTAGACTAGTCCAACCCCTCTGGAAGTCAGTATGGAGGGTTCTCGAAATATTAAAAAAGGGTCCACCTTATGATGCTACAATTTCACTCCTAGGTAGCTACCTAAAAATATAAAACAACTAACTTGAAGGGGAATATACACTCCAGTGTTTGCTGCAGCACTATTTAAAATAGTTGAGCTGTAGAAACAACCTAACTGCCCCAAAACAGACAGATCAAGAAGATGTGGTCTATGGGCCTCCCCGGTGGTGCAGCGGTTGAGCACTGGGTTGCAAAGCTGCCCACAGCTTCTGCAGCGCCAGTTCGATCCCCGGCTGCTCCCCGGCCACCAGAGGAGGGTCCTGCATGGCGCGCAGACCTCTCCTGCCGCCCGCTGCGCCCCTCAGCAGTGTACTTCGATCCTTCTGCCTGCTCTGCTCCCTGCTCTGGCTCTGGTGGATTCTCTCACCCTCTCGCGCTTCTGACTGTACCCAGGGCTTGTATAAATAAATAAATAAATCTTTAAAAAAAAAAAAAAAGATGTGGTCTAGATACATAATAGAAAAATATTCAACTATTAAGAAAGACAAACTCTTGGCTTTGTGATTACAGGAATGGAACTGATGGAGATAATGCTGTGGGAAGCAAGTCAGAAGGGGAAAGACAAATACTGGTGGTGTCACTAATATGTGGAACACAGAGAAACAATACAAATGGTCAAAATAAGTCAAACCAAAAAATAAGCCCAAGAGCTCTGACTGCAGAAATTAAGCTAACAGAGAGGACGGGGCAGAGAGAGAACAAGGCAGGAAGGGAGCACAAGGGACTAAGGTGGAGGACCATGGACATCATGGTGGTGGGTGTGGTTTGGTAACAACACTTGAAGGGGGAGATGCCACACCTCTAAAACACAAACCGATGTTTGTAAACCAATGATACCGCAATGTAAAAAAACTCAAAACACATAAAAGATTTGTTCCATCTCCAGTCATAGCCTAAAGCAGTAGTACTTATATCTTTGGGAGGTCCTAGAACCATCTAAGAAGCTAAGGAAAACTATGATGTCTTTAACTATGAAAAGAATTCATAATCCCAGGCCTCCCTGGTGGCACAGGCAGTTGAGCGCAGAACTGTGAGGCTATCCACAGCCTCTAGCACAAGTTCGATCCCAGCCGGCTAGGGAGATATCCACATGGTGCAGCAGACCTCTCCTGGCTCGCCCGCTGCGCCCCTCAGCAGTGTTTTCATTTGTCTGCCTGTTCTGCTCCCCACTCTGTCTCTGGTGAATCCTCTCACCCTCCCGCACATCTGACCTATACACCGGTTCTTGTATGCTCATGCAATCTTTAAAAAAAAATTGATAATCCCATATGATATGTTGGTGAACCCATAAACTGAAGATTAAGTACTTCTGCATTAGGGAGTTTCTTGCTTTGAGGATGACTTTGCTTAGTCTGTCATCACAAAGTACTGCAAACTGGGTACTTACAAGCAACAGGAACCTACTGCTCACAGCCATGGATGCCAAGAGTCCAAGATCAGGGTGTTCACACAATTAGGGTCTGGTCAGAGGCCCCTTCTGGTCAACTTGTCTTTGTAGAGCCCTTGGTGGGAGCAGAAGCAGCAAATTCTCTCACCTGTCTCTTAGTAGAGTGCCCATTCGTTCAGGTGGCCCCATCATAATTACATCCCAAAGTCCCCCTCCTAACACTGTCACATTTCAGGGTAGTGCTTCATAGAGAAAATAAAAAGTAGCACTACCTGTAATGAATGCATATCCTCAAATAATGTCATTTCACTCCACTTAGGCTGGGGTTGATTTTTTCTCAATGATGTTATACAAAATAATGTTGAATGAACCGATGTTATTAGACCTCCTGTGTGTGTGTTTGTACATTTTTATATGTGCATATCTACACATCTGTCTATATATTTGTACACAGTATGGAGTACACAGTAGTCAATTGTAGAAATCAGACCTTTACAACAAAAATCTTTTATTATTTTGCCTCTAGAGTCTATTTAATGCATTGAGAATTCAGACACAGTATCTTATTAACCATAGGAAGCACCACATTCTTAACAGCTAAAAGAAAACAACAACAGTGTCACTTGGCAAAACACTTCTCTCCTAACTTTTCAAATAATAGTTTCAGCAAAGTTTGATATAAAGCCCTATTTTATAAAAGAAAATTAAGTCATATAAATATTATACCCAACCCAGTCTTCATAAATATGCTGGCACAGAACAGCCACATCTCCCAAAGTGCTTATTATAAATGTTATAAATAAAGATATTCAGCCAGACTCCAGGGACACTCTCCAGGCATTTCTCACACACACTAAATGTGAGAGAGGCTGTCTGAGACCAGTGCTTCTCAAACTTCAGGAAGCATCAGAACCACCTAGAGGACGTGTGAAAATGCAAAGAGCTACACCCCATGCCCAGAGTTTGGTTTATTAAGTCCAGAGTAGGTACTTTCAGCAAGTTCCCAAATAATGCTAATGCACTGGGTCCAGCAGCACACTTTAAGAACCAGTGATATCAGACTGATACCAGTCTGCCCTAAAAGTCACACTTTTGTAACTGGGATATCAAGTGAAATGGACTACAGCCACTTCCTGAGAAGGGCTCAAGAGTTCACATTACTGCATGTTAATAATCAGAAGGGGTCATGCAGACTAATATCCAGTCATGAAAATTGGCAGAGCCTGATGTGTCCCATCTGTGTGAAAGCCCAGGCCTCCTCCACACAGGGATGAGAGACAGGAGAGCAGGTGAGAGGCCTGTCTTCTCCAGAAATTTCTTTGTGTCCACTCAAGTGCAAGGGTGCTGATGGTTCTGTGATGGACCTCTGCAGACCTGGCCTTCCAAGCCAGCTCGGTGGTGCATGGGTATTCAGCGTGACTGTACAGGGGTGTGCTCAGTGCTCAGCACATCTCACAAGTGCTTGCCTGCAGGCATCTGAGCTTAGAACTCCTTGATAAAGAGCTGCAGAAATATTTAGATTGGAACTTTCAAAATGACTGGCTACAAATCACGCTCCAAGGCTCTAAAAAGAGTCATTTTGGCCCTCCCATGGATCTTTGGGTTTGAGGACCTTCATATTTATCAGTGTAATAATGAAGAAGACTTTGTTTTGAAAGTGTGTCTCAAGGGCCTCCCTGGTGGCACAAGGGGTTAAGTCTCAGCACTATCAAGTTATCACCAGCCACTGTAGCGTGAATTTGATCCCTGGCCAGGGAGCTACCCATACGGCACAGCAGACGACTCCTGTTTTGCCCGCTGCTCCCCTTGGTAGTGTATTTCAGTAGATCCACCTCTTCTGTTACTAACTCTGTCTCTGGTGAATCCTTTAACACACACACACCATACCTCTGGCTTACACCCAGTTCTTGTATGAATAAGTGAAAATAAATCTTAAAAAAGAAATAAACAAACAAAAAAAGCATGTCCCAAGTACCACAAGATGTGGACTTGTCATGTGGAGATCATCAGTGTGGACTAGGTGCATGTGAAGACTCCATGGTCATGAATATTACGTTAGCATCATTCAAGCAGAGGCACACTTTCTGGCAGTTGTGGGTTTCAGAATTTTCTGTTTGTTCAAACATGACCTAAATTATTTTTTTTTAACAAATTTTATTTTTATATTCCCCATACAATTGCAACCCCCTTATTTTGACCCCAATCCCTCCCCTCCCCGCCCCCACCCCCCATAGAGTATCTCTGGTTCATAGTTTTTTGTTGATTTTGATTTTCACTTTCTTATAGTTATTCATTTTCCTGGTCCCTTATTTAAGTTTTCTAGATTCCTGCTATGAGTGAGACCATCCGGTATTTTTCTTTTTCTTTCTGGCTTATTTCGCAGAGCATGATCCCTTCCAGTGCCATCCATGTTGCTGCAAATTGCATGAGTTTATCTTTTTTGAATGCTGAGTAATATCCCATGGTGTATATGGGCCACATCTTCTTGATCCAGTCATCTATTTTTGGGCATTTGGGTTGTTTCCAAAGCTTAGCTATTGTAAACAGTGCTGCTATAAACATAGGGGTGCAGGTGCTCTTTGGAATTGATGTTTCTGTGTCCTGTGAGTAAAAAACCTAGGAGTGGAATTGATGGATCCTATGGAAGCTCTATGTTTAGTAGGTCCAGAAATCTCTGCACATCTCTCCATAATGGTTGGACCAGTTTGCACTCCCACCAACATTGCAGGAGAGTTCCTTTTTCTCCACAACCTCACCAACATTTCTTGTTGCTAGTTTTTTTTAATATGTGCCACTCTCACTGGTGTAAGATGGTATCTCATGGTAGTTTTGATTTGCATTTCCCTGATTACAAGTGATGTTGAACATTTTTTCATATGCCTGTTGGCCATTTGCATTTCCTCTTCAGAGAAGTTTCTTTTTAGCTCTTCTGCCCATTTTTAGACAGGATTATTTTCTTTGTTTTTGTTGAGTCTCATCAGCTCTTTACAGATTTTTGTGATCAGTCCTTTATCATTAGTGTTGTGTGCAAAAATGTTCTCCCAGTCAGTGGGGTTTCTCTTTGTTTTTGTTATTGCAAACATGACCTAAATTCTTATGGCAACATCCTATTAAACAAGAGACTATGTATTCTCTCTCAGTTAAGGCAAGAGGCTATCCATGTGGCTAATCTAAGAGTAGTTTCATATCATTAATGTACAAGTTTAAAATATTAGCAAAGAAATACAGCCCTGTTCAGTAATGTTTGGAATCGTCATCTGCCTTTTGGGAGACCGATTCAGTTAGCCCTGCTTAATACATTGTTAATGAAAAGATTTTATAAGCACACCAAACCCTGGAAGCTATCTGAAATGTGTCACTTGGCCAGTTTCTGTTTACAAAGTCAATGACCAATAAAAGGGCAATGAAGTTGTAAATAGCTTTTAATTATTTTTGACAAGTATCTCCATGAAGCAATTTATAACAATGATAACAGTGGAGTAATCGGATGGCATATCTATTTGGTGCTGTTGTTAAATAGTGGACAGAGTGTACAAAACTTAAAAATAATCAATGTAGAAGCTGACAATATTTGAAAGAAAATTTATTAGAACAATACGACTGTTTGTAAGTTAGTAGAGCAGAGGATCTTAACACAAAAGTCCACAGATAACCCCAGAAGTCTGACTAAAAATGTATACATAAATATATATGATAGATGGGTCTATTTTTGGTTTGCGGATACACCGGTAAATGCAGATTTCTTGGTCAGGAGTCTTTGTATATTATCAAATTCTTTTTTTTTAAAGATATATTTATTTATTTATGCAAGCACTGGGTACAGTCAGAAGTGCGGGAGGGTGAGAGAATTCACCAGAGCCAGAGCGGGGAGCAGAACAGGCAGACTGACGAAGTACACTGCTGCAGGGAGCAGCGGGAGTGGCAGGAAAGGTCTGCACACCATGTGGGACCCTCGCCCTGTGGCCAGGGAGGGAACCGGCACTGCAGAGGCTTCGGGCAGCTTCGCTGCCCAGCGCTCAACCACTGAGCCACCAGGGGAGGCCCTATTATCAATTTCTTAAAGGAAAAGATTGCCCCCCCCAAAAAAAAGAGACTCCAAATAGTTTTTTTTTTTTTTTTAATGAGATGTGGATGAACTGAAGGGAGCAAACCCATGGCATGCATGCTCCCCTTCACCCATGTTCTCCTATGAGGCCTCATCATGCCATTGTGGGGCCCTGAATGGCTTAAGTGACACTTTAGGGAAAGTCTATGCCCTAAGCACACTGACCAAAGGGTAAAAAGAAAAGGGGGTAAAGAGATGACCAATTTGCAATGAGTTTAATCTATTTCAATAACAATTTTTCAATAACAATTATTTCAATAACAATTATTCATCTTTACTTGTTAGCCAGGAGAAGTCTGATTTTGAGCTACTTGAAAAGTTTTTCCAGATCATTTAATGTGAGACAATTCAAGGTGTGGCCATTGGTCTTCTTTGCACTGCCCTGAGACACTCCTTTGGAGACCTTACTCTACCTCACAGCATGCAACACCACTGTTTATTGATGTCTCTCTCATATATAGCCTCAGTCCTGACATTCCTTCCCATTCTAGAATTGTGTATTAACTGCCTATCAACATCTTTTTAAATGCCCAGACCTACTCTGCCCAAAGAAGGCAGATATTCCCTGAAATCATTTTCTGCTAGAATCTACCCCATCTTGATGACAGAAATTCCATCTTTCTAGATCATGGTCCTCAGTTTCTTCCTTCTTTCTCAGACCCCACATCTAATCTGTTAGCAAATCCTGCTGGAATATGACCTGTTCTCACCACTTCCACTGTCCCCATCTGAGCCTAGGCCATCACCATCTCTAGTCTGGATTGTTGTAATAGCTTCTTGGCTGGCATCCCCACTTTAATGTCTGCCCTCCTCTATCTCAATATAACACAGGAGCCAGAATGCTATGATTAAGTCAGATCATGTTTCTTCCTCTGTTGGCTTTTCATTCCATACAGAGAGAAATCCAAAGTCCCGAAGATAGAGCTATTTTTCTTTTTAAAGATTTATTTATACAAGAATGAGGGTATAAGCCAGATGCACAGGTGGGGTGCGAGGATTCACCAGAGACAGAGCAGGGAACAGAACAGGCGGAAATACACTGCTGAGGGGGGCAGCAGGAGAGACAGGAGAGGTCTGCTGTGCCATGTGGGTATCTTCCCGGCCAACTGGGATTGAACCCTCACTGCAGAGGCTGCAGACAGCTTCACAGCGTGGTGCTCAACCACCTGTGCCACCAGTGAGGCCCTGAAGATAGAGCTTTTAAACATCTACCTGTTCTGGCTCTCACTTTCATGTTTAACTTCTGCCCTCCTAATTTGCCATTGCTGCCTCTGCTGTAGACAAGCTGATTTCCTTGCTGTGCTTTTGATGTGATGGTCAAGTTTCTGCCTTGGAGCTTTTGTGCTATGTGTTGCTTGCCATTACTTATTTCTTCTGCCTGAAATACTCTTCTCCAAAAATACCCAGAACTTTCTGACTTCTTAAAAGTTTCACTTAAATCTCATTTTTTAATAAGGTCTAACCAGAATAATTAATATCAAGACTTATTCTGTTCCCTTAATTTGGTCTGTGTTTCCTTTTTCTTATCAATTTCATTTATAATCCTTTAATAAAACTCCATCCATTATTTACTGTGTCCATTACTTTTGTATTCCTTTTCTTGGTTCTCTCCTTTCTAAATGTAACAACATGAGGGTAAGGATGCCATCTTCTCTGTTCACGGATGCATGTCAAATAATTAGAACAGTGCCTAACAAAAAGTAGGTGCACAATAAACCTTTGTTCCATTTAATTGGATGGCCCTGGGTCTATGAAAGTAGAGAAAATAGGCATTTCTGAATATATATATACTTTAACAGCCCAAATAATATAACTAAAATCTAGAGCAACAACGGTAGCATTTTGTGCTGACAACAATGATAATATAGTTGCTAATGTGTGAATGAATTCATTAGTAGAAGTACATTCTATAGCTAATGTAGGGTACTATCTATAACAGGAATTAGTTTATAAGAAAAAAATAATTTCTAACTATGAAACACCATCCAATTGCCTCCTAACAAGTCTACTACTTTTGCCCTTGTATGTACATCATTCCCCACCCAACAGGAATAGGGATCCAATTAAATAGTCTCCTAATGTTGCTTGTTCAAAGCAAAAACTATAGTATTTAAAATCGCCAAGTACATCTTATGAGATGTGGCTTCCCATTATGTTTGGATATCTTCTCTGTCCTTGGCTCTCTCACCCCCCTGTACAGTGGTTAACTCACTTTTTCTCAAATACAACAAAAAAGCTTCCACTGCTGGGCCTTTGCACTTGCTATATTGGCTCTGCCTAGGGTATAATTCCTCGGATATATCTATGACTTCTACTTTATTTCCTGCATATCTTCACTCCAATGTCATCTTCTCAGTGGATATCTTCCTACACATAATATTTAAAGTGTGTCTAGATCCTTCTTTAGATCCCACATATTCATTTACTGCTTTACTGCCATGGTAGTTTTAATGCATCTTCACCTTAGTATGTCTTTTACCAGAGTATATTTTATCTAATTATTATGTCTATTATCTAGTCCCCCATACTCCATGAATTTAGGTGGAAAAAAAAAACAGTTATTTATCTTTTGTTCTCCCTACTGTATATCCAGCAATTAGAACAACATCTGGTAATAGTATAAACCAAACACTTTTGGGTGAATGAATGACTGAATATGTAGATATGTAGATACATAGATACATGCATTAGCACAATCCCATGTGCTTTTAAGTGTCATTTTTAACTACAAGCAAGCACATCTTAAGATTTGAGTAGCATGACTTCTTCAGACTATGGGACCACAGTAGAACTTCTTTTATATTTCTGAGGTTAGCTCTTCCACCTGGCAAACGAATCGATAGTATAAATAATTTCTACTGTCTCATCTCTTGAGATATTTTACAAAATTAAACATATTTACAATGTTAGAGATCAGAAAGTCTTCAGTGATTAGCCATGATATCTCCTTCACCTTAGAGATGACAGGTAAAGGAAAAAAATCTAAAGTCAACTATCAAGTTACCCCCATGCTGAAAATAGAACTAAAGTGTCTCTACCTGTGCACTGATCTTACTGTAAGCTCATTCTTTAATCTGTCACTGCACAATGAGAAAACATTAAATATCATTCTTCTATTATTATTACATGTTAATGTAGTAAAAGTTGACCCAGCCTTAAAGTTATGTTTCTTAACTTGTAAAGAGTTTACCCCTACAGTTCTGCATTAATGATTATTTAGATCAAATTGGGAAATGGCTAAACTCTCCAAATACTCTTTTAAAACTTAATTAATCAGATCAAAGATAAGGTAGTGTTTAATTCCAGGTAATCATTTTATTCATTAGGTGATCAAACTAATCCATATTTCATCACCTGCCCCAAAAGATGACTGAGATAAAAACTGATATTATCAAACTCAGATAATTTTACTTTTTCTTAAAACTTTCCACGGTGAATTAAATATAAAAAAGTAATTGATTTATGAAACTACTTATTACAAGCATTTACATTCCTCACTTGAGGATATCTTCTCTTACATAATGTAGACCACGTCATTGATTACAGAAATCATCTATCAGGAGTCTCCAAGGCAAATTAATTTCATTGCCAAGGTAGACAGAGATACCAGCCTTTTATTACTGATTTAAATAATTACACTGCCTCTGATATTAATTTTCAATGCAATATAATTTAAGAAAAAGGGTTTTCCTTTAGCAGAAATGCCCATTATAATGGCAATAACTATACATCCCAATTCTCAATGACAAGGACTATCAAAGCATCTTCAGGCAAAAAGAAGAAAAATCATATCCTAACTATTGCAATTGGAGAGACATTAAATACCTTTAAAACAACTATAACAATTAAATCACATTTACTAAAACTATTGTTTTTATATTTCTTTTAATGTTTCCTACTATGATATTTGCTATCTCTGTAAAAGACTGGATTGTAAATATATTTTGGTGGCATGCAATTAAGAGAGACGACAAAAGTGTTGAATGCCATAACCAGAACATAATAAGATCTCAATAGTCTGGAACCATGCACCAAATATTTAAAGACTGTGGTTAAATGGAGTCAATATAGTATCTTGTATTTGGCGCCAACAACAATTTTAAAAGTCCTGCATGAAAGATGCATGGTGGTGCAAAATCCGAGGGTTGCATCTGGTAGTAATTCAATATGAAGTGAAGAGTAACATGATTACTAAAATACAGATGACATATTCAGGTTACTTCAGTTATATGGGAAATTAATTGTTTCTATATCAAGATTACAGCAGATTTGGGACACCGGACTAACTACAAAATTTCTATGATCTGTGTAAAATAGAAACATGGGTAGCCTGTTGAAAATCTATTACAAGTTACAAGCTAGTGACAACAAGCATTAAACCAAGCATAGAATCCTTCTAAGATGTTGGGGGTCACATACCAGTTCTGTGACCAACTTGGGGTAGGTGGCAGCTCTATTGGGACTTGTGTCTATATAATCACTTCAGTTGCTAGGAAACTTCAGGGGTCAATTTATAGTAGAGCAAAGGGTATGTGTAGATTTTTTTTTTAAGATTTATTTATTTATTTATTTATACAAGCACTGGGTACAGTCAGAAGCACAGGAGGGTGAGAGAATTCACCAGAGCCAGAGCGGGGAATAGAACAGGCAGACAGATGAAGAAATACACTGCTGAGGGGAGCAGCGGGTGGCAGGAGAGGTCTGCGCACCATGTGGGACCCTCGCTGGTGGCCGGGGAACGAACCAGCACTGCAGAGGCTGCAGGCAGCTTCTCAGCCCAGCGCTCAACCACTGCGCCACCAGGCAAGGCCTGGGTATGTGTAGATTTTAAGTTAAGTCACATAAAGAAGACTGAGGAAACAGGGATATTTTTCTAGACAAGAAATTTGAGTAAAATGGGATAACCTGCCATGGCTTATGATAATTGAAGAATCACTGCGGAGATCTGTAATTAGATTAATTCTCCATGACTGCAATAATAGAATTACTAAAGGGTAGAGAATAACATTTCATTTAATATTTGTACCTTTGTTGCAGGCAAGTCAACTCAAAAAAATATGGGTTACTAGTGTGTGCAGCCACTAGAGGCATTCAAACATACTTTGGATTACTAGTTATACAAGGCTCTAAAGAAGTACTTAGAGTTTCTCTAGGAATATATTTCTCCAAAGCAAACACAAAAATGAATGTTAGGTATACTACACTTTCTCAGTATTTTTGTTAAGTGGGCTTATCTTTTTTAACCATCGACATGTCAAATTAAAAGAATGTGAGCGTGGCACAACCTTTGTTTGAAATGTGTCCTGAAATTCTTGAGTCACATTGATTTTTACTCAAGTGTGTGGGGGGCAGCAAGACAGTCTGGGGCTTGTTCACAATTCTCTTTAAATATACACTGACTTTTTAAAAAATATTAATTTTAAACAAGAGCTGGGGTATAGCCCAGAGGTGTGGGAGGGTAAGAGGATTCATCAGAGTAGGAGCGGGGAGCAGAACAGGCAGACAGACCAAAATACACTGCTGAGGGGAGCAGCGGGCGTGACAGGAAAGGTCTGCCGTGCCATGTGGGACTCTCCCTGGCCGGCCGGGAATCGAACCCTCACTGCAGAGACTGCAGACAGCTTCACAGTACTGTGCTCAACCCACTGCACCACCAGAGAGGCCCTACACTGACTTTTAAAAAAAAAAACAAAACAATGATGATTGTATTTCCCGTGGGTCTGGAATTACAGCTGCTGAAAATTTCTCAGAAATTTCAAGAGCAGTGTTGTTACTAACTTACAAATGGGAAATTTTCATTATATACATATATAAATATATATATGGTAAAATGTAATTAGGCAGTACAATGCACTAATTATACATTATAAATTATAATAGCAATACTATAACAGAAAAAGGCAAATGGCCTGAAGCTCTTTCTTTCTTAATTGCCACATGTCAGTTGACGGTTCATATAAAATTTAGGAGATATATGAAATGTATAATTTTATCATTAATAAGAATAATGTACCAATTTTCCTTTAGATACACTGAGCTATTATGTACATATTCCACTCGAACTTTTATAAGAACCTCAGTGAGGTGGAATCATGTCCACTTTAAAAAGGAGGAAGCCAAGAGATAGAGTTAAGTTGACCAATATCTCCCAAGTGGATAGTTCAAGTTAAGGGATGAGAATAGATGGTCTTAATCTATTCTCATTACTGCACCATTCTGCCTTTCCTAAGAGAATAATTAAGTCTTAGACCTTTTAAATGAAATTTACCATAATATATGGTTTATTCAAAAGTCTTAACTTTAAAGAAACTTCTGTCTAAGGGGTAAATGGAAAAACAAAGCTTCAAGTTCAGTTTCCTCTTCTTAATTCTCCAATGTGCCTATCTTCGTTTTCCAGTAGTTAGAAGTTGATTATAACAGAAGGCAAATCTTACCATTCCTTAGTCAAGACACTAAGGAATGGCTCAGTCACTGATGAGGTTGGTGGCAGAGACAAGTTCTCTAAAATGTTGAGCCTTCCATGGCTCATTGTTGAAATGAAGGGCCTTGCTATCTCTAAAACTATAGCATTCCACAGGTCTAAGCTTCTAGATTTTCTTCTTTCTTCTTTCAATATACAAGCACTAGAAAATTCTTTGGTTTTTTTCTTCAATACTAGTGATTTTGAAGTACAACCACACACAACGTACTAACTATGGACATAGCTTTAAAGCAACCAAGACAGCATTTCCCATCACTTCCCAACAAAGCATCCAGTTTGTAACAAATCCTGCCAGGCATCTGTGCCGTAAGGCTAGTGTCCATGCTTTACAAAGTCCGTACAGGACTATCCTCTTGACTAGATAGAATAAAGGACCACTTTGTGTTTTTCAACCTCTGTTTATCTTGCCTTGCAATTCTGAAGTAAATCTGTCACCGTTCACCAGACAAGAGGACAGTAAATGAAACAACAAAATGACTTTCTAGCTCTTTTAGACAGTCTATTGGAGCTATTGTTGACAAAAGACTTTTCGTTTTCCTATTTCTTGAAAATTGTGTATTCCTCATCAAGACAAGGAAGTGATCCCCTTTACAGAGTGCCAAAAACCATCTTGAGTATAAATCAAGTCAGTCAGAAACATTTTTTTTTAGGCAGAAAGATACCAGTTAGCCACAAAGTTATGATTTACCCTTTTTTAAGAATAATTTCACTATTTTTTCTTACCTCTGTTCTCGTTTAAAAAGTAAGTTTCCTTCTTCAGTTTTGTTCCAAGACTCTCCCTCAGTTCCCAGCTATTACAAACTGCACTCACAATCCACAGGCATTACACCTTCCATAGAAGTATAACCCCATTGTTTCATCCCTGGATATAAAATTGTGTGTGCCTTATCCTGCTCACTTAGAAACCCCTTTATCCATCTCTGAACAAGACACTCCCTGAAAGCACCAGCAGAGCAATCTCCTAGTTGCTGGGGCCATTCTCAGCAAAACATAAACCCTGTATGAAAATGTTAATGTCATGAAGTGCAATCAAAGCTATTTTTCTGATCCTTGACTTTTATGATTAACACAATTAATAAAAAAAAAAGTTCTCATTTTACCCTTGTTTAAAAAACTTGTGACATCTATCAGTTAAAGGTCTATCCCACTATAGCAAGTAAAATAGAAAGTCACCTCAATACAGAATATTTATTTGACTTTCAAAGGATTCTGCATTCTAGAAAATATTTGCTATTTAAAGATACCTGCTCAAGAAGTGGAAGAAGTATCTCTGGTCCTAAATGCACTGCTTAACAATATGTTTATTCTTAATACATCTTTTTTATACATGAAGTAAGATACCCTGGAACTAAAGACTATTGTATGCACATAAATTCATTCACAGAACTTAGCAAAGTTTATAGGTTTTCAGTAAATGTTGGCTCAATGTAATTAAAGACAATAGAAAAGAATGGGGAAATACATGAATTCCAATTATTATTACATGTTTTTTCCTGACTTGACTTAATTTTTCAGAAATAAAGATGTCATTTCTTGGATAAAGATAAACACTGATGATTTCACTTATATGAGAAAGAGAGGAAACAAAACAAAGAAACGAACAAAGCCAAGCCAAAACAACTTGAGAAATCTGACTGTGTAATTGAGACCACTAGAAGGGGGAAGGTTGGAAGTGGGGAGTAAAGGGTAGAGGGGAACAATGGACTGAGGTAGAGGATTATGGGTATCTGGGTTGTGTGTGGGGCGTGGTGACATAGATCTGAAGAGGTATTGTAGGGTAAATGGATTTTCAGGCTTTTCTGGCCTCCCACCATTAGGATTGTCCTACCTGTGTTATTGCCCTGCAGTTGTTATATTGCTACAAACCATCTTGTTTACTTCTGTGGGCCATGGGAAGAGTATTGAGATAGTCATTGAGAGAAGCAAAAGCAGCAGAGAGGCAGGAGAGAGAAGGAGAGAAAAAGGCCATAGAAGCCCAGAGTGAAGACTTGCTGGGGGCTTGGAGGCCTACTGGGCCTCCTGGCCCCCTGGTACCCCTGCCTGCCATGTACCTGGTTGCTGCTCTACATGTAAATACTCAACAAAAGCCTGAGAAAACCACCGAGGGCTCCAAGACTTTCCTTGTCCCATCTGCTGGATTAGAAAATCTGCACTGTGGCCATCCTGCCCCTACAGGTATGAACCTGTACCTCTAGATTATATACAGTGTTGTTCAATGTTACCCCAAAGTAAACAGTATAGTATTAAAAAAATGAAACCACTGCTTCTGCATCCAAACAATATCGCTGTTATGGCCTAGCTGGTTTGCTTAATCAAATATCTATAAATGTAACTCCTAGTCAAACTCCTTGCAGATGAGTTCTCTAAGCAGAACAATTTAAGGAAAAACCCTTTATCTCCATCCCCCACTTCACACCCTTAATACTAAAGGCCAACATTCTAATGTGTGGACAAAAAAGTGCTAAATGATTTCACAAAAACCTGTGATACCACATCTGCCTGTCTCTACCCAAGGGGGGATTTCTAACAGTCCTGAAGGGAGCATTTCATCTGAAGGCTTTGTTTCTTTTTTCTTCAGAAGAAAGAAGGCTTGGGATTTGGGGAAAGATTATGTTCATGTATATCTGGTGTGCTGGCCTACTTAGGTTCTGAGAAAAGGATAGAATTAAAAATCAGAAAAAAAGAATGTCACTACTCAATTTATCAGTTAACTCTGAGCTATAAATAGACTTCTCAGGTGCAGCCTAGACTGAGATGGATATGTGGGTCAACAGCTGGATGGAGACCTTTGGAATGAGCTGGGGACGACAGGGTACAGGGAGAGTAATTGGCTATTTTGCAGATACTTCTCTTTGTAGGCACTTATCTCAGCATGTAGAGAGCCCCTGCATCTAAGAGGTGTTGCCTACTGGATGAGCCTGAGAATATAGGGCTTACTTTTTTGGCCATAGTTTTATAGAATCAGCTCTGACTTAGACTTGTGTTTTCATGGGATACTAACCTAGATTAATGGCTTCCCTGAATATGCTCATTTATCCTGAGTCAACTGGAGCAAGTCCACATCAAGCTCTGTAGTTCAGTGAACATATTAAATAAATTCATTTCAAATGGAAATAAAGAGATTCCTAAGCTCAATTATCAATTCAAAGGAAGAGATTGTTCTCATGCTGGGAAGAATACTGTGAAGATGTTTCAGACTCCCAAAATCTTTGACTTGTGAATACTATATTCAAGACCAAGGATCATATAAGACTATGCTATGCCTAGTGATAAAGAAAGGCAATGAACAAGCAAACAGGTTCATAAATACATACTTGGGGGTATTCTAGTAAGAGGAGTGGTCAGCAGGGTCAAGGGGTTCTGAGAAGTTGAGAAAAATGAGAACAGAAACACACTTTAATTTAGCAAGATGTAGGTCACTGATGACTTTGAAGAGATTGGTCTCAATGGAGGGGTGCAAGAAAAACCTCACTGAAGGGGACTGATGTCAGAATAAGGGATGAAGAAGGAAGACGATGAGGAAAGTCAAACTGCAGGAAATGCTTTCCAAAGAGTTTTCTGTAAAGAGAAACAAAGATATGGAGAGGTATATGCTGTAACAGATTTATTTTATTTTTTAATGGAGGCTATTATGCTCCTTTTTAGGCTGCACAGAATGATCAATATATGGTGAAAGAAAATATGCAGGAGGGAGGGGGTAGATGTAACTTATTGGTAAGTAAGAAGTAAAGAATATATGGAGATGGTTAGACAGAAACCAAGAGGGGTCACCCCGATAAGAAAAGGGAAATAAGGCCCATTGGTCTATGTGCAGATAGGTAGGTAGATGTGGTGTTGAGAGAATGAGAACATTCTTTCCTAATTGCTTCTATTTTTCTTAACAATTAAGACGAGCACCAGAAACAATGAGGGAAGAAGAAAGAGAATTACAGGTTAGGAAGAAAGAAGGAACCATGAAACAATTTCTCACAGAAAATTTATTCCAGAGATAAAGCAAATCCACCAGGAAAAGCATAGGATTCTTTCCCTTCATGTTGCCCTGAGATAAAGAATCAGGTTTTGTGAATTTTCTCCAAGTAAGATCAGCTATTCAGATGCACCTGACTGCAGAGAAGGCAGAAATGTGGTCCATATACACAACGGAATATACAAACACACTCAGCAATCAAAAAAGAAACTCATGCAGCTTGCAGCAACATGGATGGAGCTGGAAGGGATCATGCTCAGCGAAATAAGCCAGAAAGAAAAATAAAAATACCGGATGGTCTCACTCATAGCAGGAATTTAGAAAACCTAAATAAGGGACTAGGAAAAAGACTAATTATAATAAGGTAAAAATCAAAATCAACAAGCAACTATAAACCAGAGACACACTATAGGGGTGGGGAGGAGGGAGTAGGATCAAAACAAGGGGGAAGAGAATTGTATGGGGACTATAACCAAGATGAAAATGCATACATTGTGCAAAAATGAAAAATGATGTAAAAAATGTATAAATATATATATATATATATATATATATATATATAAAGAAAAAGAAATGAGGGCTCTCCCCTAAACAAAGAAGTTCCAGATTCTAAAGCTTTCTTATTTTCCAGTCTGTATTTTGTATTTGTTTGTTTTGCATAGAAGAACTGGGGTACAGGCAGAGGTGCAGGGGGTGAGAGGATTCACCAGAGACAGAGTAGGGAGCAGAACAGGTATATTTACTGAAAATACAATAAGGGGAGCGGCGGGTGAGACAGGAGAGGTCTGCTGCGCCATGTGGTTTAACTCCCTGGACAGGGATTGAACTCAGGCTAACATGGTGATGGTGGTGATACAGCTGAGAATTAACCCCTATGCCAATTGGTAGCAACTGTGTTTCTAGACCCGGATAATGACAATTGTTGAGTCGTGTGCCTCACCTAAGGGGCTAACGATGGCTTTTCTCCTTCTATGTGTGTTCACTCTGCTAATGTGACTCTGAATTCATGTGAATTTAGTGCTGCACAGGAGGATCAGAATCCCTGGCCAATCCCAGGCTGGGCACACCATGTTGCTGCCTGATTCCTCCTTCTAAGTGGCACGGCCTAGTTGAATGAGGTAGATTATACTGACAAATTCAGTAAAAATTTGTGATGACTCATGGGCTCTCTAGTTTTTGTGGGAAATGTGGATGTGTGGCTTGCTTATAACAACACTGAAAGTACTGTATATTTCTGGGGCCTCTCTGGTGGTGCAAGGGGTTAAAGATCAGCATTATGAAGCTTCAGCAGCCACTGCAGCAGCACGAGTCCCTGGTCAGGGGATTTTAACTTTAACCCACATGGCGCAGCACACTTCTCCTGTCTCACCCGCTGCTCCCCTCAGCAGTGTATTTCAGTAGCTCTGCCTGTTCTGCTCCCCACCCTGTCTCTAGTGAATCCTCTCAACCCTCTGCACCTCTGGCCTACACCCCAGCTCTTGTATGTATATATAAATAAATCTTGAAAAAAATATTCTATATTTCTGATTTAGACTCTCCCTAGAAAAAAAAATTCCCATGCTTAACTTTTATAAAAATGCAGTTCAGGGAAGTATATGGGGGTGTTTGTATTTATGCATGCAAGTGTATGTACATCAGGCAAGGGTATTTTATTCATTTTTGGTTGTTTCTCTAGAAATATATCATCCTTATTGTTCATTAAGATGCTTCTACTTAGGCATCCTTGGAGTTCGGGAACTACAATCACAAGTTTAGTCTTTTAATTTGCTTGCTAACTTTTGCAAATATCAAGTGTATTTCATACACTTTCATAATGGAATATCAAGTAAGGTAAATGGACACAAAAGTCTACCTGTGAAATTAGAAACACTTTACCCAGTAATCACTGCCACCCCACTTTGGCACCAGTATGTAAAAGATCACAAGTACATCTTCTAAGTATGGAAAATCAGCTTACTGATAAACACTGGATGAGACAATAGACCTCATAAATAACTGGCAGCAAGGTTTTAAGAGAGTAAGAAACAGGTCTTTTATCTTTCTCAAAAACAAAAATACACACAATAATCTTAGGTTAACTGCACCATCTATTGTGGTCACTTTTAAGCTTGTTTAGGTGCCTCAAGGGTCACTCTCTTTGCAGAAAACATGGGATAGAAATATAATAAAATAGGGCCTCCCCCGTGGCACAAGGGGTCAAGATGCAACCTATGAATCTAGTCATAGCCACTGCAGCAAGAGTTTGATCCCCCGGCCAGGGAGCTACCCACATGGTGCAGAAGACCTCTTCTGACTTGCCCGCTGCTCCCCTCAGCAGTGCATTTCAGTCAATCTGGCTGTTCTGTTGCCCACTCTGTCTCTTGTAAATCCTCTCACCTCCCACAACTCTGGCCTGTACCCCAATTCTTGTATGTATAATATAAATAAATCTTTAAATAAGAAAAATATAATAAAATAATCTGACACATACTTTTGTTCTTACTCATGTAATATTTTACATTTGATTCTAATTTGGACTGGGAGCTACAGATATCAAAACTATAAGAAAATATTTAGACATAGATTTTAGAATTGAAAATGATTTCTATTAATTCATTCTCTCTGTAAACTGAGAAGCTTTACAGAGCTCTTGGGTTTTATCTGCAGGAACAATATTTGGGTATCTAAAAAGTCAAATTAATTTATGAGAAGTAGATTATAAGATCTTCTCACACCACCCTTTTTGGCTTCAATTTTGATATTCTAATTCATGATTATACTTCCATAACTTTTATATTATACAGCATAGCACTTGATGTACTATATTAATTTAGGAGCCACCATTCTGCAAGATATTTCTGTATAAAGACTCTAAACTCTGGGATAGGGATACTATTTTCTCTGTCTTTTGAACTCCTACCATATTGCAATGTACACTTAAATACTTGTTATCCTAACATGGAAGTTTCAAGTCACATTCCTCTAAATATCTGCATGACACATCAAGGAATATTGTGAAGAATATGTGATATAAATACTAGATATAAGTGATAGAATGAGTCAAACCTTTACCCATCCTTTTATATCTATTCTCAAAACAGCCACCACAATGGCGATGATGATTCTTTATCACACCAGCTGGCTTTGGTGTCCATTACTCTGTAATGTCAGCTGTGTTATGCATTTCCTGGCTGCTATGCCCTGAATGTTCTGACAGCCAGGCATGAAGTTAGTACACAAAAAGTAGGAACATAGAGAGAATTGGCAGAACAATAGAGTCTCAGATGCTAGCTAAGTCAAACACTAGGCAGATCATTGATCTAAAATTCTTTCACTTCCAACTATTTTAGGTTCCTGTCTCATTCACTTTTTTATCTTTTAGTATCTCAGAACAGTCCTTCACATCCATAAACCAAATAAACACCATAAAATTATGAATGCCAATTGCAATCCATGCCTTTTACACGTGGTCAAATATGCTGCCAATTGGATATATATATTTTCTAACCTTTCTCCTATTATTTTTATCTGTTGGTATAAACAAAAAATCCTCATTGCCCTATTTCCTCCAGCAATGTGAAAGTGTACTGAGTTAAGAAGGCATCATCATCATCACCTCTTGCAAACAACGACATGTAGCATTTCATACTTGTCCATGACTCTTGAAAACCATCAATAGTGTAAAAATTCACATAGAATGTATGCAAAGCATTTCACATAAGGCTTTAATCTGCTTCTCTTCCTCTCCCCAGGTACATTCATGTTTTGGGATGACAATACTAAAACATTACAGGTGAGATTTATAATGGCAATTCAGGGAGGGCTGGTTATTTTACCATATCTATTGATCCACTGTCAATATTTCCACGAAGTTAATCCCAATAGGGATCGATTTAAAGCATAAATACAATCTTTTAGGGCTCTTGTATTAACATAGGATGCTTCTTCTCTTTGCTCTTCCAGGGGTGGGTGTAGAAGTTGGGAAGGGGTGGTAGTTTGGACCAGTTATTGAATACCCATATATCATACAGTTAACCCACACACTTTTAGTAACTGCCATGCTTATACTGTTTAACCTTTCTCAGTTTCACATTCCCCACCTATAAAATGGGAGTGGTAAAACCCCCTGAAGTAACTAAATATGGAAACCCTAAAAAATGATATTACCCAAAAGAAAAGATAGCAAGAGTTCAATAAATGTTAGCTTTTAATCAATAAAACAAACAATAGTGCATAGATTAAAGACAGAGCTCTGGCTTCAAAAATCTTAACATGGGGTACACCTTGGGAAGGGTTTCTTTTGGGGAGGGGTTTGCGACTCTTTTGCTGGCAATAGTCTTTCTGAGTCTGCATGAAGTGGAGGAGGAAGTGTTCTCACTGAGTGGTCAGTTAAACTGATTTGGGCCTTTAATCCTTTCCTTCTCCAAGATTCTCTGGTTCAGTGCCACTTTCCAATCAAAGCTTATAAAAAGTTAGTAATATTTTCCCCCACAAAAATGACGAATTTTGGGCTTGTGATTTGTCATTGATTCTTCTCAATCATTACCTCTCATTTCATTTACAGTTGTGTGATTGTGATAAAGTTTCTGATTCTTACTATGCCTCAGTTTCTTCATTTAAAAAAGGGATTTGGCCTCCCTAGTGGCACAGGCAGTTGAGCGCTGCACTGTGAAGCTGTCCGCAGCCTCTGCAGTGTGGGTTCGATCCCCAATGGCCGGGAAGAATCCCACATGGGTGGCAGACCTCTCCTGTCAAGCCCGCTGCTCCCCTCAGCAGTGTATTTCATCAGTCTGCCTGTTCTGTTCCCCGCTCTGTCTCTGGTGAATCCTCACACCCTCCCGCACATCTGGTCTGTATTCCAGTTTTTGTATAAATAAATAAATATTTAAAAAATATATAAAAAGGGATTAAAATAAAAAAGGATTAATAACAGTAGCTATGAGATCATAAAAATTGGGAGCTCAATATTATTGTCATCATTATGAACAACTGATTTTATCACTCATATTATTAGTCACTAATTGGTTTATCCTCTTTTTTATTACAAATAATACTCTAATAAAGCAGTTCTCTCTTTTAAGTGTGCAAACACTGGTGTCTTTGTTGGATATGCTCTATAACTCAACATAATTCCAAAGCGATAAAAGATGTAAAGCAAATCCAGCTGTTGCTGACAGTGTCTTTCCAAGCTATTTACATTTTGTGCCTTCATATACTTTGGAGTTGTGGCATAACTAATAATGAATCATTATTATTATTTTTGTTTTTTTTTGATGTTTGCCTTCTCATTATGTACTTTAGTACAATAATTAATTAGACTGAGTAAAACATAATTACATTATTTCCTAAGCATGAAAATTATGGTATCAGTCATGAGGCTGCCATGGCAGTTTTGGAAACTTAGAAATATGAAATCAAGTGGTTCATTCCCAGTCACCACTCCCTTCCTCACTGGCATATGTGGCCCTCTCAGTGGGTGCTCAGAGTTCTGGGGTCTCTTCCTCTTATAAGAGGACTGGGCCTGTTGGATAACAGAGCCAGTACCTCACTGAACTATGATCACCTTCTCAAAGGAGCTATTTCCAAATGCAGTGACACTGGAGGTCAGGGCTATCACCTAAGCAATGTTGGGGTGGTGTGGGAGCACAATACAATCTGTAGCAATGATCTCACTTTCCACTCAGTCTTAGCCAAATCCTCTCAACTCTCAGGCTTGCATTTAGTTTTACTTGGATGTCATTCTCTCACTACAAACTCACTCATCTTCTTTGGCCCACAACAGATTCCTTTATGTGAGGTTCTTAACTGAAGCCATATTTTTTCTAGTTGCCTTGTCTTGCCATTTTGAAGTAATCTTTGACTCCTCCTTTATCATCCATTTCCAATGAGTCACCACATTATTGACCCATCCTTTGAAGCAATTCTTACCACTGGCCCTTCATTTTTATTAACCCTGTCACCACCTCATTCCAGAGCCCTAATCACTTGATGGATCACTGTAACAGCATCCCAACTAATCTTCTTGCCTGTGTACTCCTCCCTCCAGAGAATCATGCACAGTCAATTACTCTTTCTAATAGAACCCTATTTTCATTTTATTACTTGCCGAAAAGTCTGCATTTTCCACTGTCCATCATATTGAGTGCAAGAAAATCTCCCTGGTATTCCAAAGCCTTCAAATTCTAATCAGCTAATACTCCCAACTACTTTTCAGCACATATCTTTTATAAGCTGTTAAATTTAGGAAAATCATATAAAAATCTATAGCAAATACTCCAAAATGTGTTTTTTTTTTTTTTTTGAAACAAAAACAAACTCTAAGATTTCAGAGAACAGAATGGTAGTTTCCAGAGGGAAAGGGGTTAGGAGTGGGTGAAGAGTGAGTAAAGCTGTCAAATGTATGATGGTATATGGAATATATACAGATGTTGAAGCATAAAGTCATATCCCTGGAACTTACTGTATATTATATTCTAATGCTACTTCAATTTCTTTTAAAGAAAAATGTGCTTTTGGGGTCTCCCTTGTGGCATAGGGGTTAAGTCTCAGTACTAGCATACTGCCACCACTACAGCCTGAGTTCGATCCCTGGCCAGGGAGCTGACCCACATAGTGCAACAGACCTCTCCTGTCTCACCACTGCTCCCCTCAGCAGTGTATTTCAGTCAATCTGCCTGTTCCGCTTCCCACTCTGGCTCTGGTGAATCCTTTCACCTCCCATGTCCCTGGCCTACACCCAGTTCTTCTATGTATAAACAAATAAATAAATAAATCTTTAAAAAATAAAAGAAGAATGTACTTTTAACTTACTAGTATTTACTAATCTGTACTTTCTATGCTGACCTTTGTTTATATGCAGCACCTTTCCATTAATGCTATATTCCTTATGGTGTCATTCTTAGATCATCAAGGCTAGTCCAGTAATGATTAACATGAGGATCAAGATAGCACAAAAGGAACTCTGATGTCACTCTGGGTTGCACAAAAAATAAGTGAGGCTGATGATCCTCTTCTCTTAGTGACACGTTACACTGCAGCTCAGCTTCCTGTGGCTTACATCCCCACAAGCGAAGGGATGGTGATTTTCCATGGGTCACAAAGTCCCTAGTAGCTGGCTGCTACCATCCCAGAAAAACATCTATACACAAGTTTATGCCAATCCAGACTGACAGGCATCCAAGCAATGTGCTTGTCCCTTCATTTTCAAGGTGAAGGTTCTCTCTCTACTCACCTGAATTATATTAAAAATCTTTTATACTAAGAGTTGACTTCTTTTCCTTTGTGAGGCAGATAGCTGAACACCTTTTAGAGAGTGCATCACTTAACAGCATGGGGTCTGGGCACTCATTGGTCACATACTACCACCTCTTTTTGATATTTCCAAATATTTGTCCCATAATTCATATGTCCCTACAAGAAAGTAGGGTTAAATCATTTCTTAAATACACTAAAATATTCTCATGGAATTAATAAGATTCTTTATATTACCTTTGCCAAATACCTACTCCTATTTCAAATTTAATATCCATGTTAAGTTTTCCTCCTTGTTCTGCCATAAATCTCTTTGGGTCCTGGCATCAAATAAACTCTCTTTGGTAGGATACATACATATCAGTCAGAATTTGATGGCCACCAAAAAAAACTATTTTTGTATGATATGGAAAATTATTCTCTGTACATTATTGAGCATTATCTATGAAAGATTCAACTTGTAAAATTTAATTTTGTTCAAGCTCTCCAAGCTCAGTTTCTTCAACATGGAAATGTAAATGATATCTATAGTATCACTTACTACAGTAAAATGCAAGTGTATTTTTACTACTGAGCATTCAACTTTAGTAAATTAGTGAATTGCAATGATCCGCAGGTGGAGACAATTGAGATAGAGTGACTTAAGCTATCATTAAAAAATAGTCCCTTGCTCATATACACACACTCAAAAGCCCACATTGACAAACAGTCATGCTGAAGGCAAGGAAAGAGAAAACCAAGTGTGACAAGAGGCCATGTCTAAATTAAAATTAACAGATAGCCCTTATGACACCCTTCAGGGGAAGGGAAAAACTATATAGACTTAAGGACAGAATTAAGCCGATTTGAAACACTTCTATCTTCATGCCCAGGAGGTCTCCAAACTCTTTTCAAATTTGGCATCTACCACCAGAGATTATGCCCAGAAGACTCACTGTCCAGCTGGTTTCCCCAACCTCATCTTAGAGGGTGGACCCCTCCCTGTCCTGAATGGCCATTGAATTATATGCTTATATTATTGTTATGTGGATTTCTCCCAATAAAATCATATTATGATTATATGTGAGTGACTTGAGTCTTAAGTGAAGCCTTTCCACTTCTGTGGTGGAAGTTAATGCTTTTGAGATCCAAATCTGATAATACCTTCCCTGAAACATTTGTTGGAACTCCACTGTGAAAGGTGTCCTCCCTGTACAAGGAGGAGGAAAGGTATCCTTATCATGAGAGGTGGGGAATTTGGAAACAAGAAATCTACATAAAGAAACCTTGTTCTGGTAACCCTCCTCTTCCTACTTCCTTCACCATTTAATAGTTAGAGCCAAAAACCACTCTGGTTTACCTATTCTTTACAAATGCATTGTTTCTTTTTCTAAATGGATTTAAAAGCTTCCAGCTCTGATGACTTCTTTGGGTTTTCATTGTCACATCCACTGTACATGTAAAAATGTAATAAAATATTTATGCTTTTCTCCCATTAATCTGTTCTTGTCAGTTTAATTATCAAGCCCAGTGAAGAACCTAAAGAGGGTTAAGTAAAACATTTTCCTCCCCTGCACAATACAATCTCACCGGAATTAGACAGTCCTGCCAAATTACACTAGAAAAATTTAAGGTGATAAAGTAAGACTATCCTACAGTCATTTGAAGTTTTGTGAGAAAAGACCTTTACTTTTATTTTAGTTATATTTTTAAGATAAATGGAGTTATTGCATTTTTTTAAATATTTATTTGTTTTGCCTAGAAGAACTGGGGCTAAGGCCTGAGGCATGGGGGAGGGGGTGGGTGAGAGGATTTACACTCCACAGAGACAGAGTGGGGAGCAGAACAGGCAGATTGACTGAAATAACTGCTGAGGGGAGCAGCGGGCGAGACAGGAGAGGTCTGCCTCGCCATGTGGGTCAGCTCTGGCTGGGGATAGATCTCAGGCCATAGTGGTGACAGCACTGAGACTTAACCCCAGGCCACTTGGGAGGCCCAGGAAAGACCTTTAGGAGTCATCACAGAAAACCAAGAATAGCTAACATCATTTTCTTAAACATTTACATCTCACATACATGTGAGATGTATGTGAGATGTAAATGTATCTCTACTGGGGGCTCACATTTCTGTCCTCTACAGTAGTGAGTAAAGTTGCTCAGTGAAAAACTTTCATGTTATGTCATTTCAGGAAACTAGAGTCTCTGCCTGCTGATTGCTGCTGATAGTTGTAAATGCCTGTAGGATTCCGGCAGTCTTTACTCAGGAGCCTAAATCCCCTGCCCCATATACTATCACACTCTGAGAACCCAACAGCATTCAGGGGTTGTTAATATCTCTTGAATTTTATGAACTTTGCCTTCTAGCACCAGAGCAGCCAGCAGGCAGTGCAAGGCAGCTCAGACCTAGACCCTGATATCTACATCCACTTTAATTAAATGTAAACTTATAAGCACTATTTATGCCTCTGAGTTTTCTGGACAGTCCTGCCCTTAGGCTTTGTAAAGAAACATGGTCTGGGTTCTAACCAGGTTTTGACCATCCAACTAAATAGTTGTTTTCAGATGAGAAAATTGTGCTTAGATGATACCTTCCTGCCAATTTTTCCCTTTTCTGAGATTTAGGACCTTAGGTGAGCACTTACGAGTATCTCTGCCTTTCTGATTTATATCTCTATTTCTGATGCTCTCCTGTAAGACAAACATTAATAAAGTGAATTATTAGTTGTACTAGAGGGGTTATAGCGGCCAGTGCCAATCTGGGCCTGAACTCCACGCCCTGCATCTGGCCACCACCCACTCAGGAGGCAACTATGCCCACTCAGTGCCCTGGTCTGAACTCTGCCTTGATGTTCTGCTTGAGGCGGCTGCTGGGAGGGGTGGAGCTGAGGGACTGGTGTGTGAGCTTTCAAAATGGAGCCTTGCACATCCTTTTTCCTCTCTTTGGTCAGAACTGCTGTTGAAGGTAGACCCCCTATCAGGCAGTGAATCTTCAACACCATGCCCAGGTAGGGGGGAGCACACAGCAATTGTAGAGCTCTGCCACACCCTGCCAGCTGCAGCTCCACCTAGCACCATCAGTGGTGCTGCAAGTCTCCTCTCCCACTACCCCCTTGTTTCAAACAAATTGTTTTTCCTTCTCTTTTGCTGCACCAATGGCCCCCTTGTTTGAGTTTGTGACAGCAGGGGCCAGACCCAGAACCACTGCTGACCTGGTGACAACTTTTAGACTCTCTTTGAGATAACAGAGGTACCTCTCTCCAGCCTGATGCCAAAATTAACTGGTCAACCTTTATTTATAGAAATAAGAATGCAGAGAGATAGGGAGGGAGGGAGGGAAGGAGGGGGGGTGTAATATACACACTGAGTTAGATAAGAAAATAATTGTCCAGTATAACTATCTTATTAAAAAATTAAGTGAAATGCACATAAAACATATAATAAAAATATCAGGAAGAGTCACTGAGGTGAAGTATAACTATTCCATTGTGTTATCCTACATAATGAAATGAAAAAAAAAAGTTCTAACCTGAATTCAATCATTTTCAGTTAATCTCTAAAATATTGAGTAATTTTCTCCTAACCTGACAAGTCTTCTGCTATAAATAATCTGGTAACTACTTCTCAAACCACTTTCATCTCTCTGGCTGGTTCTGAGTGCTGAACCAGTTTACTAATGGTGAATTCTTAAAAGATATTGTTTGAAAAAAATTTGGATATGCTTATTTTTCAAAACATAAGACATAAATTAAGATTTCAAAAAGAACACTCAGAATAGATTAATTTGGAACTTTGGTTGGCATTCAGTTTATTCTTTCCTCAGATTCACCAAATGTCTTTGTTGATAAGAAAAAGATAATTGAAAGTGTGATTGATGTAAATTATATAAGAGCTCTAGAGCTAGGATTGAAGCAAAAGCATCTTTTAAAAAGAAAATTTGTCTATTCAGATCTTAGATAAAAATAATGAAAAACTATAAAGAAACATGTTCTCTTGTTGTAATTTAGCATATTGATTTTTTTCTTTTATGTTTAATAAGATTGTGATTGTGCTGGTAGTGCTAAAAGTGTTTACTTCTCGTCTAAGAAAATAAAAATTCCACTAGCTAGACAATTTAATGTATGAAAATAAATTCATCTGCAACCCAAATAAAAACATTAGTTTTCCATAGCTACTTTAGTAAGATAGCAGCACCTTCTCAATATAAAATGATTTCATTTTCCAACATTAATTTCTATAAGAAAAGCTACTGCCCAATTTTATTCCTTTTAATCAAACCAATACTGCTGAGCCAGGGCCTTTTCTCTTGACCCACTTCAGGGCAACTTTCTTTAAAATGACGTAGCTCATCCATGTGGTTAACCAAACACACTAATGAACACTACCCATAAAGTCTGACCTGGTATTTATACCACATACACAATACAATGAAATGATAAGATAAAACATGTTATGTAAACAGAGAAAAAAATGCAGAAATAATTTTATGTCATTATTCACAGGTCATCATTTTTATTCATAAAACCTGCAAAAAATTATGGATGATGACAATTTGCCAGTTTGCACATGTGTCTTACGGTGTATGTTGCTCCCTTGTAGGCAAAGGCTCAAGAGGTTTGTTTTTGTTTGTTTAAAAAACATATGCTTGATATTTTTTAAAGATTTATTTATTTATGAGGTACAAACCAGAGATGGGGGGGTGAGAGGATTCACCAGAGACAGAGTGGGGAGCAGAAAGGGCAGATCTAATGAAATACACTGTTGAGGGGAGCAGTGAGCGAGTCAGGAGAGGTCTGCTGCACCATGTGGGTAGCTCCCTGGCCAGGAATCAAACTCATGCTACAGTGGCTGTGGATTGATTCATAGGCTGCATCTTAATTGCTTGTGCCACCAGGGAGACCCTGCTTTTTTTTTTTTTTTCCCAAGTAAAGAATATACCTGAATGCTGTGACTTCACAGATTTTTTAAAATTTATCAACTATTTGTTGCATATCTGTGCCAATCACTGTGCTGCCACTTAGGATTAAAACCTCTTCTGTTTCGTCTCTCCAGCCACACACCTGCCTGTCATTTCAGATGCTGACCTAACATGCCTCTCTGGGCACCTCCAGCTCACTCAGCACCACTCACTGATCCCCTGGATGCTTCAGGCTCTGCCATCTGCATCCCCCACAGCTGTAACTTCCACTGTCTGTAGACGGAAGGTCATGGTTATACCTTTACTAGATCCTGGTATCTTAAGAACATTAAAAAATATTAGGTGATTTTTTTTTTTGCAGACTCTGTTCATTTTTTTTAATTACAGTGAATTTCCTTTTTTAAAAATATACCCCTTCTACTTTTCTGGCATTAAAAGCCATTTTTCATGTGAGATAAGGAGGTGAATATGTGGTGAATCTTTTTTTTAAACTAAATTTTAGGGTATTTCCTTGGTAAAATTTAAAAAATGGTACCCATAATCATAATATTTTTAATGGTTTTTGAATGTTCCAAGGATGCCCCCCAGATTCCTACCTCTTGTTTTCAATAGCTCTGCTATATTCTTCTGTGACCAGCCCAGTGGAATATGAGGTTACTGATCAATGATACCAATAGGACTATAGTCACTGATTGTTTAACAAGTGGCATCTACATCTGCTAGTGACTAGGACAACCAAGGTATAAGATTTTATAGACACCAGGGTTGAAAATGTGGACACATTTGTAATTGAGACCATTGTGCCTAAGACCTGATTTAGGAAGTGCTCTAGTTGCTGATCAAGTCAACAGAAAAGCTCTAAAAACCTCATGGCTCAAAAGCAATCGAAAAATATTTAGAAAATGCAAGAACAAAAGAAACTGGAAATCAAAACTAAGGGGAATTAAATGAAAATAACAGAGGCAGATTATAGTATACCCTCATTTAACCAGCCGAGTCATCATAAGAGTTTTCACAACATAAATAAAATAAGGTATCCTTTTAGTGGTGGACTTAATATAGTGTATGTTGATTTTCTATGATGAACACCCTTAAACTTATATAATGATATAATGCAATGTTATCTCACTTTTAAAAGGGATGAGGGAAGTTTTATCATATTTGGGGTAAAAACCAATTAAGGTATCCAGACAGCTGGGCGACTTCTGTGCTTGCTACCAGCAGGTGGCAGTAAACACTCCTTTGGTATATTAATCAGATGTATGGATTTTGGAATCATGTTCTCTTTCCTTGCCCCTTCCCAATAAGGAGTTTCATTTATGTCTTTTGCTGGCCATTCAACTTTTTATAAAAAATAATAATATGAAAGATTTAATATGAAATACTTTATGCATTTTTTTTCTATTTTGTATTTAATAATGCCATTTATAGAAATGTTTCTATTTTGCATTTTGTTATTCATGACAAACTTTAGAGTTCAATCTATCAATAGATTTTTGAGACATTTTTTGCAGTGGTGAAAAAAAATACTATCTTCTTGATGGAATCAGACAGTTGCTTAGAATTATAGACTGTCCACTAGAACAACCACTTAGAAAGCGCTTCCTAATGACTCAGGTAAATGTCAAGACACACTGTTTGGTAAAAGTCCAATATGAAGAGACAAGATTGACAGCAAGTTAACATTCTCATTCAAAAATCCAGAATAAGACCTTTTAGATACAGCAATACATTCAGGTGGCTAGTGCCTAAAAGTTCACCATCCTGACTAGAGGGCTGGGTGGTGGTAGTTAAGTGTGCGCATACGTGTGTCTCTCTACCAGTTCTCATTCTGGCATCCAAGCTTCTGAAATCCCACACGTAAAGGGAGGTTTGTTATGGAATAACTGTAGAATGACAGCATCAGATTGAAGTTAAGTGTGGGTTTTAGCAGCACAAAGCATTAGTGGTCATAGCAACCGCAGAGCCAAGGCCCCTGAGCCTTTTACTGTGGCATCAGTCAGAATTAACACCCGAAAGAGGATTGAGATAGGTTTCAGTGACCAAACCTCCAGTGAATGAAATATTTTCTATACACTCCCAGGGAAGATTGAGAAGGGTGTAATTGGATATCCCTCACTCATAATGGGAAAACACAAAATCACATTAAACTCCTAAATCGGCACCCATGTTAAAGTAGCACTTTGTAAGGAGGATAAATATCTGTTTGCAACAGAGTCAGTAAAAATACCAACTGTTATAAGATTATTATGGATCTTGTAAAAACCATTCCAGGGGCAAAAAAGAATATGATGGAATTGATTTATTGCTGGCTGATATTTAATGAAAAGCCAGATCCTGAGGACAAAGTTGTAATAATGTTTCTCTTTCCTGTAAAGCCTGAAGCATCCACTTTCTGTGATCCTTTACTAAACTAATAGCTGTGCTTTGGATATTGTCGTCATTATTTTAAAACAATCAAGTATGTACAATTCTGTGTAAACATATGGCTCTCTCTTTGACAAAAATGTGTAAAATGAATGAATATATGATCATCACAGTGAGCCGCAGGGCAAGAGGGTAGCTTGTAGGGTCAGATTATCAAAGGAAAAATGGAAGAATAAGGGAGGCTCCAGAGATAAGGACAACAAATTCCAAGGATTAACAAGATATTCCTGGACAAGGATGATAAAGAAAAAGGACTCTAAGATGAGGGCTGGGACACAAGACTTAATTTGGAGCACAGAAACATTAAGACACAGTGAGAGAGACCACTGAGAACTAACCAATCAGAGACTGATGGGGTTTTAGAATAGTTCCTGAAAGAAGGTGTATATTCCCTGAGGCATGACTCCAGGAGGCTTCCTTGCCCCTCCCTGGCCTGGTTCCTTAATAAATCTTTCCTTATATCTATTTTTCTGTATCTTTTCTATATCTTACCTTCTATCAAAGTTTAGGGGTAAGTTTCAAATATGCCTATTACTCTTTAATATTTTACATCCTCATGTCTTCAGTTTGCCCTCTTTAAGTGTATCTAAATTGTAGAGTGACTGAAACCATCTCTTGGTCCTCTGAATGTAAGTGTACTTTCTACTGATACATAAAATCTGTTAGCTGGGATGCCTCTATTTTGAAATTATGCAAACCTATCTTGGGCCCTCAAATTTCCCAGATTTCTGATACTGGCAAGTGGATTACATTCTTGGGGTCTTCTCTTCCTCCGCCCATATATTTCTGTTCTTCCTCATGGCAATCCATATGGGACATAAGATGTATTCATTTATTCATAGGTGTGGAAGATTTTACAGAAATTTGATGTTTTGTAGCATTTAAATCAAATTAATGCAAACTACTTTAAACTGAACAATGGACTTCTATCACCTTACTTGGGAAAATAGATTCCAACTGCTTGGCTCATGTGTCCTTACTTCACCCCAGCTCTCCAGTATGTCTCTCTCTTCCACACCTTCTCCATCCTTTTCCTCTCTACTCTCTTTTTTGGAGATAGTCATAGATTCCTATAATTTTCTTATCCAGAAAAATCTAACCTTCTCTTTTTATAGCTGAGTTTCCTGCTGACATCTATGCCCCCAGAGTCACACCTTCCATAAATGCTTATTAAGATATTTTGAAAAATAAAGTTCTCTTCCTAAAATGAATTTTGGTGCCAGCTGTTAAGATAATACATTTTTCACTTGGTTATATAAGTTGCATATTTTTATTTGTCCTGAACCTACCCCATTTGAGTTGAAAGGAATGAATGGTAGGAAAGCAAGAAATAATAATATTATTATAGATATTTTGGCACTTGGCTAGACATGTTTAGTTATTTCTTAATGTAAATCTTGTGATAGTTCAGTGAGGCGACCATACTGTTATCCCTGTTCTAGAAATAAACAGATTCTCATAGAGGTTAAATAACTTGCTTAAAATTACATATTCATTTAGAAGCAGAGGTTAGAGCTAAAAAAATCGCATGATGCTAAAAAAATTAAGTTTCTGTGTTCCATGTATTCTAATAAATAAATAAATAAACCACCATCAAACTTTCACTGATTTTTTAAAAAAAGGGTTTCAGGTCCTGAAAAAAGAACTTACAGCTACGTGACCTTGTGGGAAATCACTAAACTTCTCTGAGTCTCATCTTTCTTGTGTACAAGTCTTTGACCCTGTGAACCAGTTGAGGTGTTGTAAGGATAGATGCCTTAATGTATATGGAAGTATTCTGTAGGCAGGATGTAGATTTGTGCAATGAAGGCGAGCACAGATTTTGGGTATGGATGGCTGGGCTTACGCCATGGTCCATCTGCCACATAGAAACGAAAAGGACCTTGTCAAGTTTTGCACCTCTGTTTCCTCACACTTGAAACACAACAAAGAAGTACTAAGTTTTAACACTGAACGCACTAAATGAGATAAAGAATGATGAGTTTGACAGTTTCAGACACATAGAAAGATAGAAATAAATTTAATGGTGGTTATTGTTGCTACATTTTTGAAATATCAGGTGGCCACCAGACCCCCTCCTCTTCAACCAAGTCCACCATGTATGGCCATGAAGGTTGTTTCTGACAAGCCTTTCACCATCTCAGCTAAGAAGGTACAATTGGGAGGAAATATTTCCTCCCATTGCATCAGCTTTAAAGGTACAATATGGTAGCACCACCTATGCCAGAATCCTTTCCAAACATTAATTAAAAACACCAAACAGGAATAGCAAAGAGTTGTTGGAGAACTCAATAGTTATACCCCATCCTAAACCTAAAACCTGCAAACTCTCCCTCCATGCCTCTTCTTAACCACCCCTGTCCCCCAGGGAAAGCTTGGTTTAGAAAGTAGTTTTGAGGCACACTTATTCTATTTTTTCAAGTTGTTGCTGGCATTCTATGTACTGATTCATTTAAACTGTGACAACCCTATGACCCAGTTGTAACCCTACTGTGATCTGCTTTTACTGATGAGAAGTTGTACTAATTATAAAAACATAACACACTATTCATACCTGAAAGAGGATTCCGACTCTAGGTATGAGCCAGGGTTGAAAAATAATACAATGTGGATCTTTGATATCTGCGCCTTATCAGTTTTATGGTGTGCATATATTTTCTCCCATTCCAAAGATGCACAAAGAGTTTATACAATTCAACAAAACAAACAACCCGATCAAAAAATGTGCAGAAGAGCTAAAAAGACACTTTTCAAAAGAAATGCAAATGGCCAAGAAGTTTATGAAAACTGTTCAACACCATTTATAATCAGGGAAATGCAAATCAAAACCACAATAAAATAATGAAATACCACCTTACAACAGTGAGAACAACCATATTAAAAAAAAATACACAAAAACTGGCAACAACAAAGGCTGGTGAGGATGTGGAGGAAAAAAGAACTCTCTTAGACTTCCAGTGGGAATGCAAACTGGTCCAGTCACTTTGGAAAGCTCTGTGGAAGATCATTAAAACACTAAAAATGGGGTCTCCCCTGGTGGCATAGTGGTTGAGTGCTGGGCTGCAAAGCTGCCCACAGCCTCTGCAGTGCTGGTTCGATCCCTGGCCACCGGCTAGGGTCCCACATGGCTCACAAGCCTCTCCTGCCACGCCCTCTGCTCCCCTCAGCAGTGTATTTCATCAATTTGCCTGTTCTGTTCCCCACTCTGGTTCTGGTGAATTCTGTCACCCTCATGTGCTTCTGACTGTACCCAGTGTTTGCATAAATAAATAAACAAACAAACAAATAAATAAATCTAAAAAAAAAATCTTAAAAAAAAAAAAAAACACTAAAAATGGGCCTACCATATGATCCAGCAATTTTACTCCTGGGAATCTACCCAAAGGACACAAAATCACTAATTTGAAGGGAAACCTGTTCTTCTATGTTTATTGCAGCACTATTCACAACTACTAAGATATGGAAACAACCTAAATGCCTCCAAATAGACAAATGAATCAAGAAGATGTGGTATATATACACAATGGAATACTACTCAGTGATCAGAAAAGATAAATGTATGCCATTTGTGGCAACATGGATGGAGCTGAAAGGGATTATGCACAGTGAAATAAGTAGAAAGAGAAAAATATTGAATGGTCTCATTTATTGGGGGAATATAGGGCAGCCAATCAAATGATCAGGAAAAAGACGAAACCTGTAGGCAAAGCATATATTTAAGGCATAGAGCAAGGGAGGGGGAGGCAGAGGGGTCAAAACAAGAAAAAAGAGCACAGGGGAATATTGGTAATGGTTGCTGGCTACTATGGTGGTGGGAGAATTATGGGGACTACACCTGAGGGGAGAAATCAAATATTATACAAAAATGAACAACAATGCAAGAAAATAAAAAATAAATTAATAAAAAGTATGTTTTCACATAAATAAAATACAAAAATAAAGAGGAATAAGTTATATTGTGCATCTAAAATAAATTGAGAAACAGACACTACTATAAAGCTTTTTTATCAACAACAAATATGCAAAAATTATAGATTTTTAAATCTAATTTGGTGTTTGGCTGATTGACTTCAAGTTTATTAAATCATTATTTTATTCTCTAGATCCATACAGCTAAAGCCATTTCATTAGAAAAACTGCATTTTTCCTCTTTTTAGAATTTTTAAAAATTAATTCCCCCACGCCAGCCCTTATATCCCATTGTCATTTTCCCTCCTCCTTCCTCTTAATCACAGAGCCAAGATGTTTATTAATGTCCATCGGTTTCTGAAACCATTTTACATTATCAAATTGTGTACTATGTAAATGTCCAGAATTTGCTTTTATCATTCTGACTTATTTTGATGCACATAATTTTCTCAAATTCCTTTCATTTTGTTGGTTGCATTTCATCATTTCTTATGGCTATATAATATTCCATGGTGTAGATACACCACATCTTGATTCAATCATCTGTTAATGGACATTTAGGCTGCTTCCATGTCCTAGATGATTTGAGGTACACTTAAACCCAATCATCATTAAACTCAATCATTTATGACCTGACCCATAACACCCACGCACTTACAAAGAGGAGCATAAGAGAAGCAACCGCATGGCCATGGCCTTTGGTTGGTAGAGTGCTTCTAACTGGTAAACCATAACCAGTGGAACCCAGTTCTCCCAATTTAATCAGCAATTTGTTTTGGTTGTGAGGAGTTTGCTTTAATATCTCACCCTTTTAGAATGTGATGCTTAATCTATTCCATAATGTGGGAAGGTAAGCAGGTATCATCTCTACATTGATAGATATTAAATATAGATTCAAATACAAATGATTTTAGTGTTATTAACACTTACCTCCTATCACTAACTGCTTTGCAAAGCCAAATCCTAATCTTTCGTTCGACTGTCCTGCAATGAATCACTTTAGTTTCTTGTCTGTATTGCTGGAAGAAACACTATGACCTTCCAGAAAGGTGTTATTAGGAACTAGCCATCAACCTTTTACTGGAATCCACTGAGATGCTCTTCTATCTGATGATGCAAACACGAGAAGTGTGCATTTGCTTGTTTGTTTGCAGAAATACAAACTAAATCTATAGGAACAAACCTGTCTTTTCTTACTTCAAAAAAATGCTTAAAACAAACAGAAGTATTAGGATCTGTGTGTGAAAGATGAACATTTCTCTAAGAAATAATAATTCGGGTTTATGTGGTTAACTATGTTGCTAGGGAGGACATCGTTCAGAAGTAATAAACTCTGACTCTCTGGAAGCAAACACACTCCTTCATTAGGCTCATCGGCTTATCAGGTTATGTATATCATCCTCCCTTGGAATAACCAAAAAAAAAAAAAATCCTCCCAAATCTCTAAAAAAAGCTGTTGATTTATGTTGGATGGAGAGATGTTGGTCTTAGATTATATTCTAATATGACTCCACCATCTTGAGAAACAGAATTTTCTATCCTGGGGCTCTAAGGGATTATCTGAATATGTGGAGGTGAAAAAAAAATTAATAATCTTTAAAATTCTAATTTTGTAGGTGATAGCTTAGAAACTGTCCTCATACACAGCTCTTTGCCAATTGATATGCAAATACACACACACACAAATAGGCCCATTCTATGCATTCATGCACTTACTGAACACGTACTGAATGTCAATAACATACCACACAGTGAGATGGATAATGTACACATTTTTGAGTCACCCAGAATAGAGTGAATATGATGATAATCACAACAATGCTAAATTTAATGGTAACACAAAAGAGGGGAGTGATACAGACATGTGTGTGTATGTGTATGCGCACACCCTTTTATTTCAGAAACAATGTGACCTAACCTTGAAAAGTTTCTAAATTACTTTGAAAAGTCCTAGAACCCGCATGGGTTGCCCATCCACCTCTAGCTGCTCTCGACTATTCCAACCACCACTGCTGCTGGCCTCAAATTTTATTCAAAAATCTCTGAATTTCCAACTCCTCCTGACTTCCAGGTGGTAGTACAAAGAGATCGGCATGTTCCTTTAAATTAAGAGGTAGGTTCTTTCTCTTAGGGTTAGGTTCAACTGGGGGTTGTCTTCCAGCAGATTCTCCAGCTTTCAGAGCCTTGTGAGAATGCCTTCTGCTCCAGTGGACAGCTTGCCCATTTTTTAAAATTAATCTCTGAGTATTGAATTAGAACAGGTTCAAGCGCAAGGACCCTTCCATTCCTTTTACCAACACAACTTCTTCCATTCATCCATATGTCAACCTGCACACAAAAAGGCTTTCTGCCTGGGATAGCAGGATGTGCAAATGTGCTTGAAGTAAGAACAGCACCTAAGTTCACAGCTCAGCTCAAGCCAACCTGGGACTCTGACACTCCGTTATAGACATACTTAGTTTGTTCAGCACTGTGCATGATGAACACACTGGGTAGCTCTTTACCACACTATCTACTTAACTTCTTGGTCCTGCAGTTAAACAGACTCAGGTTCCAACCCCATCTCCTCCTTACTGCTTTTGTGACTGACAATATTTTACCACTCTTAGACTCCAATTCTTTATTTATTAATGTTAAATATCAATTTCACTGGTAGCTTTTAAAACTTCGATTGAAGTAACACTGGTTTATAACATTATATAGTCTTGGGGTGCATAAAATAATAAATCAATAACCACATATACTTTATGTTTGCCGCCAAAAGTCCTATCCTTCCTCATATAACTGACCCCTTTTTGAAGATAAAATAAAATGCTGATATTAGGTCATAACTAATTCTTTTACAAACTCCTAGAGAGGTCCGTGAATATGCAGGTTCACTGTATATGCTGCATCTAAGGCAAATATATTCATATTATATGCACATTTATATCATATATAAATATAATATATATACACACACAAATACATGCACGCATGCTTTTTTAAAAAACGAAGTTTTGTTCTGGGACTACAACCAAGATGAAAACACATACATTGTACAAAAATGAAAAATGATGTAAAAATATACAAAATTAAGATAATAAAAAATGCAAATCAAAAAAAAATTCTTTAGTGAAACCTTACTTTTGTCATCATACAGTGTTGGTACACACATCTTTTCAAAAACATCTGTTTGAATAAAGCAAGAATCTATAAAAAATGAAGTTTTGCATGCTAACATTATATTTATTCTATCTGGATATTTAAATCCCCACATATAACCCCAGTCTTGATTCCAGAACCCCCTTCTCAAGACTGTTTCTCTGGCAATAGCAATATTAAATAGTATACATTAAATGACAAAGAGCTAGAGATAACTTTTCCCAAGTTACTGTACATTTCTTTGGAGATGGTGAGGCAGTGATGGGGGAGGGGTGTCTATCTAAATTGACCATCTTGGAGAAGAAGATTCAGAAGCAATCTGACACATGTATCATTTTCATTCAGTATCCTATTGCCATGCTCTAGTACTATTTGCCAATTGTCAGCAAAGTTAGCTAGTAACTGCTAAGAGGGATGTTGGTATAAAAAGAAAAGGGGGGTGAGTGGTTAAAAGGAGAAGGAATTAGAGGAGGAGAAGAAGGAGGGGGAAAAGAGGAATGGGAAGGAAGGAGAGGATAAATAAGAATAATTAGATAATAGACGTTGCAATGCAAATAAAATTGGCTCAAAAATCTTGAGGTGATTCAGAGATATAGCTAATTCAATTTTTATATGTTTATATGGTCCATATATTTTGTACTAACAAGCAAATTGATGTAGAAAATAAGGTACTTTGCATTCGTCTTTATAATCAAAGTGACAGAACTCTATGTGCTATAAATCCAGGTGATTTGGCTTCCAGTTTGAAACCCGCATATGATATATGATTTTCCAAACTGAATATCATAAAACGTTACTCACTTATAAGATGTTAATAAATATTCCATAAGAAGAAGGGTTCCTAGGTTCCATGTTTGGTCAGGCTTACAACCTGAATTTCTGTACAATTCACGACTCACATTTTATAGGTACCATGACATGGCTGGTGTGGTGGGGGGTAAGGGAGAGAGAGAGCGAAGCATAGACAGAGAGACAAAGACTTTTCATCATTGTTACCCTTTGCTTTTCCCAAATTAATTTGACTGGGTAAATTTCATTTTGTAGAACTTTTATGTCTTATAAAATAGTTAACCCCTCTGTGATCAGCTGCATTACATAAAACATGGGGAACAGTGATATCCACCTTATATCGTTAATGTGAAAATTGATCAAGGTAGTCCATAAAAGTCATCTAGCATTGTAAATCAGTACCAGGCATATAGTCCTCCACTGGATCCAAGGGCTACCTTTGTAGTTATGACTACTACCCAAAGTCATTACTTTTTGAGAGGAGTCTGCTGTGAGAACTGCAATATTAGGTGTGATGAATTGTAAAATGTTTGGCTAGACTATATGGATGAGACCAGGAAAGAGACCCCGAATTTGCAGTCAAGGTCATCATAAACAAGCCACCCCCACCAATACAAGAGTGATCAAGAGCATGAGTGAGACCAGCTCATGAGACCAGCATGAGTGACCTAGACCCTAAGAACCACCGAGCAGATCCACTGATGAATGTATTAAATGAAGACGTTTTAAGCCACTGAGTGCTGAGATGGTTTGCTATGCAGCAAAAGCTAACTGATACATGCGGGAGTGGGGGTTCTGGTGCTTTACTCTCATTTACTCTGCATGCAGTCTCTCAGGAACGAAACGTACCTCAGAATACAATATGATATGTTGAAAACATGTATGTTTTGTCTTTTACAAGCATTTGGTGATCTATAAAAGTATGCCACATCTGTTTGGAGTTGTTTGAAAATGCCATGGCACAAAGATTTTTGCAAACTTATTTATATATACATCTAATTTCACCATCAGCACCACTTCAACTGAGGACAGCAATCTATAAACACCTCATGATTATTTACCCACCTCTACACCCTAAGAGTGATACCTTGAGTCAGGGACAAAGGATACATCACAAAGGCACGATGTACCCAGCACCACTGGGATGTCATTTTGTAGACCATCTCTGAGTATTTCTAATTTAAAAAAACAGAATACTCTCTTTTCTCCTCCATCAATGTCCTTGAAGGCTACACAAAAATTCAAAATATTGGAATACATTTTTGTTTAATGACTCATCGAAGACATATTATACCATACTGAATTTGATGCTGCGGGCACTTGGTTAGCAGTTTCAGTCAGGGAACACAGAAACTTTCATAACAAATTTCACTGAAGGTACATATTGAGTAGAAACCATGGATCCCTTTTCTCATAAGGAATTCTGCAACATTAATTTCATTAATTCACTGAATGCTTCAGGAAAAATGAATTTTATTAGCATTTATCAGAATGAAAATCTAAGCCAGCAATACTCTTTAAGCAAACTCAACAAATGGTTATTGACAATGACTAGTCTTAAAACCTTGGTTGGCCGTTAATGATTCAAAACAAAGAACTGCCAGTCAAGTGGAAAAGGAAGATTATTTATCTGCAGAGCAATTAGAACTCAGACTTTCCATACCTTTCAATTTTAAATCTGTAATTATCTACATTAGCCATTGATTCTACAATCAAATGATTATAATAATAGGCATTATTTATTATTCTGCTAATTATTAACAGAGGTAAAACAGATTATCGGGAATTAACTTGTATCAATAACAAGAAGTTGTGTTTTTTCCTCCTCATTAAGAAATGATATGATGCTGTACACCTTGGAATAATTATCCCAGCATTTGGGCATCAGAGTAATTTAAATGGATTCTTAAATGTTGAATGGTGGGTACCAACTGAGATTCATAGTATCTTAAAAGTAGATTTAACTTCAAGTATTTGAGTAAAATTGTTGAAATCACAGTAGGATGGAGTCAACTATTGTTGTAAGTTTGTGCAAGGACATGAGACTGACCAGAATCCAAATTCTGATTTTGCCCAATTAGAAGAGGTGTCATATCAAGCCAGTCATACAACCTCCCCTTCCTTTGCTTTTTCGTCTTCATACTTCCTTGCTCCATATATACATAAGAACAGGGCCTCCCCTGGTGGCGCAGTGGTTGAGCGCTGGACTGCAAAACTGCCCACAGCCTCTGCAGTGCCGGTTTGATCCCCGGGCACCAGCAAGGGTCCCACATGGTGTGCCAGACCTCTCCTGCCATGCCTGCTGCTCTCCTCAGCAGTGTATTTCGTCAGTCTGCCTGTTCTGTTCCCTGCTCTGGCTCTGGTGAATTCTCTCACCCTCTCCTACTTCTGACTGTACCCAGTGCTTGTATAAACAAAATAAATAAATCCTTAAAAAAAAAAAAACTTAAAAAAAAACTTAAAAAAAAAAAAAGAACAAAAATGTACCTAACCACAAAACAAAAGAGTACTATTTTTACCTTTGATTAAGTCCATAAAGTAAGGAGTTTACACTCCTGGAATTTCAAAATATCAAACTACTACAAGCTGTTGCAACTTAATGCAGCATAGGTACTATTGATACATACAGCATGATCTACTATTGATACATACAGCATAAGAATGAGGACCTCAGCTCTGCTAAATGTTTACTAACCAACTAAAGTACAAATTGCCATCATAGAGCTGCTGCTGGGTTTGACTATAGAGCTTGCAAAAGATATCTATATTTATTAAGATTCACAACTGAGGGACACCTCATACAAGTTTGTAATAGCAGTTCCTGTTTTATGGTGGCCTTTGACTCAATATAACCTTTCTTCTTCACTACCTCCTCCTTTCCCTTATCTTTCCCCCACTTATTCACACCCTTCATTTTATTCTCAGTGAAAAATGCTCAAAGATAGTTTAAAAAATGACAAACTAGAGTAACTTCCTTCTAACTCAGAAGCTATTTAAAGGTTCTGCAAAGAACAACACCATTAATTCTACTCAGAAGTTACTCTGGGGGCCTCTCCAGTGGCACAGCAGTTGAGCGCTGGGTTGCGAAGCTGCCTGCAACCTCTGCAGTGCTGGTTCAATCCCCAGCCACCGGCGAGGGTCCCACATGGTGCGCAGACCTCTCCTGCTGCCCGCTGCTCCCCTGAGCAGTGTACTTCGTCACTCTGCCTGTTCTACTCTCCGCTCTGGCGAATTCTCTCACTCTCCTGCACCTCTGACTGTACCCAGTGCTTGTATAAATAAATAAATAAATCTTGAAAAAAAAAAAAAAGAAGTTACTCTGGGATGGGGCTTGACCGGTGGCACAGTGGGTTGAGCACAGTGCTGTGAGACTGTCCACAGCCTCTGCAGTGTGGGTTCGATTCCTGGCTGGCCAGGGAGATTCCCACATGGAGCAGCAGGCCTCTCCTGTCATGCCTGCTGCTCCCCTCAGCAGTACCTTCAGTCCATGTTCCTGTTCTGCTCTGGCTCTGTCTCTAGTGAATCCTCTCACCTTCCCGCACCTCTGGCCTGTACCCCAGTTCTTATATAAAAATACATAAATCTTTTAAAAAAGAAAAAAGAAGTTACTCTGGGATCTCTCTGAAGCAGTCAAAACCGCATTTGATAATTTTTCTAGCTTGATGCTTTTCCTAGCTAGGATGGAAAGGTTTGCCAAGTCTCTGCCATAGCTTGATACTAAGTCACTTTTTAAAACTATGCATTGCCCTATAAGGCAAAATGTAATCAAACATTTAAGGAATTGTCACAAAATTCTGTATTTAGAGGAGTTGGCATGAGAACTCCAGTTAAGTGTTTATCAAACATCTAAGACCCAGATTTGTATCCAGAACGTTATTGGTACACTTCAGTGCCCTTCACAGAAAGTACAACAAAATGCACTTGGTATTGTAACATATGCAACTTAACTTTTATAAAGATTCCAAAAGAATTATAGGGTCTTATCAGATCTCAAGTCACATTATTAACAGTAAGTAACCTTTTTCAATGGGCAGAAGAGCTAAAAAGAAACTTCTCTGAAGAGGAAATGCAAATGCCAAAAGGCATATGAAAAAATGTTCAACATCGCTTGTAATCAGGGAAATGCAAATCAAAACTACCATGAGATACCATCTTACACCAGTGAGAATGGCACATATTAAAAAAACTAGCAACAACAAATGTTGGCGAGGATGTGGAGAAAAAGGAACTCTCCTGCACTGCTGGTGGGAGTGCAAACTGGTCCAACCACTATGGAGAGCTGTGTGGAGATTTCTGGACCTACTAAAGATAGAGCTTCCATATGATCCAGCAATTCCACTCCTAGGTATTTACCCAAAGGACACAGAAACATCCATTCCAAAGAGCACCTGCACCCCTATGTTTATAGCAGCACTGTTTACAATAGCTAAGCTTTGGAAACAACCCAAATGCCCAAAAATAGATGACTGGATCAAGAAGATGTGGTACATATACACCATGGAATATTATTCAGCATTCACAAAAGATAAACACATGCAATTTGCAGCAACATGGATGGGGCTGGAAGGGATCATGCTCAGCGAAATAAGCCAGAAAGAAAAAGAAAAATACCGGATGGTCTCACTCATAGCAGGAATCTAGAAAACTTAAATAAGGGACCAGGAAAATGAATAACTATAAGAAAGTGAAAATCAAAATCAACAAAAAACTATGAACCAGAGACACTTTATGGGGGGTGGGGGCAGGGAGGGGAGGAATTGGGGTCAAAATAAGGGGGTTGCAATTGTATGGGGAATATAAAAATAAAATTTATTAAAAAAAAAAAAACAGTAAGTAACCTTTTTCATAAGTGCCTAAGGATGCCAGTCTAAAAGTTAGATGTACTGTGAAAAATAACAGCATTTATAGGTACTAGGGTTTTTCTTTGTGCAGTGAAAGTAGAAACAGAGTAAAAATAAATTACTTTGGGTTCTGGATAAACATATGTTAATGGCATCTGAAGTGTTTAAAGAAATGTAAAACTACTTACTGGAGCAGTTGTAAAAGAAATGAAAAGGGATGTCCAAGTCACCCAAATTGATGGTCTATATCAACTGAATTTACTGCAAAATTATTCACTCACTTAAAATTAAAAATAGAATCTGAAGCTATGCTACTCTCTGAAAGTATCCGTAATGTAGGTCTCTTTTTCATATGCCACACAGCATATTTTTAGAAACATCTGAATACTGGGAAATGGTATGGTCTCTTGTTTTTCAGCTTCCTTGAATATAATGGGGCACCATCTGTCCAAAGGCATTTATAACCTTTCTCCAGTGTTATGTTATATAATCAAATTGTGATCATTCACCTTCTTAGGTAAATCTGTTACCCAATTCTTTCTAGGTAGAATGTCAGGTTTTAAAATTAAAATGTTTATAAGGGAACATAATGGGGAATAAATTCCCCTAAACTGTTCTGCAGTTTACCACTCTCTTATCAGAGTAGCGGGGATAACATGAGAACTTTGCCACTGTTGCTTTCTCTCCTGTAGCAACTTAGAGGGAAGCAAGAGGGGCTAAATAAAACCACAGAGGGTAGAGTTAGTGGATCAGATTCAGGAAGTCGCTTTTAGGGGAGCTCAAATCCAGGAAGAGGTCAGGAAGTCAGGAAATCACAACAAAAAACACACACCCGGAAAGGTCACGACTCCTGAGCCCTATGTATCTGGGAGTAAATGGAAAAGCTTTGTCAAAATAGGGATAGAGAGTAGTTCAGAAGTGTAATCAGAGTGTGTAGGAACAGCCAGGGGGCTCTAGCATACACAGGACTAGAGACCGTTTGGGGGAAGGGTTGATTTGAGAAATATGGGGGACCACAGCAAGGGGGTGAACAGGTAAAAAAAAATGTAGAAGCTCAAAGTTCTCCTGAATACTGAATTCGTTAAACTCCTCTCTCAGAATCAGGAAAGGTTACTTCAAAGCAAATGCTACAAACCAACTCCTGTCACTAAAGTTTTCACAATAAAACTAAGCACCTTCCTTCTGACATTCTCATGAGAGTAGCATTATTTCCCAAGTCTTTAAAATGCATGGCATTTGAAGGGGCCTGTTGAACTAAATAGGGGTTCTTTGAAAAGATTCCTCTAAAGAACACCCTCATTTGTAAAGGTCCTTTTGTTTAGGAAGCACATTTATGCTTAGTTCTGGAAATGCATTAACTGAAGAGGTCTTTTACTTTCCTACTTCTACTCAATTGTATTTTACCTTGACTCTCTTTATGGGAATATGATCCTTTTCATGTTTCAGAAATTATTTTCTCAAAAAAAAAAAAAAACCCACATTGTTTCTTATCACTAGAACTTCTTGTATATTCAATCAGTAATGAAAGCAGCCATTCCACTTCAACTAACCAACTCTTTATATATATATATATATATATATATATATATATATATATATCCTGGTAGTAGTTAAAGAACAAAGTAATGCAGGTTTTCTTTACTCTTTTCTCATATAAATAGATGATTGTAACATAACTTCCAATTGATGAGAGCGTTATAAAAATGAATATCCACAAAATTTAATGCTTTAAAGGCTAAAGAAGGATACAGTATTTCAAGACAAGACATGCTGGATGGAAAAGATCACCAACCAAGAATCCTCTACCTGGCCAGGCTAACATTTAGAATTGAAAGTGCAATAGGGAGTTTTTTAAACAAATAAATTATAAGGAATTTATTTCCAATAAACAAGTAATATTTTAGGGACATTTATGAAACAAATGTCGACCAAAAGATTAGGATTTGGCTTTGCAAAGCAGTGAGTGCTAGGAGGTGTTAATAACACTAAAATCATTTATATTTGAATCTACATTTAATGTCAATCAATGTAGAGATGACTTGGACTTCTAATCTCCAGAATAAGATAATTAATTGCTGTTGATTTACACCACCCAGTTTATAACACTGTGTTACAGCAGTCACTATACTACCTTAGGTAGGACTAGTGATGTTAGTGTGGCAGGTATCTCAGGTATAAAATTTAATGGTGCTCCAAAAAAACAGTTTTAAAGACAAGTAAAATTTTATAGTACCATGCTTCTTATAAATCAAAATTAATGTAAAGATATCTGTAATGGACAAAATATTAAAAAGAAATATTTAGAGTACAATCCAAGTCTGCAATTGTATTACACACCTTTGGTCTTCCCCTAACCCCAGGCCTATTGTCAACCAATGACTTTCTTTCACTCGACTGCTTGGTTACAGGTAACATCCTATGAAATAAATTGTGTACCCTTCTGCATCTACAAATTTTAATTTTATCCTATACATGATTAATAGTATAAATGCTGAAAGAATTCTAGGTTGAAAAAAAAAAAAAAAAAGAAACAACCCAAATGCCCAAAAATTGACAAATGGATCAAGAAGATGTGGTGTATATATACACAATGGAATACTATTCCACAAACAAGAGAGATAAACTAATACCATTTGCAGCAACTTGTTGGGAGTTAGAAGGGATTATGCTCAGCGAAATAAGTCAGAAGGAAAAAGAAAAATATTGTATGGTTTAACTAATGGAGGAATATAGGGGAACCAATTGAGGCCCCAGGGAAAAGCAATAACAATAAAAAACATAACAAAACAAAACAAAAATAAGCAGACAACTATAAAGCAGACATTCTGCAGGGGAGGGAGAGGGATCAAAACGAGGGAGCGACAGCACAAGGGACTATGGTGATGGTGCACAGGTGAAGTGGTGGTGAGAATTCTATGGGGACTACACCTGAGAAAAGAAAGCAAACATTGTGAAAAAATGAAAAATGATGTAAAATATAAATAAGTAAATAAAATAAAAAAAAATTCCAAAGAAATAAGAAGCATTGCTTGTCTTCTTGCTTTCAGTGTGCTAAGTTCAGCAGTGACTTGTTTGGGTATGGGGTGGGCGTGGGGTGGGGTGTGTGTGTGTTTGAATCTTTTACTTTTCCTTCTCCTTCTTCTATCTTGCAAAAGATTCAGTGTAAGCTTTCTTCTTTTATCTGGCTAAGTACTTGGCAATTAGAGGTCATATTAGGGAAATAATTTTCTGTTCTTTTAAAATGTCTCCCCCAACATTTCACCTGTTTTCTCTCTCCTGGTATTCCTTCTAATTAGATATTAGAACTCTTGGCCAAATCCTCTTATCTTTGCTTCTTTTACACCTATTCTAATAGAACAAATCCTAGAGATTTTCTCTCTTCTATCTTCCAAACTTTCAATTGTTTTTTTAAATTGTTCTACTATTTATGAAAATTTTAAGAGCTTGTTTTTATTCTCTAAATGTCTCTTTAATGAGTTACTGTTACTATTTTATGAATATAATGTATTATCAAGTTTTTCTAAGAGTATTGATTAACAGGCATTTAAAAATTCTTTGTTTTGGGCCTCCCTGTTAGGTGCAGGGGTTAAAATTTCAGCATTATCAAACTATTGCCAGCCACTGAGGCATGAGTTCAATCCCAGGCTAAGGAGCTAACCCACATGGTGCAGCAAAATTCTTCCCAGTTTTTTAAATGTTTTTCCCAGCAGCCCTGGAGGATGTGGTAGGAATGCTATCCTCATTAAAGCAAAAGTGGTTTGAGGTATCATGCCATATTAATTGTAGCTATCCAGTCAATCCACCTTCCAGGAGTACTGCCCATAGCATTTGGAATACCAAGCAACTGACCAATTCACAAAGTTCATTTCCTTGACAATGATAATATCTGCACACCCTTGGATATTTACTGAAGCAGAAAATCTCCAAGAGAAGCAAGGAAGAGAGAGACTCGTGTTGTATGACAATGACTTAAAACTATGGAGGCAAGAATTAGAGATATGATGCTACATAATTCTTGGGAGTTAAGCTTCCATGCAACACTCACCACATAAAACAAACAAACAAACCCAAACAAAAACACTGTGATGGATTATATGCTCTACTGAACTAAAACCTCTTTGAAGGGAGGGTCTCTTGGAACCTGAGCTCTTGCTCTTTAAACAGGGAATACAGCCTGCCTGACAAGGCCCTTAGAGATGTCCCTTACCCTGTGCAGAACAGGATTCTCATTAGGACCTCCCAGCTTAGTTTCTCTTCTGAAATGCCCTGGAAATGAACTATCAGTCAAAGGGAAGGAAATAAAAACAGAATAAATTTTTAACTCTAAACTTATTAAACCTCTAACACAAATCATCACGTCACTTCTGCCATAAACTATGGCATTCCACCGAGATGTGTTTAATCATGCCACCTCAAAAACAAATTGCTGGTGCCCCACAATGCACACTTATAAACCTCCTGTTATTATTCTCCTGATATTCATGGTTTACTGACTGCTTTTAATCATGGTACAATGGGAAATTCTTGAAAGAATAACTGTTAACAGGAGGTTCCTTAACCAAACAGTGTTGAGCATAAATTGATAAAATTACCATTTACCTAAGAGTTTGTCATTACATTATCTTTTAATAAAGTGAATCTGATAGATAGGAGCCTCCAATAATCAAAAAAATTCAACTATAGTAAGTAAAAAGGTGGTACTACAGAGTTCATGGCTACATTATGCAGTCAAGGGGGTTTACCAGAGTTATGAAACATGGTGGTATTTTGCATAAACTTGAATCCATGTACATAATAAACTTCTGCATATATCAGAATCACCTGGGGAGTTAATAAAGGAAAGAGTCCCAAAGAGACAAGTCCTGGGCCTGCAGTTAATGAAAATATGAAAGAGGTAATAAGAGGGATAGGGAGGGCAAGAGGAGACTTAGGGGAAAGGAAGGAGGGAAGAGACAAGAGAGAGGGTGGGAAAATGGCTTGATTTTACAGGAGGCTTTTGATATCAAGGAAACTGCTACCTGCCTCAGATAATGCAACACTGAGAAAATGTCCTTAGATTCCTCCCTGAATACATTGCCTGTCTATACTGCAGTATTAGTGACAGTCTAATGCTCCAAAATGTCTTTGGATTCTAGACATTGACTAATTAGGGTGTCTATGGAGAGGGATTTTTCAGCTCATCCTTCCACCCCTGGAGTACAGGGTAGAAAAGTGACTCTAGACCCAGCTTCTGAGGGAGTCCAGTGGCTATCTAGAGGAGAAATCACTAGAAAAATCTCCAATGTCAGCTAATAAGGGGGCTCTGGTAAATTCCTTCTAAATTTGAATAAATAATTAATTTTTACTTGAATAGAAGTGGAAAAATTATCAATGTATTCATTTACTTTAAATATTTAATTCATTTTATGTGAATGAGAGTTTTTCTTTACTGCATTTAATAAAAACATATGGTCTCAAGTCTGTACCAGCTGTGACACTGGGCCACCCCAGGGCTCGGGGAGGACATGAATCAGGTCACTGAGTCTTGGAAGTAAACTTGGAGGCATCTAAAAACTGCTATCTGAAAGGGAAAGCAGACAATTCCTTAAAAACAAGAAAGATGAAAGCCACACTTTTCCTCTGTGGAGACCGATGGGAGCAGAGGTCAAGAACAGTGATTATCCTCCTTGGCATGTCAGGGAATGTCTACAGGAAACAAAATCATCTCTGGACTATGGGGCATTGAAGGATGTGGAAAGAAGATGAGCTTTGAAGCCTTTAATGCTCTGGGTTTAAGATCATTATAAAAAGCCAGATTACTACATGCAGACTTTTATCTCTTCCAAATCCAAGATCCTGTGACTCTCCAAATCCCCACTCTCTAGGTCATTCCTGAACATTGATAACTAAAGTCTTTTGCCATGCGATTAGACTACATGACTCCCAGATAAACAGATAAATCCCAAGCACCAGGAATCAGGGGTTTGACCCTTAGGTCCCTGCCCTGCAATTCTGTCCTTCCTATTACTGATTTTTCAAGTTCAGTTACTACCTCCAGTCCTGGTACAACACTAAGACATATAAAGCTGTCCCTTCTGTTGATCCATGAAGGAAGACAACAAACATGGTGCCCCTGCATTCAGGAAGTTTCCATTCTAGTGAGGAAGGCAAAAATTAAGAAATAATAAGGAATTTATAATGAGCAGCTGTTATAAAGGACACGTAAGGCATGGAGCTCTGAAAGTATTCAGCAGTCTAAGAACTCAGAAAGCCAACAGATACCACTGAAAACATGATATCTAAGTAGAGCTCTAAAGAATGAATAGGAATGAGCATAACCCAGATGTCTCCAGATTACTTCGCATTCCAAGTCTTGACGTGGGAGGAAGTACGGCATGCTCAGGGAAGTATAAAGATCTATATTGTAGGAGCAACCCTAGGAAACCAATGAGAATCAAGTTGATAGTAGAAGAAGGAAGGTGAAGGAAAGGGGAAAAAAGGAGGAAGTCAGAGAAGGTAGGTTTTTAGGTCACTGAAGAGTTCACATTTGATCCTGAAAACAATGGGAAATCATCGAGCAACTTCAAATATTTCAACAAGACATGTTTCACGTCTGTATAGGAAATGGATTGCAATCTTACTAGCATCCCATTGCAGGTGAAGCAGTCAAATGGATGATGGCAACGTCTGTTTGGAGGTGGACAGTGCAGTATACATGGAGAGAAATAAACACAAGAAACAGAAGAAGAAATAGTTCATTGATCCCTGACAAAGGAATCAAGGCAAAACAACAGCCTTTTCAACAAATGATGCTGAAACAACTGGATAGCTGCATGGAAAACAGAAAAAAATAATCTATACACAAAGAAATTAACTCAAAATTAGGTCATAGACCTAAATATTAAACACATTATTATCAAAGTCCTAAAAGGCAACATAGGAAGACATCTAAATTACCTTGGATACGGTGATAATATTTTAGGCGAAGACATGATCAATCAAAGGAATAAGTAATAAGCTGCACTTCATTAAAATTAAAAACTCCCACTTGTTACACTGTCAAAAGACTTGGAAGATAAATGAAGAGTAGGAAAAATTATTTGCAGAAGATATCACTGATAAAATACTATTGCAAATTACTCTTAAAGCTCAACAATCAGAAAATGAACAATTCTTGATTATAACATGGGCAATACAGCTAAACCAACACCTCACCAGAAAAGAAGTACAGATGGCAAATAAGCATTTGAAAAAAAAATTACTCCAATCATATGTCATTAGGAAAATGCAAACTAAAACAAGATACCACCACACACCTATTAAATGGCCAAAATCCAAAACACTGACAACACCAAATGCTGGTGAGAATGTGGAGCAAGAGGAACTCCCATTCATTGCTGACAGGAATAAAAATGGTACAGCCACTTCGGAAGACAGTTTGGCAGTTTCTTACAAAACTAAATGTGTATTTACCAAACAATCTAGCAGTTGCATTCCCTGGTATTTACCCAAATGAGTTGAAAACATGTCCCCACTCTAAACCTGTACAAGGATGTTTATAGCAGTTTTATTCCTAATTGCCAAAACTTAGAATCAACCAAGATGTCCTTCAGTAGGTGAATGGGTAAATGGATATGAGCGTATCCAGGCAATGGAATATCATACAGTGCCAAAAAGAAAGACGCTATTAAGCCATGTGCACACATGGAAAAACTAGAGACACATTAAGTGTCCACATTAAGTGGAAGAAGACAGTCTGAAATGCTACATACTGTATATTTCCAACTGCAAGGCATTTGGAAAAAGCAAAAATGAGGAGAGAAAAAAAGATCAGTGGTTGCCAGGGGTTTAATACTTCATTACGCATGTGTCGATATCCATAGAAGGTATAACACCAAGAGTGAACCCTAGATAAGTCAAGGGGCACAATGTTGGGTCAGTGTGGACTCAATAATTTTAACAAATGCACCAGCCCAACATTGGATGTGGGAGGTTGTGCGAGTACCTGAGGGATGGGATATATGGGAACACTGTTTCTTCTGCCTTATTATTTCGCTTTGAACTTAAAAGTGCTCTAGAAAAGGAAAAAAAAAAATTGTAGCGATTAGAGAAAAGTGCTCTTATAAAGTTTAGTTAAAAAAAAAAAAGTTTCAGGGCCTCCCCGGTGGTGCAGTGGGTTGAACACAGCGCTATGAAGCTGTCCGCAGCCTCTGCAGCACGGGTACAATTCCCAGCCGGCCAGGGAGATTCCCACATGGCACGGCAGACCTCTCCTGTCGCGTTCGCTGCACCCCTCAACAGTGCTTTCGGTCTGTCTGCCTGTTCTGCTACCCGCTCTGTCTCTGGTGAATCCTCTCACCCTCCTGTGCCTCGGGCTTGTATCCCAGCTATTGTATAAATAAAAAAAAAAAAAATCTTCAAAAAATAAATTTTGTAGGGCCTCCCTGGTGGCGCAAGTGGTTGAGCGCCGAGCGCCGTGCTGTGAAGCTGTCTGCAGCCTCTGCAGTGTGGGTTTGATCCCAGCCAGCCAGGGAGCTACCACATGGTGCAGCAGACCTCTCCTGTCTCACCTGCTGCTCCTCTCAGCAGTGAATTTCAGTCAGTCTGCCTGTTCTGTCCCTCTCTGTGTCTCTGATGTATCCTCCCACCCTCTTGCAAATATGGCCTGTACACCAGTTCTTGTATGCATGAATAAATAAACCTTTAAAAAAAAAAGTTTTGTAGAAAGACTGGATGTGGCTTATTATTTGATAAGAATGTGGTGGGTGACAGAGTAAGAAATTGCATTGCCCAGATTTGTGGTTTAGATGAGTCAATGGACAGGGGAATACAGAAAGAGGAGAGAAAGAAAAATTGAAAAGAAAATCAAAGTCCTGATTTAAAATTGCACTACTTCAAGTCCTTTAAAAGGCCTTTCTTTTCTTTCCCTTTTTTTTTTTTTTTTTTTTTTTTTAAATAAATTTTATTGTTATATTCCCCATACAATTGCAGCCCCCCCATTCTGACCCCAATCCCTCCCCTCCCGCCCCCCTAAAAGTGTCTCTGGTTCATAGTTTTTTGTTGATTTTGATTTTCACTATCTTATAGTTATTCATTTTCCTGGTCCCTTATTTAAGTTTTCTAGATTCCTGCTATGAGTGAGACCATCCGGTATTTTTCTTTTTCTTTTTGGCTTATTTCGCTGAGCATGATCCCTTCCAGCGCCATCCATGTTGCTGCAAATTGCATGTGTTTATCTTTTTTGAATGCTGAGTAATATTCCATGGTATATATGTACCACATCTTCTTGATCCAGTCATCTATTTTTGGGCATTTGGGTTGTTTCCAAAGCTTAGCTATTGTAAACAGTGCTGCTATAAACATAGGGGTGCAGGTGTTCTTTGGAATTGATGTTTCTGTGTCCTTTGGGTAAATACCTAGGAGTGGAATTGCTGGATCATATGGAAGCTCTATGTTTAGTAGGTCCAGAAATCTCCACACAGCTCTCCACAGTGGTTGGTTTTAATTTGAAGATCCCATCTTCTAAGCCTAACATTTTTCATTGAAATTTCTAAGCCACTTGCAGGGTTAGGTATATCATGCTTCTGAGAGAAAAGTGCTAATAGAAACAGATGTCTTTGCAGACATAAAGAAGACCCTAGTGGCTTAGAGAAAATTCTGGATGGGGTTTGGCAGTTCCTAGCTTTTTTAGGAGATTTAACTGTAGACACACCTCAGTGTAAGAGAAGTGTCTGTATTATCAAATGATACCGACTGAACACCTGCTGAATGCTAATTATGACATAACAAAACATACACACACAAAGAAGTCATAAAAACCACCAGTACTGTTAGGAAGAACGCTCCTTGGGTAGCAGTCTAGTCTGTAATGTAATGCCGAGGGCAGTATAGGAGGACTGTTTCTCCTTTCTGTCTGATGAGCTAAGTGACCAGTGAGACTTAGAAATGAGTATCAGCGGCCTTGACCTATGCGGTCCACATTTGCAGCCCCCACCCCCCCGATGGCAACCTAACCACTTATAATCTTTCCGCCTCCAATTTCTGAGACACAGCAGTCAAGCGAAAAAGTACGAAAAGGTTACTCATTATAAACTGAGAACCAGATAAACTCATAATTTTTAAAACATGTGAAACACATGTTCCCCAGGTAAGACCTTGCACTCCAAATGTCAGGCCAGAGTGAATTTTTAAAGTTGCTATAAAGCTCTGAAAATAGAGTTTATAATGAAAATGTTGACAGGCTCTTGGAGTCACTACAGTATAGAAAATTTAATCTGTCACCTTGTTTTACAAGATTTTACTGGCATAGAAGAAATTAAAACATTTAACATCTTTCACTTCACCAAACTGCCTTCCCTCTCCAAAGCGTGATGCTGTGTTCATAGTGTTATTTCGTTTATAAACAACCTTTTCATTATTATGGGGCCGAAGATGCACATTCTCAGCTTTGCACTCACATTTTCTTTCCAAAGCTCTGAAATGCTTATTGGGGTAGCAATATCTTGTAATCTTAGTCACATTTTCTGAAGACATGTTAAGCTGTAAGAATTCTGGTGGAGAAAGTGCAGAAAACTATTTACATAGCTACATATGCCACATAAATAATTCCTATCATTAAAATATTTTCTAGAAGCGCCTCCCTGGTGGCACAAGGGGTTAAGCACCACACTATGAAGCAATCCACAGCCTCTGCAGCATGAGTTCAATCCCCGGCCGGCCAGGGAGCAGCCCACATGGCGCAGCAGACCTCTCCTGACTCACCTGCTGCTCCCCTCAGCAGTGTATTTCAGTCAATCTGCCTGTTCTGTTCCCCGCTCTGTCTCTGGTGAATCCTCTCACCCCCCTGCATCTCTGGCCTGTACCCCAGCTCTTGTATGCAAAAATAAATAAATCTTAAAAAAATATTTTCTAAAAGTCTTTCAAAAAGACGTTTTAAATGTAAAACATTTGTACTCTAGATATTTACACAAATTCTGGTAGGAAAAACATAGAAAAGATAACTAGTGTCGGAGGAGGCAATTTAAACCTGCAGGCAAAATAGAATAAGAGTGTTTCTGAACTACATTGCTAAGCAGACAAAGATAAAATGTGGGATAATTTTTTAAGTGAGTTAGATAAAATTAAGATTGGTATGAAAATATAGCTATTAACCCAAGTCATATTAACATGAACCTTAAGTCCAATGGTATATTGAATATTTATATCTTTAGTGACCTTTAATTTCAAATGTTAAAGATTAACTGGGGTGATGAGCTAATTTTCAGTTCAGATGTCTTCCGACACGCAGGAGTCCCAAGGTTGCCTGGTGCAGAGAAAGTTCATGGCAGCCATGACCAACCAAACTTCAGACTTGTGCTAAATGAGAGTTATGAGAGGTTGTATTTCAAAATTATCAAAGCATATAATCAAAACCTTGGGGCCTCCCTGGTGGTGCGAGGGGTTAAGCACCACACTATGAAGCTATCCACAGCCTCTGCAGCACAAGATCCCCAGCAGGCCAGGGAGCAAACCACATGGCGAAGCAAACCTCTCCTGTCTCACCCACCGCTCCCCTCAGCAGTGTATTTCAGTTGTCTGCCTGTTCTGTTCCCCACTCTATCTCTGGTGAATCCTCTCACCCCCCACATCTCTGGCCTGTACCCCAGCTCTTGTGTGAATACATACATGAATCTTAAAAAAAAAAAAAACAACTTTACTGTTACCCAATTACCTCCCAGTGCAGTCATTATTTTATTAAACCTGATTACTTCAGGCATGGGTATTAATCCCCACAGTACTGGTGCTAAGAGTTTCTAAAGAGGCACATGTAACCTTATATTTTTGCACAGGGCCTATCCAGATGGGGAAAGGTGAGACTCAGGAGGGAAATAGCCCGGAGAGTCACAGGGCTTGCAGGCATGTACATATGTGACCCTGCACGGGAATAAGGCGCTTCCTCAAGAAGCTTCTCTTCCTCAATAGCCACAGGGTACTTAGGGAATCTTCAATAGTTACCCCAATTCTCTACTTTTGATAAAACTTCATTTATTTAGCCCTTATGATGTATAGCATTACTTGGTCATCTTCATGGCAACTTTATAAGGAGGTCCATTTGACAGATGAGAAAGTAAAAGCCAGAACATTTCCATGGATTGCCTATGTTTATAGAAAAGGTAAATGGTAAATACTAGAGATAAAATTCTAAATCCTGGCTGGCTGGCTCTGAAGCCTCTGCTCTTAAGCACCTGGTATGGTTCCAGAGGCTAGCCAGGTTCTAGAGGCTGCCCACCTAAGGAAGTGAGGGAGATAATACATAATTTATATCCTCATGAAGTTCCTCACTAGTGGAAAAGTGTGTGTTTGTGTGTGTATGTGTGTGTGTGTGTATTGTTAAAAGCATATGAAGGGGGATGCACAGGTGCTGTGAGCACAAAGAAGATGGGGCCTCTCCTAGCCTAGAGGGGCAGTTGAATGTTCTTAATGTTGGGCTGCACAAATAAGTCTACTGAATCTTATTAAAACAAATGTAAGTGTTAGCATGATGGATGAGAAAGTGAGGCATACAGAATAAAATGTGTAAAATAATGAATACCAAAATATGTTTGTTTAGGAAACTATCATAAAAACTGGAGGGCTGAACGCGGATAGAGTTATAGATGGGGCTTAGGGTTACAGAGAGGGGCAGACTCTGAACAGTCTTTTTTTTTTTTTTTAAGATTTACTTATTTATTTACACAAGCATTGGGTACAGTCAGAAGCGCGGGAGAGTGAGAGAATTCACAGAGCCAGAGCGGGGAACAGAACAAGACAGACTGACAAAGTACACTGCTGAGGGGAGCAGCGGGCGGCAGGAGATGTCTGCGTGCCATGTAGGACCCTCGCCCAGCGGCCGGGGATCGAACCGGAGCTGCAGAGGCTGTGGGCAGCTTCGCAACCCACCGCTCAACTGCTGCACCACCAGGGAGGCTCCAGACTCTGAACAGTCTTTAGGCTACCAGAATGAGTCCCCCATCTGACATAGAGATACATTCCTCAGTTGCTGCAGGAAAAAATTATTTTCTTTAAGCAAGGCAAAAACTTATGTCTGTTCATGAGTAGTGGCAGTCATCACTCGGACTGGAGTAAGCAATACATTTCAGTGATATTTACAAGTTAAGGAGAAGGCAGCTCTATTGATTCAGTCAATGGCAGTGAAACAGATGCTGGCAACATGCAGCTTAAGTCCCTGCTAACAAAATGTCCTTGAATTTTCCAGTATCTATTAAAATGCTGATACCCTTTAACTCAGCAATTACCTTGATAAGTATGTGTATTAGAGAACTTGTCAGTGATATGTATGAAGAGTAGCCACTAAATACATGAATATGCATTATGCCATTATTAACAAAAGTAAAAATGTATAAGCAAATGAAATATGTATCAATATACAAATGGTAAACCATGAAAATATTAAGCAGGAGTTTCAAGATATATGATTGATTTGTAATAACAACTATAAAAACTGCCTGTATTATATATCTTTAAGTGAAAAATCAAGCTACAGAATATTTACAGGACAATCAGGTAGTTTTATCAATGTTTAAAAAAAAAAAAACAAACAATAAAGATTGAAATTAGATTACTGGCTGCCAGGGATTGAAGAGAGTGGAAAATGGCATTGATACAAATGTTTTAGAGTTAGAAAGTAGTGAGGGTTGCAATAACTTTATGAATATATCAATAATGAGTAAACTGCGTGCTTCTCCAAGAGTAAAGATTATGGTATGTAAACTCTTTCTTAATAAAAGCAAAAATCAAATCCCAGTATTTGTGTATGTGTTTGGAGGGAGAAGGGTGGGGGTTACAGGAGACATTTACTTTATCTACAACTGTTCTCTCCAAACCTAGAGTCCTCCTGGGCTGAGATTCAACAGGAAATAACCTTAGAGAAATAGTCATGATATATGCTCATGAAGTGCACAGCGTCCTGGGGACCCAAAGGATGCCCCTGGAAGCAGTGCTTGAAGCTATAAATACTAATTATTTTTTATGTTAGGTTCCAGTCTTTGGAGATGAATTCTCGTTGCAAGAGGAACCAAAGAAATCCAACTTAATAAAATCAACCAGCACTGGAACTTAATGTTGAAGGTATCTACATAGGCTTTATCAATCTTTAACACACTTTTAAAAATAGACTCCTACTTGGTGAGATGCTCCAGGTAAATCTCAGCACATGATACTTTATCAACAGTCCTTTTAAGGAGGGTAATGTTTTGGGCTATACTAAAAATGATTTTGCTTTCTAAAATACAAGTTTCTTAATTGCATTAGCTTTGAGGTGATGCTTTACAACACTGTGTATGATTTACGGGTATAGGTTCTCACCTCTTCAAATGTCAACAACACCCACCACCAAAGCACCCATAATACTCCACCTTAGTCCATTGGGCTCCTTCTTCCTTTACTTCCCCCCCCCCACCCTTGGTAACTTCAGTACCATGATACCAAAGGTTTGTTCTAATTGAGTTCTGTCTGCTTCTTTGTTTTTCCCCCTCTATATCCCACCTGAGTGAAATCATCTGGTATTTATCTTTCTCCTTCTGATTTATTTTACTTAGCATAATGTCCTCCAGTTCCTTCCATCCATGTTGTTGCAAGTGGCAAGATTTTGTGATTTTTTCACTGAGTAGCATTCCACTGTAGCAATGCATATTCCCTATCTTCTTGTGTTGTTGTTGTTTTGTCTAAAGGACAGGTTTATCAGAAGAAAGAAAGAAAAACAGAGGCACCTGCATAGTCACATGTGGGCAGGAGAGCTCACGCCTTCTCCTCTTAACCTACTCATCTGTCACTGAGTATTTAGCTTGTTTCTACGACTTGGCTATTATGATTAGTGCTGCAGTGAACATAGACGTGCATCTATCCCTTTGAATATTATTGTTTTCCTATCTAGGAGTGGAATTGATGGATCATATAGAAGACCTATTTTTTAATATTTTAAGAAAGCTCTGTATTGTTTTCCATGAGGCCTTGAGTACTTCATATCCCCACTCACAGTCTGAGGGTTCCATTTTCTCCACACCTCACCAATACTTGAAATTTCTTGTCTTTTTGATATTGGACATTCCGCAAGCCTGAGGAGGCATCTCATTGTGATTTTGATTTGCATTACACTGATGATAACTGATGATGAACATTATTTATTTGGTCAACTATATGTCTTCTTTTAAGAAGTGTCTTTTTAGATCTTCTGCTCAATGTTTAAGTTATTTGTTTTGTGTTGAATTGTTTTAGTTCTTTGTTGATATTGGGTAGTATTTCTTTGTCAGATATATGATATGGCAATATCTTTTCCATTTCATTTTAATGATTATTTGCTTTGCTATGTAGAAGTGTTTAATATAATATAGTCCCATTTGTTTATTTTTTGGTTTTGTTTTCCTTGTCACTGTAGTCCCCAAAGACATGAATAAAACCAATATCAGAGAGTGTGCCATGTTTCATTCCATATATGTTACAGTTTCAGGTCTTCTATCCACCTTTTTAATCCATTTTGATCCATTACTGTTGGTATGATGTATAAGATAGTGGTCTATTTTCATTCTTTAGCATGTGGCTATTCAGTTTTCCCAACACCATTTGTTAAAGAGACTTTCCTTTCTCCATTGTAAACTCTCAACTTCTTTGTAAATAAATAACTATCCAAATAAGTGTGAGTTTCTTTCTGGTATCTCAATTCTATTTCATTAATCTGCATGTCTATTTTTTAAAGATTTATTTATTCATGCATACAAGAGCTGGGGTACAGGCCAGAGGTATGGGTGTGAGAGGATTCACCAGAGACAGAGTGGGGAACAGAACAGGCAGATTGAAGTACACTGCTGAGGGGAGCAGCAGGTGAGGCAGAAGATGTCTGCTGTGCCCTGTAGGTTGCTCCCTAGCTGGCCGGGAATCAAACTCGTGCTGCAGAGGTTGCAGATTACTTCATAGGTTGTATCTCAACCCCTGCACCACTAGGAGGCCCCTGTGTATCTATTTTTAGTCCAACATCATACTGTTTTAATTTCTATAGTTTTGTAGTATAGCTTGAGCCTAGGAGTATGACTTCTATTCTTCATTTTTGTCCGACTCACTCTAGCTATTTGAGGTCTTTTGTGTTTCATGTAAATTTCAGCAATGTTTGCTGTACTTCTTTGAAGTATTCCATTGTAAAATACAATTTTTAATAATGTATATAATAGATCCTAAGTAATGGGTTATAAATCAAAAATAATTTTTATGACTATGGTGTTCACTGATTAAGATAGCGGTTGATATAGGAAGAGCCATCTAAGTGGAAAGATGTGTGTGTGTGTGTGTGTGTGTGTGTTTTCTGTATTTACGTATGGCTATTTGTTATTTACCTCTGGTGACCTGAGCTATAAATGATGTAAAATCAGTTGTTTCTAGATCATACTGGGAAATAATGTAAACAATAGTATACAGATTCTGATACATATTCATTTCCCACCTATACCAACATCAACCATAGAACTTGGGGCTTCACTGTCCTCTAGAAATTAGAGCCCCCTCGCTCTGTATTGTCCAGTTATATTAGATACCTCCATATCTGAGTGTCATTTAGAAACAGCCTCCAGGAAAGGAACCATGAACAAAAGATCCACTCTCTCCAAAACTGTGGAGATTTTCAAATCTGCTTTTCAATAGAAAACACTCTGGCCTCTGGGGCAAAAGCAATAGACTTTGTCTTTTAGTACAAAGCCTCCAAAGAAATTTTAGTTATGGCCCTGGAAATGGCAGCTTTGACTATTTATGTTATGTGATGCTATGCTATGTCATGTTATATAAGATATATATGCATGCACTTCCCCAGTATATTATGAAATGAAAAAATAGATGTTTGAAACCAACCTGATTATTTATTTACTATCAAAAATACTTGGCACTCTGTCTTATTATTTCTTATGCTAAATTCACTATTCAAGGTTCAAAACAAGTTATTTGGTACCTGAAGAATATGTGGCTCCTTAATGTATCCATATGTGTACTGAGCGACTAGCAATCAGCTCTCTGATTTATTCTAATTCTTACTTCTACCAAATAATAGACATATTTAATAATTATGGTAGAAATGACCAAAGGAATAGACTACTTACTGTAGAACACTTAAAGATCATAAACATAAAACTGGACGATTGAAAACCATTAACATCTTAAAGTGATTAGAGTAACTATTTTCAATAATGGTATTACGTATTTTAATCTTTATATAGTGATCCAGACAGGAAATGTTTAAAATGATTTATGGACTATAAACACTGAGAATTTACATGATTTTTTTCTAACTTACTTTATAGAATATCTAAGTCTGAATGTTTCCCTACTTTTTTTATTCTACTTTGTAGAAGAACTTTACGTCTAATATGAATATTTCTCCATATAATGTCAAATTTAAATAAAAATGCCTTACAAAATTTATTATGGGCCACAATTTCACCAGGGATTTACAATTATGCCACCTGATCTACCTACTTATTATGATTTAAGACTGATGTTTATAAAAAAAAAAGTCAAGTTTTGTTATTCTAAAGGGGCCTTCTAGAACAGAAAGGAGTTTTTGGTTCCCATCACTGACTTATTTTAAATAGCACTCCTTCATTTTTATTACAATACCAGCAAAAAATCACACTGTACCTAGCTTAAGGGTTGGATAAAGAACATGTACTCTGAAGACACTGACTTTTTTAGGATGACTAATTAGCTATTTCCATTGTTACATGAATTAGAACTTATAACAAAGAAAAGGAAATGAAAGGTTGGAAGATTTTTTTGTTATTTTGTTGATGTTTTACTATTAAAAGCCCTGTCAAGTTCTCCTTTATAATTTTTATAATTTTTCAGGAATATTATTTCTGTTTTAATTTTATTGCAGAATTAATTGATCTAAGGAGGAGGCAACTAAAAAGCCTCCTGTTATTTAAGTTTAGGGTGTGGGAGTAGGCGGGTAAGTAGGCTTTGGGGCAATATTGGTGATTATTCCAGCTTTATTTGACAAGAAAATTATAAGATTAGCATACATACAACAATTACTTGTACTATCACATATCTTATATTTTCTTTCTCTCCCATGCTTATGGCACAAAACAAAAGGAGCATTTAGCTAAATGGAGATAATTAAGATCATTAAGAATTATGGAGTCAGAACAATTTATTTTCCTGTTTGTCATTTGAAAATAAACAATATCCCCATTGGTTTAAAATAAAAATCTTTGCTCTGTAACTGAACCTTTCCAAAATAGAATTTTGAGAGTATTCAAGGGCCCTGGGATACATTTTCCAAGCTGCTTCACTGGATGAACTTGACCTTCTAGGCAAGATTCTTATATTTGTTCCTGTAGAGAAAAGGAATATGAGCATTTTTCTTGCTGTTTCCTTTATATAACATTTGAGTGACCCGAGGCGATGTAGTTTATTCTCCCTTCTCTTAAGACAAGCTCCTTTTTCTGTTTCCTTTTAAGTAAAAACGTAAAGGTCAGGTTATCATTTCACAAAATGTTCCATTCTGCTGAGGCAATTCTAGCTTCTCTCACCATAATATGCTTTCACTAATTATTTCATAACTCATTTAAATGGGAGGCATTCTGGAGGGAAATCCATTGAAACAACTCCTCAAGTAACTAATTATTTTTTTTAAACACAGGGGAATTTTAATTATAATGCCTGTGTTATTTAAAAGCAGAGTGCGACAATTTGCATCTTGAAACATCTATTGTAACAGGGAAGAAAAAAAATGTGTTCCTGAATGAAATAACAACTCAAGTAAATGCAATTTAGTTGGCCTTTTATTTTCTTGATTTTCAAGAAACAAACAAAAAAAAATGCAAACTTGGCCTGAATTATAAAGCCACTAACAAAGATAAAAGATAACTAAAACCCTTCCTCTAAAAGGGCTATTTATAAATTTATTTTAAAAATTACATACTCTCTATATTTCAGGAGAGATTTATCATGTGTCACTATTTAATGTAAAGGTAAAGGCAATGATGGCAAAAATCTTTTCATGTTAGAAGAAAACATCTAAATCATAGTTTTCCCATAGAGTTGATATTCTCAAGGAACTAAGAATAAACAAAATCAAATTACAATAGTGTTATTATTACCAATTTTCCCTTCTTGCATATATTGGAGAATTTTATTGATTAAAAATAAACAACTAACTGGGTGGGAAACTAACTGTTCACATGGTCACTAAATCTAGTCCTTAAATTGAGAGGCAAAGTGATGAATAAATAGACTAGGTAGGAGGCCACCGTAAGAACTCACAGTTGTGAGTTCTGGTCTCTGTAGAAAGTCACTGTTTCTTTCACTTTGTTCTTGATGTGTCAGTGTGGATATCTAATCATAGGACATTTTTGAGAATTACGAGGCAATACATATGAACATATTTTGCAAAGAGCAAACTGTTATGAAAAGAAAAAAATATAGCAAGTTGGCTTTTAACTAATGAAAAGAAAAAACAGCATGGCTTTAATAATGAATGAGAGCCTTCTCCAAGAAGTTCAGAACAAGCTTTCCTAGCACATGTCACTTTGGCATGTGGATTAATTTAAGATGAGATCATTTGAGGTCATGCAAGCTCATGACACAATTTTACCATTTCCTTAATGACCCAGAAGAATGAAAAATCCTAATACCCACAATTAAGATTTTTACCAGAAATAATCTTTCTAAGGGGAAAACCTACCCATATGACAGGGTAGACATCTAAGTACAGAATATCTGGTGTTTTTCTTAATCCCTCTCTCCTCATCAGATGAGTCCCTCTCATCTCTCTCCTTGAAGTTCCAGGCCCCTGCCCCATTCCAAAAGCTCAGAATGGATACCCTCAGTGCGCCCCACTGGCTTTAGAATCTATGTCTGTGTAGAATCTCCTCTGTACAGTTGAAGTTAAATTTGACATTTCTCTTACCAATCAGTCTGATATTAATATGATTAATCAACCAAAAGGTAGTAGGGAAATTGTTCTCTGCCTTAGAAGGTTTTATAGGACTAGATTCTATTTATAAGTCTTCATAACCTTAGGAAGTAAGTTACCTTTATATTTATTTTATAGAAGAGAAACTAGAAGTTCAAAGAGCTGGCAATGTCTGGAGGATAGAGATGTGTTTGGTCAAATGTGAGCTCACCTTGATGCTATGGGTTATGAAGAAATGAGGAACTGGCACATGTCTTTCTTTTTTAAGTAGCATATGACTATTTCACTGTTATCCATCTTCTAATTTGTAAGTCTTCACTAGTTAATGTGTAGACTACTGAAATATTAAGGAAATCATTCCAATTCAGTCCATCAAAGGTATGTTTACAAAGGCACACAAGCAGGTAAGTTTAACTAGTACTATCAAGTTCAATAAAAAAGGAGAAAAAGTTCTTCTGCCCATTTCTTGACAGTATTGTTTCCCTTGTTTTTATTGAGGCAATCGGTGGGTTGTCTCTCTGTTTTGGTTAATGTCTCCTGCTGTACAGAAGCTTTTTAGTTTGATGTCATCCCAGGTGTTTATCTTTTTCTTGACTTTCTTTGCTTTGGGTGATGAGTCTTTAAAGATGTTACTGAGATGTATGCTCTGTAGTATTTTACCTATATATTTTTCTATATATTTTATGGTTTCAGGTCTTATGTCCAGGTCTTTTATCCATTTTGAGTTGATTTTTGTGCATGGAGAGAGTAGTCTAGTTTCATTTTTTGGATATGGTGGTCCAGTTTTCCCAGCACCATTTATTGAACAAACTGTCCTGGCTCTATTTGCTCCTTTGTCAAAAATTAGTTGTCCATATAAGTGTGGCTATACTTCTGGGCTCTCTATTCAGTTCCATTGGTCTGTGTGTCTGTTTTTGTTACAATACCAAACTGTTTTAATTATTATGGCTTTATAGTATAGCTAACTTAAAAGACATTTCTCCAAAGAGGAAATGCAAATGACCAACAGGCATATGAAAAAATGTTCAACATCCCTGATAATAAGGGAAATACAAATCAAAACCACACTGAGATACCACCTTACACCAGTAAGAATGGCACATATTTAAAAAACTAGTTACAACAAATGTTGGCGAGGATGTGATGAAAAAGGAACTCTTCTAAATTGCTGGTGGGAGTGCAAACTGGTCCAACCACTGTGGAAAGCTGTCTGGAGTTTCCTCAGTCTACTAAAAATGGAGCTACCATATGATCCAGCAATTCCACTCCTTGGGATCTACCCTAAGGACATAAAAACAGTGATTCAAAAGAACACCTGGTCCCCTATGTTTACTGCAGCACTATTTACAATATGTAAAACCTGGAAACAACCCAAATGCCCAAAGATAGATGATTGGATCAAGAAGATGTGGCATATATACACAATGGAATATCATTCAGCAATCACAAAGATAAACTCATGCCATTTGCAGCAACGTGGGTGGAGCTAGAAGGAATTATGCTCAGTGAAATAAGCCAGAAGGAAAAAGAAAAATACTGGATGGTTTCACTTACAGCAGGAATATAGGGGAACCAAACAAGACATCGGTGTTAAAAAAATAGTAACAGTACAAAACACAACAAAGCAAAAACAGACAATTATAAATCAGAGACATCCTGCAGGGGAGGAGGAGGGAGGGAGGGAGGAGCACAGGGGACTAAGATAATGGCGCACAGGTGCACTGGGGGAGGAAATTCCTTAGGGACGACACCTGAGGGGGTGGGGTGAAACAAATATTTTTTAAAAATGAACAACAATGTAAAAAAAAATTAAAAATAAGGAGAAAAAGGAATGGAGGAGGCAGAAGGGAACAATGACTTAAAACTTTCCATGTATGGCATAAATCGCCTCGTCTTCACTAGTAAAACAAAAGTCTATGAACAACTACTAAATATACCTGATGATTTGCTTCTAGAGAGTGGAGAGGGTGGTAGGTGAACCATTATAAGTTCGACTCTAGGGCCTCCCCTAGTGGCACAGCGGTTGAGCGCCGGGCTGTGAGGCTGCCCGCAGCCTCTGCAGTGCCGGTTCGTTTCCCCACCCCGTCGCAGGCAAGGGTCCCACAAAAAAAAAAAAAAAAAAAAAAAAAAAAAGTTTGACTCTATTTCTGTCTTTAAGAGAGGCTAGATAAAGGTATATACAGGGAAATACTGTACTATTTTAGATTAGCACTAATCAGATGCAAACTAAACCCCCACATTTCAGCCAGTACTGGCCAGGTTGCTTTGAAATGGACACTTAGGAGCCCAGGCAATCCTTATCCACCAAACTCGCAACCATCAGGAATGCCAATAGCACCTGTTACACTGAGACTTTTAACAAGTTGTTGAATGGGAGGGTCATTCTTTGTCTTTCCTACTCTGTCCTTCTCCGCTTAAGTGTGCTCTAAGGGTTTAAAGAGCACTTGAGAAGCCCCTAGAAAACAGTATGTGAACAGTGCATGGCAAGACCATTACATAGGTGATTACTGATTAAAGACAGATTTCACTGGCCACATTTCTTTTTATCAAAAGACACTTTGAGAAATCAAAAATGGAAGAGGGACATTATTTTAAATGGGCTCTGCATGGCACCTGGACCCCAAGAACAGATTTTTTTTTTTGCCCAAGAAAAGCTGACTGTTACCTTTTAGTGGTGACTGCTTTATTGACTGCTAATGCTTTAAAAATGAGATTAAATCAGGCCCATGGTCTTTATTACAAGGAAGATATATGCCCCTCGTGTATTCCAGCGGTTTGGCAATCTTAACCTCAGCAGACATAACATTGATGTATGCTGTGTTGCCAAACGGCATGGTAAGTGTTTAAAATGCTGTGAACAGCCTTATTGCCTTGAAATGATACAATCTAATATTAGATTGTAACTCAGTGACTGAATCTGCCAGTCTATCCTTGTACAGAATATGAAAGTCGAAGCCACTTTATTTTAATATCTCACAGGAAAGGGATCATTCTTCATTTCACCACTAAAAACAGAACAGGCAAAAGTGAATCTAGATGGCAGGAAAACTGAAGTCACAACAGACCAGGCCATTTTCATTAACAGCACACATACATCGGTCTTTTGGAACAGGGCATCAAAAAGTTAGCCAAATTCATTCAAATTGGTACTGTGAGTGACAGATGGGTGGAGTCGAGAGTCCAGGAATTCTCTAATGAGAAAAAAAAATAAATAAAAATGCACCCTTTCTACTCCATATGGAACATTCCAGAAAAACAGCTTTTACCTCAGCCCAGTTCCCTTTGTTCCTTTTAATCAATCAAAATTGACATAGAGACTTTCAGTTCTCATAGAACACTTTATGTTCATCAATCAAATTCCAGACACCCATCACTCAAAGGTCCTGGAGGCTTCTAGCCTTGTTTCATGATCAAGATGCCACCTCATGTGTCTCCAGAGTAAAGGGAACGTTCTGCATCTGTGCTGCAGTGGGGCAATACTAGTGGTGGGCGGGGCGGTGGGGTGATTAACCCTCCCAGGGGTGGAATGGAGTGGCTTCTCAGAATAAGGACTTTCTGGTGCTACAATAAGGCAAGTCTAGGTTAAACCAGGATGGATGGTCACTGTACCTCCAGGTGAAAACATAGCTCACAAGGACATTACATTGTTTACAATACATTATGGTCGAAATGATTAAGAGAATCCTTTGAGGAAAAAGACGCCCCAAGAGTGGCATGACACTAATCTTATTGCACATCTATGAAATCTTCTGACACCACCACCTGATAAAACCACCGCTTTTTCAACTTTGTTGCACTTTCATTAGAAAATGAAAGGTTGGGCCTCCCCGGTGGCGCAGCGGTTGAGCGCTGGGTTGCGAAGCTGCCCGCAGCCTCTGCGGCGATGGTTCGATCCCCGGCTGCTCCCCGGCCACCAGAGGAGGGTCCCACATGGCGTGCAGACCTCTCCTGCCGCCCGCTGCTCCCCTCAGCCGTGTCCTTCGGTCCTTCTGCCTGCTCTGCTCCCCGCTCTGGCTCTGGTGAATTCTCTCACCCTCCCACGCTTCTGATTGTACCCAGTGCATGTATAAACAAAAAACAACCAACCAAATAAATAAATAAATAAATAAACATGCCTCTATAAAAAAAAAAAAAAAAAGAAAATGAAAGGTTGCCCCTCCCTGTTGTCCTAGAAAATGAGTCCTCAGTCTCATCACACTTCCAAGATATAGACTGAATGAGACTTTGGAAACACATTTGAAGCAATTAAATATAGGCTCTTGGTTTTTTCTCAGACCTAAAGGTTAAGTTTGAAAGCAGCTCTGCAACATGTATTTGAAGGTGTAAATTTATTTTAGGTTGGATCCATTTGCCTTGTTTAGTGTCCCAGATCAAAATTACACACGTTCACACACACGCACGGATGCACGCACATACATGCACACGTGCGCGCATGCACACACACACACCAAAGTTCAATCCTTAGACAATCATTATAGAGAAGAATTTGATTCTTCTCCCTCAGGCTTATTTAACACTGTTGGACCCAAATAATTATGGAATTCCTCTTTACCCAAAATAAGTGGAGCAGAAATAGCAATATCAACAGATAACACAAATATTCAAAAACACTGTTTTTTCAGGGTCTACACCGCTTTAAAATATCCAGATAACAATAAATTGTTTATCTTACTGTTATTAAAACCAGCACATTACCAAAAATTAAGATTTTTAGAAGCACTAATGAAAACATTTGAAAGCATTTGGACATCTCGATGTTGTAGGTCAAATCATTACAACTAAAATAAAATTTACTGTTGTGAAGTAAAAATATATATATATATATATATATATATACAAAATGACAGCATTATTAAGCTAAAAATGGAATTAATTTGGAAATTATTTTCCAATTATTTCTTACCATCCGTGGTAAGAAATGGATAGTCCTTCCTTAGACATAAACAGTAGATCAACTTAAGCTAGACTTAGTTTTAAAAACCTCATCATTCTGTTTAATTGTTGAGATCCTTCTGTTACTTCCCACGCTCATTTTAGGAGAAAAGTCAATTAAACCATGAAGGAATAAACATATATTTTATATATACATATAGATACAGATAGATTCATTTTTCTTAAAAAATGTATATTCTTATACATTTATATTCTGTAAACATTATTTCCTTATCCTCACAAAGGAGCAAGAGGAAATGGAGAAGAGAAGAAAGCAGAATATGGACTTACCTGCCACTGCAACTTTTGCTGTCCGACTAATAATGGACCCAGAATCTCCTAAAGATGCCTCACATTGGTAAAGTCCCTCATCTGGCTTATGGTGCCTGGAGTGAAGTATGTTCTGTATCAGCAGAGATCCATTTGGAAGTTGCTGCTTCCTTTCATCCATCCCCAAGGCTAAGTGGATGCCATCTTTTTTCCACGTGATGACTGGGATTCCTCGGTCAGACTCAGCGGAGCAGTTCAGGAGGACGTTTCCTCCACGCATGGTGACAGCATCAGAAGGTTCTGACAGGAAGTGCAGTGATGTGAAAGCCTTAATCTGGAAACCTAGAAAAGGGACAAAGGAAACATCGTCACTTACTCAAATAAGTCTCAGAGTTGAAATTCCCTGCCTTTTTCAAAAGAACTGGGGCTTTGATAAATATTCAAGAGTCAAAGAAGCTTAAAATGAAGTATATTGCGTAAAAGAAGTAAAAAAGCATAATTAATGAAACAATTAACCTAAAGCAATACTATGATAAATTAAGAAATCATACAAATATAGTCATTATTTCTAGTCATATAGTAACTTTTATATATAGTCACAGTCATTATCACATATCAATGAATACTTGAAATTTAGAGGAAAAAACTAATATTAAAAAAATAAAAAACTAGATATTTTAAAGTAGCAATGGTTCATAGCGGAGTACCTAAGATTTGAGAGACTATTTCTATCTTTGCATTCTGATTATAGTATCCATTAAAATTTTTAAAAATAGGCAGTGTTTCATGAACAACAACAAAAGTCAACCAAGAACAGAGAAGGAAAATTTATTTAGAACAAAGCTCAACTGGGTTTTATAAAGTAGGTGAGAAATCCCATTGCAAAAGCAAGTCAGTAAAGTTTCTACTTAAAATCACAATTTCCTGATGTGTCTTAATTTCCACCCAAATGTTGTTCATGAGCCAGGGACTCTATGTGAATATTATAGTTGTATTTTCCTCCATAAACATAAACGAACAGAAGAAATCAACAGGAGGAACAGAAAGTCATTTAAGAATCCTGAGGGGATGAGTCAAGTATAATTAGCTAAAGTATATTCTTTTTGAGGCTGGTAGAATGTTTGGCTGTTGAATCAAAAACTTTGAAGAGGTCTCCAGAGGTCATTGGGTTCACCTTTGCTCAGACAGGTATTTACCTAAATCATTCAAGTCAAATTACTTTCAATTCCATTTTTAATGATCTCTGGGGCTAGAGATTCTGCAAAGTCCCCTGGCATCTTGTTTTCAATATTTGATCTTCTTAGAGTCTAACTGAATTTTCTTGTTACCATGTAATTCCATTTTCTCCTGAATCACCTTGTAAAAAAAAATGCATAGAAGATGGGCATTTCTTTGTGAGAGCCCTTAATTCTCTCTCTCTTTTTTTTTTTTTTTTTTTAAGATTTATTTATTTATTTATACAAGCACTGGGCACAGTCAGAAGCGCAGAAAGGTGAGAGAATTCACCAGAGCCAGATCAGGGAGCAGAACAGGCAGATTGGTGAAATACACTGCTGAGGAGAGCAGCGGGCACGGCAGGAGAGGTCTGCCGCACCATGTGGAACCCTTGCTGGTGGCTGGGGATTGAACCGGCACTGTAGAGGCTGAAGGCAGTTTCACAGCCCAGCGCTCAACTGCTGCACCACCAGGGGAGGCCTGAGCCTTTCATTCTCTTGAAGCAACATTTAATTTCTTTAAAACTACCCCCCAGACAATGTTTTCCTCTTTATTTTTCTCAGAATAACAAACCAACTTTATTAACTTTCTTAATTTTTTTGTAATAGGAATAATTTTTGTTGTACTTTGTGAAAATTTTCCAGTTTTCTATCATTTAAAAGGCAGGCATCAAAATTGCTTACAATTAATATTCTCATAAAGACTTATTACAACTACCTCCAAAGGACAGAATTATTCCTAGTTTTTTTATATCCCACTTTTCAGTGAAAATAAGCTAAACAGCTTCTCATTGTGGTCCATGATTTTATAGGCCACCCCCTATTTTTCTAATTCTTACATTTGGAATTGGTTACTTTGCTCTTTTCTCTTGAACTGTGCCTGATAAACAGTATCATTCATTCTCACATACTCACTTCACATTCAACTAAGTTATAGAGTAAAAGTAAGAAGCTCGAACTTTGTTCATTAAAGTAAATTGTAAAGTTGGAATGACCATTAAAATTTACCACAAATGATACCATAAAGACCCCGAAAGATACATCCTGGCCCTCTCACTGCCCAACTTGCTCCTCATCCTCATTGATTTTTTTATTTTAAACAAACTAACTATAGCATCACCCACTCTTTCTTTGGAAAGCAAACTGGGAGTCCAGCTCTTAGATCTTGGTCCTGACTGGATCAAGAAGATGTGGTATATATACATAATGAAATATTATTCAGCAATCAAAAAGATAAACTTATGCCATTTGCAGCAACGTGGATGGAGCTAGAAGGAATTACGCTCAGTGAAAAAAGCCAGAAGGAAAAAGAAAAAAATATTGGATGGTTTCACTTGTAACAGGAATATAGGGGAACCAAATAAGATATCAGTGTAAAAAAAAAGGTAACAACAGTACAAAACACAAAGAAGCAAAAACAGACAATTATGAATCAGAGACATGCTGTGGGGGGGGGGAGGGAGTGAGGAGAGCAGGAGACTGTGGTGATAGTGCACGGGTGCCTTGGGGAGGGAAATCCTATTGGGACTCAACCTGAGGGGGTGGTGAGAAGCAAATATTGTTTAAAAAAACATAAAATTTAAAAAAAAGACCTGTAACTGAAAGGAGTCTTTTAAGTCCTCAAAACCTCAGTTTCCTCATCTATGAAAAGAAGGACTTGAATCAGATGATCTCTAATTTTTACATTCAATTAGGAAATTTACATACTAGGCTGAGATAAGAGCATCCATTAAATGAATCCAGCTCTAAACTCAGTGAGATATGACTGATATTGCTATAAATGCCTCTCCTCTGTCAATGTCCTCCTTTGCAAGAAAAGAAACACATACTAGTAAACACCCAGCTTGAGATATGCCAAGGATGTGAAAGCAGAAAGTTTGAATGTCCTTGAATGTCAAGATATTTCACTAGGGTGTTACCTGCAATTTCCACATGAGTAGCATTAACAAGGTAGAAATAAATTTAGAATTCAAGATCAGGCAACTAGAGTAAAAAGTATTTCTTGCTTTTTTTGCTCTTCTTGGGGCCTATATTTTAAACAACAACCTCAGGATGAACACTTATTTATGTCACCAAACACATCATACATTTAATGCCATTGTTTATGACAATATGTTGATGAGCATATGTGCCCATTATCACAAACAAATAATCCACTTAATCTGAAACAAGAAGGCTATGGCAGTTTTCAGTGCTATGAGTACATAATTTAGGAAAGTTAAAGATAACTTTTCTTCAGTACAATTACCTTTGAGTTTGCTGGCAATCTGAGCTTTTGTACTCCTTGTAACAATTACATCTTGAACACATGGCTCTGGGATAAAGGTAACTCACTGCTCTAAGTAACCTGAATTAGCTACTTCATTTTCAGAAATGATGGATCCTAGAAAACATTGTCTGTTGAGATATAATAGATATGTCTCCTAGAATGTCCCTTTTGACATTTCAGTCCATATGGGCATAAGGTGCCCTACTCCTTGGATAGTTCAACCAGGCTTAAGAAATATCCCACTAATACAGGACACTGACATCAATTTAGGCTACCTCCTCCCTCTTAGAGTACTTATCTGTTCCCATCAGAGGCATTTTGTTTACCAGTATATTATAACTTAATATGAACTAATTAGCAAATTTTCTTCATCTAAGAATCAGTCTGAAATTAACTACACAGATTCAACACACGAGGAGAGGAAGACAGAGATGATAAAACTGAAATAAACAAAGTGGAGGCTGTTTCTCAAAAGTTGTGGCTGGAATTTGGGCAGAGTTTGGTGAGTGTACAAATCTTCTTGGAAATGAGTGAAATAGTTAGAAAGCAATAGGGAAAGCATTTGAACAATCAAAACAAAACTATCATTTCATAATTTGACAGAAGACTGTATACCAGAATGGCAATGGTGGGCATCTCAGACAGAAGAAAGCCAACTGGAGGCTTTGTTTTGTTTCAGCATGGTTTTATTTTTAAGACACAGGTGATGATTCTGCTGAGCCCCCAACTAGGAACATGTCCCATCCTTACTTCATAAAAGAGGCAATCCTTTGGGCCCTGCTTAAAATTACTTAAAGCAATTGCATTCTGGAGAGATATAGTTGAGAGTACCAAAATCCCATCCATTAAGAAATTTGTGCAACTGAATCTTACACCAGAGTTCTTTTTTTTTTTTTAAGATTTATTTATTTATGCATACAAGAGCTAGGTTATAGGTCAGAGGTGTGGGGGGTGAAAGAGTCATCAAAGACAGAGTGGGGAACAGAACAGGCAGATTTAAATACCTAAGAATGAGTGGATCAACAGTCCTCTCTCCCTCCAAATGTTTTAGGGAGGCTTTAGCTAAACAATATATTTTTATTTGTGCTAGTGTGAGAAAAAGTGAAAACAAGTATTATAGTGTCATTGAACATCATTCCTTTTTTTCAAAAACTTTTTCTAAAAAAAATAGAAGCTAGGGCCTCCCCTGGTGGTGCAGCAGTTGAGTGCTGGGTTGTGAGGCTGCCTGCAGCGTCTGCAGCACCAGTTCGACCCCTGGCCACCAGCAAGGGTCCCACCAAAAAAAAAAAAAAAAATAGAAGCTGACAAGTAAATACCAATATAGCAAAACCTTCGATTTCTGCAGAAGGATATGTAGAAAGGCCTCTTCTTTGAGGGGCGGTAACAAGGAGAAATATTAACATATATTTGCTTTAGTTTTGTCAGATGTAAATAAGCGCCAAAGGTATTACTGCTAGGGATATCCTAAGTATATATTAATTGAGTATCTAAAGAAAAGATCCTTAATATCCTTTAGGAACTCACCAAAAAGACTAAACAAATAGTAAAAATGTTTCTGTGCATTTAACTTCCTTTGTGCTTGTTCTCCTTAACAGATCCTCGTTAATTCCAAAGATCATTCAGCCACAGAGGCAGACAAACTTGGAATGGGTTTTTTTTTAAGGTATGACATTTTATCTACATATGAAACATTGTTAAGTGTGAAAAATAATTCCCCATGGAGTCAGAAATTCCCTTCCAAGTCCAAGATGTAAAAGCCTCTGGTTAAAGCATTAAGAGCTAAAAATGAAATATATGAAAAGTAGCATGGAAGTAAAAGAAGTTCCTGAAAACATTTTAAGATTACAAAAAGTGATACAAATCCCCATAGAACCTGCTATGCATAATTTTATCTCTTTCAAATTACAAATACTTAGGGATGCTTGGAGATTCTGAGTCCCCCAAATTCTTAATAATCAACCTAGAAAACTGCCATCATTATCTCTTCTTAGAAATAAATGCCACTGCATCTGCTTCTCTTCTGTTAAGATAGAGATATCTATTGAAGGTAATTAAAATTATCCCTTGAATGATTGAATATAATCTATTTTTAATTCATCAAACATCAATTACATGTGCAATTTTAATTCTGGACTTCAGCCCTAGCAAAAGCTTACAAAGCTTGTGAGGCTATGTGATGGAGTGGGGATTTAACAAAACAAAACAAAATAAAACAAAAAGAAAAACATGAATTAATAGAATGCCTGACTGTATGAAAACTTTTGTGGGTTTAGCACAGCAGAGTATAAATTCTGAAAAGTATTTCTGAATCTATGGTCTCTGAACTAGCAAAAACACCTCCACCTGAAAACTTGTTGGAAATGTTGTCTCATGTCCAGGCCAGACTTACCCATTCGGAAGCGCTGGAGACATAGCTCCATACTCTTTGCTTTGAGAAGCTTTCCACGGGTATTCTATAATCCAAAGGGATTCTGTGAAGCTTGTGAACCACTCCTCCGAAACATCTGATGACCTGCTCACCCATAATCCTGCTCACCTTGTACAAGAGCTGGGGGTCCTTTGTGTTCTTTGGACTGTCATGTTACAATTTTACATATTTGCAGTTTGGGTCAGCTGTTTTTTGCTAAATAGGGAGAGGAAGTTATGGGAATGATACAAGTTGGTGAAAAGTCAAACACCTTTTTGACATATATGGTATTAATATTTATTGTACATTTCTGTGAAAGACTGAAGAAATGTGGGCATGAACCAAGAAAGATAGTTATTGTGGACAATAGTAATCTTTCCTTTATTATAACCTGTACTATATTTGGGCACCAAGTGCCCATACTGTATTAAGCAAAATAAAAATTCCACAATCAACTGAAATTTTAGAATGCTTGTTGGGATATTCTTGGTTCTTGGCACAAGGAGTCAAATGATTTCTTTAAATCAGCTCTTTCCAAAGAAGAAAGAGTATTTTCAGACTGCATTTATCTCATTACAATTTAGCTCTACAATATAATTGTAATCTTTTGAAATATTGGAACTCTAGACACTTGCCAGGCTAATTTGACCCTCAGACTAGTTTAGTCTCCAGATAGGCAAAACAGTAATATACCTATAGTGCGACAGTGTGGGGGTGTATTTTCTGTGTTTCATGTTAATGAAAGACTTTAACTATAGCCAAATCAAGAAAGTGTGTGTCAGCTAAGAAGCAATGATTCCTGGCGTTCTATGAAGTATTGGTGGCTTTTTTTTTTCTACTCTTCAAAAATACATAATTTCAAAAATTGTCTGAAGATATATCTTTAAAAAATTGCATGCAATCCAGTCCTTGCTAGAGACTATTATATTATGAAGGTGGTTTAATTTCAAGATGAGTTTCATATTTACTAACAAATAGAAATAAAAAAGAATTAGGTTTTGCTGAATTTATTAAAATGAATGTAAACACTACAAGGTAGACTAGCCAAGGTGAACCACGGTTGTCATGAGAATGTGTTAAGTATCATTAAAATGTAAGGAAGCTTGGGCCTCCCCAGTGGCGCAGCAGGTTGAGTACAGTGCTGTGAAGCTGTCCGCAGCCTCTGCAGCACGGGTTCGATTACTGGCTGGCCAGGGAGAAACCCACATGGTGCAGCAGACCTTTCCCCTGCCTCGCCTGCTGCTCCCCTCAGCAGTGTATTTCAGTCAGTCTGCCTGTTCTGCTCCCCTCTCCGTCTCTGGTGAATCCTCTCACCTTCCCATGCTTCTGGACTATACCCCAGTTCTTGTATGAAAATAAATAAATCTTTAAAAAAAATATAAGGAAGCTATGGATAACAATTAAAATGAAAAATACAAAAAGCCAGTTAAGGGGCTCCCTGGTGGACTAGGGGTTAAATTTCAGCAGCATCGCCCCTACAGCCAGGGATCTGACCCACATAATGGTGCAGCAGACCTCTCCTGGCTCTCCCACTGCACCTCTTAGCAGTGAATTTCTGTAGATTCTCCAGTTCTGCTCCCTACTCTGTTGCCAGTGAATTTTCTTACCCACACCCCACACCCCTGCACCTCTGGCCTACACTCCAGTTCTTCTATGCAAAAATAAATTTTAAAAAAGTCAGTTCAAGTTCCTCTGCCATAGTTTCCAGGTTAAGTAAATACAAACTAAAGGTATCAGTTAAATTTATATATCAGATAAAAAAATGCTTTGATATGAAAGTGCTCTAAATAGTCACATGAAATAAGTATCATATAGGAGATATTTCCACTAAAACAGTATGTGTTGTTTACTGAAAATTCAAATTTAATTGGGCATCCTGTATTTTCTCTGACAATCTGAGACCTATAAAATGACTTCCTTGAGACCATGGTAAATGTAAACAAACTGTATGTGAATTCATACTTCCCCGTTCAGTTCTGACATCTCTATGGAGAAGAGTGAACTCTTGGAAAGCTACCATGATTGAATCAGGAAAAGTGATTTTAGTGTCAGGACATTTGCTGACCTAGTCCAACACCACCAAATATCCATGTTGCAAGGTTGCTGAACCCGATTTGTTCTTGACACAATGATTCCTCTTTTTCTCTTTCCTTTACAAGACAGGGAGCAAAATTCAGAAATATAAATACAAGATGTGGAGTTCAAGAAATAACTGCCCCAGCAGAAACCTCTTCTTAAGCCCACACAAAGGCTCCACATCAGACATTCTGAGCACATGGCACCTTCCACAAAGTAGAGGTAGCTTTGCTGAGATCTGAGGTTTTTTTAGGGCAAGAAGCGTGTGCCCCAGGCAACTGTCTGAGTGTCCTCTGGCTAAATCCAATGGTAAAGAAAAATGATAAGGGCCAAGTTAGAGTTGGGAAGTAGCTTCATCATCCCTTTACTGCCTCAAGAGCTAAATCTCTAAACCACAGCTTGATTTTGCTGCATGATACTGGGCAGACTGTAATGGGATTTTTCTTCAGCTCAACAGGTAACAGTGTGACCTAAGTTATCACTCCCTGGGCCTTATGCAAAATTAACACTTAGAAGCAAAACTTTGATGTGCTGCTTAATCTGCCCTTGACTTGAACATTGCCCCCCTCACTGTACCCCATCATGCTCATTTGGTTAAATGTAAGCTTTATTTTTTTTTCCCCTGGAATTTTCCATCATTCTTTCTCAAAGTTGGGAGATGAACAGCTTGGAAAGCAGTTCCTGAATGCACAACTGTCAGCTGAAACACTGAGAAAGGTTATTCAGAGCATTTAGGAAAAATACTACTTAATAATTATACCCAGAGCCTAGGAATCTCTCCAACTGGGTGGCAGTGAAGAGTGGATGCATACTTCAGGTGGCTTTAATTGTGAAAGGTCAAATTATTGATTAGGTTACCCCTATTTACTGTATACAAATAAGAAAAACATAAAAAACGATTTCATAACAATCACCCATAATTCTGCTCACCTGGTAAAAACTGTATTAAAATTTGTATCCATTTCCTTTTTTTTTTTTTTTGATTCATAGAAATTTGGTTTATTATCCTCTTGGTTATAATAATGAGAGAGAGAAAATCCAAGCACATGCAAAAGCTAGTCCTCTGATCTCTATTGCTCCTCTTATAAGGACTTTAATCCCATTATGGAGACCCAAACATCATGATCCCATCTAAACACAATTACCTCAAAAAGTTTACTCCCCAATACACATGGGAGGGCACATGTCAACTTGGAGGGAGACAAACTTTCAGTCCTTGGGAAATTTACAATGGAAACTAGGGAAAGAGCTCTGCAGGGAGAAGGAAGAGCATGTACTAAGGCCCTGAGGTAGGGGTGTGCCAGAAACAGCAGGGAGGTCACATGGCTGGGTCCTATAGGCCACATGAGGGAAAGTTCAAAGTCCAGAGGTGACAAAGAGATAGATGCATAGGACTCTGTAGGCAAGCAAAAGGCCTTTGTTTTAACTCTTAAGATGTTGGAAATTTTGCTCAAGAGCATGACAAGGTCTAATGATGTTTAAAACAGCAGTTCTCAATAGGGAATGGCTTTGGCCCAGGAGACACTTGGAAGAGTCTAGAGATATTGTTGGTTGTCACAAGTGGTAAAAGTTCTACAGGTATCTCGGGGTAGAGACAAAAGGTGCTGCTGCATAGCTTATAATACACAGGGCAGCCACTCATAAGAGAATCATCCAGGTTTAAACACCAGTAGTGCTGAGGTTAAAAAACCCTGTTTTAAAATAACCACCCTGGATTTCTGTGTTGAGACTCATGGTCCTTAGAAGTAAGGAAACCAGTTAGGAGGCTAGCTCCAGGGCGCTGGTGAGAGATGAGGTAGGGTAAATAAATCACAGATTCAGAAGCCACACCATTTTAAAGGCAGAACAATGGGATTGCTGTGGGATTAGTTGTGGGTTGTTTAAAAAAGAAGATTCCCAAAAGACTTCAAAAAGATCAATAAAGCAATTTATGTAATTTATATGCAAAAAAGGCACAATGTCTGATGAAAGGAAGCTCTCAGCACAAGAGGTCCAGAGACTTGGGTTCTCTGTCTAATTCTGTCCCTCACTAGCCCTGAGTTTGGGCTACGGCACTGGGAATTGATTTACTCATCAATAAAAGAGATTGGATTGGACAACTTCTAGGTTTCTTCAGATCTAATATTATAAGTCTATGCACTTACCTCAATTAAATGTGTTACTTACAAAAAAATTACCCTTAAATTTAGGAGGAAATGTGTAATATGAAGATGTTTGCTATAATCACTCTGTGATCACTTCATCATAGGCTTAAAAGAATCTACAAGGAAATGCAGTTGTGGAAGGTGCCAGGAGACTAACAATCCACCTCATTATCCATAAAATAGAGAGAATCTAATCTCTTCTCTTGAAGATAAAAAACTGCAGAGGTCGCTCTGCCAACCAAGCACAGGCTACTTTATTATGATTCGTGAGAAATGAAGCATTCATCTTGTGGAACTGCTATTACAAATATGAAGGATTAATTCCATAAAGGTCTGACAGGTCCAGGGGAAAGCCTTAAAATTCAGCAAACATCATGGTTGACACTGTAGTATAAAGTTTAATGTGGAGAATCATATTGATAAAAACATTTGTGTTATATAATAAGTCCAATTTTCTCCAAATAGGGGCCAAATGGTTGTTTTCATTAAAATGCTGCCATTCATTTTGTCATTATAGTTACTATATCTTGTCTCAGCAGAAAGATGGTATTTTCCTGCCTAGTCTGTCCATGACATTGAGAAAGAAAACCCAGATGATAAGAGAAATAGCATTTGGAACTGAAAGCCAATGAACTTTAAATCTCTTAGGAGCTCCCACATGTGAATAACCCTCCCAAACAACCTGATTTATTAAGTAGTGATTTGGGTTCAATTGGACATGACTTTAGAGAACAAGGATGTTGTGTCTTTAGAAGATCAAAACCACAATTAAACTTCTGAACATTATATATGCGATATATTCATGATTTAAGAAACTGTTTTCCTAGTAACGGAAATAAAAAGATGAAGAAACACATGTGTGTTCCTTCCCATTGAAGTCCTTATTGCATACATGAGTGACTACCGCAATTTTTATAAATGTTTCAATTTAGAGATTTACCTAGAATTCTATAGCTATGACCTTGGAACACTAGAGTAGCAGAGGGGGTATAGTGTTAAAGACACTTATACCTATACCACACAATAGTTCAGGATTGAACTTGGGTGTACTAAAGAATGATTGATCCTAACGTCCTATATATTTTAAAATGTGTTAATCAAATGTATAAAATCAAGTTGATACATGAATGCTTGGAATGCCTCTATTGGATGAAATCTTGAAAATTCTCTAGACTGAATCTTTCACAAATTTTTGGCTGTCCAAGTGCTAGCACAGGCACCATATAATGTTGAGGGCAAAGGTTTCTTCTCTAGGATCAGATAATGCTGACTTGTTTTGAACTTTATGCTGTTACAAGTGGCTGTCAGGTCACTGGATTTCCAATATGGGTGCCTTCCAATAATATCTTAGAAGTAGTTATAAATCTTAGGCCAATTTAATAATAATAGTAATTATCATCTGGTTCCCCCTTTATAGGATGGAAGTTAACACAGCCTTGTGCAGAGATAGAAAGTCTCACTAAATAGCTGTGACAGGCCTAGCTCTTAGAAGCAATCACTTTTTATTCTACAATCTCTTGTGGCTCTTTTCCTTCTATCACATATCATATTTATGACAATTTCTACTGAAAACTCCTAGAGAGTAGAAATGAATTGAACTTGTCTCTCACACAACAATTTGTAGTTCTTATCTTAGAGGTATTTAATAAATATGTATTGAATAAACAAACATACAGATGAAAGCATGCATATTTTAGGAAAATTACCTAAATTGGTGAAAGAAATTCATAATACAGGCAAGAAGACACTGACCCCATATGTCTAGTGTGGCTGTGAATGACAGAAACTAGTCAATATTACTGTTACTGTCAATAAAAACTAATATTGTCTGTATATAATATTGATAATATTTCCTGGCATAAGCTGGTCAAATTTTCTGCAGTGCCAGATTGTGATTACTTACCACTTTGAAGAGCAAGGGGTAACACTGAGGATATCATCTAGATACATATATAATGATATAAAAGGTAACCATTTAAAAATACATAAACTATGACTTTAAAAAGGTACAGCCAGATCTGGCCCTCTTTCTTGGGGATGAATCTAAGATCCCTGTTCTAAGGAGCTAGCACCTCTGATTCACAATGAGAGGAACTGAAGATTGGAGCTTCTACCTTGGACTAAAATTATTCTCCTCAAACTCCTTTCCTTTGGTAGTGTATTTACGATTTACAAGGGCTTTACATACAGGTTGTGTGCAGGTTTTTAATTTTTGTCATTCATTCACAGATAATGTTAAACAGATGTAACACCTCAGCTACCTTCTTTCTCCCAACAACCTCTACACCAGGGCCATAGGCCATTTTTCTGTCCTCACCATTCTTGTCCCCCTTCTGGCTTTCTCTGGACACTTCGTGCCCTGTCTTATGTTCCCATTGCCAGCTGTATCTCTTCCAGAGGCTCAGCAGACAGGGGGAGTTGGGTGGAAAATGTATTCTTCTAATTGCTGACAATATATAAAACACAAGCTATTATCATATCATCATTTACTAAAAAGCGCCAGAGAAAGGGAAAACAGGCTTATTAGCTTTTTTCTTCTTACATGAAAAAATACTCAGGGTGAAGGGAAAAGCTATTTCTTTTGTCTTCTTATTGCAATGCAGTCTAGACCACTCTATTGTAGTACAGTAATTTTTATTTGCTTTAAAAATGCTACAAAGTTTCAATTATGCAAGATGAGTAAATCCTAGAGCTGCATCGCAGGCTGTAGTGAATAGCTAACTATATTGTATTGTACACTTAAAATTTTGCTAAAAGGGTATGGGTGGGTTTTTAAACATGAACAATATTATTTTTTTTTTCACAAGAGAGTGGAAAGAGACTTTTGGAGGTGATGGATAGATCTATTGATTGTGATAGATCTATTGATTGAATTATACTTATCTCCCAATTCATTAAATTGTATGTATTAAATATGTGCTGCTTTTAGTACATCAATCATACCTCAATGAAGTTGCTTTAAAAATAATAAAAGGTACGTGGATAATTTGAAATCTTGCAGAGTTAAGTTTTCTGAGGTTGTCCAACAACCTTTGCCATTGCCAGATAAGCTTCTATCCAGTTGGTTTCTATGTATTTGTCTTATTTGATTTTTAAGAAATTCCTTTTACATTCTCTCTAAGAAAAAATGATCAATAAGAAAAGTAAAGAAATGATCTATGCTGGGCATCCCTGGTGGCACAAGGGGTTGAGATGCAACCTAGAAGGCAATTCGCAGCCACTGCAGCACGAGTTCGATCCCTGGCCAGGGAGCTCCCAACATGGCACAGCAGACCTCTCCTGACTTGCCCGCTGCTCCCCTCAGCAGTGTATTTTGGTCGATCTGCCTGTTCTGCTTCCCACTCTGTCTCTGGCAAATCCTCTCACCCCCCACATCTCTGGACTGTGCACCAGCTCTTGTATGCATAAATAATCTAAAAAAAAAAAAAGAAATGATCTATTTAAGAATAGTAAAAGTCTAAAATTAATCTAAATAATGAATTACAGCTTCCATTGAACGATGGAAACTGTAATTCCACTGAGGGGTTTTCAAATGTTTCAAATGTTTTCATAAACCACTCAGAGGTAAATCTGAACACAACTGTCAGTTGGAAAGTAAAACTGAGAGCAGAAAATGACCTGAGTTTGCTGTGTAATACATAGGTCCCACGTCAACTGTTTGTTCCCTCAAAATTCATCAACTGGAGGCACTTTCTCAGCCCCACCATAAATGTGTTTGCTTCCTCTTTTGCCCCCCCCCCATGGCTTGTCCCCTAATGCCTTTAGCTATTTTAACCTTATATTACCTCAAGAGCAGAAAAACCAGGGTCTTATCAGATGTCACCAGAGCATAAAAAGGGGGTTACCTATTGTTTCATAACATTGTGATTTGCAAGACATGTATAAGGACTGTAATTTTAAGACATATTTATTATAAATTTTCAATCATATTAACCCATTGCTATATATCAATATAACCAAATAATTGAAATCTTTTCTATCTTCTTTCAAAAATATTTTCTTTCTAATTTTAAAACAGCATGCAATATATGTCCTTGCTAATGCATAGCCAGAAGAAGGAAAAACATAGACACGAAAAGAACTGATAATGATTAAAATTACTTCCATGTAGTCAGATCCATTCTCTTGTGTACAGGGTGGTCTGGGGGTGGAGGTTCCACCACTTTAAATCAGGATCATGGGGGGGTCTTCCCGGTGGCGCAGAGTGTTGAGTACAGCGATGTGAAGTTGTCCTCAGCCTCTGCAGCACCAGTTCGATTCCCAGCCAGCCAGGGAGAATCCCACATGGCAAAGCAGACCTCTCCTGTCTCACCCGCTGCTTCAGTCCTTCTGCCTGTTCTGCTCCCCGCTCTGTCTCTGGTGAATCCTCTCACCCTCCTACGACATCTGGCCTGTACCCCAGCTCTTGTATAAATAAAAATAAATCTTTAAAAAAATAAAATAAATCAGGATCATGGTTACATTAAGATCTGTTGAAGGTTGTGATGTATCTTACAAATAATGTTCCCTCTTTTTCTTTTATATCTCTATTAACTCATTTAAAGTTTATGTCAGATCAGCATTGATCCTGTTGCTCAAAGATTATTCATTTTATTTTCTAAGTAAGGAAAAAGCCTCAGAGAGGTTAACTTTCTTGACCAAGATCAAAGAGCTTGGGAAAGGATTTCATAAGAAAGTTTAGATTTGTTTTAATCCTAGTCTAGAATTGATTCTATAGCACCTTTCTGCTTCTTATCCATTTCTTTTATTTTTTTTCACACAGCATAAAAAGAACAGTCAAGTGGGACCAAATCAACTCGGACATGGAAGAGACATAAACTCACAATATCAACTGAAATATTTGAGTCAGACTCCCCCTTAGAATCTTTGATTACAGAAAATCCATCTAAAGGTTTGAGCACAAAAACCTTTGGGGTTTTGTGTATATATGTAATAGGGGAAGAGGGACAAAGTCAATATTCATTGAGACCCAAAATAACTTGTTATAAAATGGCTCATCAGGGCCTCCCTGGTGCGCAAGGGGTTAGACACAACCTATGACGTTATCTGCAGCCACTGCAGCATGAATCCCTGGCCAAGGAGGTGACCCACATGGCGCAGCAGACCTCTCCTGTCTCACCCGCTGCTCCCCTCAGCAGTGTATTTCAGTCAGTCTGCCTGTTCTCTTCCCTACTCTGTCTGTGGTGAATCCTCTCACCCCCCACACCTCTGGCCTGTACCCCAGTTCTTGTATGCATAAATAAATAAATCTTTAAAAAATAAAATAAAATGGCTCATCAGATTGTGGACTTCCCACCCATCCACCCTTGCAAGCAGTGTCTAGGGCTAACACATCAAACACTGTCGGGCCAGGGTCTGGGGACAGCCAGGTCCCACTGGAATGCAGTCCCCTTACACTTCAGCAACAAAAAGAAGACTGTGTGTGTCTGCACGTGGGGTGGGGGGAGTGGGGAAGCAGGATTTGAGGGTGCTGGGGAAGCAATACCAAATTAGAAGACTTTTGTCCACTTTATTTTCTCCTCAGAGTTGTCCCTAAATCGCACATACACAAAAGCCTGGATTTTTCCCACATAATGGAATCTATGAACAACCAAGGCATTTGATTATCAGAATTTTTAAGTTTCATACACCCCAAATTTTGACATAGCCCAGAAAATTTTTCTTGATCTACCACATATATATTAGCACTTGATTTACTATTTTCCAAGTGAAGAACTAAGACAAGTGGGCAAGACAAACAGTTCTGTGTTAACAGTTGAGGATACAAACTACAAGCCCCCACTCCCCCTATCCCCCCACCACAAATGAATTTGAGGTCATTGGAGCTGGGAGGGCACCTAATCTGACCTGGAAAGAACCCCACAGTGCATTATCATGTCATTCTATTACTAAATGACATACCTCCAGGCAGCCAAGACAGGAAAACCCAGACCATGTCAGGGATGGGGTGGGGGAAGGTGGCAACCCAATTCCAGGAATGCCCCTAAAATTTCCCAGAAAACAACTGAATACCCTGCTCTACTATGCAAAACCCCCATAAATGTGCTCAACATAAATGAACAAGCCCCCATCTGTGGGCAGCCTGCTTCCTGTCTGCTTGACTTAATAAACTGTCTTTGCTTTATCCTTAGACTCATGTCTGATTTCTATTTTTGCAAAGTCTAAGAACCTTCATTCCTGATAAGTGGGTCCCAGACTCTTAGTGTCAGAACTACGCCAGAAATTGTGTTTCAGTCCCTTCCCTGTCTGTGTTTTGTGCTGATGAACACTAACAAGTGACAACTTTTAAATTGTTAAATGGTACTAGTTTCAGGGAAGGAGAATATCTTGCTGTGTTTAACACATTCAACCAACCAAAGGTGAATAAAGGAAAGAAGCTGAGCATTTCAGGTTTCCTAGTAATTACTTTTAACTAGTTCTGAAGCTTGGTCTACTAGCTACAGGCCTCAAAAGTCTCTCATGCATGGGTAAATCGGCCCCAAAGAAGCTGAAAACCAGACTCCATCTGTAGATTAAAGGCTTCCAGGAAAGCCTACCTGGGAAGCTCCAAGATAATAAAGTCAGTAACACAGTGAGTGAAGGTTTTAAAAAAGCCTTTACACAGGATGGCTTTTGAACATTGGTGCATCATTCATTTTTACCACCAATGTAAAATAAAGTAAAATGTAATAAAAAATGAATATGATATGAGAACAAGCTAATTATCACACTGTGCATTTATTTTGCTCTTGGCTCATTTCAAGCTAAATCACTAGAGTGAAGACTAGGAAAATCACATTTTTTAATATATAGATCAAATAGTTTTGAGACATAAAGTGGGCTCGATTTATTATTATGCTAGGACAACATATATAAACCAGAATTGTTTTAGGCAACTTGGGATGTATGATATCCAACCTATTGCTATTTTAAAGATAATACAGATGTTCATGCTTGCACTGTTTTTTGAAATCTTTATTTTTATCTGATAGTGAGAAATCTTGTCAGGCAATAGAATTATTCAGAATTAATTATATGTAGCTATAGTATACATATTTCTATTTCTGAAATGTATATGTTACTTTGATGCATCTGGATTTTTAATTTTGAATTAAATTTTAACTTCTCATCTAAGTGTTGGTTACTTACCAATAGAAACATCTTTGCATGGGGATGAAAGGTGAGTAAAAGGTCAGATGTTTATTGGAGTAACCCTTGGCAGAAACTAGAAAGGGGTGACCACAGGCTCATCATACTAACATGTAGCTGGAAATAAATTAAAACCAAATGACTAAAAATGTGATGGGTCTGTGTGAAAGGGACTGTTGAGCCCAGAAGTATCACACCTCCCAGTCAGTCTGCAAAGTGACTGTGAAAATATGACACATGTGAATCATGGTAGAAAATACTTTGGCCACTTAGACACTATTAACTGCACTGACTTTGACTATAAAGAATACTGGCAGAAAGAGGCATGAGAGTTGGGATCCTACGGAGAGTCCTGCTCCATCACATACAGTGACTCACAATTGCATGCCCTTTTGCTTAGTAGGGGTGTTTCAACGCATTGACACAGATAAAATATGTCCAGAAAACTTTTCCCGTGAATGTTGACATTAGCAACTAACAATTTTGAATGGCCACAGCTAAAAATGGGGGATTTACAAAAAATGGATGTGGTGTTTTTAGTTGCATTAATTATTCATTCACACACAATACTTTTTATTTTAATTTACTGTTCAAATGGATCTGCAACGAGCACATCAGTACAGTATTCAATAACTACTAAATCCTATAAGCATTTTTAATCATATTTTTGAATTTTTTTCTTTTAAATGAAGAAAGAACAGGGAAACAAAGCTTAAAATCCATTGCATGATATAAAATTTTCAACTATTTAATCAAATTATTGTTATGCTGATTTTAGGGAAGAGAAACCTGAGGTTGGAGTTTATGACAAATTATAATTTGCCCAAAGGATGAGTCTGAATTTGAATGAGCAACTATGACTCCAAAATCCATTTATGAGTATTATATTTGTTTCTCTGTCAGGAGTCTGCCTATTTTTTTTTCTGTGATGGGGAAGATAGTAAATTTTTTAGTGTTATGGAACAACTGCTTAACTCTACGATTATAGCAGAAAAGCATAAGTATGAACAGAAATGAATGTGGCCACAGCTTCCCACTCCAGACCCTGCTCCAAAGTGGTCACTGCAAATGGAAGCAAACAGACCAGTAGTTGAGAATATATTGTAAAGTTGCTTTTACTAACTCTAGTGAATAAACCCTGCATAGGAAACTGTGCATGTTTATTTTGGCATTCTCCTTTCAAAGTTCTTGTGGTCTAGTGCCTTCTTACTGTCACTAGGTTTCTCTTTTCATCCAGTCCTGGCTAAGTCTACAATCTAAACCCTTATTTCTTTGGTTTCTCATTTTAAAAAATCTATCTAAAATAGCACCACCTAGTAAAGAGAAGGATTTAATCAATTTTACTCACATTACTGTATGATTAGCTAGAAAATGCTAAGAGTTATTGTGGTTTAATAGAGGTCTATGCTTAAATCCAGCAACCATTCATTGGCTGTCTAGGCTAGGAATGGGAATGTTTTAAAGAAAACAACATATATCTAAAGTCATACAAAGACTTAAGCTCTAGTAAATCCTCTGCTATGAAGCTACCTCAAGAAAATAATTCAAGGGAACAAAAATACTGTATATATATAAAGTAAAAAAATCATTACAATCCAGCTACATAGAAAACTATTAACTATATAATATTGGGAAAATAGGTAAGTAGATTTAGGAATATGAAACTTTTGACCTATTAGAAAATAATTTAAAAATTACTTTAAAGAGGGCCTCCCCTGGTGGTGCAGCTGTTGAGCGCTGGGTTGCAAGGAAGCACTGGTTCGATCCCCGGCCACAGGCGGGGGTCCCACATGGCACGCAGACCTCTCCTGCCTCAGCAGTGTGCTTCATCCGTCTGCCTGTTCTGCTCCCTGCTCTGGCTCTGGTGAATTATCTCACCCTCCCGCGCTTCTGACTGTACCCAGTGCTTGTATGGATAAAAAAATAAATCTTTAAAAAAATTACTTTAAAGAACAGGAAGCAAATGTAATAATACAAATAAATAATAAATAATAATGATGGTAGATATTCAATGATAGCTTGGCAGTAAAATTACTTTCCTATTATACTTCAAATAAAGCCATGAAGTCAACCATTGATGGCATATGAAAGACCATTATATAGCACTAATGTTTCCTATATAAATATATATTTGAATCTATACTATAAATATATAAATATGTATGCGTAAAAGCTTTTATATATGTAAATCCTTGTTTATTTTAAAAAGAAACCATCTGTGGTTTCCTTCTCCTAAACCCTTTACTTTAGTCATGTGGCCTGCTGAAACTACAGCCTGGACAAGGCCTGTATCACAAGACTAAATATGCTTATTGTAACTATTAACTTTCTCCACCTCTGAAAGACAGAGGCATTCAACAGCTCTTCATTTTTGTGCATATTTTTCTTTCATTTTGCAATCTACTCCTTCATTCCTCAGAGGACAGTTAGCATTGCAATAAATTAATTTGTACTTTGGAGTGAACTCTTTAATCCTTTTTGTTCTCTTACCTCCCAATCAAACACACACTCTCCCATTTGCATGTATTAACATAATGAAACATTAATTACACAGTGTCTAGGATAGGACAAGCAAAGCGCCTCAATCAATCTCAATAACTTGCATTAGGAAGGTGAAAACTGTGGCCTAGCCTTATCAAGACCACATAATAGACACAAACACAGGCTTGGAGCTGTTGTGGGTGTGATTTATAGCCAACATCTGAAAACAAAAAGCAGAAAATTACAAGGAGACTAATCAATAACAATTATCTTAATGATAGATGGACAAATTTTATTCTTTTGTTGGGTCTACAGGGTTGTTCGCAACAGAGGATAAAGATTAAGCAAACTGCTCTACAAAACCAATGAGGTCTGAAATGCCTAATTCCTGGGGTGCAAATGGTTATTGCATTATCTGATTTCCCTCAAGAAACCATGAGACTTCTGAACCAGAAAAGGTAACTCTCAAAGCCTCCCACATAGCCATGGTCCCACCCTTCTAGAATTCAGATGATCATCCTTGCCTTTCCCCTCAAACATGTGTTCATCTGCTTAAGAAGCTCTGAATTCCCACTGTCAGCCTGCAGGGACATGTGCTTACAGCTGGCATCTTCTCTGATTTTTGCTGAGCTGTCCAGCTGATAATTATGCAAAGATTAATACATGAGGGGGCCAGGTTTAGAAAGCTGTACTTATAAACTTCTTCAATATTTCATATGTATATCTCAAGAGTTTTTTTGCAAATATCAATCATGATGACTGACGTATATACTCGAACCTAAAGAAACTTGGCTCTTGGGTATCTTCTTAGGGCCATGGATTTCTTCTTAGAACTTAAGATCAATGAGAAAATGGAAAAGAAAATAACAAAGGATGCGATAACAGGGTAGGCCTCTAGATCATGATTTCTAAAATTTGGCACGACTGACATTTTGGGCTGGAAAACTGACCAATTTCTTCACTTGGGATGGTGACCTGTAAATTGTAGGAAGCTTAGCAGCATCTCTGTTCTCTACTTTCTAGGTGACAGTACCCTTTCCCTCCCGCTCCAGTCCTGACAATCAAAAATGTCTTCAGGCTTTACCAATGTTCCCCAGTAAGAGGGCGAAATCATCCCCACTTGAGAATCACTACCCCATACCCTTGCCAGTAAGAATCAAAATTAATGTTCACTTAAAAAAATGTATAATTGAAGCAAACTGTCAAAATTGTTTTTGTAATGTAAAAAAATGTTATTATTCTGTGAAATAGTGGATTTTACTCAATTCTTAAGTCACACTCAAGGCATTTATAAAACACTAAAAGTCAGGAAATGCTGATAACCCTATCCTGATTGTTTGATCTGGGATAATTCCTCCTCTTCTTTTCTCTACATGTCACTTTCTTTCTCTGCAAAGTGAAGAGCTCAAAGTTGTCCCCAAGTTCCCTCCTGGTATAACATGATGCCTTTAAGAGAGTTGATTCATCTGATCAGCTCTTGGGCCAGAACCATCCACGCACCTCCCAAACACACACCAGTCCATCACCCGGCCTTTCTTTGCTCCCTGAGATCAGTAAATATTTCTCACCGCCTTTAGCACAATTGGAAATTGAATCTCACCACAAGGGAAAAGTACATGCTGAAAAATCTGAATATGTAATTCAGCAAAGTTGGGGGTTGTTCCTTTTTTTTTTTTCTGTGAATTTAAAGAAAGAGACATCAAGGGAGTGATAATTAGTTGGGGTGTCCTGAAAGATTTGGACATAATCACAAAATAAGCAAAGAAACACACAACAATACAACCACCTTTAAAGTCAGTCCTATATAGTATCTATTGTGCTAATGCTTTCTCTTTCCCCTAATAATAGCTTTATTCATGGTAGAAACTACAGTCAGGGAAAAAAAAAAAAACAACTAAATAAATGCAATTGTTAAAAATCCAATTTCCCTGAACTTGACCCTATAGAGAATCAGGCCTCAGAAGCACATCCATTCTGATTTGTGGTTCTCAGAGCCCATTAATATTTGTAATCACTTCTCCAAATACACACTATTCACATAGATCCCTGGAGATTCTAAAGACCAATCTGCCCTTTTGACAGCTGTCGAATCCTTGTTTGCATGAAAGATGCAACAAGTCAATGAAATCATCCTCCAGGACTCTCAGCCCTGTCAGCTATTGGCTATTGAGACTCATCCATCCGTAGGCCTTCATTTGGGCCCTTTCATAACTGATATGTTAGCTTGTGCATTCCTGCAATTGCTCATGTGAGCACAAAATAAAATGACATGACAGAGACACAACATTATAATTCTCTATATCCAGAGACTCAAACGACCTGTCTGCCAATACACCACAGTTTGTTCCCATTTACAAAGCATTTATCTCAACAAAGAATTGAGGAAATCATCTTTCATATAGGTTGTACCTGCCTCTTTTCATTGCCTCTCAAGATTTTAGAAGATGTATCAAAATACAATGATCCTTACATTTTCATGTATAACAATTTTGGGAGAAGGAAGAGAAACTCCATTGCCTTAGGAAATGAGCAGTAACGCTACACAGAGAAATCTCTAGTCTGCACACTCGGCTAAATACCCTTTGAGAGTCACTGTACGTCAGTTACCTCTGATAAGATCAAGAACCTTATTTCAAAGGATACAGGCAATGAGCAATTTATAACCGTGACAACAATTGAACATTTTTATGTGGCTATGTTCTCTTCACAATAATTCTCTATTATATTTATTAATAAGAAGGCAGAGAGAGGCAGGACTCGCTATCAAGTTTACACAGGAAAGACACTTAAAACACCAGGAACCATGTCCTTGTCAACACACAGTTGTATTGTTTCATAGCTACATACCCACACTCTGCAAATGAAGCCCTTCCAGCTTGAACCAAGCACTGACCAGGAATTGAGGGGGGGTGGATGTTTACCATAAGGTGAATAAATTGCATCACTATAATGAAATGTGAGAGTTGGGAAAATAAACAGCTAATTCAATGCAAATGCAAAACCACTCTTTCTCTATAAAATGAAAACCACAATAAAACTGATGGACCATGAGTTATGAATACATTGTTCTGGGTTTTCAAAACCCAGAGATATTTAAAAACCATAATCCAAACATAACCAAGCCATCAAGCATACAATAACAAATGTGTATGTATCAGCCTGGCCATTCCAACCAGCACCACCAGCAAAACTCTTCCTTCATGCTCTCCTGACCAGCGCATTTGGTTACACTTCATGAAAAGTCACAGCTTCTAGACCTCATTTTCTTTCAATTCAGTGGATTTGGCAATTTCCACATAAAGAAATTAAAATGTGAAAATAAATAAATAAAAGTATCTGTGGGTCATAAACTTGCAAGCTCAGCAGTTTTAATGTTTCAAATAAATGTTTAATGTCCAACAGCAGGATTAGGTGATATTACAAATGTGGATCATGTTCTTCTCTGAGATGAACAAAGCAAATAGGGGGAAGAAAAGCAATCAAAGTTGCAGGATCCCGAAACTCTGTTATTCATTACACTGTCAGCTTCATGTCGGAACTGGTTGTCACGTTTCTAAGTCCTTATCCCAATGCAAGGAAACTTTCTCATTTATCAGCCCAGAGCAGTCATGGACAAATAAGAGACATTCCTGCTGACCATATTAAAAAATGTTGGCCAGTCACAGTTGTTTTCAAAAAGAACAGTGCTGTTTTGATGATCCAGTGACAATAAATGTCTAACCGACATCACCTGCCTACAAGGTAGAGGGAATTTTTTTTTTTTAATTTTTATAACCAATCATTTTGGAGGTCCATTTCTTACTGTTTTCTCACACTGAGACCTTATCTAAGAGCCAGCATCCATCAAAAAATGTAAACCTATTTTTTTACTTTGAGTTATACAGGAGAGAATTGCACTTGGAGAATGCGCTTTTGATCAAGGATCACATTTGGAGTAGATTCCAGTTCCAGTGCAAAAATTATAATATAAAAATTATTCATGACTTAAAATATTTCCAAAATAACTAGAGGAAAATGGAGATACGCAGGGAGGAAAGATCATGTGGCTCGCAGCTTTGCTAAGAACCAACCCTGGGTGACTTTCGGAGCCCTCCTTGCTTGTTGGCTGTTCTGCTCCCTACTCTGTGTCTGGTAAATCCTCTCCCACCCACCACCTCTGGCCTACACTCCAGCTCTTGTATGCATAAATGAACAGTTCTTTAAAAAATATAATTAAAGTGAAAAAATTATAAGAATCAGATAAAGAGGGATCAGTGTGAAAGAGGAGAAAAGTTGAGGTGGAGTAGCAATGGAATTGTGATTGTACTGCAAGACTTACAGAAACTAGATCTCTTCAAATCCTGTTCTTGCAGAACTTTGATAACAATGAAAATAATATGCATTTACCACATTTTAAAAAAGCTATTTGAGGAAACTCTATGGACCAGAGACCATCATACCTGGAGAAGTATCAGGGGTTAAGACCGCAAATGAGGAAGGTCATTGTGGAAACTTCCTTAGTGAAGCCCTTCCCCTCTGGCTTTAAGGCAATGACCAGTTTTCTGTTTCCAGATAACCCAGCTTCTCTCTCTCCAGGTAAAAACCTGACAGCTAAAATTAGGCTTTGCTAACTAGGACTTGTCTTCATCAAATCCAGTGATAAAGTCAAATCTGATTTTTTACACTCAAAGCAAAGAGAACTATAATCCCCTACTGTCCTATTAAGCACAAAGTTTGCCTATAATAACATTATTTTTTGGAATTTTGTGAGCTTGATGGGAAAACAGAAGGAACAGTCCAACATTAAATTATTCACTTGAACGACTTTCCAAATTGAAATCACAGAGATCGCAAGTACAGAGTTGTAACTACACGGGAACCCATTTGAAATAATTTCAGATCTGAACATCGCCATACGGTCCTGTTGATTTTCGTGGTGGCGGCCTACTCATGTGGATAATACTATGCAGATGGGGTGGTGGTGCTGAGGCTCTCTGCCAGGGCCACCTCTGCCCAGCCCACCTCAGGTGTGCAATATCCTTTGACATGATCTGTAAGCATTGTGCATCTTTTTGTGAAGGTGGGGAGAGCTCAGGGTAGAGGGGATTACGTGTACACAACATTAGTTAGCTGCCCTTCAGGCAGGGCTTCTGCTGTGAGAACACTGTGGTTCATGTATCATGTGGTTGTCTGCCAGGGACATAAACTCATTTGGTAGAGTTGGGTACTAGCCTTCCCTCAGCCAATGATACCACATATTAAGGAATCCTATGGGAGGGACTTCGTATGTTTTTCGGAGCTCAAAAAGAATTGTACCTACATGATTTCCAGTAACAAATTACATGGTCGTAAAACTTATTTTCATGGTTAGGAGGCAGCTCTCTTTATATCTCATCTCATCTTAATCTTTCTTTTCACCTAATTCAGGTCCTCCACAGATGGAAAACTAAGTCTGTTGGCATAAATTGCCTCCAATTGAGACTTAAAAGTTACACAGCATTCTCATAGGACATGGGATGCCTGGCTGGTGCAGAGGCACCATAGGCAATATTTCTAGTCTGAGAGACCCACTTTTCCAGGAGATTCTGTGTGACAGTTATTTTAGATCCTGAGTTATCACAGGGCATGTCCATCTGCATAAATCAAATTATGGAGCTATTTTCCAAATTGGAATATACTTTTATAAACTGAATAGCAAATGAACAGAGATACAAGGGAAAAAAGCCTTCATTAATTTTAGATAAGATCCATTTTAAAATTATTTCCATTTGGTCTTTTTTTAAAGTCTGTTCTATAGACATGATGAAAGTGTAGAAATATGCAGGAAATCAGGCTTGTCTTTTGGCTTGGCAAATAATCCACTGGGAATCTCCCTCATCAGTCACAGCAGCAGAAATACATGGGGAATATCTCCTGCAGAGCAAGGTCTCTGCTGTAGGTGCCTGCTTCATCTTACAGTTATCAGCCTGGTGGTACTACTTTTCTCTCCCCATTTCTTCTTCATACATCAAACTGTGAGATCACTTTAAAATGAAATCCAGAGCTTGCTCTGCTTACAACTTTCTGGAGTTTGCTCCTGCAGGGGTTCCCAGCTCCTCAATAACTCCCAAGTATCTCTGACCTGGCCTCAGGCATCCTGTTCTTCCTCCTCTTCCTTGATGATCATGCCCCAAACACAGTGGCATCCCTTCTGCTCTTTGAACTCACCTACCTGGAATGGATCTTTCCAAAATTATACCTGGCTAATTCTTACTCAGTTGTTGATGTTAGCTTAAGATTGGTTCCTCTGAGAAGAGTTTGCCAACCCACTAATGACAAGCAGGGCCTCCCTGGAACATGATTTTCTCTCAAGGTATGCTGCATCACTTACTAAATAATTTGCAATATTAGATTTGCTTTTGTGTTTTGTAAATTAATACTGGTCAATAAACACCATGAAGAGGGCCTGTCTCTTTATGGCTACCACTCTCCACTCAGCGCCCAACAGAGTGCCTGCTACATCTCAGGGGCTCAGTGATAATTTGCTGCAAAATTGGATGAATGTATAATGTCTCTGAAATCCTATGCTTCTCAAGAATGGACACAAGTCTCCATTTTCTTAAGCCTCATTTTGCATACACTCCAAACATAGAAGGTTTCTGAGACTAATTTTTTTTTTTTTTTCTGGAAGGTGTTTAGAGTGGGTCGAGTAGTATCCTTGCCAGAAACTTCCTGGAACCTCAGACCTATTTGGAAATAAGTTTTTTTTCAAATGTAACTAAGGACTTCAAGATGAAATTGTACAAGGTTTTACATGGGCCTTAAATCCACTAACCGTTGCCTTTATAAGAAGAGAGAGGACACAGCACGAGACACTGACATGCAGAAAAAAAGCCACGTGAGGCCAGAGGTAGAGACTGAAGTGATACAGGCACAGCCAGGGAGTGACAAGGATTGTCACCCCCCATCAGAAGCTGGAAAAGGCAAGGACATTTTCTCCCACACAGGTTTCACAGGAAGAAAGGGGCTGTTGGCATGTAGCCTTTGACGTCTGACCTGTAGAGCTGTAAAGGAATAAATTCCTCTTGTTTAAGCCATCCAGTTTGTGGTAATTTGTTATGGCAGTCTTAGAAAAAAACAACACAGGATTCTACCAGCACTGACATTATTCTATAAGCTCTATGCCTCCCTTTCACAAAATTATTAAAGAAGAAACTGACATCAAGATAAGGACCCACATTTGGTGAAGTTGGTTCACAAATGTATAGAGGAAGGGTAGAAATAGAATTTTGGAATTCAAGGATCTTTATAGGTTATTGGGCTCAAATTCCTCATAATGCAAGCACACTCTGCAATGCATCCCTTCCTGATGATTCCTTGGCCTTTGCCAGATGACAGGAAACTCACTGCTATGACACCACATAGAGGCAGAGCATTCCGTAGACAGTCGATGTGCCATGTCAACTGGATGACTCTTGGGCCAACCCTCCATGAGAGCTGGGGCTGCAATATGTCTTCAGGGTTTCAGAAAGCAAAACTGCTTCTAAGAATGGCAACATTGCGCTTTAAATGCTGACAAAGTCCTGCCCAATGTTCCTTAAATCTAATTCAATTTTTGCAAGAAAGAAATAACAGAAATATTATTCAATGACATAATTTTATTCAATTATCTCTGCGGCAACTGAAGAATAATTTTCAAACTTGTGACCAGCACCCCAAATTTAATCAAATCAACTAAGCTGTATAAGATGTACTGAGCACTTATTATTATTATTATTATTATTATTATTATTTTTGGTGAACATTTTATTGAAGCAAAATACAGATCTCGAAAGGGATGCCAGTCATAGCCTATAACTTAATGAATCTTCACAAAGTGAACCACTTGGGTGAACATACAGGGGAGAGACAGAAACTCACCACCATTTGTTGGCCCTCCTCACCCCTTTCCCAGTCACTGACACCCCCAATGGCAGCCAAGCTCATGACTTTTAACCCATTAGATTAACTTGTGTTATTGAACTTTTTGTCTTTTTTTGAGTTAAATATGTATAACAAAATTAATGTTTTGACCAGTTTTAAAGGTAAAATTTAGTGGCATTAGAAGTTCTGCTTATTTTAAATATTTTTAGATTTATTTATTTATGCATACAAGAGCTGGGGTACATCTCTGAGATGTGGGGGTAGGGGGATGAGAGGATCTATCAGAGACAGGGCAGGGAACAGAACAGGAAGACTGAAGGAATACACTGCTGAGGGGAACAGCGGGCAAGACAGGAGAGGTCTGCTGCACCATGTGGGTTTCTCCCTGGCCAGCTAGGGATCGAACTCGTGCTGCAGAGGCTGTGGATTGCTTCATAGTATGATGCTTAGCCCCTTGTGCCACCAGGGAGGCCCTTATTTTTTAATTTGATATGAGTTAAACAGAAAGTATTTTGTGCAACTTGTTACATTTGTCACCCGTTTAAATCCTGTCATATTTCTGGAGATAGTACATAAATGTCATTGAGGTATTTTTCCCATTGTAAAACAGTATCGATGAAACTCCAAAATGAGAGAATTTATAGGAAAAAAGGTCCCTGAAGTCATCTATTAGGTTGGTGTCCAATACACACAAATGTAGTTTTGAGCCTCTCAAATTACTCCCTCGGCAACCACCTGCAGTCTGTGGTGAAGTTTTACTGCTTGTGGTTTTGGGGCCTTTCGTCTTTAGACCTATGGACATTGAGAGAAGAATCATGGCTCATCCTGGGCTGGAGTGATATCCCTAAGTGGATGGACTTTTCCTTCCAGAATAAATAAGATATGAATATTGTCTTCATTTAAACTAGAAAGAAGTAACAGGTGACCTGAGCTTCAAATTCTTGTTCCCTAAATAATGCATTTCCCCCTGCACCAAAGATGGTGGCATAGTCTGCTCATCCTGTGTATAAATCTAGACAACTCCTGGCCAATCTACAGAAGCCCCACTGACTATTTCCTAGGGCCATATCGCAGTCACTTCTTACCAGGGAGAGGTTCACCTTTATTATTTGCTACTTGTTAGAAATTTTTTGTCAAAGATGAACAGGCAGACCACAATTCTAGGGGTGGAGCAGGTGAGGTGGTGGGGAGAAATATAATTCTCCAGTTCTTAGTCCCTTGTTATCACATTTTTGATTCCCATATATGAGACCAATCTTTGACCTGTTTTTGATATCCTTTGAGCCTTCTTTAAAGAATGATCAGAAAGCTTCAAAGTTAAGAACTGTTTCAAGATAGAAAAATCATTACCAATGACTGACAAAGAAGAAAGCTCAAAGAACTGAAGGAAAGTAAAATATCGGCACATGTAAAGCAGGAAATATGGGCTTACGGCAGTCTTTATAAGGATATGGAATCATATGGAAGATGGTTCTATTTTTCTTTTTTTTTTTTAGATTTATTTATTTATTTATTTATTTATACAAACACTGGGTACAGTCGGAAGCACGGGAGGGTGAGAGAATTCACCAGAGCCAGAGCGGGGCAGAGCAGGCAGAAGGACCGAAGTACACTGCTGAGGGGAGCAGCGGGCGGCAGGAGAGGTCTGCGCGCCATGTGGGACCCTCCTCTGGTGGCCGGGGAGCAGCCGGGGATCGAACCGGCACTGCAGAGGCTGCGGGCAGCTTCGTAACCCAGCGCTCAACCGCTGCGCCACCGGGGAGGCCCAAGATGGTGATATTTTTCTATGGCAGTCCTACAAAATCCTATCTTCATCCCTCTTCCAGGTGAAGTCCTTTCCTGACATCCATGTCTCCAGTATGGACAAAGGTGCTCTTAATTGGAGATCACAATTATTTATCTCCACCATCTGTCACATAAAGGAAATAGCCAAGTGTGAGACTCTGACCCTCCATCATAAACCACATGTGACACTACAGAGGTTTCAATAAGCAGCTGCAACCTTCCTACCCTATTAGGTCTTCAAAAGCTTTCTCATTGTCTAACAATGAGGCCAAAAGTGGCCCCTTCCCCTCACTGTCCATCACAGCTTGACAGGTGAGGGAAGACAACCTCGGAATGGTGGTATCCAAGGAACCCTGGGACTCACAAGGTGCCACTGATTGCCAACATGACAGATTGTTTGTTTCATATGCAAAGGAGGAGGGAAGAAAGGGGTCCCTTGGGATCTCAAGGCTTTGCTGCAGGCAGGCACAGCCTGAGGGCACGGATCAGGCATGCCAGGGCCTAGCAAGGGCCCCTGTGGAGGAAGAATCAGCACATGTGAACAGTGTACAGCTGTGACCCCCAGTCCAGCATCTTCTCCACAGGCCTGAGCAGGGATCACAGAATCATGGAGTAGTGAGGCACCTTGAGTTGTCTGTGCCACCCCTTCTTTGTAAGATAAGGAAACAGTCCCTCAGGATAGCTTACATGCTGCAGGTCATCTGGCTGGCTGGCTAGTGCCAGGTTGGAAGAACCCTAGATCACAGGCTTCCTAACCCAGAGCTCCTTCTGCATTTAGGGCTCCAAATCCAGAAAAAGCAGCTCTCCCCAGAAGAAAGCAGTACAGACTAACAGCACGGGGATGGACAGGAAATCTATGCACAGGAATGCACCGACCCAAGGCTATTCAACTTTAAAGGGACTATTTCAATAGGGGGTGGTGAACTGCAGGACTCTCGTTGGCCCTCCAGGTAAGTGTTCATATAAGATCATTCCATGATGGAATTTCCTACAGTGGTGATGATTTGTAATACCCATTCACGTGTTCATATACCCTAACAAAATGAAAATCAGAGAACTTTGTTAAAAAAAAAATTCTTAAGAATGAGAACTGGGCCTCCCCTGATGGCACAGGCCACTGAGCGGCACGCTGTGAAGCTGTCTCCAGCCTCTGCAGCACCAGTTCGATCCTGGCCAGCCGGCAAGGGTCTCACATGGCGCTGCAGACCTCTCCTGTCTCGCCTCTGCTCCCCTCAGCAGTGTATTTTATCAGTCTGCCTGTTCTGTTCCCCGCTCTGGCTCTGGTAAATCCTCTCACCCTCCTGCACATCTGGCCTGTACCCTGATTTTTGAATAAGTAGATAAATAAATCTTTAAAAAAAAAAGAATGAGAACTGAAGCTGAAGGGAGGAGTTAAAGGACATGTTCTCTCACAAACCTTCACCCCCATAATGTCGATAGAGGAGAATCAAATAATCGACTCACATAGCTTCGACTTAGAAAGAATCTTTCATTAACATGTAACCAATGAATCCTTTTTAGTGAAATAACCAGACACCAGTAAATAGTCAGTACTGTAGTATTAGCATTAAAAATGAGTGTGCTGCGAATAACCAGAATTCAAATAGATGAGAGGCTCATCCAAATTATCAAGCCCTCTCAGCTCCTCACTCACTCTCCAGACAGCATCATTCCTTTGTCCAATATAGCATATCTCTTCCATTCCAGTGCACGATGCTCACTCATTGCTAATACTTTTAAGAAATCACAGCATTATTTAAAATATGTTATAGCGGCAATTAAAAATTATTGCTACCCTAAATTATCTGCTTTCATTCTTGCTTTGTTCCTTTCTTGCTTTGTCTTTTTAGCTGGATTTTATGTAGTGATAAACATGATGTTCACTGATATTTTTAACCAAAAACGTGAAGCAATTAAAGTCTGTCCCAAAGGTGTATTTCCTATGAAATATTGGAGTGGTTCCCAAAGGATTTAAATGTAACCTTGCTGTGCACCCTGAAGTCAGACAGATGGGATTATTATCTTTGCCTCTTACTAGCATTGCCCTCAGTATTGACATCTGATAAATGGACTGGGGAAAAAAATCACAGCATTTGTAAGTGCCCTGCAAGGAAAATATGACATGTATACTTAGGGGGCCTCCCTGGTGGCCTAGGGGTTAAGTCTCAGCACCTTCACCCTATGGCCTGAGTTTGATCCCCAGCCAGGGTGCTAATCCACATATGGCGCAGCAGACCTCTCCTGTCTCACCCGCAGCTCCCCTCAGCAGTGCATTTCAGTCAATCTGCCTATTCTGCTTCCCACTTTGTCTCTGGTGAATCCTCTCACCACCCGATCTCTTGGCTATACCCCAGTTCTTCTACATGCACACATATACAAATAAAGTACTCATGACTGTGCCAGGAACATAGCAGGAGTTAAAAAATAGCACTTAAATAGATTAAAAGTTCCCAGATGATAATGTATATTCTTAAAACAGAATCCAAGCAATCTAATCCTCTGAAAACCTGCTCATTTGCTAGTGTTTTTATCTTCCAGAATCTGCATGAACTTGTAATATCAGTCTGCCTTGGCATAGAGTGTGTTTTGATTATGCACATCTGGCCAGCAAGAACCAAGTGCCTTCTTGCATTGCACTCCGCACAGTGCCACATGCAATTGCAGGCTTAACACTTCCATTCTGATGATAATGATGATGACAGTAACAGCACCATTGATAATGGCTAAGAGATGACAAATAGCCTGAAATTCAAAACTTGTCCAAAGAGGGGCCATCTCTCCTAGCTCTGGGCTGAACACAATAAAAATGATCATCTCAATCATAGTTGCAATTAAACACTTCCCTGCAGGAGGCTGAAACCAAAAGACCCATCAAGTACATAAGGGCAGCCCCAGGGAGTATTTCACACATCCTCATGCTGCAGATTGTGTTTCAAAGAATTAAGAGACCTTTGTGCATCCAAGATCCTGAGAGGTACCCAGGTGGCCAGAGTGGAGTCTTAAAGCTTTGTCCTTTTTGCTTGTTTCTCTCCTTTCAACTCTATTCTCTCATCCTTGTAAAGAGTTCAGTTTGGAACAAGTCACTTGTTTCTATGGTTTTCCAGAGCTTCTTGAACTATGTGACTGTTTGCTATGAGCTCTCCAGCCTTGTTCTCTCTCAAGCCTGCGTTGTGACCTACAGGAGTGGAGGTTCCCTCCTTTGTAATGGCAGGAGAATATGACAGATTAAAGGCCAGGAGAAGAGGACTGACTGGGAGAAGCTAAAGGAGCTGGGGGGTCCCATCTTTGATTTCTCTCCCTTTACCTGCTCTAGATGTAGATGTCAGGGGTGGAACAGGAAGGTGTATCTGGATAAAGTGCAGCGATATCTGAGGTTAGTTAAATCAAAGTAGCAACCCTTTCATAAAAGAAACATTTGCTTATTGTAGAAATTTTGGAAAATATAGTAAAGGATGAAGAGGAAATCTAAAATCACAATCTCACTAGGAAAACTAAAAGTTACACTTTTGTGTGTTGCTTGAATCATATTTAAGTATCGGTGCGCTCGCTCTCTCTCACCCATAAAGTTTACACTAAACCTTCTGCTTTCTTATCTTACATTATTTTCTCCTTAACATTAACTCAAGTGTTTTCTCATGCATAATAAAATTCTTTGAGGATATTTTAATAGCTACATAATATTCTGTCCTGTGATTATACCTTACTTAAATCAGTCATTTCCACAGAGATGGTAATGTAAACCATTTCCAATTTTTCACTGTTGTTAAAAATGCAGCTGCACTCCACATCTTGTTATATAAATTTTTGTCTACATCTCTAATTATTCCCCTAAAATAGATTCCAATAAGAAGTACTGATTGGGGGAGGGGGGCTTAGAAAACATTTTTAAGGCTTTTGATAAAATTGCCAAATTGATTTCCAGAAACTCAGCCAGGGGCAATCTTATCAACAGTGTCTGAGAATGCCTATTCAAACATAATCTCAGAAGCACAAATGCATTATTCCTCTTTAATTTTTCTATTTCAACAGTTAAAAAAAATCTATCTCACTGCTATTAAAGATCATTTTAATTTGCTTATTCACTGAATTAAAAAAGCTTACTTCTATATATTATCCATCTGTATGTTTTTTTTTCCCTGTAGAACAGTCAAATTCACATAATTTACCCATTTTTCTAATGTATTTGGAATCTAATTTTTAATTCATTTTGTAACAATCTTGCTAGAATAGGGTTTTTCCAGCTATTGTTTATATTCATCATTGGAATTTATTTGACTAACTGGTAAGCAATTTCAAAATAAAGTTACCATGATATAAGTTCTGTAAAAATACCTGTTGTTGGGGGATTCAAAGATGGAACACCTTCCTCACTATTGGAATTAAATCCACAGAGATAATGGCTTTCAATGAAAGCTCACACCATAACTTTCCCTCCAGTCTGTGCTGGAGAACTCACTGGGGAAAGGTGTGGGCCTCAGACATCTCTGCATCTCCAAATTTAGAGTCATATCCTGTGATATGCCTTTATTCTCTGCTTTTCCCTCTTCTTGGCACCACTCGGTTTTCTTTCTCCAGTGTAATTTCTATTACTATAATTTTTTTTAACCACATAGTGATTTGGAAATTAGACAATTGGTCTTCCTGGACAATGAATAGCATAATCCATTAGAGTATGACCTTGGATTTGATCAGATCTCAAATACTGATTATGCAATTTACCAGAATTTAGTAGTCCCAGGATATGTGACCTCAGACTAATTATTTAAATTCTCTGAGGATGAGTTTTCTCATCTGTAAAATGGAGATAATTAAAGGTATCTTGCAATTCAAGTACCTCCTCCATGTTTAACAACAATCTTGCTGGGATTGGGGGAGAGTATGGCTAGACAAAGAAAGAATTGAGCAGATTGCCAGAAAAATATTGGATACAAAAATGGATAATATTTATGTGTGCTTGCTTAGTACTTAAACTCCTAAGTGATAATAACTATTATTACATAATCTTACTTATTCCTAATAATAAGTCATGGTGGACAAGGGGATCCTTTTTGGTAGTATGCTCTCAGAAAGGGCTCTCACAGCGTTGTCCTTGGCTCTGAGCCAAGATTCTTGTTCCTCTACCTCAAATGAGAGTTCAATTACTTAATAGGTTTGCTGCAATTTTGTGACATCATAGCATTTTACTGAAAACACCAAACCAATTTATTTCTCCTGTACTTTTTCTTCTTGGTGTTTTAATTTCATTTTCAGAAAATTGTTGATGGAGTCTCATATGAGCCAAAGAACAAATTCTAGACCTTCTATAACTGAGCAATCTATACACTCAGAGGCAGTGGCCATACTCATGGTGGGCGACTCACTGCTGAGACTCAGGATATCCTGAATTGTTCTTTGTAACAAATGCTCTGTTTTGAGGTAAAGATTTGACTGGAACTTGGTGACAGGAGATGAGAAATGAACAGGATTCAGAAAGCCTTTCAGAAATTTAACATGTCAAAGGAAACAATGTTCACAAATAGCTACCAAGAAATAAGAGAAACTAATTATACTTGCAAAATATTTCACAAAATTCTAAAATATTACCATCATACCCTCAGATTTCATAATAAATATAACTCTCTAACCTTGGTCTATGAAACTCTTCTTTGAGGCAAAACAAGAGGAAAATCATGAACCCAGAGCTATTTTTCTAAGGACTTTTGGGACTGATTCAGAAGCCTCTGTATTCGCTGGATTATTTGACCCAGACCTTTGTTCCTAAACTTCAAAGTTGCTATAATTATTTTAAAATAGGTGAAATTATTTCCACTTTGGAGTTTTACTATTACTGTTTAGATGTTAATCTCACTTTTACTTGTAGAATATAGTATTTATTTTTTTATTAATGAAGTGTCATTACTTTACATCTTTGTTAATATTTTGATAATACACGATTTCTCCCTTTAGGTGTGGTCATTGTAGCTTCCCCAGAGTACTCAAAGTTCTCATAGTTCTCCACTAAAGTCCACTGTGCTCTCTCTGCCAGCACTGCTTCCCTACCTCCCTATTATTATTCCCCTCTCCCTCCCTTTGAAAGCCTCAGATCTATAGTCAGTTTTTAAGGATTGGTTTAATAGTTTGTCTTTGCTCACTCTTTGTTTGGTTTCTCTATATTCCAAATATATTTGGCACTATCAGGTATTTATCTTTCCCCTTCTGACTTCACTTAGCATAACCCTTACCAGAGCCATCCATTTTCCCAAAAATGGCATGGGTTTATCTTTTTAATCACTAAGTAAGTACTGTACTGTGCATATACACCACTTCTTGATCCATTTATCTGTTTGGGAGAATTTTTTTCCATATCTTGACTATTGTAAATAGTGCTGCAATCTTGGGAGCCTGCTGCCGTAAAGGGAGCTGGAGTTTTTGGAGAATACCTGTTTACTCTACCAGGACTTTAGAAGATCTGCAAACAGAACTTCTTCCCAGAATTGACTCCTGTTCTCTGAGGACCTACCAGCTTCTGCGCATGTTCCCTACTAACCAGGAAAACTTGTTTCCAGCAGTAACTTATTAATCTATATAAGCAAAAACACACTTGCATGCTATTTTCTTGTTCTTTTGTTCATATCCTCAATAAAAGCTTGGGCTGGGAGAGTGAAAGGCAGAGCTGCTCTCGATGGCTCTTCCCAGTCCCCTTCCCAATTGTAAATACATTTAGACTCTGAGTCTTCGTTACTGGCCGGAAACTTCATCGGCTGTGCTGTCTGCAGCACTGCAATAAACACAGGAGTGCAGGTTTCCTTTCAAAATAGTGTTTTTGCATTCTTTGGGTAGATTCCTAATAATGGAATAGCTGGGTCACATGGAAGATTCCTTTTCAGTCTTTTCTGGAACCTCCACACAGCTTTCCATGAAGGCTGAAACAGCCCACATTCCCATCAACAGAGCAAGAGGATTCCTTTTCCTCCACACCCTCACCAGCACTTGCTGTTTGTTTTTTTTTTTCTTTTTTTTTAACATAGGCCTTTCTCACTGATGTGAGGTGGTATCTCATTGTGGTTTTGAGTTGTATTTCTCAGAAAGTGATCATGAACATGCTCTCATATGTCCGTAGGGAGAAATGCCTATTTAGCATCCCTGCCTGCCCATTTTCTGGGTTATTTTCTTTTTGGTGAGTTGTATGAGCTCTTCATAGATCTTTGGCATCTGTTCCTTGTCAGATCTATGTTGTACAAATAATTTTTCCAATTCTATGTGCTGTCTCTTCATTTTCATTATTGTCTTTCACTGTATAGAAGCTTCTTGGTTGATGTAGTCCCAGTTGATTATATTTCTCTTTGTTTTCCTGGCTGCTGGGGATGAATCCACAAAGATATTTTTGAAGTTCATGTCATAGAGTGTTTTCTTCTATGTATTTTATTGTTTCAGGTCCTATATCCATGTTTATTATCCAATTTGATTTGATTTCTATGTGTAACGTGAGATGGTGGTCAGTTTCATCTTTATGCATGTGACTGTCCAGTTTTCCCAGCACAACTCAGTGAAGAGGTCTTCCTTATTCCAGTGTGTATTCATCTCTCCTTTGTCATAGATTAGTAGTCCATATTTATGTGGTGTTATTTCTGGGCTTTCAATTCAATTCCAAAGGTCTGTATGTCTGTTTTTATTCCAGTACCATGCTATTTTAATTATTAAGTCTTTATAGTATAGTTTGAAGTCTGGAAGTGTAATGCCACCATTTTTTTTCCCTCTTGCTTTTTGGCTTCTTGGGGTACTTTGTGTTTCCATATGAATTTCAGTAATATTTATTCCATTTCTTTGAAAACTGTCATTGATATTTTTATTGAGATTGTGTTGAATCTGTAAATTGCTTAGGGTAGGATGGCCATTTTGATAATGTTGATTCTTCCAATCAATGAGCAGGGGATGTCTTTCCATTTCTTTATGTCTTCTTCTATTTCTTTTAATGATATCCTATACTTTTCTTTGATTAGGAAATATCACCTTCTTTGTTAGGTTTATTCCTAGGTATTTATTCTTTGGAGAGGTGGGATTTAATGTCATTTTATAATCTCTCCATGTTTCTGAGTGCCAAAGGTTCATGAAGTGCTTTTTCTGTGACAGGCTCTAGGCTTAAGAGGACACTAAGCTAAGTAATCTGTCCACCAATATACAGCTTAAATGAAAAAAGTCAGACCAACATCTGTGTTTTTAAATTCCATGCCCTTTCACCTGGATATATTTCAGAGAACCCAGGTGCTCCCTCCAGGCTCCATTTTTCTTCTTCAGACCAATTATCCCATTAAGAGAGAAGCATTTGACAGAAGTCCCACCCTTTTCTCTGTAACAAACACTGACATGGACAAAATTAGAGTGCTGTGTCTGATGAAGGGAGGGGGGAGTATACTAGCAAGTTGCAGCATTTATTTCTACTCATTTTAGCTTCCTTTCATACACAAAATCCCAAAGACCATATTCAAGGAGCATTCTAAAATCCTAACACCCTTCTTATCCTCCAGTCTCCTTCCTTCATTTCCTAGAATTCTGTTTTGGGGTTGCTGCCATATTTCATTCTGTAAGCCAGGAACTTTCAGAAATCAAAATTCTTACTAGGCTATTCATCTTCCAGCAATTGCTGATAATTGTCCTCCTTATTCCCAAGAGAGGGGCAGATATAAATTATACTTAGAAAGTATGAGACAAGCCTTTCTATATAGTGTATGAAAACAGTCGTGTTACTTTATAGTCACACTTTGCACAGCATAATTCTTCAAGGGAATTCTAAGAGATGATGCCAGAGACACAGCTGTGGACACAATGCCCAGGATAATTTCACCACCTGGGAACCAAGTGCCCCAAAGCTTCACATTAAGATGCATGAGGGGCATCAGAGACATGATTAGTCATAAATTAGGGCTGGAATATAAATGGTCAGGCTGTAACATATCCTCCACCTCAAAGAAAAGACATGAGGGAGGCTAAGTGAAAAAGATTGAAAACAAATCCTTAAAGTCTTTTACACCAATACATACAAGGTTGAAAGGCATGAGTAAAACCAAGAAGCCATGTACAGGAGGGCATTGTGAATCCACAGAAAAAAAAGAGCATTTAAGTATGTGACAAAAGAAAGATGGAGGCCAGCCTGTTTAATAACCTGGCAATCCTGACTTGATGGCTGAAAGCTGGAGTATTGTTTGTATATCAAGAGGGCACAACATTTATTCCATTTGCCTTCTCGGCTTTAGCACCATCGTGCTTCCGATGGACTCCTATTTGGAGTAGAAATGTTTAATCATCATCTTCGTTTAATAAAATTTACACTTACAGGATATGAAGAGAATATCCTATAAATGTTAATTACAATTAGAAAGTTTCTAGAAAAAAAACATTTTTTTTAAATGTAGGAAAATTGCTGTGATTACTTTAGAAAGCTTCAAATGGTTATTTATTAAGTCAGGATCCAAATTTGTAAATAAACAAGTCACCAGCTGCACCACTTTTTTTTTTTTTAAGCAAACAGGCTATCCATGTTGTAAGAGCAGAGAGAAGTTAATAAACTGTGTCACATAGCAATAAAATATTTCCTTTCAATGTTGGATGACAAATAATTATTGCATTTGAATTTCATCACGTACAAAGACTGGGAGTTTTATGTGTAAACTGACAGACTCAAGTGATAAAAAAAAAATTACAAAATCTTTCTCATTCACATGAGCTATTTTAGACTGACTTTTATAAAACCATGGAATATTAGCAATATAAGGGACACTTAAATGATAAGAAACTGAACTAATGACATACAACTACTTAGTCTTAGACCCAAAATAAGAATATTGATCAACAATTTCCCATACAGCTCCTTGACTTTGGTTTACACTGGAGTGAGAAATGGGGAAGGATAGCAGACCCTGGATCCAAACACAGATACGTGACCCCATGTAGTAACTTTCTACTTCAGTCTACAATGTAGCACAAGAAACAGAGCTAATTTGGTTGGTTTGTTCTTTCATCTGATTTTTTCCACTTGATTTTCTTTTCCTTTAAGCTTTAGGCACCATCATGTCATCGGAAGACATTTCCAAGCAGAAGTCTTAGCAATAATCTTAAGTTAACATATGGACCCGAGATGATAAAAAGACATTAGAGGAAGCAGTGTGAAACCGAGATGATGAAATCCATAAAATCCAACCCACACTTCTAGATCCATTTCCTCAAGGAAGTCCAAGAAAGATGGAGATCACGAATTTGTAGTATCTAAAATCCAGATAAATAGTGAAAAGTCTCCTGAAGTCAGGTTATAGAGTCAAAAAAGCAAATGATTTACTAAAGAATCACAATTTTCAGTATGAACATCCAATAATAGATCAAAAGAGCAAACTTCAGTTTTGAGAAAATAGAAGGACTTCAGTGTTTATAACTGATAAGAAAATAAGTAAATAGAATAATGACAAAACAAAATAACATGCTTAAGAATTATAAGAGCATAGTAATCACCATGTCATGACAATAAGTATAAATAGGATAGGCCCAGAAATGTTGGAATACATAAGAACAGTGCTCAAAGATACAAAGAAGAGAGTCATGGACTCACAAGGATCAAGGTACATGATGTCAAGGCTAGTTTTCAGATGGTCTATGATGAAGGTGAGTGTCAGGATGATAAGGATGATTATGGGCTATATCACAAATCCACAGTGGATTTGAGGGAGAAATGAGGAGGTTGCAGCAACTACAAGCAGGACTGTATGATGTAGCAGGAACATAAGAGAAAGACCAGTGATGCACTGAGCTGGAAAAGTAAGAATCAGTAAGAGAAAATAAAGTCCCAAAATACTAAGGATTATATAATAAACCTATGCCTCATGGTATATGGGAAACAGGAGCATGATTTCATCATAAGGAAATTGAAAAGTCTGAAAAGGGATTAGTCTCAGAAACATTTATGATAAGGATCTGGGTCTCTTCTCTCCCTACATAAGAGAAAACATAGAAACTAGTTTGATGGGGAAGGGTAGGACGTGTTCTTATCGAACATCACTATACCATACTTTACTATAGCATCTATGTTTTGATTATATTGCCTATTGGGTAGGGAGGAAAGAAAACTCCATATCTAATGTATGCTATTGAGCTGGCAGAGGAAGAAATTTCAGGCTATGGCCCTTTACTAAAATTAATGAGAACAAGAACATAACCATTTTCCAAGTTATTATCGCCACATTCTTTCAGGAAATATATCAAGTACCAAGAGTACTGGACAGCCTTCAACATCAATAAGAAGCATTAGAGCTTGCTAATAAATATAAAATAAAATTTTCTAACTGTATCAGCAAAGTCATGGTGAAACACTCGGAAAGACTTTTCAATACAATATAATGTGCCTGGTTATACCAAAAAATGGATTTCCAACATCTATTGCATTAGATAAGACCTTATCAGAAATTACCATGTGTTGCTTCACTAGAAATCTCCCAAGCAATATTAGCCATTGATCATAAGTTGCCTTAGATACAACTCACTTTAGTCAATGGAATTTACCATGACAATGTTTTTTTATACAGAGCTTGGTACAGGTTTAATTATTAACTCCCATTGGAGCAATATGTAATTCTGTTCTTGTAACAACAGTCTATCAATATCATGTGCTATTCTAAGTAAAAATACCCATACTTAAGGTACACAGGTGTGATCACAACAATTACTCTCTTCCCTGGCAATTCCTAAAGTGCTTCCATTTTCAAAAGACTTGGGGCCTTGTAAGCTGACTCTGGCAACTGGAGCAAAGAGAACTTGTGTATGTTTTAAGATACCAACTGTATTTCTGGATAATTGCATATAAGATGCTCAACAATTATCCACTGAGGATAAGTGGCAAGTGGTAAAGAAAGAATAAAGTTTATAGTCTTTCTCAGCATAAAACTAAACCTGTGAAACTATATTAGATAGCCCATATCTATGAGACAAAGTTTGTACATGATAGAAAAAATGCAGGAGATAGCTATGAGCAGGGGACTTGTAGAGGGAAATTTAAGGTAGAAAGAAATGTAAAATGATGGGAAATTTGAGTTGGTGATCAAGAAGCGAAGGATTTGCTGTGTGCATATATGTGTGTGTGTGTGCATGTGTATATATTTGTGTTCACTATATTTGATGATGTGTGTTTTTTTTTACATGAACAAATGACTTTTGGATTGAAATTATAGACTCATAACTCAAAAGAAGACTGGAAAATATATTGCTTTACTGTTAAACAAATGAGGAAACAATCTTAGAGATTTTTCTGAAGTAATATGGATACATTAATAGAATTAACACAGCGCTGAATATACCAAAAAGCACTGAACTGTATATGTTAAATGGATGAACTGTATGGCATGTGAATTATATCTCAATAAAGTTGTTACATAATAAAAGGACAGAGTGTAGAAACTATCTGTTGACTTCCAACTGAGGTGAGGGAAGGGGAGTTTGGGAACAGGGTTGGGGGAGGGAGGCAGATGTAATCATCTAATCACCTTAAATAGAATCAGGACACAATGTTGCAAAAATTTAAAACATGAACTTCTTGACTGCATCAAATCCCAGGAAGCCTCTTTCTTATCCTTTCACCAAGAACCAGTATCATTTCTATGAATATTGAGTCTGATCACGTGATTTAGGGAATTCACCAACACAAAGGCTACATTTCATTTGTCATTTTCCCTGAACCACTGACATTCTGATTAGCAGATTCATGAATGATCAAAAAAAAAAAAAACCCAGAAAATGAGTAACAATTATTTTACAGTTCTTCCTCCCCAAGTCGTGTGGATAATTATAGTGATATCACTTGACTTGTCACCACTGCTGCCATCACCGTCAAACCTTGGGTGGGGAGATACAGTCATCTCAGCTGTCTCAGAGAAAATCACTGAACAAACATGGTACTATCCATGGCCACACAGCATTTCCAAACTTGACCCCCCAGCATAAGGCCACTTCTGGCCTGCATGGCTGGTTGACCAGCAGGACCTCAGGGCAAGGTCCAGTTGCTTGCACACTAAGAGATCAGAGGCTCAAGGTCACGTAGAGACTGTAAGGTTAGCTGATAAATCTCACATCCTCTACTCCTAACACAGGATCAGAATGGACATTTACTGATTCTAATATATGAGGGAGATTTTACTCAAACAATGTTGTAATTCTGTGAACTTATTTTCTCTTTTAAGTTGATGGATGAATAGGAATACAAATTCTTTTAGTTATATACTTACTACGCAAGCACATGTAACATTCCGCATGTTGGTACCATTCTAAGGACAGTTATGGCACCACTTCTGTGCCCTGGAAAGGTCCATTTTTAAGGCTCTCATCACTATGCAGGAGACATTCTATATTTTCAAGGACCATGAGGAGGACAGGGAGCAAGAGTTGCCAAAGCAGTTGGAAAAAAGTACAAGCTCTGTACACCATCATCTGATAATAAAGATATGCAGAATGAGTTGGGACCCTCATTAAATCAGAAAAAAGAAATCTTGCCAAGTCATCCTCCCTGAAAGGAATTAGATATTATTTTTTGCAATAGGTCAAGCTCCAATGCGGATACATTCTTTAATGAGGCAAAAATAAATTAACATTCTTTCCAAAGTGAAAGGATGAAAAAGAATATTAGCAAACAATTTCTAAAAAGCTCAACACTACTGAATCAAGTTGAAAATGCTGGTTCTTTTTGAACACTGAGAGTGTTTCAGAGAGGTCAAAAATCAGCAGTTGTGACTAGGCTGAAAACTGCATCATTTGGTTGGTTTTATAGAGTAAGGAAATATACTCATTTCCTAGAAAAGGTGTTTTTAAAATGTCTGTTTGGTTTTGGGGTTTGGAGGAAGCTTAGTTAAAACTGAACCTTAAGAAAATGCTTAAAAGGAAACAGATTCTTTCTTGTTGTGTGTTTTAAGAACAAATGCACATAGTAGGGCAACAATTAATCATTTGTGACTTGTTACTGAAATGACTCGTCCCCAGTTTCTAATTGATATGATTCTTCCTAAAGCTTTCACCTGTATTAAAGGAATCATTTATTGGTAATAGAAGCTGCAGAACAGAAGACATTCAATTCAACCTTGGCTCTCTTAATCTTGATGATTGGTACATAGACCTGGATTAGATTCAATTTCACAGAATGGAACAAGGTAAGGTGACCTTCTTGTAAGAGTGTGAATTCAAATTAAACACAAATCCAAGAACAGATGATACCCTTTAATGATAATGAATAAAAATATAGGAAAATATAAGAAGGTGCCTGTTACATCCAAAATAGATTCTCAATCATACTTCCAAAAATGTCTTCCAGAAGGCTTAAACAGCTGTTCTTCAATGGAATCTCTTGGATCAACAATTATATTTCATATTCAATGTTATGTTTAGTAGTATGGCATTTACAATTTCTCTAACAATGCACTTATATCTAAATACTCTTAAACCCTATATTCAAAATTCTTATTCTGAACAACTGAATGAGTATTTTGATGTGTGTGAAGGTGCTTTTGGATGAAAAGCTTAAATAAAAAACTAAAAAAAAAATGTAATTTCTTGACAAGTGTTCGCACTAAAGTATTTCACATATGTTTTAAAGTAATTGTCAGAATTTAATGAATATAGCCTTTAAAATGTAAAACATCTTTAAAAAACATGTTTCCTCCCTAATAAAGGAACCAAAGAATGGGATCATGCAGGACATTGAAGCTTTTCTGTCCCACTAGTCATTTAAAAAGGCAATATCACAGAGAATTCCTTAAAAATAAAGCTTACTCCTCTTCCATCTAGTCTCCTGTTCAACCAAAAAACTGAACTGTTAGGTGATAGCTGAAGCTTAACAGGGTATCTGGAGGACAGTGATAGAGATAAATGGAATTTATAATAGCTAACCCCAAATTCTGAGACCAGTGATGAAACAGAAAGCCTTGATCAGTCTTCCTTCTGTACTCAGAAAAAAATAACATCAGCGTCTATGATTAGAATGTCCACACAAATTAGATTCAGCAATCCACATGACCTGACATAGGACAACTTGTCTGATGTGGCCTTGGGGACTGAATCTATATCTTCTCTTGTGAGGGAAGGAGACACAGATAAACAATAAGAGCTAAAGAGAGGCAAGTGTATGTATTCTAAGAAGGTGAATTAGGAAGAATGAAATGCAGTGGAATTAGCTAAAGTTCTATGAGTGATAGAGCATTTTGACCTGGTCTTCCAATGAAAGCAGCATGTGAGAAGATAAGATTAAACACAATGATAACTTTAAGTTATGAGAGTTTGGGAAGAATGTCCAGATTAGGGTAAAGCAGATGATACAGAAGTAGCAGCGCCCCAAAAGTCAGCTCATGGGTCCATGTATCAGAAACACTGGGTCCGTTGTTTGAAAATTTAGATTCTTTAACTTCCAAATTCTTTAGTGTGGGGTGAAGCCTGTAATCAGCTGCACAGTCAGGCTTGAGATCTACCCCACTGGGGTAGGTCACATAATAGGAAAGGTCACTTTTTTAAAAAGGGAAGTTTGGACCAGCATAATAAGAATATTGGAAACCTGAGAAATTTGGGCTTATCTTCTAGATAAAACAGAGGTTTTTGGATTACACTAACATGGCATTTTGACCTTAGTAAAAACATTGAGTAAAATCAGTATATATTTTTAGAAAAATATAAAGTACTTTTTTTCAAGATATCTATCAAGAACCAATTTGCCGATGTTGGCAATTTTTATCAAAGGCCAATTTGTGAAGTTAGGGATGTAAATATGAGTAAAATGACACAGATACAAAGACACACACACAAAAAAGAGGTAATTTATTATGTTGTCAATGATGGCTACATGAATATTCCGATAATAATCATCCATTTCTATGTGATGACGACGTGGTTATGCCAGAGAACTGGAGTGCTACCTCTCTTGGGATTGTAGGGATCTTGGGCAAATTAAATCTCTCTGTGCCTCAGTTTCCTCCTATGTGAGGGCACACTAATCATGCTTGGAGAGTATCAAACAATGTGGCAAGTATCACAAGAAAGAGTAGGAAAAAGATCCTCAAAATATTTAAAACAGGAGACATACATTTAGTTAAGTGTCTTCAGTGAACACTTTGACTCCTGAGTTCCAGGAAAATTATCCCATTCTCTATTCCATTTCAAAATATGTTTTTTTAAAATGCGTAAATTGGGACTAGTGTTTCCCTGGAAACTTACTCTGCCAGAGCTCCAGGCCCCAGGGGCCCCCTGAAGCTGATCCCTCTCTTCTTCCCCTGGCCACAAAGAGAAGGGCAGATGCATAGAGGGAAGAACTGAGCAGCTTATCATTGAAAATCTAATTTACAATAAAATAAGAACATGTGCCAATGGAAAGCCTCGGCTAGAGAAGGATCTTTCTCGAAAATCTATTTAACACAAATCCGCACAAGTTAAAAATATTCTCATGTTATCAATCTTCCACTAAGGCTCTCATCAAATGCTGGCTATCCCCTCGAATAGGTCCCCCTGGGGGACAAACTGTCAGTGACTTTCATGTTGCTGATTTATGAATATAACCATAAATCCAGTGCAGCGAGCCACTACCTTAAAACTGTCTCTGAAATCTTTTAAGTTCATATTAAGAAAATTAAACCTATTTTCTTGTTATAATTCAGCATTTTTTCAAAGACACAAACTACTGGGACTCTTGTCTTTGACCCTCTCTGCCTTTTAATATGAACAGACTACTGTCATTGAAAATTTGATGAATATTGGGAAGCTAGAAAAGTCCAGACATCATTCACCTAAATAAAGAATTACATTACAAACTGAAGCCTTGGAACTTTATTTGCTCAATTTATTCTCATAAAGCAATGTGAAGTAGTTATTTTTAACCCTCATTTTATAACAGAAGAAATTGAGGACCATGGAGGTTAAGTAATTTGCTTAAGATGTCATAGTTAATTTTTGGCAGTGTCAGAACTATGCTAGATAATGCCTGGAAGAAGAGGAAGCAAGAAAGAGATCTGCAAAAGTCATTCCTTTCAACCTGCTTTATCCAAGTTTATAGTTGATGTTTTCTCTCACACAGAAAAAAAAAAAAAATCTGATTTTCCAAGCTACCCAACCCAGGGAGATAAGCCTTGATGCCCCCAGTAGGTGTCACTGTGGGGCATGAAAGAGTCTCATTTACCTGCCCCCGGAATCATGTTTATGCCTCAGACTTCTGACTTGTACATACAGAGAGAAAGTAGTCATTGGAATTTTAGATATTTTCTAATTCCTTTGATTTCAAAGAAAATGAGGCAGAGAAATGTGACTTGCCCAAGGTCACATGCCTAGAGGCAGTCAGGATTAGAATAGGATTCCCCCAAGACCCCTGCTGAGCAGCATCCTTCATTCAGCTCTGCCCTTTCTGACTTTCCTTCTAAATGTGTGGTCACCTGCTGTCTAGGATCCTTTTATCTGCTGCAAAGGCTTCTGCAACTCTCTATCTTCTTAAGAATGCAAAGAAAACATGTAGAAAGAAGTTTTTTTTTTTTAATAGGAAGAAAAATAAAATAGTCTGTAACTTATCTCAATGCAGCCCCTAAACACGTCTTTAGTAAACTTCATTGCTAGAACATTAAGACATCGCATAGCAAGAAGGTACTGGGCCATCTGGTCTCATTTTTTTTTCCCACTACTAACTAAATTCCAGATTTATTTAGGTTTCACCAGGCTTTACAGTGATGCCCTTTTTACATCTCAGGACCCAGGGGGGATGTCACATTCTAGTTCAGTCATTATGTCTCCTTAGTCTCCACTTGTCTGTGACAGTTTCCAGTCTCCTCATGATCTTGAGAGCTTCGAGGAGTGCTGGTCAGGTATTTTGTAAAAATACACCCAGTTGGGGTTTCTCGGCAGCTGATGTTTTTCTCATGATAACTCTGGGGGTATGGATTTGGGGAAGAAAACCATGGAGGTCAAGTGTTCTTTTCATCACACCACACTGGGGGTACATACTACTAAAAATTCATCATCACTCATGTTAATCTTGACCACTTGGCCAAGGAAGTTGCTGCCAGGTTTTCTAATGCGAGTGAAGTCACAATTTTTTTCCTTTGCCATACTCCATCGTATGAGGTCACTATGCCATGTCACACTTACCTTATGTGGAACAGTTCTTTAAGAAAGTTTATTAACACATTCTATTGTTTATCAGTATGTCCTTCTGCATGATTATTCTCTACATTGCATTGTATACGCAAATTGGCTTGCAAACCAATACCACACTATTTAGTAGCTCAGATTGTTCTAATTCTGACAGCTGGGAGCTCTTTCAAATTTGTAATGTCTTGCTGACATCTTTTTATCTTTCAATCACTTCCTTTCATGTTATATGTTCCCTGCCCCAGGCTTAAAATCAGTTATTTCTTCAAAGGGCTCTGGGCACTTTTATTAGACAATGGTATTAAGAAACTGAGATCAAGGTACTGGATATACTTGTTGCTACAGGTATGTTACTGCTTCTAGTTCCAATGAACAGAATGAGGACATGCATGTATGTATAATGGTCCATGTAAACACATACAGGTACATACATAAACAATTATTTCTGAATCTATCTTTATATTAAGCTAATCAAAAGTCCACACTGATGTCTCTGATTTTCATTCAGTACTACTGGTTTTTTCAAGCCTTGACTATTAATGAGTTGCTTATCTATAACTTCCTGAACAGTAAGAAAACTGACTCTCATGCCTACAATCTAATCCATTCACTTGTCAATACCCTTCTATTATGAGCTAAATTGTGGCCTCCCCTATCCATATGTTGAAGTCCTAACTCCCAGTGCTCCAGAGTGTGACTGGATTTAGAGACAGGGGTCTCTAAAGAGGTAGATTAAGTTAAAGTGAGGTAACTAAGGGTGAACCCTATTCCAGACTGACTGGTGTCCTTATAAGAAGAAATTAGTGCACAGACACACACAAACAAAGACATTTGAAGACAGGAGAATTAGCCAAGGAGAGAGGCAGCAACAGAAACCAACTCTGCAGATAACTTCACCTGAGTAGAACCTACAATACTGTTATTTAAATCACCAGTCTGTTTTATGACAGCCCTAGAAAAATGTATCCAAGACCCAGTACAGGGTCTCCCCGGTGGCGCAGCGGTTGAGCACTGGGTTGCAAGCTGCCCTCAGCCTCTGCAGAGCCGGTTCCATCCCCGGCTGCTCCCCGGCCACTGGAGGAGGGTCCCGCATGGCACACAGACCTCTCCTGCTGCCCGCTGCTCCCCTCAGCAGTGTACTTCGGTCCTTCTGCCTGCTCTGCTCCCTGCTCTGGCTCTGGTGAATTCTCTCACCGTCCTGTGCTTCTGACTGTACCCAGTGCTTGTATGTATAAATAAATACATAAATCTTTTTTTTTTTTTTTAAAAGACCTAGTACAGAAAGGGGAGTTAACAAGAAAGGGACAGGACACTTGGACAAGGTCACAAACTAACAAGAGAGCCAAAGTCATTTGGTTTCTAGACCAGAAAAGCTCTTTTTAAAAGGGGACATTTCCATTAAATGATTACTTTTTTCTGCAATCATGCTTATTATTTTTGGACTCTGATTTTATAATTTTATTACTTTATACTTGCTAATATATGACTTCTTCACTTAAAAACACATATAAAATTATAAGTAGGGTAAAAGAAAATAGTATCTAACATACAAGCTACAATTCAGTTCAGAAAGCAGCTATTTAACAACAAAGTGGTTTCTCCTTTAGTGGGTTAGTGGGGAGGCCAGAGAGCTTCCATTTAAATTTAATCTGCAGCAACTTAGAGTCAATATGTGGCAAAGATACTTTCGTTTACATTTGACATAAATTGAAAAATAAATAGCATTATCCTGTCAAAGAATACCATTACTGTTTTTGTTTGCATGACTTCAAGGAGGTGCCAGATTCCTCCTTCCCAGCTTCCCCTTGGCACTGGTACTGCTTCCAGAACTATCATCTATCCTCACAAATCCCCATCACTTACAGACAATTCTTGATAGAGCGGTGATTGCAGGGATTTTCTGTGGGTTTAGGAACAGAAGAAAGATTTGGTACCTGGGATCAAATATCAATAAAATTCAAGTTATTGAGAAGAGACTGTCCCAACCCCTCCTAATCTTCTTCCTAAAGTAATGATGAGGTCAGATACAGGCAAAGCTATCTTAATGAGGTAGAAGTTTCAAGTCAAATTAACACTTGAAGGCAGAAAAAAAATCCATCCTGGTGAGGGTAGGAGTGAGGTTGGTCAAGAGTAAAAGCCTAGAAAAAGAGGGTTGAATGAGTTAAATTGTGTTCCCTAAAATGATAGATATGTTCACATCCTGCTAGCTACCTGTGAATGTAATAGTATCTGCAGATGGGTCTCTGGGAGTGTAATCAAGTTAAGTAAGATGAGGTCATACGGGATTTGGATGGGTCTTTCATGCACACTCTTGTCCTTATACCAAGAGGAGAGAATGCAGAGAGAGGGGAGAAGCCTCTGTGGTTGAGGAGACAAAGATCAAGGAAACCAAAGACAGAACATTGGGCACAATGAAAACAGTGTCACACCAAGAGACTTCTTCACTAGAGACTTCAGAGGGTCAGTGACCCTACCTCAGACTGATCTAACTACCAGAACTGTGAGAGGATATATTTTTCTTTTTTTTTAAACCACTGAGTTATTGGTATATTAGAAGGTCAGTCCTAGGACACTAATAAAGAGAGTTAAAGAAGTAAATTTCTACTGGGGGGATGAACTAATCTTGGCCAGGAGACTGATGTTCCTCACAAGTGATCACCACAGAGGAAGAGGTGCCATCACCCCCAGTGAAGGACCCTGGCTCTGAAATTCATTTAGTCAACTCTCTTCCTCCTGAGTCCATGAGTATCATCAACTTTATTTTTTATTTTAACCAACTTCTTGTGAATGGCTGCCTGTAGGGAATGGATATGCTAGTTATGCCAACAGAATATTCCAAGGTGCACAGTAGTGACCTCTCTCCCAGTACATTAATAATGTCACCATTACACTTTGCTTAAGTAAATACTCCTTTGAGAGACAAGCCTGATTGTGTGCTAGTTAAGTCAGATTTGAGAGCTTACAAATCTAAGCATTTAATTCTGACATGAGTAAACTCCCCTCTCCAGAAGTTTCTTGGGAGATGACTTCCTGCCTTCCTGACTAGCACATCATTCACACCAAACAGCTCTCTCTTAAAAAAAGTTTTGCAGAAGTGATGTAACTGCTCTCCATTCCCTTCTAGCACTGAGGTTATTGCTGAAGTTATTTATTGTATACATTGACTTATATTCTGTGCTTGATTACAGACAGCCAAAGCTTCATCTCTGCCACTTAACCACCCTGTGCTTCTGTGGGCACAGTACTGAGTCCCTCTGAGCTGTAGCATCTCTACTGATGCAATGGATACAGGAATGTTCTGTCCATCACACTTGTTTCTTGTGGGGATAAGTAAATCACTGTATATGGAAATACTATCAATATCAAAAGAGAAATACACTTTAGTATGGTGTTATAATTACTATTAAGCTGATACTTTCTATTGCTGGATTTCCTCAATTTTGTCACTATCACAAAGTCAGTTTATGCAAGATCTTCACATGCGCAAAGCATGTTCATCCTTCAAAACCCAATTCAAATGTCTCTTCTGACACAAAGTCTTCCCTGCTCTTTCAATCCTCTTTTCTGCCTCATTTGGTAGGAATTTTTACATGGTGGTGATATTTTCTGCATACAACTGTTAAGTTTTAAAGAGCAGGAACCAAGTGTTATCTCTGTATCCCCAGGGCACTCGATGACTTTCACAGGGTGTCCTCAGATATGTGGACAGGCTTAAAGCAACAAACACAGCTTTATGAAAAGCAAGAAAATGAATATAATTTAGTCCAGTATTTCTGGTTCAGGGTCTCTCATGAGGCTGCAGGCTACTGGCAGGCTGGGGATATAGTCATCTTAAGACGTGGCTGGGGCAGACGCTCTGTTTTCAAGCTCACTGGTACGACTATTCCTTCTCATATGGGGACCTCTCCACGGGTAGCTCAGAACATGGCAGCTGTAGTTCTCCAGAAGAGTGATTCTCACTCACACACACACACTCACACACACACACACACACACACACACACGAGATCAAGAGCAACCTGCTTTTTATGAATCATCTCCAAGTTACAGGGTATCATTTTATATAATGCTATCCGTTAGAAGCAAGTTATAATAAAGTCCAGCTGGCACTAACCAGGAAGGGCTGCCATGGACATGAATACCAGGAGCCAAGGGTCTTCGGGAGCCATCCTGGAAACTGGCCACGATAAGACTAACTAATGAATGAATACGTCATGTTCTTCTTTGAATAATTTTCTACCCTAGGCTTCTTTTTCTAGTCAACATAGACTTGACTTCGCTTTTGCTGAAGTATGTTTAGCAGTACAAACACAAAGTAATCATTAAACGTTATTTGTTATAAATAAGTCTGAAGCTACATAAAAGTGACTTTTGTTTATCCAATCACTGTTCATGCTGCCCTCATTTCCACTATTGCCTGTATATATTGACTGAATGAACTTTTGCCCAGAAGTAGCAGTAACTTTTTGGCAAAGCAATACCAATAATATCAGAAGTATATACTAACTAAAATTAGGTAGCTATTTGTTTTCATATTTTCTAATTTATATTTTCCATGTCCTCCTACATCAAATTGAGACTTCTCTGCTTTCCTTTTATAGTGGAGAGCCATGCTGCATTATTATTTTCTTCTAAAGATTTATTAATTTATGCATATAAGAACTGGGGTACAGGCCAGAAGTGTGGGGGGTGAGATGATTCACCAGAGACAGAGTGGGGAACAGAACAGGCAGAGCCATTGAAATACACTGCTGAGGAGAGCAGCAGGCGAGTCAGGAGAGGTCTGCTGGCGCCATGTCACCTCCTTGGTCAGGGATCGAACTTGTGCTGCAGTGGCTGCAGATAGCCTCACAGTGCTGCGTCTTAACCCCTTGCACCACCAGGGAGCCCCACATGGTATTATTAAGTCCTGATGACATGCTAGGCACAGTGCTTCAGGTATCAGGCGAAGAAGAGACGTAAGTGTCCGATCCTTACTCTGTTTACAGGAGTACAAATAATGCAGACTTCAAGCAGTATCTGGAATCTGCTACATCAATTTATTAAACCCCTTTCACTTTTTCCCAACATTAATCTTTGTATTCATCATTGCCTATGAATTCCTTCATGTTTCTCAATTTAGCCAAAGTTTCTCCACATTTCTGGAAGGCTACCCAAAATGGAATGCCTACCCATGAAATTTTCCATGGATCTTTTTGGTTTTAATAACCTTCTGCTTTCTTAAATTTCTACAGCAAATTAGAAATTAATTACAAAATATCTTGCTTCTTTTCCAAATTGCCTCATGTGATTGAGTCATATCGCCCCAACAGATGGCAATTTCTTTGAGGTTCAGGCTCCTCCCCAGTGCTTAGAAGGTACTCAATGAAAGCTTGCCAATTGATGGCTAATAAAGATAAAGTGTTTGCTTCAATGTCCTTGGCCAAAACTTGGTGCATTTGAATCTGGACTAATAAGACTAGTTTGTGAATTAATATTCTAGGTGCCTAAGGCTGAGCTTAATTCAAATTGAAATTTACATAAATTATTTTAATCAAAATAAATGCACAGTGCTTAATCTTTTCTGTACTTAGGATTTATTGGAGAGATTAATAAGTTACTGTTGCTTAGTATGGAAGTTTAGCAAATGGAATGTTGAATATTTCATATTTTTTCATAACTATATAAAAAGAACTACTATGATTTGCAGCATTCTTTTCAGGGACTACCTGAAATACCCTGAGGTTTTGTAAAGAATTGTGGCTTTAGAATCTCATCAACTTGGGCAAGTCAAATTCTAGCGAAATTGTCTGGCAAACTGCAATAATTCTAAGATCCCATTTTCTCATCCATAAAATTAGAATATTACTATTTGTTTTTTAGATTTACTGGGAAGATTGAATGACATGGCTAAGTTACCTAGTGGAGGGTCTAGTTGGCACTAACTCAGCCTACACCACTTCTGCTCTTGTGGGGAAATGCTCCTTTATTATATGGTGTCATTCATATGGGCTATATAGAGAAACCAAATAGATGAACTAAATGAAGCAAACAAAAACCCTTTGGCCTATAAGACCACCTTTTACATGGTGAAGGATAGATTGTCTTCTGACAGTGAACTTAATGCAGTATTAGATACATGTTGAGTCTCAATGATAAGCACTTGAAAATTACATATTGTTATAGTACAGTATATGTCAATTTAAAAAAAAAGTTTTAACAAAATATCAGAACTATATTGACCCAAGGAGAAAACTCAACGTTAGTCATCTCATACAGCAAACCATCAAATCACTGACCATTTTCAATAACTTCTTTGTTAAACAAGGTCCCACGACAGGTCACATCTGACAGTGCCCTCAAGAAAATGGTAGGCAAGTCCTTCCTGTTGGTACAGGGGTTAAGAAAGCCCTATCACTCTATCACCACCCACTGAAGCATGAGTTTTATCCCTGGCCAGCCAGGGAGCTGACTCACATGGTGTAGCAGACCTTGCTTGTTTGGCCTGCTGCTCCCTTCAGTAGTGTATTTCAGTACATCTGCCTGTTCTGCTCCCCACTCTGACTCTGGCGAATGCTCTCACCCCCCCCACACACACACCTCTGACCTACACCCCAGTTCTTTTAAGCATAAAGTTAATCTTAAAAAAAATAATGGTGGGCAGCTTAGACCCATAGGTGCCTTAGATTTCAGTGAGTCATAAAATAGACTTGAGTTGGATGCTTACAAATCAGAAAAGCTGAAGAAAAAAACATGGTCGAAGACAACTGAAGAAACATGAAAGCAGAAATGTTGCTCTCTGGATTTTTCCTTCACCATCTTTCTTTGAGTATAATAACCCATTGTTTATCTGGATTGGCAGGTTTCACTTGAACAATCCCATATTTCAAAAGCAGACCTCTGTGTCCCATCCACAATGCCTGTACACGCAATTTTAAAAACCAGTTAGATTCTAATTATCAGTGCCCATTATCTTGAAATCCTTTAAGTAGCAATATCTGGTTTTGAATTTTAGAACTATTTTTTGAATTTAATTTTCATTCTGCTTGCTAATAATCCATTGTATTGAGGAATGATCTCAGGATACATCTCTTAGCATGTATGTAATATGCTAATGAATTTATTTGCACAAATATTCACATACTTTAAAAAGTATCCTAGTGTCCTGAGAAGCTCAAGCTGTCTTCATATTGCTAAAATAGGTCAAATTAAATTGATGTGCTTTTTAGAGTCAATTTTTTAGAACAGACTTGTGTAATAGACTCATTTAATGAGTAAAAGCTGCTGGGCTGTATGTCAAGAAATATGGGTGCCAATCTAGATTAATTACAGTCTATGTGTACGAAGAGCAAAGAAAGATGATGGTCAAACTGATGAGTGAAACAACCACAGGAAAGAAACTTGGAGATTATCCATGTTCTGGGAGTCACAGGAATGGCATTGAGTCAGATTCCACAGATTAGTTCCAACTCTCATGTTTTTAGTTGGAAAGTACAGAGACAGACTTGCACTATCCAAACACTATTTTGTTTCTTTGGTAAAAATGAGAATTGTGTAGCGGTCCTAAAATAGGAAAATCTTTTTAAAGCTCATACTTGACATGTTATGAGTAGTTATACAGAACTACTACTGTATATAGTAGTTATATTGGAACAGAAGTATAAAAGATTCTGGCAAGATATGAAAAGTCCCTATTATACTTCAGACCAAATAGATATGATGGGATATAATCAGCTGACTGAAAAACCTAACAAGGAGGCGTCAACCTGACCAATGGAAGTGAGGAAATAAAGAGATGAGTACCGAACACACCTTGTTTTGAAGGAAGTGAAAGAAAATGTCAAAAGAAGGCTCAGGATTAAAATTCCTAAGATTTGGCAAGAAACTAAGATGAGTGATATTGGCAGTGCTAAGAACAAAGACACACTTGGTAGAGGTCACAGTGGATTGACCTGCACCCTTTGGGGTACAGGATGCATGAAGGATATACTTTCTCCAGTGCTGATGCTTAGATAGGCACCTAGTTAGCCCTTCAGGTTTGAATTTGTCTGCCTCCTTATCAAGAGCTTTCTGATATAAGTGAATTTGTGCTTTTTAGTAGAAATCCATGTGCATTTCTAACCTTTTCCCAAAAGGGGGAGAGGGGAAGGGGTTTTGTGAGGGTGAGTATGGGGACCTTTTCCAATTTACCTTTGAGTTCTTCCACCTTACTGGAACATGTTTTCAAAATACTACCTGAGCAATGAATATTTAATAAACGAAGAACAGGGGAAGGAAGGAAGAGAAATGGAGAGCAGAGAAAGTAAACACGATTATTCCAGTAGTTTCCTGGCTTCTCTTTAAGACTAAGCTAACAATTTTCCTGGAGGGGAAGTTGCACTTAATTCTTTTATTTTTCCAAAGTGCCCACCTTCATATACATGGCATTAATGTTTCCCCAAGGAGCCCAGAATTTCATTTTTTCATCCATTTTTTCAGCAGATTTTTATCGGGATCATTTTGTGTGCCAAGCACATCTCTATATACTCTAGTCATAAGGAATAAGCATGAAAAATCAGGTCTCAGATCTTTATGGAGCTAACATTCTAGGGAAAAAGACAACAAGTAACTAAGCAGAAAAATATCACAGTTCTGCAGAAAATTAGAAGTTGACAGCATCAGGGAAGGTTACTCTCGTAGGATCTGGGCAATAGGCATTCCAAATACAGGGAACAGTGCAAAGGTCCTACAACAAGGGCAAGTTTGTAGTGTTCAAGTTAGACATCTGATAAGGAGAACAGAACAACTTGTGTTAGGAGAGTAATACAGGATAGAGCATACTGAGCTTTGAAAGACAGGTTAAGGCATTTGGATTTTATTCCAAGCATACAGCAAGTAAAGCTATCATGTAAATTATGTTTTTAAAGATGTGAATAGATTATAAGGGAGAGATTAATTCAAAGGCAACAGACAAAAAAGATTATTTCAATCATTCAGGGGACAGGTGACAGTGGCATGGGGCAGGCAGAGATAGAGATTGAGATTTCAGCAGCAGTCTCTGTTTTGGATGCTCTAGGACTTGCCAAAGGCTGGGATGAGGAGGAGAAAAAGAATGGGAACAAGAGAGTTCTAATTGGTTCTTAGTGTTTGGTTTCTTTGTTTTGAATCACTAGTTGAAAAGGGTAAGTGTTTACAGATGCAAGAATCGAGAAGATTAGATTTGAGAGAGAACATCAAGTGTACTCTATTTTGGTGAAGTTAAATCTGATATATCTTTAAAACCAGTGCTGCTAATTAGCTAGTTGATGTCAATATCTTCAAAGATTTGTTCTAGAAGTAGAGGGAAGATCTATTTAGAGTAGGGAAGTGGAAAAAGTTCATTTCAAGATACTCAAGGTGACTGCCATCTCACCCACTGCAATCCATACCACACTTGTAGAGATTAAAATTAATGGTCATTTAAAATATCATCAAGGGCCTCCCCGGTGGCGCAGCGGTTGAGCTTTGGGTTGCGAAGCTGCCCGCAGCCTCTGCAGTGCTGGTTCGATCCCGGGCTACTCCCCAGTCACCAGAGGAGGGTCCCACATGGCGCACAGACCTCTCCTGCAGTCTGCTGCTCCCCTCAGCAGTGTACTTTGGTCCTTCTGCCTGCTCTGCTCCCCACTCTTGCTCTGGTGAATTCTCTCACCCTCCCGCGCTTCTGACTGTGCCCAGTGCTTGTATAAATAAATAAATACATCTTAAAAAATATATATTATTAAAAAATAAATAAATAAAATATCATTGATCAATTAATTGTATAGGTTGGGTACCAATTGTAAATGCTTACTGGAAGCCAAAAATCCTCAAAAAAAGGTAAAAAAAATTAAGCATGTTTACATTCTACATTTAAAATAAAATAGAAAAAAATTAAGTGTGGGATAATCATAAGTTAGTACATTACACCCACTTGTAAATTTCATTATTTAATTCTAAGAAGATATGGACATGTTAAATTTTCTGTGTCAGAAAATACAGAGAGTATTAAGTCTTAACTGAACTAAGCTAAATAAGTGTTGCAATAAAATCTGTCTTCAGAACATAAGCAAAATTGCACCTACATAGTATAAAAACAAAGAATTCAAAGCTGATATCTAACTATTATTAGTTCAAGGAACAGGTTAATACTGAATGGCAACTGGTAGTAACATCAGCTATAACTGTTAGAAAAATATATTTAAAAATTTTAAAGTAAACATTCATTTTGCACAAAACATAGCAATAAATAGACTTTGATAAGATTTGTGTCAGTAGCTTAAGTAGATTAGCCACGTTCACACTTGAAGACCTTTTCCCAAGTTCTTGTTCTTATATCTTACATGTTTCCCTGAATATTTCAAGTGCTTTGGAAACTACATAAACAGCAAGCCCTGTTTAGTCTGCCTCATGCCTTCACCTCTAGTTTCAACGGGCATCAGCCAGATGGGTGAGTTTGCCCAATCACTACAAAGGACAGTTGGAATACCCATCTTGACTGATGTTATGCAAAATGTCAGAGACTTCTGAATCTGATCTTGGCATGACATGATGGAAACATTCCAAAGCCGAAGATTGTAGAGAGTTGTACAATCACCACACAAAGGGACTGATGTGTTGCATATTTAATTCAAGCAATGATTACATATAATTGTATCATTACCATCATTACCTAGAGTGAGATTAATGGAAGCAACTATTCAGAAAAACAAGAAAGAAATTAGCTTTGAAGTAGCATAATGAAAGATTTTAATTGTGGAAAGAATTCAGTCACATTTTAAAATTACTGGTTGTGATTCCATCAAACTTACTAACCCCAAATCTTATTCACTGTTTCAATGCATGTGCTTTATTTCATTTGGCCACACAATGATTAACAAAGGTCAGATATCTACAGAATATAACCTCCCTGCAAGGCAAATAAACCAAACTGTCCAAAACATTTATTTTAATAGATGGGCAGAGGGACTTGGAAGAATACCTATTGACAAAGCAAATAAATGAAGTGTTTATTTTTGTGTGTGTATTTTTTAGTGCCATTAAAATAAATACATCACTGGTATAATCTCTGTTGGAAGTAATGCCACATGGTACAAATAAGGATGACATATGTTTCATATCAAGTTGAAAATTAGAGATTCTTATTATCTGAGATAATAGTTCAATTTTACTCAAGTGCATTCATATGATTTACATACAAGAATTCCAATGTTTTTTTTTTTTTTTCCCCCACCAGGGACTGTAATTTTCTAACTATAAAATTTCTTAAGACAGATTGTTTCTAGTTCCTCAGAGCAGAGAGAAGTTCTGCACCAGGAGTTTTGCAAAGGGATGGCTCTGCAGCTCTAAACTAGAGGGACTTGACATCTGGAGTTTCACTTCATGTCATTGAGGCTTTTTTGAGACTCACAAAAGGGTGCCTTTGATGTGTCATGGACAAGCTCAGCAACCTGAGACTTAGGAATGAATCCAAACAGTTCCATATCTAACCCTAGATTAAGTCACAGGCCTATAGTTTAGATCAATTATTGAAATACAGACATTTTGCTGAGTTTCATATCAATCAAAATTAAGTCCTATGTATATACTATCTAAATGCAAAATAATTTAGAGTGTATTTCTTTATATTACCTCTGTTTACTCTAGAAACTCAGAAAAATAAAAAAATAACTCTACATCCTCTAGTCTACAAAAACAATATAGCGTTTCAACATATCCACTGCAGAATAGCAACTGCTTACTCTCTATATGATGCAGTACTTTACATATTTTGCAACTCTCTTGTATATCTGTTCTTTTTTTTTTTTTAAATATTACATTATGTACTCTTTTTTTTTTTTTTAATTTATACAAGCACTGGGTACAGTCAGAAGCGCGGGAGGGTGAGAGAATTCACCAGAGCCAGAGCAGGGAGCAGAGCAGGCAGAGGGACCGAAGTACACTGCTGAGGGGAGCAGCGGGCGGCAGGAGAGGTCTGCGCGCCATGTGGGACCCTCCTCCGGTGGCTGGGGAGCAGCCCGGGATTGAACCGGCGCTGCAGAGGCTGCAGGCAGCTTCGCAACCCGGTGCTCTACCGCTGCACCACCGGGGAGGCCCTGTATATCTGTTCTTTATGAAAGCTTAAGAAGCAGAAAACCCAAGAATGACTACCTCCTTTTACAGAGAAAGTATACAACAGGAAAATAGCTCAAAGTGAAACAGATAAAAAGTTGAAATCATTTCTTCTTACTCTCAATTCAGAACTCTTCAAAAACAACATGTTTACTTACAATGAGGAATTAAGAGCCAGCTGCTGTGATGAAACTGATCTACATCCAGCCAAACCCTCCCTCTACATCTACATGGTCTGAACCACCATCTTCCTTCTGGAAGCTACAATAGTTCCCTTACTGGTTCCCCTCATCTATTCTCCTGTCTCATCAACTCTGTATCCTACAGCCAGGTTGATTCCATTGGAATGGGGTGACTCTGTCTCTTCATTGCCTAAGACCCTTCTATGACAAAGAAAAACTAAAACCCTTGGTAGGGTCTACCTTATATACATCTCTATTAAAATGCCACCTTATCCTCCCAAACACAAGCTAGTAACTCACATTCCTGATCACTCTCCATGCCCTTCACTTTGCTTTAGTTTTCTTCAAAATCCATTCCATCTGACATATTCTATAATTATGCATGTGGCTGTTAATTATCTTCTCAGGGATTCATCATTTTTGTTCATTTCTCTATCCCCAGAATAGCACCTCATAACAGATGCTTGGTATTCCTTAAAAAAATAACACGCACACACACACACACACACACACACAAATTCTGTCTTAGTCCATTTGGGCTGCTATAACAAAATGCCACAGACTGAGTAGCTCATGAACAATGGAAACTCATTTCTCACAGTTTTGAAGTCTGGGAAGTCTGAGCGCTAATCCAGTTAAGTTCCAGTGAGAGTCTAGTTCTAGATTTCAGCGGTAGAAGGAGGCTAGTGAACACTGTGGGGTCTCTTTTATCAGGGAACTAATCTTACTCATGAGGGTTCTACCCTCATCACCTGAGTATCTCCAAAGACCACACTTCCTAATGAGTATCAGGATTTCAACATATGAGTTTGGGGGCACAGACATTCAAACCATAGCAATTCCCTGCAACACCTTACATGACCTAGCACCTGCATACCTTTCCTGCTTCAAGTCTCATAATGTTTCCTCCTGCTTTTTGTGTTCCAGGCCTACTACACTTCTTCCTGTTCCTCGAATATGCCTCCCATCCTATTTTCTTGTCCCTAGGCCTGGAATGAATTTCCATCCAAATCCTTCTAGAATCAATGCTTGTGTCTTACATTTGATTACATGTTTCAACGCAGCAGGAGTTTTTGTTGTTGTTGCTCACAGTTTTTATCACCAGGAGTTGGTCTACAGAGAGGCTGTCACTTTGATATGCTGCTCTTACTTGTTCATATCTAAATAGGTAATGTGTTTGCCTATTGGATTAAATTCCATTTCATGTTTCACATTGGTACATATTTAGAAGTGCTTTGGTAAGTAAATTAGGTAAAGTTAGGCAGTCCATAAACTGCCACAAGGGAACCCCATTAGCAAATTGCCTTCTCTGTTTGCACAGTGAGTAATGACAAGTTGGGTGTGGCATTCATGAAGTTAAATGCTTTTAGTATAAATTAAGTTACTAAGTTCTCAAAGCTTCTAGCATAAACCATATTGAAAAATGTATTGATCACCTAGGTTTAAGTGAGATAAAACTAGGCTAAAAATATTTAAAGTATCACAATTACAGCATTTTCTTGGAGGGGAAGAACCCTATTTAGAAATGGTGATAGTTAAATTTTCAAGTTAGAAGCTACAAAAAATAGACACTTAACTCTACTTTCTAGTGTAAATGAAACATAAAATTCCCTCACATTGTTCGTTACTTGCCTTACTGAGCAAGCAAAATAAAGAACTTGATTCTAATTCAACCCAGTGTTATGTTTACTGTGAACAAGCCTAAGAAAATCCCCAAACTGAGTCAGAATTAGCATCAGCTCCTCAATATTTCATACATGCTGTCAACGAGGAGCAATCTGCAAGAATCCCTGTTTCAAAGAGGCAAGAAGGCATATCTTCCCCCAATGAATAAATAACAATTTTCCACTTTTGAAACACTTTGCCTAGTGCTAACCCTGCTGAGATTATGGGATTTCATTAGTATCACTCAAATCAATGGATAATCTTAAAATATTTTTTGTGTTTGCTACTGACACTCCCTCCCCCCCCCCGCAGGAATATTAATCAATTAGCTCATTAATGAATAAATTAATTCATTAAGTTTAGATTCTGATATGATATATATAAATCCATTCTCAGTTTTCAAAGAGTCAAAGTTGATGGAAGAGGAGTGGGAATATATGGAAAGAAAATGTCTCTGGGGTCCACTTGACCTGGAGTTGACATTCAGTTCTGCCACTCACTTAGAAACATGGAAACTAACATTAAACTACTCTGGATTCCAGTATCCTTCTCTGTAAAGTGGGGTTGCTAGGATATGTAAATCATATTACTGTGGTAGATATTAAATGTAATAGTATAGGTTGAGGGGATAATGTAAAGTTTGACATAATGTAAGCCCTTAGTAAATATTGATCCCCAATTCCTTTGCCATAGTGATTTGAGAAGACTCTGGAGGGATTTCAGGAGCTGTAGTTGGGTCAATGTAAGAACTAATCAGTAATTTATGTCTGTATTTTAACTACCTATAAAATCAATGAATAGTGTACTCTTTCATGTTATATATACTTAGCAGAAGGCTAAATTTATAGAAAATACTTGATGGATTTATGATAAAATAGATATGGTAGATTTAGGAAGGGCAGTGTACTAAAAAGATATTTTATATTGATATCCCATTATATTTGATATCCCACTTAGGGATATCAAAGATGTGGAATATGAATTCAGCAAGTTGTACCATGAAAGCAGGGAAAGCAGTACCTTCATGACCTGATTTACAATCTCATTCATGCATTCACGCAACACTGATTAAGTTCTCTCTATGTGCAAAACACTAAGTTGCCCATGGAGGTAAGGTGAGTGAAATTTTGATTCCCCTTCCTTGATGGGATTAAGAGTCTAATATTGGTGAATGTCAGTAATCTCTATTAAAGTATTAGCCAGTAATGTTCAATTATTAGCCAGTACTGTTCAATATAGAACTGAAAACTTAGATTAAGACCTCTGAAGGAAAAGAGGAGGAAAGACTTGAGAGATCATATGATGAAGGAATTTCATTTGGAAAATGCAGTTCAGGAAGGCTTCCCCATGGAAGAGTGGCTTATGCTGGAGGATGGGTGAAAGTTATGTCCTGAGACAGTCAGGAACCATCTCTTGCCTTCTCTCTCCAGAAAACCCCTCATCCTTCCATGCACCACCCCTTGGAGCTTCTTGATTCCCCAGACCTAGTTGGCTGTTGTTTCCTACACCCCCCCCCACTACTCTCTCCAGGTTCTGTTCTGAGGTTTCCCACCAAGTCTGTGTATCTCCCTCCTGCACTATGAGGCCAGGATCCTGGCTCATTTCTGTAACATCAGAGCTCATTACCCAAACACATAGAGGACACCTAGGAAATGTTTCAGAATGGATGGACACTTCCCTGACACTATCATGATGCTTAATACTTCAAAGCAACATGTTTATTTTAATTAAGAGTCAAAAATTTTTGAAGAACATTTTTTTTCTTTTTTACATTAGTGGAATTTTGAGCAATTCTGTCTGATTATTTGACTTCACATTTTTGCCAAGGTATTGTTTATCCAGGCAATCATGATTACTTAAAAAGTCTATATTAGAATGCAGAATATCAAAAACTACTATCTCAGTTCAAGTAACCAGTAAGATAAACTTTAATAACCTACAAGTAGTCAAAGAGACCAGGATATTAGACAACAAAAAAGTTTTGATTCAGAGAAGTGAGCCTACCATACAATCTTGTAGAAATAGCCAAGAAAGACTTATAGATTGTTACAGCAATGATTAAACTGAAACTGCCAGGAAGTTCCATAAGGCTAAGTGGTACTTTGTCATGCAATAATAATTCTGTTTGGTTCAGCAAAAATGCAAGGAAATACAGGGAACTCTCTCTTGCAGGATTCTGCATTACTGTTAGATCAGAGACACATTCTGTGGGCCCTGCCTCCCCCATAGTATTCTGTTACCTAGCAACCAACATGTCTAGGCATTACAACATGGGAGCTATATGATTATACACCTTCCCTCTCTTTTAACAACAGATAGCAGGAAATGCAGTGGGGGAAAACAGTGACAAATCATAAACAACAGGGAAAGAGAACTTCTAAAAGTTTGCTGGAGATAAACACACTATCTAAGATTAAGGCTGATTTGTATGTGAGCTCACCATCCTCCTCAGCACTTGAAAGAGGTTATACTTATGTATTCCCCAGTCTATTATAATATCTAAAACTCAAAACAAAATCATAATAAAGGCAAAATTAGGATAATTATAACTACAAATTCCTTCCTATCACCATTTAATAAATGTTTCCTTATACTTAATTTCCTTTCACTTTATTTCCATAAATAACATTCATTTAAGAGAAATGGTTATGCCTCTGGGAACAATATCTCAAAGCTTTCTTCCTGTGCACTGTCAAACTTTTCAACTGACCTTATACCCCTGGGTTAATACTGCTTTTTCAATTAAAATTTGAGAAGGAATAGAGGATGCAATAAAGCAGGTAACAGCAGAGGCTAAAGTACAGAAGTAAGGTGGTTGCTGTCGGAAATGGAGAAGAATAAGCGACTCCAGCACCAGCTGGCAGATTTAACAATAGAATCATTGATGAAAGAATGGGCCGAAAGGATGGGGGAATAAAAGAGGAGAGGAATAAAGTGTGAGAGCCACAGGGTGGAAACAGAAAGAAGGGATAATGAAGGCAGCGAGCAGAATTGGTTTCCTAGTGAAAAGGTTAATTAAATCTTTCATGGCATGGAATGCTTAAAGAACTACTTTTCTGACTATGTGCGTAGATATTCATGTGTGTTCTTTGTAAACACACAGAGACGATAATGATTCTCTCCTTACATCCTTTCACACTAATGTCTCAGCTCATTTTTTAAAAGACAATATTTTTTTAAGCTTCTTACATATTGAGCAGGAGGAAATTTAACACTGCTGACCTGCTGATAAATCTTAGGAGTCAGAGTTCATTCTCTTTTCACTGCTCTGCTTTATTTTCTCCAAAATTTAAAACTAACAATGCAAAAGCAAACCTTGCATCGCGATTAAAATGAATGGCAAAATGAATGAACTCTTAGGAACAATAGGGACAACACCCACAGGGCTTTGGAGTTTCACAACTACTCCAAAGACCACAGGCTGATTTCTAAGCTGAAGAAATGATTATAGATCATCCCAGGAGGATTCCGACCAATAAGCCGGCAGTAGCGCTATTTGTTTTCTGCATTTTGTGCGTTTCTTCACGTTAATCTTGCTGTGCTGTCACAGATTCCAGCAGCCTGGGGCAGGTTGGGGGCTCAGGCAAGGGGGGTGGAGTTTTTGATGTCAGTCTAAAGGGCAAACACTGATCAGGGTAATCAAAAACACACAGTCTATTCAAGACGTGACATGGCGTCTCCATCATCGTTACGCTTTTATGCCTACCACGCTTTTATGCCTACCGTGCAGTTTATACATGCTCACACGGGAGGGTGACACACACAGGAAATACCTTCCTTTTGTTTGTTCTGTGTTTAGTCTCAGTCTTGACTTTAAAAAGCATTTGATTTATTTGTTTTGAGAATCCCAGGGTTTTCTAGCTACTGGAATAATTGCAGTTGATCAGGCTACGCGTTGTAGGCAAAAAAAGTATTAATATACTTGCTCAACAAGAAGCTTGCCTTTCCAGACCCTCCTGTGCGTAAATAGAATCCCCTCATGTGGAAAATGGAAAACAACAGAGTGTGGCACTTTCTTCACGAGAGCATTGTTTTCTTTTCCATTTGGTCAGAAAACAAATGTGTGTGTGTGTGTGCCCATGTGTGTGCCAGTGTGAGTGAAGGGGGTTCTGTCACAGACATCATAGACATTTCATGCTGTCCTCAAACCTTAGAAGAAATTGCCAATGGTTTCATCTTCAAAGAGTGGCATTTTCCTTCTTTTCCAGTGAGAGATGAGTTCAGCTTGTCAAAATTGGACAGAATGAGTATTTTTTTAAATTGAACCAAAATAGTAATACTGATAACAACAATAATAGGAACATACACAACTGGGGGTGGCAGGACAATGTAACAAAGCATCTACAATTGTATTAGTTAAGGGAGCTAGTAGTTATTATCACTGTATGGTCTATGAAGACTCTGCTAAGTACTTAGAGTCTAGCACATACTCAAGAAGTCATTTTAATATTTAATTCATATTTAATGTAGGCACACTTACTCTCCCATAATTACAGGGCAAGTTAGTTTTCATAGCATTAATGAATTAGCTCTAGAGAATGCCACCTGGATGAAAGGATGGGCAATATTTGTGATTAAGAATTCATTCAAAGACAGAAACTTAAAATCCTGATGTTTCAAGACAAAAATTAAAGTCCATGCCATCAATTAAATGCTTTATGTCATTTCTATCACAGAATGTTGGCTAAATATATTTGCTGAATTTGCATTTTTGGTTATACTAAAAAAACTTTCAGAGGATGTGTTTGTTTGCATTTCATTAGTAAGTATTCAGGGAAAAAAATAAAGATAGCGAAAATGCTTTCCATACCCTTAAGGCGTCTATAATATAGTTAAAGAGGTAAAATGTATATCACAAAAAATGACTTTGATTCAAGGCTGAAGATAGTCAACTTCTAAGAAAAGAGTGAGCTAGTAAAATAGATCTGTGCTGGCCTTGTGAAGTAAAATCCACCAGCTCAAAAAAAAAAAAGGAAAAAAAGAAACTCATGGAAAAGAAAGAAAAACAGGCACCAACCTGCCATTGCATTGGATTTAAGACAGGGCCAAGGTCAAGTACAACTTGACTTTGTCTCTGGCACCCACCACAAAAACCAAGACTTGTCATGGAAAGATGTTACCTCCGTTCACTCATCTATAAAATGGACTAAAAGATTCCTATAAGCTACCTCCTAGGAGCTAGGTCTGTCTTGTAAAATTTTTTCAGATACAAGTCTGACAGGGTATCTTGCATATGCATAGTATATATATAAGAGTAGTATGTATATAAGTATGTATATTCAAAATATTTTGATTAGTATAGGATACAGCGTAATATATTATGGAATAAGGCATATATTTGTCTGATTTACTATTACTATCCATTATAGTAATTCTGAAAATTCTGGTAGACATTATTTATCAAGCTTTCGCTATCCTATGAGGTTATATATCTCATGTTTCAAAAACAATCTTATATCCCCAACTTCTAAGGTTGAGGTAGTCTTAATGTCTCACTCAAAAAAAAAATATGGAAGAGAAAACTAGTAATTTAATAGTGAAGGAACTTGGCAAATAATACTTTATCCAAGTGATGAAGGTTAATATCACCAATGACAAGTCATGGACTCATATCCCTCCCCATATTAGGTGATAGGAAGGACACTTCATCTCTGTGATATTCTTCCTCAGAAAATACATTGGTCTACACATGAGGTAAACATTAGTCCCAAATTATGGGGTATTCTAAAAATTTCCTGAAAAGTCCTTTTCAGAATAAGACTAAGAAACAAATGTTAGCCAGAGAAGTCCAAGGAGGTGTAATTTCAGATTGAAAAACAAACAAACAAACAAAAAACAGAAAAAGGACATAAAAAACAGGTGAGGTCCAAAGAAAATCTGAAGTTAAGTTTAAAAACAAGAGGGATGTTTATCATATAACAAATGTCAACATCTCTTTTCAACCCAAGGAAGAAAGTGAAAAATGAAAGACGGCCTCCCCGGTGGCGCAGCGGGGTTGAGTGCAGTGCTGTGAAGCTGTCTGCAGCCTCTGCAGTGCCAGTTTGATTTCTGGCTGGGCAGGGAGATAACCACATCGCACAGCAGACCTCTCCTGACTCCTCAGCAGTGTATTTCAGTCCATCTGCCTGTTCTGCTTCCCACTCTGTCTCTGGTGAATCCTCTTACCCTACAGTGCCTCTGGCCTGTACCCTGGTTCTTATATGAATTTTTTTTTAAAAAAAAAAGAAAAATGAAAGAGATCACCCACCTAGCAGAGAGAGGTTCCTATGTATTTAGACCAGAGTACAATAAATTAACTGGAATTATTAATGAATCTAAGGTCTTTTTCAAACCTAGGGGGAAAAAATGGTAAAAAGGAAAGGAAGTAACGGAGAACTGGAGAAAGGAAAAGGGAGCAAGGAAGGAAAGGAGGAAAGGAGGAGAAACAGGAAAGGAATAAAGTAACGTTATGCTTCTATCACCTTGTTTCATCTCTCTCTATATACCCATTTCCTACAAAACCTGGAGTACGTAGAAAACAACCACTTACTATCCAAGTGGAAAGATTCAGTGAGTTGAATTCTAGTTGAGAGTATACTTATTGGCATCTTACAATGACTAGCATTTAACTTAAAGGGTACACACATGATTTTTTTTTAATTCTATTTTTTTTAAGTTCATTTATTTATTTATTCATACAAGCACTGGGCACAGTCAGAAGCACGGGAGGGTGAGAGAATTCACCAGAGCCAGAACTGGGAACAGAACAGGCAGACTGACGAAGTACACTGCTGAGGGGAGCAGCAGGCGGCAGGAGAGGTCTGCGCGCCATGTGGGACCCTCACTGGTGGCCAGGGATCGAACCGGTGCTACAGAGGCTGCGGGCAGCTTTGCAACCCAGCACTCAACCGCTGCGCCACCAGGGGAGGCCCATACACACACATGATTTTTAATAGAACTTTTCCGATAAATATTCATGTTTAAATCAAATATGCTTAGGTCACTTGCAACAAATCACAGCTCTTCTAATATCAATATTCTGCACTAATCCTTTGTTATCCTGAAGCATAAACATAGTTGAAGTACCACTGTTTTCTTAGTTTGCATAGACAGTAAATCAGGGTAGTGAAAACTATACATATTAGTTTATCTAAACTGATTTGTTATGACAAGATGGTCTGGGACAGAGATGGGGAGAATGGAAATGCCTACATGGCGCGACAGGCACAAAGCCACAAAAGTGCATCTGGCTCTTTAAATATTCATGAAAATAACACTCTAAGGACTGTGCTCTGTGGGGTGTTTACTCTCTTTTCAAGAGTTTAGTTCTGCACATGTGAGAGTAAAAAGGTTGGCATATGATGCTGAATAAAGCTATTGTGATGGGAGGAGAATATGATGGAAAACGACATCATCTGTGCCTTTTTGATTTTTTTTTTAAGGCATATTGGAGCGAGATCAAGAAGTACCACTTGGCAAATAAGATAAAACAGAACTAACAACATGAGGAGCAGAGACAGACAAACAGGAAGAAGGTGCTAATTCTAAACATGTCACTTCCAGAATTTCCCCCACTCTCAGTTATATGACAAGGGCTGTTCCCTCCCACTGAACCACTGTCTATTGCTAGGAGGGGTACTCCATTTGCAAAATCAATCATCCTGGCCTAGAAAGAACTCAAGTTTTATGTTCAAACATCTATTTTGCTAAAACCCCCACTTTCAATTTGAGGATGATTATCTTAAGCCTCCCAGTAGAGGTCACTAAGCTAATGATAAATATAAGGTCTCTTATAAAATGCAATTGCTGTTTCTATTGACACCATGAGGGCAGGGGAAAATTATGGCAAAATTTCTGCTGAAAAAGTTTTAGATGAAAACACAAAATATTTCTCAGCAATAACAGCATTTCACATAAGAGTGAAAACACGATAGTTGCGCTATCCTGTAACATTTACAGAGAGAAAAATTGTCCACAGTGTTAGCTTCTAGATTATATCGATATATATAATTTTGGTGCACTTGCCAGATATTACAAATAAATATAGGAGAGTGACCTAACAATGGACAATTAATGATTATCCAGCTATTTTATTCAAACTTTATACTTAAATAGCTTGAACTAGTAGAGGCAGCAGTGTTTCCTTTGGGTTCATCTAAGTCAGTCTTCATGTCCAGAGGAGATATCAGTTGCCTGGTTCTGGGGCTCCAGCCTCAATTCTACACTCTCTGGCTCTGCAAGAGTTTGGGACTTTGAATGTGCTACATTGATATTTGACTAGTCAGACTGAAGGGCTAAGTAAAATATGTTAGTTGAAAATATAGTGATGTATATTATTTGAAATCAACCCTAAGCCAGTTTCTAAAATTTAAAGGATGATAAAGGACAAAAGAGGTTCTGTGTCATCTTACCAATCAAGATATCCAAGGGTTGGTTGGTTGGTTTGTTTACCAAGAGTAACATAGTAGAGCCTGTGTGAGCAAGTCCCCACTTCCCCCCACCACTGATAACCTCACTCTCAGACACCTCAAGCACAATGTTCTCAGAGCTTCAGGTCTGGTTTTTTCCTGAGGATACACTCTTACCCAGACATGTGGTAGTTAGTTCTCTTACCTCTTTGTCACCCCAGTTATTATTTCCTCATAGACACCCCCCCATCACGAGACCTAAAGAGCCCTCCATCACTGGGGCCTCACTGGTGGTGCAAGGGGTTAAGACGCAGCCTATGGGGCAGTCCACAGCCACTGCAGCACAAGTTCAATCCCCGGCCAGGGAGCTACCCATATGGCACAGCAGACCTCTCCTGACTTGCCCGCTGCTCCCCTCAGCAGTTCTGCTCCCTGCTCTGCCTGCCTCTAGTGAATCTTCTTACACCCTACAACTCTGGCCTGTACCCCAGTTCTTGCATGCAAATAGATCTTAAAAGAGCCCTCCATCTCTATTACCTTTATTTACTTTGTCAGCCTCAGAGCACTTTTGCCACCCACATTATCTTCTAGGTTTATTTGCTACTCATTGTCTGTCTTCACTAGAATAATGTGTCCATGGAGGCAGAACTTTTTTTTGTCTCTTCTGTTTTCTGCTGAAGGATTAGCATCAAGAACCATGAACAATCCAATATAGGTGCCATATATTCCTCAATTTGGAGGATAGTGAGAGAGATTAGACATAGGTATGACTACAGATCTTCATATCTGGTTGAAGAGACAAGAGTTGACCAGATGGATTTGTTGTCATTGTATGTACATCTTATTTGAGCCCAATGGAAGAAAGATGAACTGTTCTTCACTTACAGAAACATAGGTCTTCTCTGGAGATGAATTGACAAGGCATTGAAAATATTAATCAACTTCTATTATTTCAGAACTTTACAACAAAAAAGCCATACTCTGTACCAATCTGAAGACAGACTTTGAGGCTGAGTAGCTCATTGTTTTAAGTTCATAAGAAATTTCTTAGAGTCTATTGTCCTTATTACATTTTGATATTTATTCTTTCATCTCTCGGTTCTTAGCATAGACTAGCACATCAGACACTTTCAAATGAGAGACCATTTGTGAACTAACAGCACTTAATTAAATTTTTCATTTGCCTCTTTTTCTCTTTTCCAGTTATCACAAAAAGTGGATGTGAAAAATGCCCCTATTTGCCTCTGTCCATGAATCACAGCACAAAAAATCTTTTCATTTTTAAGAATTCCCTCAAACTTGAAATTAAAAATCTGAGCCATAAATTGAGAGTGCAAACAAGGGGGAGAGACCTATTCCCTGGAATTTTTAAACATGTGAGATTATTTGAAACCATCAAGAATTTTACCTGGTTTTTTTTTTTTTTATCTCTAGTCCAATAATAAACATTTAATTAATGCAAAGATTCCTGGTTGACTTTCCAGAAAGTTGGCAATCTTACACTCCCCCTCCTGCTTTGATAGACTCGTTCAATTATTTTTCTACCTACTCTAAAAAGAAAAAAATAGTGGGAAAAACTAAGGGGTTAAAAAGACACCCCTTAATGAATGTGTTTAATAGCTGACATGTCTTCTTTCTTTTTGTTCGATTAAACTGGCACATACTCAGCATGGTATTGTTCAGTTTGAAGTGGTTTTCCATTGTTCTCCTACCAGCCTCTATCAAGGCCTACTGACAGATGACCTATCAAATGCTTCTTCCTTTGTCTTCCAACCTCCTTACCACCCCTAATTTCTTTTCTTTTCTTTCTTTTTTTTTTTTTTTGAAAAGGCACAATCTGCTCACCCTCTGGCTCTTCCTCCTCCAGGGGTAGCAGTTGGTAAGCCTGGGACCTCCGGAAGCCAGGGGCTGTTATACAGAACACGCTTGGATCCCAATTATCTGAGAAGTAGTGCATAAATTAGTAGATAGTGTTTCTAAAGCTGTCAGGGATAAATTGTTCTTATTTCCTGAAACTGTCATAGAAAGAAGGGTGATTCTAGGTTGAGCACTGCCACTGCTGTTGCTCCTTCAAGACAAAGAGGCCCTAAAGTCTCCTGCTCTGACTGAGCTAGGAATCGGCTTACATTGCACCAAACTGATAACAGAACTTTAGGAAGGTAAACAGAGCTCAGGGTGTGGGCAGAAAGCAAGTTTCAGTGCAGACAGAGATGATGACACCTATGCATCATGGCAGCTGCTTTGTGAATCACCTGGGGTATTTATACTGAGGTTTCTTAAGAGACTGGGGCAGCTTCTATCAACAGCCTGGGAAGTCTGGGAAGCCACCATGTGACTGTGAGCCCTTTCTTGGCTCCTCCAAATTTTAACACACAGATTGCACCTTCCTGCAGAGCTGATATCATGTATATAGAGTTCACTCATTTTCTTATTAAATGATGCACCATACAACATAAAACTATATATATATGCACGTACATACAATTAACTGACACATCCTTTTAATTTTTTTTTCCAACAAAATCATTGGGAGTTATCTTATAAAAACTTTCTTTTATATCTTAGCTTTTTAAATTTTGTGTACAGGTTATCTTTAAAATGAATTATAGAGTAGAGCTTCTCTAAAGATGGTGGAGGTGACATGTAATAGTTTATGGCTGGCAAGTTATTTTGTTTTTCCAAATTTTGTGATATTTTATTAAAATACCAATAAGTTGTACTGAGCAAAGGTACTGTTTATAGTGGATGGCATCTGCATAGATAAACATAAGATTAATTTTTAAATTGTAGAAAACATTTGATGGTGCAAAAACACAAGCCATAAAGAAGTTTCTGATCTGCAGCATTTCTATACAAATGACTTTGTCAGCTTTGCTGTACTCCAACTGGATGTAAATATGAAAGCAAACCCCTAAAAAGAGCAAATTTCAGTACTGGTGTTTATCAAAACTGAAGATCAGTCATTGCCTTTAAAATCATATCTGATAACTACCCGTCACATACCACAAAAGCAAAATGTATTGTTAGTCTCTATGACTGTTTCCAACTCTCCTTATATGGAATTTTCACCATATTTCCAACCAAATTAGAGAACTGTATATAAGTATATAAACATATCAAACTAATGGAAAATTAATTTGAAAAAGTGAATGTCTGAGGTACAAGGAATATGACTTAATCTAGACTCCTTTGATAATCGAAGTATCCCAAATAAATTGTCAGTTTCATAGCAGGAAAAGGAATGGCTCTCTCCCAGTATAAACAAGAAATGCTTGTTCAACTGCTGTTGATTTACATGAGAAATTTGGCTTTCCACTTACTTATTTTTGGTTGATTAAACTCAAAGTTTGCAGTAAGCTGTAATTACCAAAATATCACCTAGGCAAAGCTACTTCAACCTTATATTGGGTATTGCTGCATCACAGCAAATATGTAGCTATTGTTTCTCAATAGATGGTATAAATCAGCCTCCGATTATCTGAACAGTTACAATTCACTAACTTCTGGATGACATCCAAACTCTTCAAGCACATCTGCTCCACACACCAGCAAAATGTACAGCAACTAGTGCAGCACAATTCAACATAACAATTTAAATATTTTATATAATTAATGATATGTAATTAAACTTAATGTAATTACATTTGGGTTCTCTGAGGTAACTATTTTACAATTAGTGTTTCATCAACAACTAGCTTTTCCAAGGCAGAGCACAGCTTTTCCTATAGTAGCAATCCATACCCAGAAGTGTCCCTGTTACAGTAAATGAATTACGGAACAAAACCAAACATTCTTACTCATCAATCCTCAGCTTCTGATTGTCAGAAATAAGAGACCTTTGTATGCCAAACCACACATTAACTTAAATGTTACTAGCTTTGCTCTCCTCTCACTTGCAAGCTGGGAAGAAGACCCACAGGTGCCACCACTAGATGGCCCTTCTTGTAACATATAAAGCAAGTCAGTTATCAGGAGGCCCAGAAGGATCCCATATTTCTGAATCATATATAGTGTTGCAAACCAGCATTAGCCTAACTCAAGTGTGGAGGGGGAGAGAGCTCTTAACATCCTACAACCCTGCCAATAGGACCAGTAAAACCATATACTGACCTGCCTGACCTCTAGGGTCAGGCTCTGATGAGGAGGTGAAGGGGCAGAATCTGAGAGGCTCTTCTGCCCCAGGGGTTGGGGTGTTGAAAGGAGAGCATTTTCACAGCATTCATATGGGAGCCCTATCTGCAGAGTTGCCCCATGACACTGGCTCAATTAAACTAATGGCCATTTCATGTAGGCGCTGGAATTGTAAGGAGATAATGTTGCTGGGATTTTTTACTTTGAAATGTCTGGACCACTGAACTGATTTATGGGGTGGGAAGATGATTTTAAATTATATCCTCTCCCTAGGTTTTCTCTAGTTCAAAAGAATTGTGGTAAATAGGCTCCTTATCTTACCTGGAGGACTTTAGTCTACAGCTGTCTAATTCTCCAGACTTAAGGCTTTGAGGCTAAGACTCTGGAAAGAATCCAGATTTCTCTTCCACCCACTCCTTTCTCGAAAAATAATTTCATCTTCTCTGGCTTGTCCAGGCCCAAGATGAACTTTCCTTTATTTCTTTCCTTTAAGAATTTTTATTATCAGCAAAGCATTACATGTCCACAGTAAATGTCAAATTAAACTCCAAGCCATAATGATAAAACAACCAAGTCCTGGCACAGTTATACTCAGGTATAAAAATTACAGCTTTCAGGAGAGCACACATTCCTCTCTTACTGATTCTTCTAAAAAAAATTCTCATTTCTTGATTTTTCCATTTTAAGTATTGTTTAATGGCGTTCTACTATAAACACTGAGAATGTTAAGTGTGGTTGTTTTAAGCACTGCCTCTCCCTATCTAAAAAATCTATTTCATTTTACTTTCAATATTAACAGAACACAATTTAAAAATAATATTCATTAATACATGAATAGGGCTATGTTCATTGTATTGTATATAGAGTGCAATGCTTATATATCCTTTTTAGATAAATTTTAATTTTAGCTAAGGTTAATGTATTTTTATTTGCCTGATTTCTTGGTAATTATCAGGAATTACAGAACTAAACATTTTTCCAATGAAGGTGAATGCATCAGCATTCATTCGGGGGTATTGCCACTGTCCTCCAGTCTTGGTAGCCTATCACCTAGCTGATATCCTGAAGCTCCCATTCTAGCATTATCCTGAATTCCCTTCGCCTCTTTCCTGCAGAAGGTCCTGGGTCTTGAGGCTTCCTCTTTATTTTTTCTTCCCCTTTTGGTAGACACACAATCTCAAGAAGCTTCCTGAGAAAGAGTGCATAGGATGTAACATTTTCCAGAGCTATATATTAGAAGAGAACTTACATGGATTTGAAATTTGGCTTCATAAAATTCTACTGTGAAAGCCTTTTTCTGAATACACATACACTGTATGCATTTCTTCCATGACTTTATTGCTTTTTTTTTTAAAGATTTTTATTTATTTATGTATACAAGCACTGGGTACAGTCAGAAGTGTGGGAGGGTGAGAGAATTCACCAGAGCCAGAGCAGGGAGCAGAACAGGCAGACTGACAAAGTACACTGCTGAGGGGAGCAGCGGGCGCTGCAGGAGAGGTCTGCGTGCCATGTGGGATCCTCGCTAGCGCTAGGGATCGAACCAGTGCTGCAGAGGCTGCGGGCAGCTTCACAGCCCAGCGCTCAACCACTGCACCACCGGGGAGGCCCACCCTGACTTTTTTGTATCAGTGTTGCCAGTGAGAAGTTGCCTTTGCTGATTTTGTATTCTTTGCATGTGAACTTGATTTTTTCGTTCTTACTAGGTATGTTTATCCCTGAAGTATGCTTCCCAAAAGTTCTGAAATATCATTATGTCCCTTGGGGTGAATCTTTCTCATTTATTGTGCTAAGCACTTAATGTGACTTTTCAACCTCGAATTGTGTGTCCTTGGAATATTTCTGTCATCATTTCCTCCCCCCTCTGCTGACAGGATTTCTCTGTTAGAAGCTGCTATTATTCAGAGGTTCTCAAAGTTGATTCCAATGTCTGCATCATTGGGGAACTAGCTGAAGATATGTTCTCTAAGTCCTATCAGAGACTGTGGGGTGGGCCCAGTAACCGGTGTTTTAGCAAGTCCTCCACATGATTCTGATTCTGATACTAAATCACTATTCAAGATTGATCCTATATTGTTTTTTCTCCTATGAGCCACTGTTTTTGTCTTTTTATCTACTCAGGAGAGACTTCATCAATGTTCCCCTCGAATGTGTGCTTTACACTCCTATCAGGGACACTCATATTCTGTTTCATAGCTATCAATTCTTACACTATGGATGCTTATAAATTTTATAATCTCTCCAGAATATTAATGCAAATTGTGGGCTGCTTGTTTTAAGATTTATTCTGCTTTCTGTATGACTTCTGTTTCCTTTGGATTACTTTCCTTTTGCTGGTTTTGCTTTCTCTACTTTCAGAAGATTTACAAGTATGTGGTGATCTTCTGATGTCCATATATATATATTTAATAGTAAAGGCAACAAATTTGAAAATCTGTGTATTAGCGGCACATGTCAAAGACAGTCTTGTCTCGAGCTGTTGGGTGGAGAGCTTGGCAAGGCCAGCCCCTATAGTTCTTTTCCATTCTGCAGATAATTTCTCAGGCTGGGGTTCTCCATTCTCCTGTGGGGGTGCTGGGGGCATTCTGCCTGACAGCATGAGAAGAACTTAGAGGATGGAGAGGGTTATGGGAGCTTGGAATGCAGTTTGCTGTGCTTTCTCTAACAGCCCTATTTTCGCTAAGTCTCTCATCTGCACCCTCATCTGTGTGAGGGATTACTAAAATCTGATCCTTTCTGATTTAATCTCTCTAGAAAGTGGGCATGTTTCTTTCCCTGGAGTTGGAGGTAGTAATTGCTCAACCCAGCAAGATGGGGGTAGGACACACTGAAGATCAAATGTTCCATATATGACACCCCACATTCTGTTTTCTGTCTTTTTCTGACCTCTCCCCCATCGAAGCCATCTGCTTCCTCAACTCATGAGCCTTCCTGGGGTACTGTCGCCCTCTCTGGATTCTTCAGCATTATGTTATATTTCCAGACAGCCAGAAGCCCTTACCATACCGGGAAATATCAGTGGAGGGTAAACCTGAAAATGTTAGGATTATTGTCGGGGTTAGGCATGTTTTCCAGAAGTGCTGGTTTGGGGGCATGGTAGGGATGAGCACCAGAATCCAGCTAGAGACACATTCATTTTGTGGGGTGTGGGGAGACCAAAGCAACTTGATTCTCATGTGTGCCAAGTGAAAATAATATTTGCCTTTGGTCAGATGAGAGCACTTTTTTCCCTTAGCTGGAGTGAATGCCAAGCTACACAAACACAAATCTGAATTTGATGATTCAGGAATGACCTATAGTCAATCCCGATATGTCTCTCCTTTAATGTGTGATTGCAGCTCCAGCTATGCCACCTTGATCACAGTCTCAGATTCATTTCATTCTTTTATTTGAACACAAGGTGAGCCGAAACCAAAGCAATGTAGCTGGTGGGTAAGTCAAGTTAACGGGGGTCCAGTTGCCTCCCAAGAGGAGGCAATTAGCTGGTATTTCTGCTTTACTTAACTGTCTTGGTGGTTTGGACATGAACTGATTATCACTCCATCCTTTCACAAATTGTCCCTTTTACAACATTTAGTTGCAGAAAAAAACAAACAAAAAAAAAAAGGAGTGGAGGAGAATCATGTGAAAACAATAACAACAAAAAAGATTTATGGAAATTCCTTTTGTTACCAGGCAAATACATATTAACTCAACAACACTGGGAAGAGATGGGGCAAAATAATTGGTGAGACCCTCTTTTGCTTTGCTTTTAAGCACAAACCTCCTGGTATGTTCACCAAATCAAATAAAGGTATGGTGTGATATAGTAGAAAGAACACTAAAGCAGACACTTGTGAATCAGGCTGTAGTCATTCTGTCATTGACTGGCTAGTCAAGACTTAGAAAAATTTCTGGATCATTTTCAAGCTCTAATACAACCCGAAGTGATTAGACTCAGACCAATCATTTAATTGGTAGATTTTGGTAGTGTGATTATAAAGTGGGGATGCCAAAAAACAAAATACCTGGTTGAGCTTTCCCTATGATTTTATAATCTGTACATTGATAGTCCTCCATATGCATTTCTTCTTAATACTTGTACTGTTTGGGATAAAGGTGTATTGTTGCAAGTTTTTGATGTATTCCTTCCTTTCCCCACTCTTATTTTTTAACTATAATTTAACTTCTACAAATTTATTTTAAAACAAGAAGTGTATTGGGTTCAGTGGTTTAAAAGCATTTGTAGGGCTTTAGTGAAAGCATAAGTGAAACATAATTGGGAAGCTAAATTATTTAATGCATTCCAGCTCAGGGTGTCTGCACAGGTTTAGCAGTTGCACTGTTTTGGCCTGGTTCATTTTGCTCCTGACTATATGAGTTCTTATCAGGATGACTTTTTAGATTAAAAATTTAAATAGCTTAAGTCAGTGAAGCATTGCATAAACACAAATAAAAAGCGGTACATTAGAGACAACAAGTGAGCTTTGTCACCACCAGGTTTAGAGGTTCTTCCTGGATTTCCCTGAATGAAGTGCCCTGTGGATCTGTTCCAGGGAAGATAATCAGTAGCTTCCTCCAGCAAGAATGTTTTCTAGCTTACTTGGTCTCATTTTTTTTTCTTTATGTAGGGCCCCAGAGGATAGCATGAGGTATTCTGGACTATCATTCACTCTATAGGGAGAGGTTTATTTTTTAACCTTGAATACTAATTCATTAATTTGCAGTTACATCATGGACAAATCAGTATCTGGCTGTGGTCTAAACATTTTGAGTTTCATTTGTTCCTGTTTTACCTTCTTATCCTAGTTGGGAAAAAAAAAAAAAGGAGATTAATCTGTTCTGGAAAATGGTAAAATGCCAGGCATTTATCAAGAGTGAATGAATGCCATGGGCTGAAACCCATCATTTCAGAGAACTTTCTTTTACTTTTAGATCTATATCATGGGGTACTTCTTTCAACTTGTAAGCAGATCCCCACCTAAGTTTGAAGGGAGTTTAAAGAATGATATTGAATATCAAATGCTTGTTTAAGCATTTGATTCCTCTGCAGAGAGGAATCAAAGGTTTCTGGTAAAAACAATTTGTAAGATAGTCATTTTCAAAACTAGAGACTTTATTTGGAAGTTCAAACACCAAAAGCATAACTCTCTGAAGCAACAATTAATCTTGTCCAGAATGGGGTACTGAGGTAACTTTCTTTACCACTTCCATCCCTCATTACTACAGTAAAACATTTGTATAAACAAAACCAAATTAAACAAAAATTTGCTACCATCATTTCCCATTGAAAGAAGTCCACTTATTTGAGGAAGTACAGAATTAAAGTGATGGAAGAGGACCTTTTAACCTCATAATGCTTCACAAATTAATTAGGAATTAGTGTTTTGTAATCATGACAGTATAGAACTAAATGGTAGGAGAGGTTCACTTTGAAGTTCTGGGTCGCCGACACAAATTGAAAGTATTTAGCCTTCAGGTATGATCCCTTATGTTTTGATTCAGCCATGGTGAATGGGGTCCACCAGTGTCCAAGGTTATTTAGATAAAAGGTTTTATGTAAAGATGGAAGGCATTTGTACAAGAGTTTCATTATTTGATCATCTATTCAAAAACATAGGTCAATGACTTTTCATGAACTGGAGTCCTTTTGAGAATTAATCACAACTTGAATGAAAACTGTGAGAATGAACCTTGTCACCTTTTCTACCTAGAAGAGAAGAAATGCAGCTGTGTGGGGAAAAAATAATTGGTCCTCAACTGAATTAACACTCCCACCTCATCCATTAATTTGTTTTGTGACAGTAAAAAAATGCTCTGTGTAATGGCTAATGCAAACTCAAAGTAGTCACGCCCTGAAAATAGGAAATGCACAGTCGGTGGACACTCCTCCTTATAATACAAGCATGAGAGAGGAGTATGTCTGTCTTTCTATTGGCTGAGGACCACAGCCAGAACCACTTCCAGTCAAAGAGAATCAAAAGTGTAGAATTATGGGATGATAGCACTGCAAGGGTGACGACGAATCAGAGAGGCTAAATGTTGTGCACAGGATTATAGCTAATACCATCTAGTACGTGTAACTCAATTATTTTTGAGCCTGGAGAAATGTTTGGCTTGAAGGAAAAAGAATAAGAAGATATAGCCCTCACCAGTGAGGTGGTCATTCTCCCACACAGAAACACATGCAGACAGAGAATTGTACTGCCTTCTCTCCAGCCAAGACAGGATTAGGACCTCCAGCTCTTGGTTTACCAGTGGCATTTACATCTATCCAGCTGTCTTTAACACACTGAAACTTGGCCCTAAGTGGATCGGATCTGTTTGAAGCAAGACAGGCAGATTGCTGTGAAAGAAAACTTAACATCACTTCAGGCACATTTCAGGTATCCATGAGAAAAACCAGAACCCTGCTGGTTACAACAAAATCCTAACTATTAATATAATACAGTGATCACCTGCATGGAGGAAACCTTGACCCTCACCGAGGGGGCCTTCAGAAAATTCTTTCTAGTTCAGAATCCCAGGAAATGCTTCCAGCTAACTCTGAAATTTAGCCACTGCCATGTGGCGCAGCACAGTGGCATAATTTCCACCAGCAATCCTCCACTGGAAGCAGCCAGGCTGGGCAGGGACACAGCCAATTGGAGCATTTGTGCAGACTGGGAAACTGCATTTGGCACTTGCTTCACACACACTGTGGGGGACATCAGATAGAGTGTGGAGCAGAGAATCAAGCGCGGGGCTCCGAGAACAGCTTGGTGTTTTAACTCAGCATGAGGATCTCATGCACAATACCAGGCCGCTTACTTTACTCCCCTACGTTGCAGTTTCTCCCTCAGTACAGGGAAAAAACAAACTCTGATGTGACCACCTTCTAAAAATATGACAGGCACAGAACAAAGAGTTTCTAGACATCTCCCCAGAAGAGTCACAAGACAGTGCACTGACTGGGAGATGTGTAGGGGGCATCCCTGACTCATTGTGTATGTGTTTATGTGTGTACATTCAGATTTGTTTTACTAGCAATGAGGATGAATTTGTGTTTAGAACGTCACTCTGTGACAATCTTCTTGGGAAAATGTTGGAATAAATGGCACTGCCTTTAACTAAGAACAGCAATATAAGAAAAAGGAAATAAGGTAGATCACATGTATATCAAGGTCAAGGTCTTATCTATACCACACACTCATCACAAAACATTCCACAGAGTATGTGCCTCAATGCAGGGTTACAGAAAGTCTTGGTAGGGCCCAAGCTACTTGGCAGCACCAGCAACCACCCCTGCTTCCCATGATAGGGCAAAGAGGGGGTCCATTTTTCTGATGAGGGATAGGAGAAGACAGGACAGAGGCAGTGCTCCCTGCAGGGACAAAACATGGAGCAAGGTTTGGGAGGGAAGATGTTTGAGGAACAAGGGGATGGCAGTGAAGTAACGTCAGTATTTTCTCTGATTATTGGTCTCACAAGAGGAGAAAAGCTCACAGGGGCACCATGACCAGCAGTGCAAGATATCTTGGAGGATCATGACATGAGGGACCTGTTTCTGGCGGTGTATGGGGTCCTTCTTGGGGAAATGCAGAAGTCAAAGTTTTAGGATCCTTCAGGTAAACACGTGGGATGTACATGTTCCCAGAAGCACAAATGTCCCAGCTATATACAACAAAATGAGATGAAGTAAAATGGATTTTTGCCAGGATGTCAGAAGTACCCACCACATCATATTTCATCAGTTAATAGGCAAATACAAAACACTGCTGTAGGACACTTGCATTGAGAGAAGACTTTGTTTTAGAATACCCAGAAATAGTCTCATGAGGGAGCTGGTTCTTAAGTCAGTTTAAGTTTGAAAATAATTTAAGTAAATGGGAGAGAAAAAGGAATTGCTGATAATAGAAACTAGGGTAAGTAAAGGCACAGATAGATCTGAAAGAAATGATTAAGGGCACAGACCTATCTGCAAAGGGGAGGTTGCATTTTACAGATTCTTGGAATATGAAATTGTATTGTTAACAATAATGAAGTATTTAATGCTGCAAACGAATGTATGTCCTCATTCTACCTCCCCACCCTGGGTATCTAATGCACTGCTCTATACAGAAATCCCTACTAGACACCATTTAAGATATTAATGGAAATAAGATATGTCTCTCCTACTTTGCACATGAGAGATTTCAGACACAAAGCAGATGATTCTCCCACGGGTACCAGGCTAAGCCACAACTCAAGATCAGAACTCAGGTCACTTACCAACTTGGCATTTCTGCAATTAGTCCTTACTACCTGTGGAAATGTACCCTGTTTTAAATGTCCATATATAAAGAACGGTGTGGCTTTTGATACTGACTTTATAGTTCACTTTACCATCTCATGAAAGAAAGCTAGTAATAACTTTTGCTAACTTCAAACATTATTTTTACAATGTGCATGTATAATATAAAACAAAATGCAAAATAAACACTATATATTAGGTAATGTATAAAGTAGCACAGAATACATTGACATATATTGTATATATAGTATGTATAAATACTAATCATGTATCAATGCATTATATATTTTATCTATATACATTTCAGGGAAGGGGTTGGCAGGAAAATAAAGTTTAACACTTAAAATTATCTGTTCATGCAAAACATTTCAGGAATATAAAGCCTATTTATATTGTGGAATCAAAGGGACTGACTAAAAGTATCGCACTAAAACCTCTTGATGAAATTTGTTTTTTGTTTATTTTAATAAACTTTTTTCCCTTCAAGATAGAATTTAGGTAATTGTATTAAGCTTACATTGGACAGAAATTTCATGACTTTTATTTGTAACATGAGTGCCTATGATTTTTTTGAAAATCATTAAATTATCTGCATAAAACAGACATTTACTTTTGGCACTTAAACAAATACGGGCATTTTTCTATTTTGGAAGTTTTCAATAATAGGCAAAGTAAAACAATATCATCCATTTCATGGATCAGAAGACAATGAGTTAAGCTGCAGAAACCATCTGTCCAATTGTCCATTGTCACAGGAAATGAAACTTAATCTTTGTTTCAAAGACTCCACTTAGATCCCACCATTTTCAATGAAGGCGAGAAATGGACAGCTCGGTTATTAATTTGTCAGAGCACCATTAAATAAGATAGGTCTCACCTCCTCTTAAAGTAGACTGACTCAATGTTCACCCATGACAAGTAGACTTAACAAGCCCCTTATATCTTATTTCAACCAAGCAGTACTTGTTTCTCATCAACAACAACTGTGCTTGAATGAACTTTAATTTACTGCTCTGGGTCTATGTTCTACTCCTCTCCCCCTAAATAAATCACATATAAATAAAGGCAGGGTGACTATTTAAAGGTGAAGGTGACTAATGGGTTAATGTGAAAAAGTGCAGATTCAACAACCCGATATGGCACATTCACCTTTAGGAAACTTCAGTTGCACAACTCAACAGGGGCAAATTTATTTTTATATTAATGCATGGAAGATTTAAAGACCAGGTGGTTTGTATTTATAGCAACTGCAGATAAACAATAAAAACAGTTGAGTGAAGCAGGAGGAACAGACTCCCTTACTGAAAGAGGGGTTCATAAACATTAAACAATATGAAATATTTCCAAGTGTCTACAGAGTGTGAAGTTTGGGGTTTCTCCCAATTTGGGTTTCTGAACTTGACCCTGAAAGTAAGAGGAGGTATGTTAACAGCTGAATTGTATCTCCCTTGATTCATATATTCAAATTCTAACCCTAGTACTTCAGAATGGACTGTATTTGGAGAAACGGTCTTTAAATAGGTTGAACTACAGAGTTCAAGTGGAATGCTAGGATGGATCCTAATTCAGTCTTACTGGTGTCTGTATATAAGAAGATGAAATGTGGACACAGTGAGGCATCCACGATGTGTGTGCAGATAGGAAGGACCGTGTGCAGATGTTGAGAGAATGCAGTAATTTGCAAGAGCAAGGGGAGAGGTCACAGAGGAAACCAAACCTACTAGTATCTTGCTCTTGGACTTCTTGCTCCCAGAAATGTGAGACAATAAATGTCTGTTGTTGGAGCAAAACACTCTGTTCTATTTCATTTTGCTAAAACAATGATGTTGGGGCAGTTGATTCTTTGTGTTAACCCCACATTGCCATTAACTTATTCCAGGTTAATAGTTTGCTATTGGCGCCAATAATTACTAAACTAAGTATTTACATCAGCCACTCCCATCCCTATCCTATTATTGCTTATTATTGCTCTAGTGATTAGATATTTTCTTACTAACCAAACTGTAACAACTTCAGGTCATTGTACCTACCATGGGCTTTGGTAGCAAGAAGCAATATACATGTTCATATTGCTAATACATGGGGAATTTGATCCTTTAATGGTGAAACTTTGTTATAATGTCCAGAATTATAAATAAATGAACATAGATTCATGTAGCCAGAGGAATCCTATGGAAGCTAGGAAATGTGGTAGCATACATACATCTCTTTAAAAATGTAATTTAGGTGACATGGCAAGATGGCACCAGAGTGACTATGCCGGGTTCCCTCCTCCAGACACACACCAAGAGAACTGATGTAAAACAAAGCCAAAAACCCCTTGAGGAAAAAACTTACTACCACCATACACAATAGGAGTATCATTCTGACAGAAAGGGGTAGAAAATCTTTAAGTGAGTTCTGTTTAAAGTGGTAACAGAAGATCAAAACCCACAAGAGGGAGTAAAGGCAGCTGCAGTGATCCCCTTACAGCTAGTGACTTGGGCATACCCCAATATAAAGGCTTCTAAGACCCAACCCTACACTGGATTGGGGTACATGAGCAGACAACCAGGATGGAGGATGCACTGCTGAACAGCTAAAGAATAGTGGTGCAAAGCGAGGACTACTGGCTGGAACATGAGGATCACATATAGAACAGCTATAGACTGACTCGGGTCACAGCACCTGAACTATCCTATAGAAGAGGCTGAAGCCCAGCCTGGGGTATACAAAACATTTTTCAACCTCAGCCTGAGATATCAAAAACAGTCACAACCCCTGAAAAGTAATGTTTCACAACAGAAAGTTCAAATTCCTAAGTCTATTGGAGGTGATATTTAGGTGCCGACGACCCTGGTCCTCTTTTATATACCTATTATCCCTTGCTGGTACTGGACTCCTGACTACTCCAACATGTATAAAAACAACAGTTAAAAAAATCTATACTACTAAAAACCCACACAAAATAAAAAGTGAGAAAATAGAAGAACAAAGTGCAAATGCTAAAACCAAAAACAACAACAAAAACCTGAAAGGAGCACCAAATCAGGGGAGCTCTAGAGAATGACAGGAAGGAAATTCAGGGCAGTGGTCCTGACAATACTGATTGAGCTTTACAATAAACAATGGAGGATTAAAAACAAAAAACAGAATAAAAATAATGAAAACATGAGACAGCTATTTTCAGAAATAATGGTGTAATGATACACTGTAGTTGATTTAAATAATACAATTGAAGGCCTTAATAGCAGAAAAACAGAATCAGTGGATAGAATTAATGAGCTAAAAAAAATTGGCATTCATAAGAACAGAATAGGTAGAGAAAAAATAATTTTAAAAAATGAAAGCAACCTAAGAGCTCTCTGGGAAAACTTAAAGAGAAATAATATCCATATAATAGTGATCCCAGGAGGGGAAGAAAAAGAGAAAGACATAGAAAACCTATTTAAAGAAATAATCACTGAAAACCAACTCAGTCTAGGAAAGGAACCAGAAGTCGTTATCCAAAAGGCTCAAAGTGTTCCATACAAAATAATAACAGACCAACATCAACAGCAAACACAATAATAGAACTTTCAATAACCAATGGCAAAGACAGAATATTGAAAATTTCAACAAGAAAAAAAAATAATAACCTATAAGGGAACACCAACTAGACTGTGATCACACTTTTCAGCAGAACCATTAGAAGCACAAAGAGACTGAAAGAGATTTTAAAATACTGAAAGAAAAGGACTTTCATCCCAAAATCCTTTACCCAAACTCCAACCTTCTGCTGTTTACAAAAAACTAACTTATCAACAAAAGCAAGCAAAGACTTAGAGTTAAAGGTACTAAGACAGTTATACAACCAAAAAGGTACTAAGACAGTATAGGATCCGCTATACTTACAGCAGAAAAAAATACTCTCAATAAAGAAAGGTAAAAAGAAGAACAATATTTGATTAAGGCACTAATACAAGAATAAACAACATTCATAAACATACATGTTCTAAATGATGCAGCACCAAGGTTACATGAGACAGTAACAGAACAAAAGAAATACTGACAACAACATGATGATATTAGTGGACATGAATACCCCAATTACAATAATGGATCAACAAGATAAATAAGGAAACAAGAGCTTTAACTGAAGATCTAGACCAAATAGACATCACCAGAATACTTCAACCAAAACTGTTACATACACATATTTTCTAAGTGCACATGGTACATTTTCAAGAATAACCATATCTTGGAACACAAGCTGGCTGTCAATAAAACCACACAATAGAGGGTATATATAATACCTTCTCTCATTGCAATGCCATAAACTAGAAATCAACCAAAAGGAAAACAAAAAAAGGAAAATTAATACATGGAGAATAAACAACATACTGCTCAATAGCAATTTGATAAAAAAGAAATGAAGAAATCAAAGCAGAAATTAAAATATACCTTGAGATGAATGAAAATGATAATATAAATTACCAGGACATACAGGATAAAGGAAAAGTGGCTTTAGGGAGGAAGATAATTAGAACTAAGGCCCATTACAAAGGCAAGATATATCCCCAAATAAACAATCTAATATCACATTTAATGGAAATCAAAAAAGAGTAATAGGGCCTCCCCTGTGGCACAGAAGTTGAGTGCTGGGCTGCGTGAAGCTGCCCACAGCCTCTGCAGCGCAAGTTCATTCCCTGGCCGCTGGTGAGAATCCCACATGGCATGCAACCTCTCCTGCTGTGCCCGCTGCTCCCCTCAGCAGTGTATTTCGTCAGCCTGCCTCTTCTGTTCCCTGCTCTGGCTCAGGTGAATTCTCTCCCCCTCCAGTGCTTCTGACTGTATGCAGTGCTTGCATAAATAAATAAATAAATCTTTAAAAAAAGAGTAATAAGTTCCAACTTTAGTAGAAGAAAATAATAAATATAATAGTGAAAATAAATGAAATAGAGATCAAAAGGACCATACAAAAAAAAAATAAACTAAGAGGTAACTTCAATAAGTTAAACAAAATAGAGAAATCTATAGCTAGGCTAGCAAATAGTATAGAGAAAACATTAACAAACGGCATCATAAAGAGGAGAAATCACTACAGATAGTAGAGATACAAAAGATCATAAGAGATTACTATAAATAACTATATGCCAATAAACTTCATAACCTTACAATTCCTACCACCTGTGAACCATCACCATACTTTCTTGTGCTCTTCCCACCCGTTTTAATTACATTGTACAAAAATTAACAATGATGTAAAATATATTAAGAAAATAAAATAATAAACTTGATAACCTTGAGGAAATGGATGAATTTCTATTAACAGATCAAAACATCTACATCTACCAGGACTAACCCAAATAGAATAGATAAACTGAACAAACCAATCACAAGCATGAAAAATGAAACAGTAATTAAAAATCCTCCAAAAAACAAAAGCCTAGGGCCATACAAATATTATACTATCAATACATACATAGAAAGCTAATAAGTATCAATGCATACAGGTGCTGATAAGATTCAGCACCCATTTATGATAAAAAAATGATCAAAATGACAATAGAAGAGACCTAACTCAATATAGTAAAGGACATACATCACAAAGCAACAGCCAAAATAATACTCAATGGTGAAAAATTGAAAGTTTTGCCATTAAGATCAATTCTAGTCTTTCAATAGAAGCACTTTTTGTTCCTGTGGTTTCACTGCACTTTCCGTCACGACCTTGCTTATACATTTATCCCCTCCTCCAATACCTCACAGCGCCATTTTCCAGACTCCCTCCTTCACCAAGACTTTACTTATCTTCCCACTTTAGTTCTCCCAATAGAAAGGCAGATCATTCCTCCAACTCAACTCTTTGTCATCTTTCAGCCTTGTATGTTAGCAAGCATGTGGGTATTCTGTCATCCCTTCCCTTGCCCTTAAAGTCAAACAATTAATGACAAGACCTCCTCTTTGTATTTCACACCACCTAACGGTTGGAACAGGAGAGGCACTCATCAATCACTTGTTGAGTACTGTTGGGATGAATAAATGAATGTACTTGCTTCATCATTTAGGGAATGGACATATAAGATATCTTATATAATATGACACAATGTTACACACTAGATAAAAGGAGTAAATAGACTTCAAACACAGAACTTGTGCATATGTATCTACATACACATGCACACACACGCGCAAAAATAAAATTCAGTAAATACATGTCTGGTGTCCAAGGGAGGGAAAGATGGAAGGTGATCCTCCACAAGGATTTTAGCTTTTTCTCTGTCTTAATTTTCATTAAAAAAAATACAGAAAGCAAGAAACTTGTTAATTCAGAGTGTATGCTCTGGTCTAGGAACCACTTCTATTAGTCTTAATAATAATTCTTGTATTTTTTTCAATTTAAATGATAAAATAGATTTCTCATCTCTTATGCTAAGAGAGCTTTTTCTATTTCATTAACAGGAAGCCAAGGAAAAGGATTATCATGTTGCTGTTCAATGACATTTTCAGTCTGGCATCATCACATGTTCATGTGTGTTTGTTAATAATATGAAATTCCATTTACCTCCATATTCATTAACCTCCATATCCCAACATCAGCCATACCCTAAGCTCTCTAATAAATACCTGCTGAATAAATGAAACATCATAATATCATGTGGTCATCAAACTTTTAAATATATATCACTAATGCAATATTTGGAATGAATCACTAGCCAATGTTCCTTCACTAAATTCAAGCAGATTACTAATGCACTCCAGAAATTGCATGCAATTTTTTCATGCAAATAGAAATATGTGTGTTTCTGCATTGAGAAGTAGAAGCAGTAGAAAGGATACTCAAGAGTGGCATTTCAGAGGATGTTGGTGGTGGCTAGAACAAAGGGTCATGGGTACAAAGGACTGAGGAAGTGAGACAGAGAGAGAGAGAGAGAGAGAGAGAGAGAGAGAGAGAGAGAGAGCATGTGAGCTTGAGCAAGGGCAAATAGGACTGAGAAAAGCAAGGGACCTCTTGTTTACTCCCAGGGATGCAGTTGTTCTAGATGTCTAACAACTGCCACTTATTCAGTATTGGTTAAAAGCCAAGAACTGTGCTGGCTTCTTTACATATAAAAACTTCATTTTTAATTTCCCCACCTATTAGTAACTCATACTGTCCATAAAGCTCAGAAGGCTCTTTTACTTAAGGTTATTCAATAGTGAGAGAAAGAACATAAAACCAAGGGTTGCAATTCTTAGACACTATATGCCTATTATTACATTTACTTGTCTTTTCTTTTTTCTCCCTGACCATCAGGGACATTTCGGAAGGCTTATTCCATCTGCTTTATTGGATTCTCACAGCCAAATGTATAGGGTTAAAGTCTCTGAGGGCCAGTGGGGTCTTAATAATCAATATTCTCTTGTTATGCTGTATGACCAGATATTAATTTGCATTTAACTGTTCACCCCAGACCAGCTAATGCATTCCAGAAGTTGCCAGGAAGACACCATTGCTTGGAGGTCTGTGCACTTTCCAAAGTGCTTAGCAGAGTTGTACCGCTACCAGGCAAGGACATTCTATTGTAAATTCAAATCCTAACCTTGTGATCATGAATCTTGCTGTGAGGGTACTATTAAGGATTTAATCGCCCCCACCCACTCCACAATTTCTTAAGTTATTATCCAAATTCCAACATTGCTGGAAACAATAAATGCAGACATAAATGGTATACATTTCCAAGGAGATGGAATGGAGTTCCCCAAAACATTTTTATTTGAGCAACAAGCATCAAGAGAAATAAGTGGGTTGATTCTTCCCTTCCTAGCATCTCTGCTCATTAATATCTTGTTTTACCATATAAAAACAAGTATTTGTAAATAAGTAAATTATATACAAAATAAACAAAATGGAAAGAAGAGGAATGAAAAGAAAAACAAGAAACAATATCTCCATGAACTCCTACTTGTCAGCCAGAATTTCCATGAGAACACCCTGTAGCAACCTTTGTTACCTGGAAAAGAAGGATCTGGGATAAAAGGAAAGTAGGCTGTTACTCCTGATTCAAAAAAGTCAACACCGCATCCATCACTTTGTCCTCTTTGCAGTTTTCCTTTTTTAATTGAAAAGCCATTACCCACATATGAAACACTTAGGTTACTTGAAATTAGAGAGCTTCAGAAAAGGAGCAATAATTCAGGATACAAAAATCTAAGCAAACAGGTTAGCAAAATTGTGTGTCAAAGATATCCTGACTCCAAGGTGTTTCTTTTATTATGTCTTGAAATTAATCCTCATAGATTTTTTTCTTAAAATTTATTTACTTTTGTCTTTAAGAATGTTCATTTTCAAGTTTATTCAACTCCAGTAAAAGCCAGAAATAGACATCAAGATTGAGCACATAATCCAGTTTCAAGTATAGGTTTATGAACTGACACATAGGACACTGTGATTTTGGCACAGTCACAATCTCAGGACCCAGGACATCTTCCTCAGGCACGGGTAGATAGTAGCATATATCTAGAATCACAAAGTTCACTGGTATTAACCTCCTAATGGAGAATATTATTTACTTGGGTTGTAGGTCTGGCTGTGTGATCCTGGACAACACTTTTAACCGAACTGACTCATACTGTTCTCACTTGACAAAAAACAGACACAACAGTCTTTTCTGAGTTCATTGCGCCAAAGTGCTGATAAATGTTTAACAACTGGTGGTAGAGGGGAAGAAGTCATGATTTTCAGTGTTTGCCAATTGCTGTGATGTAAATACTCCATGAAATCTGTTTTCACACCATCAACATGATGTCACCAAACACCAAACCAAAAGAGATGTGAGTCTTGTGAGCCGATAGGAGCTGGTTCCAGCACATCACAAACTCCATCGATGAGTAACACCATTGAAATTCTTGTTTTTAAACTTTACTCACACATATCCCTTAAGCTGGTAAGGCTTCCCTCTTCTCTGCTCATCTCATTCCTACTCGTAATTCAAGATTTAGTCTTAATGTCAACTCTTCCATAAACATTTCCCAGATCTTTTATATTAGAATCGGTTCTCTCTTTATCAAATCTTTAGTTAACTCTTACTCCATTTTTGTTTTAGTTGCTTACAAGTCTATTTTTGCCATGTTTCTGCTATCTCAGGACATGCCACATTCACCATGCTCCCTGCCAGTACACAACAAAATGCCTCCAACACAGTGAGCATTTTATCAGTATCCCATGAATAAATTAAGGATTAAAACTAATTTCAACAACATTAACAAGACTTAAGAAGAACCTTTCTCATTAAACTGAGAAATCTTTTAAGCTGTGACAGTGTTTAATACATTATATTTGTATCATTTAGTGTCAGGTCAAAGTTTAGGACTAGAGTGAATTGAACTAGACCTGCAGTGATTTCAAAGTGGCTGACACAGGTGTTAGTGGCAGAATGGGTGAGCAAGAGGCCTAGTGGGTAATGATGTTCCATAAATACCTAGTAGACTTCAGTACAGCCTACTTTTCTGGCCTCAGGCTGCCTGTGAGACCTAAATTTTCCATAGAATAACAGATCAGCAACACCAGTGAGTCTTAGTTATCGCAACATGGCAAGATATGACAAACAACACATCAGCAGAGAAGCACACCCATCTCCTGGCAGGGTAGCTTGACAGTGGGAACAAGGGACCTTTCTCAGTAGTCTAGTTATGTGATGAGAAGAATTAACTAGGTTCAAGGCAGAAGGAATAGCCATCACAGACATAGAAAGTCAGCCTAGAAGCAAAAAATCTGAAAAGGTACAACTGAAGCCCAGAAGAATCAGAACCATCAGAACCAGGGTCTGACATTCCAAGAAGCAGAGCAGTGAAGCTGAAGACAGTGCTGCTTATTTTAAAGATTTATTAATTTATGCATACGAGAGCTGGGGTGCACACCAGAGGTGCAGGTGGTGAGAGCATTCACCAGAGAGACAGTGGGAAGCAGAACAGGTGGACCTACTGAAATACATCGCTGAGGGGAACAGCAGTCAAGACAGGAGAGGTCTGCTGTGCCATGTGGGTCACCTCCCTGGCCGGAGATCGAACTCCTGCTACAATGGCTATGGACAGCTTCAGAGTGCTGAGACTTAACCCCTTGTGCCAGCAGGGAGGCCCTAGAGCTGTCCTTTTTGTAGGCGACAAACTCTACTTTCTGTCAAATTCAGAAGAGAAGGTCAGTATTGGGAGCTGCTATCTTTGACTAAGTATGCTATAATAGTTTTTGTTTGTTTGTTTGTTTTAATGAGGACATGTACAGTGAAGAAATTAAACTGTTAATTACATGTAAACTTCAAGACTCTTCAGGATGATTACAGACCACATTTATGATTGCCCTAAAGGGAAAACAATGCTTGCTGGGTTACTATGTTCCCAGCTGGGAAACCAATGCTTCTAAGAGTTAGTGGTTTGCCCAAGGCCAAACAGATTAGGGTATGTAACACCCAGGACTGTCTGAAAGCAAGCCTCTTGCTCCTTTCTACTACACAGTCATGCAAACTAAAGCAAAAGGATTAAAGTAACCCTTTGCTTTTATTTTAAGTAGCTTACTCACAATGTAAAACAATTCTTAAAGTGTAAGTACCTAGCTTCCAAAGGTAAATTGAGGACTAGAAGCATTCAAGTGGAAGTAGAAGTTCTTGACTAATAAACGATAAAAAAGGAAGGTTGGTTGAGTCAAGACTCTTATATTTTAAAATAATTCTGCTGTTTTAGGTGAGTCCAAAATAATGAATGGAGGTAAATTTTCCTTGATAGAGCTCATTCCCTGAACACTCTGAGCTGCCTCCTGTACATATAATACAGGTCACATGGTACTCATATTCTCTGGGAGAATGTAGATGACTACAAGCTTTGGTTTTCGTTCTTCGTAACACCCATGATTCACCTGGAATTTCCCTTAACCTTCATTGGAATGGGTGGGGCAAGGTAAAAATGTTCTCTGAGGACAATTTTTTACTTGACTTTCAATTTCTTCAGTGTGTATGCTTGCTGTTTTTAAATTTCCAAATCCTGTAATGATATCCAGCTACCACATACCATTTTTGAAAGATTACTAAGAAACTTCACAGTACCTTTCTTGGCAGAATACAAATATTGGGGAAGTAAAAATTTGTCCATGAAAGCAGAACTAGTTAGGCAGTTTATATAAGAGGGAGGATGCAAATTAATGACCCTAGGGCATACACATTCTCTCTAGGCTAAACAATACTGTGATGTCTTTCACAAAATCTAGGCCATCTGCATTTCCCAGTCTAACTGCCTGCAATGAACTACTCAGGTTTAAATCACTGTTTTTCATCACACTAGTGCCGACTTGAATCTAAGTCAAAATCGGATCAACCCAGATCTCATTTGCACACACTAGAAAGCAAAACTCAAATACAATGTCTCAAGAAAACTCAGCGCAACTGCAAAATCAATAGGTAAATGGTCTCCTTATGAAAACAAATGAACAAGAGACAACAAAACACTTTTTTTTTTTTGAACTAGATGATAACAGTGATTGGCTTGTATTTGAAAGAGACTCTACCTTCTATGCAAATCTGCCATAAATAGGGTCAATGCCAATGAATATGATTTTCAGAGCAGTCTGTCAAGCAACCTTCTCAACTTAATGTTACTAATATTTATATTAATTTTCAAAGGACCTGATCACTTAACTAGTTCATTGCTTCTCACTACACACAGAAAATTGGGACTGATATTGATATAGACCAAGGAGGCGACAAGAAATGTCCACATGCTCCATGTATAACAGACAATTTCCCTTAAGCAAAGCTTAAATAGACACAAATAATGGTCATAATCCACCACCCAGCAAATAACTTCCTGGAAAACACAAGTTATATGATGTCATATGATATATTTCCTCACACAGACTCCTCTCATTTTCTCTTCTCCTTTGATAAGCTTATACTCCTTAAAAACAGCATATATTCTAAAACCGAATAAGGACAACACAAAAAAGGAAAACTACAGGCCAATCTCCCTAATGAACACTGATGCAAAAATCCTCAACAAAATTTTAGCTATCAGAATCCAACAATGTATCCATAAGATAATTCACCATGACCAAGTAGGATTCATTCCAGGGACACAAGGATGGTTTAACATCCGGAAATCAATCAACGTCATCCAACACATCAACAAAAAGAAATATAAAAACCATATGATAATATCAACAGATGCTGAGAAAGCTTTCGACAAAGTGCAACACCCATTCATGATAAAAGCCCTTGAAATTCTTGGGATACAAGGAACATACCTCAACATCATAAAGGCCATCTATGACAAGCCAACAGCCAGTATCATTCTCAATGGTGAAAAGCTGAAAGCAATTCCATTAAGATCTGGAACAAGACAAGGATGCCCACTCTCACCACTGCTTTTCAATATAATACTGGAAGTCCTAGCCAGAGCAATAAGACAAGAGAAAGACATCCAAGGAATCCAAATAGGAAAAGAAGAAGTCAAACTATCACTATTTGCAGATGATAAGATAATATACATAGAGAACCCCAAAAACTCCACAGAAAAACTAATTCAACTCATCAATCAGTTCAGTAAAGTGGCAGGATACAAAATCAACACACAAAAGTCAGTAGCCTTCCTATACACAAACAATAAATCTGAAGAAGAAGAAATCAAAAAAACCATCCCTTTTATTATCGAAACAAAAAAAATCAAATATATGGGAATAAATCTAACCAAAGAGGTAAAGGACCTATACAAAGAAAACTATAAAACACTGTTAAAAGAAATAGAAGAAGACACAAAGAAATGGAAAGACATCCCCTGCTCATGGATTGGAAAAATAAACATTATTAAAATGGCCATCCTACCAAAAGCAATATACAGATTCAATGCTATTCCAATCAAAATTTCAATGTCATTCTTCAAAGAAATAGAACGATTATTGATGAAATACATATGGAATCACAAAAAAACCCCGAATTGCCAAAGCTCTCCTGAAAAAGAAAGAAGAGAATGGAGGCATCACACTCCTAGACTTCAAACTATACTACAAAGCCATAATCATCGAAACTGCATGGTATTGGAACAAGAACAGACATACAGACCAATGGAATCGAATAGAAAATCCAGAAATAAACCCACAGATTTATGGTCAACTAATCTTTGACAAAGGAGCAAAGACTATGCATTGGAGCAAAGAAAGTTTGTTCAATAAATGGTGCTGGGAAAATTGGGTCGCTACATGCAAAAGAATGAAGCTTGACCACTATCTCATACCATACACAAAAATCAACTCAAAATGGATTAAAGAACTAGACATAAGACCTGAAACCAAAAAATATATAGAAGGAAATATAGGCGAAACACTACGTGATTTGCACATCAAAGACATCTTTACAGACACATCACCCAAAGCAGTGATAGTGAAGGCAAAGATAAACAGCTGGGACTACATCAAATTAAAGAGCTTCTGCACAGCAAAAGAGACAATAACAAAAACAAAGAGAAACCCCACTGACTGGGAGAACATTTTTGCACCCAACACTAATGATAAAGGACTGATCACAAAAATCTGCAAAGAGCTGATGAGACTCAACAACAACAAAGAAAATAACCCAGTCAAAAAATGGGCAGAAGAGCTAAAAAGAAACTTCTCTGAAAAGGAAATGCAAATGGCCAACAGGCATATGAAAAAACTGTTCAACATCACTTGTAATCAGGGAAATGCAAATCAAAACTACCATGAGATACCATCTTACACCAGTGAGAATGGCACATATTAAAAAAACTAGCAACAACAAATGTTGGCGAGGTTGTGGAGAAAAAGGAACTCTACTGCACTGTTGGTGGGAATGCAAACTGGTCCAACCACTATGGAAAGCTGTGTGGAGATTTCTTGACCTACTAAACATAGAGCTTCCATAGGATCCAGCAATTCCACTCCTAGGTATTTACCCAAAGGACACAGAAACATCAATTCCAAAGAGCACCTGCACCCCTATATTTATAGCAGCACTGTTTACAATAGCTAAGCTTTGGAAACAGCCCAAATGCCCAAAAATAGATGACTGGATCAAGAAGATGTGGCCCATATACACCATGGAATATTACTCAGCATTCAAAAAAGATAAACACATGCAATTTGCAGCAACATGGATGGCACTGGAACGGATCATGCTCACTGAAATAAGCCAAAAAGAAAAAGAAAAATACCGGATGGTCTCACTCATAGCAGGAATGTAGAAAACTTAAATAAGGGACCAGGAAAATGAATAACTATAAGAAAGTGAAAATCAAAATCAACAAAAAACTATGAACCAGAGACAATTTTTGGGGGGTGGGGGACGGGAGGGGAGGGATTGGGGTCAGAATGGGGGGGGGTTGCAATTGTATGCGGAATATAAAAATAAAATTTATTATAAAAAAAAAGCATATTTTTTTTAGGGAAAAAATAAGTAATAAACTTTCTTCAATATAAATCTCCTCTGTTGTTTTCCCAGTTTTAGCACAGCAAGGAAAATAAGGTGGAAGATAATTACCCTTGCTGAGACCAATAAGATGAAACTGGCCATTCTAGAGGTGCCAGGGTCTAACAGAGCAACAGGACAGGGAGGGCTCCTTCCCCTCTTGGTCATATGTTCCTGGCACATATGGTCTCGTCTGTCTTTTCTGTGCTCTCCTGGGGGTGAAGGTAGATAAACAACTACTGTGATCCAATACTGTGATCCAGTTTCAACTTTACAGGAGAGAAGAGCTTAGAATAAGTGTCTTGGCCATGACCTGGTTCTTCTACTTCAACTTTCTTAAATCTCCAAACCATCAATTAGCTCCTAATTGCTGGACATCCCTGCATAGGAAGTTCAGAGGCCAGGGATTACAAGTAGTTGGCGATAAGGATTTTAGAAATGATAGTTTCAGGAATAAAAGATGTATTTTAGAACAAATATGATGTAGGCCGGACTTTATGTGTGTTGCTAAAAATGATGAATTACCCCACACTCCATAACTTCGTCCACATTTATCTCGCTTTTTAAGAATTAAAAAAAAAAAAAAAGGAGAATGTAAGTGTGGAATGTTTTCTGACTCAAAATTAAGCAATTCCTTGAGAAAGTCAGTTATTAAGCATCCCAGAGCACCTAAGGTAACTGATGAACAGCTTGAAAATTTGGCAGGTAGAAAATCTTCCTATCTACAGAACCTTCTCAAATTACACTCCAACAGTGGGACTGTGTCAAATGGTCTGGAGACATTGATTTTCCCCCTTTTATGAGGTTTTCAATCCAGCTATAAAACATTCCTTTTTTCTCTTTACATTGAACTTTCCTTTATACAAAACACATTAATTTGAGAGGTTTTCAATTTCTGACTGAATAATCTAACTTTTCTTTTCTCAAAGGAGAACAGCTTGAGGAAAATGCTCAAAAACTTTATTAAAATTCTTTTTTATCCATTTTAAATATAAAAATTGAGAATAAATGAGCAAGGAATATCTGCTAAATGCCACATTTGCACCTAATATATTACTTTGAGTTTTGGGTAAAGCAGAATAAGACAGCAAGATATGCCCAAGGGAATTTACTTCTTGTTAAGAATTAGCACATGAAACATGAGAGCAGCAAGGGTAAGGTCCCATTGACTTTTTTGTTGTTGTTGTTGTCACAACAGAATATGAGTCAGGAAGGAGGGTCTAAGTAGAAAAACTGGAGAGAAATTTACACAGGTTATGCAGCTGTGAATGGGTTGCAATGAAGTCTCAATTTTAATGGCCTGCAGAAATGTGGCTGACTCAGTTGTATTTTTTAAAAAAAAAAATTACACTCACAAATAAATGTGTTATGTCTACTTCAAAAGAATTAATTTTTTCTCTAATTTAAGTCATGGAGTAATTGTGTACCATGTTGTAAAATGGGTGTGTTCTAACATTTTTGTCTATTTATGTATGATGCCCTTGTGTATATATCTCAAGGACAAATTGAACGTACTTTTACCTACGTCCTGCCTAACACAGTGCCGCATTAGGAGAAGATTGTTCATTCTTTTCAATAGCAGTGAGAACAAATTGCCCTACATCAAAGGGTGGTTGTGAAGCTATGGAAAGCAATACTTGCAGAGATTTTTTTGAGCTTTGGAGAGAGGTGTTATCTGAATCAAAACCTGTGAAAAGAAGAACAGCTGTAACATTTTCTGGCAGTGAGAAACTATTGTGTTGTAAAATAGTTTCTAAAGGGAAGAGTGCTCTAGACATTATTTATCAAATTTAGAGGAACAAGACCAATCAGGTGGTAAGAACCACTGGAAAGAACACAATCTCCAGTAGGGTAGAGAAAATAATTTATAACTAATTTCCATGGTTCCATATTATAAGACTAGAAAAAGTGAAGCCAAGAGACATTTAATAGAGCTACATCCCACACTTCACTGGAGAACTGAATTACAAGAGTAGCTTCTAGTCAAGATAGATCATTTTTCCATGGTGGATCATTTTTCCATGGTGCATCATTTTCCTATTCTAAGCTTCCAGCAAGAAAAAGTGTTTAACAAGGTCCAGAGTTCTCATGACCTCTACACTGCAGCGAAGGATGGCAACAAGAAGGGGGAAGTGAAAAGGCATCACTTAGCCTATTAGGATATCAAAGAAATAAGACACAGAACAAGAAATAAATTGTCCAGGTCTCCAACAGTAAATTATGTTATTAAATAAAACTAATCCCTCACTCTAATTTAATCTGTAATAATGACTGTCATTACAATTCTGAAATTGAACATTTAGTCTTCAAAGATCCATCACAGTAAGTCAGGGTGGCTGTGTTTTTTTTTTTTTTTTTCATGTTTGCTGTGTACTTCTATAACTTATTTTTCCATACACATGCTAATATTTTTCTGAAATTCAAATGATAATTGATTATCCCCATCTCCCCATCATGATGTATATATCCTCTATGAATATTAATCTTTTTTCTAATACTTTTTTAGCCAGAGTCATTAATATGATAATACTTTGGTAATGAATTTACAAATATTCCATACAAATACTACATGTGCTAATACAATGAAATACTGTAGAAATAATATGCATAATGCATTAGGCTTTGTTACAGATGCCTGCCAAAAATAGTGTTTGGCAAACAGTAGCATGCTTGAAAAGTGCCTAACCGATTAAAATTTATTGCTGCTGATAGACCCAGGGCAAACACCGAACAATCTATGCTATTCATGCACTGGCAGACACATCAGTTCACTGACTGCTCAGATTATCTCTGAAAGCTTCTGGACATCACCAAAATTAAGGAAGACACTCATTGTGATGTTTAATGCCGGGGAGAGCGACTCCTCCAAACAAATGAATCCCCCATATATGGCAGTGTCATCTCCAAGGGTATCTTGCCTGGTAAAGGGTCGCTGCTCCATGCAGCTGGCTGGGCAGGAGAGCTCCGTGCACGATTTGGGGCTCAGTGGGTCCATTCGCAGACAGTTCCTTCTGAGGGTGAGGAGAGAAGTACTAACACCCCTTTCTCTCTAACCTCTTCCTGGCTTGATATCATCTAGTGCTTTGCTGTTTGTGATTGCACCTTCCAACGTATGTGGAACTCCTCCTGATGTGAGTTAGTGTGGTGAGGGAAGTAGCTGGGGTTATCTGATGTGCTGGGTCATGTGGGAGAAGAGATGAACTCTCAGGTGGAGCTTTTAAAAGACAGATTTTTTTTTTCTTCAGAAACTATAATTTGACAGCCAAACCACTGAATATTATTGCAAATGAATCAAGATACATTCCATTGCTAAAAGATCACAAGTTCATCAATGTTTTTAGCTCTTTAGCACTGTGGGGTCTTTGAATTAATTTAATTTAGTACCGTCACTTTAGAGACGGGTAAATTAAGGTTCATAAAGGGGAACTGACTTGAAAAGGGGTACAAGCAATTAGTGATAAAATCATTACACCCCAGTCTAGGTTTTTTCACCAGTGGTGTTGATTTTTGCAGAAGGAAAAGAAAATCTTAAGTATCAGCCTACTTTATATTGCTACAATCACCCCTCTTGCTCATTGCATCTGGTAGTTTCTACAAAGGGACTGGAGGAGAACAGCCTCTAAATTGAAGATATCCAAAATGAATGTCTTCTACTGATGATCCCAGTGGAGTAACTTCTCAGATATGTGTTTAGAAAGAAAGAGATAGATGGATGGATGCATGGATAGATACAAGGATGGATGGATGGATGGATCAACAGCTATATACAATTTGAACCAATATGACATTTCAAATCTTAAATCCTAAGTTCTAAAGTTAAGTCCTAAACTTTATTCATTCATTTATTTTTGCTGTCAGAAAGATTACTATTTCCCAGCTCTTTGAAAAATTACAATTGTCTCTGAAGAAAATACTGGTCAGAAATAAAGAAAACACCACAGTTCAGAAACAGTTCCTAAACATGAAACTGAAATTCACCTCAGTTAAATTTTAGAAATGAAAAAGGCAAAAGAGATCACTAAGTTTAGCTGGCATACAAGGAGAATTACAATTAATCTGACACTTTTAAAAATACAACCTATTAAAGAAAACTGGGCAATCTATAAAAATAAGCAGACACCAGTTATAAGGATCACTAGCAGAAGAGAAGAACAAATAGTGTGATGCCACAGACATGCTCACCACCAGGATGCAGGAATTAATGCCCTGAGAATGCAGGATGTATCTATCCATTTAAGAGGAGAATAGTGAATGGCCAATTATAAAGTAACTAATGAGTTCAATTTTAGTTTACTTTAAAATTACTGAAAGTATCTGAGTAGAACAAGAATTTCAATTCTGAAGCTGTGACTGTCAAGATGCTCCCTAAATAGCAAAACAAAGAAAATTCGCTGTCAGTTACTGAATAAACACACATGCCACTGGGGTCCAACTTCATTTTGGCTCTTTATTTCTGCTCTGGGCAAGTCGATTTTCAATTAAAATATCCAATACATGCCACATTTGTAGAACTTCAGATTCATTCATTCAACATATTTGCTCATTGCTTACAAACTGCAATGCACTGTCTAACTCCAATAGCAGCCCTATTTTCTTGGAGTTTAGGCTCTTGAAGTTGGAAAATGAGGAACAAATTAAAACAATATCACCCTGATGAATTACAAATTTAAGTAATCTCTTCTCAGAGAGGAACACAGGCCTATGACAAAGTGTGATAAAGACCAGCAAGTAGACTATGGATTTGCAAAAGACTTCTCTAAAGAGAAGATGTTGATGTCAACATTGGAAAGACAAATGAGAGTTACTTGAAGGAATTGGCATGAGAGTCTCTTCCAGGGGAAAATGTAAAGGCAAAGAGATGGAATTGGAGAGAATGACTTCCTGCAGGCAAAGAGGACCTGACTGGGGCTATTTCTTCTACATTAAAACTATTGTCACAAGACTCAGCCTTCTAAGAAAGGATGATTAAGGACAATATAAAAAGCATCTAAAATGTACTTGACCTCACTGAGTCATTTGGCCAATCAATATCAGCAGAAATTTTCCCAATTGAGGTGAGAGATCAAATGTCAAAGCATAAATTAATTTGCATGTAGTTGAAAAACAATTCACCCAACAAACCACTATTTCAAACCAATGGTGACAAAATTGGTACCATCTTGCCTGAGTCCAGAGCCTGGCATACCAAGTCCCTTCAAAGTCTTCCTGCTGTGAGGAAATTGTTCCAATGCCACATCACAAATTGGTCAGGGCGAGGCCCACAATAAAGCTAGCATTTTTTCCAACTTATGATGTCTTTAGTTTGTAAGGCAGAGGAAGAAAAGTTACCCTTCTAGAGTATAAATTAGTTGGTACCTAAGAAAGATACTGGTTGTGCAAGGTCATATCTTTCTCCCTGGAAACAATCCATTTTAGAGACCTCTTGCTCAAATAACCAATTTTATTTCTATTTATTTGTGCATCCTCCCCTTGAGCTTTTTATTTTTTTTCCCCTTTCTTTCTATCTTTATTAGTCAAGCCTGTGGCTATCACACTAGCATGAGGAATGTTTAATACAAACATGAAATTCAATAACAACCACACATTAGCAACGATAAATGACAGAAAATAGTGCCCCAAATGCATTTATTTTAAAAGCATTTTATTAGAAACAAATATAATGTTCATTCTCTTTCTCTCTTAACAGGCCAAAGCTTGTGTAGAAAAATAGGCCTTCAAATAGGTGCTGAAGGTTAATGGCCTAAGATACCGCATCTATGTCTAAAGAAGTGAGGTGTTAGTGTCGGGGACCTCTTCCCCAGGAGCCAGTATAAAGATGAAAATGAACAGCTATAAATAATAAACAAAGGATTAGGACCCAAACCTGAAAAAGCTTCTAGATTTCAGGTACTTCTTCTAGGTATGTGCGTCTAGAAAATGGGTAAGAAGGCTCCTCTGGAAGGTCCCACTTATGGAACACTAAGTGGCCTTTCCAAGTCAAAGTGCTGACTTGCCATGGACTCAGTTGTCACCTCGTGGGGCAGAAACCTTGGGAGCAGTGAGGGATGGAAGAAAAATAACTCAAAGTCTAAGTAGAAAGAGAGAGAGAGAGACCTAGAGGGGCTACATCTCTGGAGATACAGCACCTTCCCCCAAGATACAGCAACTTCCCCCAAGGCAAGTCTCACATTTATTTGGGGGTCAGATTCAGGGAATGTGGGCAAGTCCCTGGGGGAATGTGTGGAGGAATATGCTTGGTGGGGATGTGGATTGGGAATACATATTAGTCTGGCACAAGATAGGGGAGAGTGGATAGGGGCTGTTGCTGCTGGGGGGGTCCATTGTTGATGCTTATCAAAACATCTATCTCTAGTCCTTATTAACACTTAACTTCCTGTCAAGGCGGTCTAACTCATTATGCTAATCTTGCCATAAAGTCTGCCTACTCTTTTCAGCAGATCTCCTCATACTAAGACTTTTGTCCTGGTGAGAGGCTCCCTGTCTGACTCTACATTTAACTTAACCAGCAGCAACTTTTGGCACCAAGCAAAATCCCAAAAACAAGGTGGGCTCGGGGACTCCCACACAATCATCAGCTGACTAGAATCAGAGGCTAATCACTGAGCATCACTTCCTGCAATACTGTAATCTTTTGGTCCAAGTTTTAGTTTCCCAAAACTGCTTCTTTCTAGAGATACAATTAAGAATGAACTAAGCAACTGTCCTGAGATTATATCCAAATTTTCCTCTCATAAAGGCCTGCTCAGAAACCAATAAACACCAGCTGTAGTTGACTTAAGAAAAGCAGCACTGCACTGATTCCTTTCATAAAGTGAGGTAAGGCACCTACCATGTGCCTTATTATGTGTCAGGCATGATCCTTCAATAGTTTTATAGCATAAACTTAATCAAACTTTATGTCAACACTATTGTTATTCCCATTTAAAAATGAGGAAATGGAGATTCAGTAAAAAGCTCCCTGAGACTGAAAGCCACTATCAGAATCTAAGTGCATAAACAGATTTTACAGGTTTATTATTCAAACTCTGAGGAATCTGATCCCTAGAAGTGACAGCCTTCCCCTATCTCAGTATATCAGCCTCCTGAAGAATTAATACTCATGCTGCCAAAATGCTCACTGTATCTCTGGTCAACTATAACTGACTAGGTTCCTAAGAGTAGATGTGGACAGATAGCTTGTTTTTATTCCTGTACAGGTTTCACTCATGCCCTCTCTCTTAGTTGTTAAATTACAAATGCTGGACCTCCCTGGTGGCACAATTAAAGTCTCAATGCTTCCAAGCTATCGCCAGCCACTTTCAAGCTTTTGCCAGCAACATGAGTTCGATCCCCAGGCAGGGAGCTAATCCACATGGAGCAGCAGACACCTCCTGTCTTGCCTGTTGCTCCCCTCAGCAGTGTATTTCAGTATGTCTGCCTGTTCTGCTCCCCACTCTGTCTCTGGTGAATCCTCTCAACCCCTGCACCTCTGGCCTATACCCCATATCTTGTATGCATAAATAAATAAAAATAAATCTTAAAATTATAAATGTTCCTTACATAGTCTCCTCCGACATCATTTGTTACTTGCCCCGCCCCTCAAGAATCTGGGATAGAATTGTAACTGACAAAAACTGATAATATTGCCTCACTCTCTGTTGGCACTAATGCAGGTAGGGCACCTGGCACCCAGTTCTCACATGCGCTCACCGTAAGTTAGTGTTTCTGATGCCCAAAGCTTCCAAGACACAATGTTATTAGGTGATGCTGAATCTGAGACAATGAGGCTATAGCTCATGTGGGCCCATCAAAGAAAGAACAGACTCCTTAAATAATAGGGTTGCCAACCCCCTTATTTTTCTACCTGTAAAACTGCTAAGATATTTTCTTTCCCTGTAGGCTTCTGTTCTCCCAGGACGCTGAAGCTTCATTTTGGTAACAGCAGTGGTGGTCATCATTTTTAAGAAAGGCAAATTCACTAGCTATCACTGACCTAAGAGGCCACATTATTAACAAAATATGTGGTACTGAATTGGATAAAGTGACTACACACAGATGCAGGTGATTTTATAACCAGTGCATATTTGCAGTGTGCTCCTAATTTATAGAAACAAGGAACACTACATACAAGAATATGACCAATAAGGCTATATATTACAGCATATTTAAAAGAACATCTTGCTTCTAATGTAACATATTTTGGGTGGTGGTTGTCATATTCATGACTGGTTTGCATAATACTTCCTTAATAATGATCATAATTGTGTTTGAAATTTTATAATAAAAGCAAATTTCCACATATGTTAATTTTTAATATTTTATATAATTCTTACATCATTTTTCATTTTTGCACAATGTACACATTTTCATTTTGGTTATATTCCCCATACAATTGCACCCCCCTTATTTTGACCCTAATCCTTCCTCTCCCCAATCCCCCCACCCCTATAGTGTGTCTCTGGTTTATAGTTGCTTGTTGATTTTTACTTTGCATTAATTAGTCTTTTTCCTGGTCCCTTATTTAGGTTTTCTAAATTCCTGCTATGAGTGTGACCATATGTTACTTTTTTATGAGCACAAAGAAAAGATTTCTGAAGATTTTGCTCTTTGGAAAGGAAAATAATCAGTCTCCAAGGTCACCCTAATTGAAATACTCCTATTTAATAAGAATTTACAGCAAAAGGAAAGATGTGCACCTTTTCAATAGTTGATGCAATCTCAAATGTGGAGATAGAGAATGAGAGTTGAAAAGATTAAAGGCAAATACTTTTTTCTCAGAAAGTTATATAAGCATATCGAGTGTCTTAAAAGGCAGAGCCATCCAATTATCCAGAACACCAAAGTTTCCTGAAAGAGAAAGAGAGGGTCAGAGGAAACTGCTGTAGAGGGTGCCAAGGAGGCTGCTGGAATGCAGAGAAAAGCAGCAAGTGATGAAACCAGGACACTTGAGGGTCCCTGGTCATGGTGACTCCAGAGAAAGAATAGATCGTGACAATGGACAAATGAGTGGGCACATTCACTTCCAAACTCAGGCATAACAGCCAGAAAAGCATAAATCTGTATGAGAATCACCTCTGTTCACTCTAAGGCCAACAAAGCTTTTCTTCCTTGCATCTCAAGAAGCAGCTAATGGAATGGCTTCTTTTCTTTACAGAAGGAAGGAGCTTGTTTACTTCAAACTTATGTTGGGGAAGCTCAAGTGGACAGTGCTGTCTTTATATAAGAAAATAAATTTGGCCCCTCCCCCTCTTCATATACAACATATCATAATCCCCTAATATGCTCATTTTACATGAAAGAAATCTGAAACCCAAGAAGATTAGTAAGCCTGTCAGTTATGAGAAGGTAGTGATGATGTCTCAACCCAGACCCTGCACCCCCAGTCAGCCACAGTCATCTATTCATCCCTGGTATTAACTGAACCCCTCACCATCCAGCTCACTTGCAGATGCTGTTCTAGGTTAGCAATACAATAGTGACCATAACACACCATGTTCTTACTCTTATAGGCCTTCATTCTAGAAGGAGACAGCCAATCCTCCACATGATAATACAAAGGAATTGAAATTCTGAAAGTGCTATGAAGGGACACAATGGGTGGTATGCTAGAGACTAACAGGAGCTCTACTGAAGACAACTTAAGCTCTACTTAAGGGAGGTCAGGGAAGACCTCTGTGAGGGGGGGAGAATTAAAAAGGACATTAAAGATAGGAAGGCCTAAAAAGCTGTCCAATAAGGCAAGGAACCTGAAGTACAGAAGAACTTCGGATGAGGTCAAGGTGAGAGGCCTGAACTGGAATAAATGCCTAGTGTGTATCTGGAGGGGCAAGGTGAGTACCAGAACCCCTAAGTCTATAGGCCTTGGTAAAGAGTTTGGCTTTCAGATACAGTTGAGAGGGACAAAAAGATTTTAAAAGTGAGAAAATCTAGGGCCTCCACAGTGGCACAGCAGTTGAGCACTGGGTTGTGAAGCTGCCCGCAGCCTCTGCAGCGCCGGTTCGATCCCCGGCTGCTCCCCGGCCACCAGAGGAGGGTCCCACATGGCGCGCAGACCTCTCCTGCCGCCCGCTGCTCCCCTCAGCAGTGTACTTCGTCAGTCTGCCTGCTCTGCTCCCTGCTCTGGTGAATCTCTCACCCTCCTGCGCTTCTGACTGTACCCAGTGCTTGTATAAATAAATAAATAAATCTTAAACAAAAGGTGAGAATATCTAACTGAGGTTTATAAAGATCATTCTAATTGTTTTATTGAGAAAAAAGTGAAAGTGACAAGGATGGGGTGGGAAATAAAAGAGACCAACTGGCACAGCTAATGTAACTTTCTAGGAGGAAGATTAATTAATAGCTTGAACCAGAGGAGGGGGGTATGAAAATGGAAAAGTTGGATCGATTGGAGGTTATGAATTGAATGTTGGGACACAGAAAGCAAGAGAGAAGGAAAATGGTCCAACTGTATGACCAGTACCAGGGCCACGGGTCTTGAATATATCCCAATGAGAAATCAGAACTGTGTTCTGGACTGAGCTTGGGACATTTATTAGGCACCTTGTGGAGCTGTAGAGTGCAGAGTTGGGCAACTTTATATCTGAAAGGAAAGGGGGCAGACCTGGAGAGAAACACATTGTCTGTCACCAGCTTCTAAATGACATTAAACATTACAATACTGAGTAAATCACAAAGACAGAGTGTGTGTACTAAGCAGAAGGCCCAGCAGAAACTCTGTTTAGTGCAAATATTTAGGAATCAGGTGTAGAGAAAGGAACAGGTAACGAAGACAATGACTGATAAAATGAGAGGAAGGAAACAGTAAAGAAAGTTTTTCAAGGAGTATGTGCTCACCTGAGTTGAAAGATGTGAGGCAGAGTAGGGACTGAGAACTGACATTGGGATTTAGGATGCAGAGGTCAGAGGTCATTGATCACCCTGAGATGAGCCAAGTCCACACATCGGTGGAAGGGCTGAGAGTGAAATGGAAGCTGCCAGGAAATGAGACAGCCAGCGACAGCCTTCAAGATGCTTTGCTGTGGCCAGGAGAATATATTAGGGCATTGCTTGTGGTGGGGTGTGGAATCAAAAAGGTGGTTTGTCAGTTTGGTAACCTTAAGATGGAAGACATCAAGGTCTGTTAGTATACTGATGGAGTAGAGCAAAAGAATTAACGGATTAGGGAATTGAGGGTAGGGAGTAAGGAAGTAAAGTAATTGGAGAAGGTGAGAGATTTTAGGATAGCAGTTTCCAATCTGAGAACTGACCACAGTTAGTAGCAGGATGCATGTTCCACCGTAACAGAATTAAAGATAGACAATATGGAAGAACATTTACAGGGTACTCTATGGGTCTTGCATGAATCAATACATATTTTGGTAAAGCTGTGCTTCTTTGTCACAAGCTATATAATTTAGAAATCTCTAAAATTTTACCCAATCATTCAAAAAGATACATACTTCACAATTCTCCCTTCTCTAGGTTCAAATAATACTTAATCTGTACCAGTCAACTGTCACTTTGCATGTAAGCATTTCTTTGTTCCACAAATGATATTTTTTTATTTAACTCCTTAGGAATCCTGTCTCCTTAATGAAATAGTAGAGGCCATCTCTACTCCTGTGCTTCCCAACACAAGTCACCATTGCAGAGAAGTCCAGCAGATACATGTTTGCTGACTCATTGGAATCAGTTTTCCAAAGTCCTGTCCTACAGTACTATCCATAATCTTAATATTGATTCTAGCTCTAATATTCTATAATTCTCAGCCAACTTCTTTGATCAGAAAACCAATAGACAGGATTGTACTACCACTGAAACCACCAGCTTTCCAGCCTTGAATCCATGCACAAGAATGTTCTAGGAAAAAAAATAAAAGGGGTAGGGGGTGACCTTAGCAAATATAGAATAACAAAATCCACTTCAGTTTTAGTGAGAAAAATAAACTCCCAACTAAACTTCCACAATGTTGATTATAAAACAACTGAAGCGCTAGACATTTCTCAGTACCATGTCTGAAAGATAATGAGTGTCTCCACCAAAAACAAAATCATTTAACAAAAAGACACTGTTTTCCTCATATTCCCATTGAAGGTAAGTGCAAAACCAGAAGAAAAGAATTAATTTATATGCGAGTATTTTTATTTGAACTAATTTATATATGGATTTTTAATTACAGGATGCAAGTCTGTGATTAATTTAATTTTTGTATCAATTTATGAGGATGTACTTGGTTAGTGGAGTGCCTTAGGGGGGAAAAATCTTTATTGCGGGATCTCATCTATGTGACTTACTATCTGAATATATGTTAAGTTCCTTTCATTATCAAGGAAATTGTTATTTTCCCTTGAAATCCACATGTGTGGGAAGAAGATGCCAATACTATGGTATAACCTAGTATTCCTGAGGAAAGTTGCATATTCAAAAGCAGCCTTGTTTAGCTTTCTTGTCATAAGTCTCTCTCCCTGTGTATTCAACACACACGTGCATTGATGATTAATGTGGAAATCCTTGCTGACATTATTATAAGCTTTGAAGCAATCCTGTGTAAGAGAGAGAGAGAGAAAGAGAGAGAAAGAGAGAGAGAGAGAGAGAGAGAGAGAGAGAGAGAGATGGAGAAGAGAGGGTCCACACTACCTTTCTTATAGAAAATCACTCAAACTGATAGTTTGAAGTAAAGGAAAGAAGAGGAAGAATTGAAAGAGGAGGACCTGAATACAGAAAAAGAAAACAGAACATAAGAAGAAATAATACTACCAAGGAAGTATCCTTGAATAACCTTGTTTAGAAAATTGGGGAAAATAAGCCAGTCTATGTAATCCCGTTATGAAGTGTTAGCTTAAGGCTTTAGTCACAGAGTAACTGTGTAATGAGATTAAACCACAGGAGAAAACATGGCTGTCTGCTGCTTGTTGGAAGAACAAAACAAAGAAAGCAATAAATGGACAATTATAATCCTATGCCTCTCTCCCCCATCCTTCAGAAACCAAACAATTAGGAAGGAAGATCTCCTGATAATACAAATACCAAACGCCATCCTCTCCCAGCTGCACATCTTTGAAGAACATGCATCTGCTTTCATTATTCACTTCCTAATGCTCTTTTTATTATGATGAAAGAATGATGTGATTTTGAGGAAGAAAATAAGTTTTGCTGATTGGTCCCTCTTAGTCAGAGTTCCCTCTCTTGGCACCTAAGAAAATGTGTGACAAAAATGTCCTATTGTCCTTCAATATTTCTTCCTCACCCCCAACTTAATATCATCTACAAAGTTTTCATTTTCTTTTGAGTTGCATCTACTCATCACTGCCATTGTTTTTAGAGACAATAAATAATTAATGAAAATGGCTGTGTACAAATATAATTTTATTGACAAAAACAAATGGCCAGCTTTCAGGCCATTGATACTTTCCGGACTCCTGGAACAGAAGATGAATGAAAGGGAGGAAAAATGTTTGGGATACCCTGGATGAAATCGGACCTATATATTATATTCCTGAATTCATTTTCTTTATACATCGATTGCAAATTTAATACATGGATTTGTCACAAGGGTACTAGATATATGGAAGTGAGGGTAATTATGAACAAATATTTCTGCTCTGATCAATTTTTGTCAACTAAAATCAAAGACACGGTAGTGGAGGAAGTGTGTACAAAAAAGAGCAGTAATGCAAATGAAGAGAAGGCTTTCCATTCTCCAAATGGAGCGCTGGCCAGTCCCAGCAATATGGACAGACCTAGTGATAGCTGCTCTCACGGGTGGGCCCTGGCTAAGTAGCATGAGAACCACCTCAATGATGATGTTGATAGCATTGCAAATTCCTAGAACTCAGCTACTCATACTGAAAATTTGGGGGGTGGGGTAGGTCCAGAAATCTGTGTCTTAAGAGGCCCTCCAGATGATCATGAGTCATGCTTAAGTTTTAGAATCACCTGCTATTCTAGAGAGACTCCATAAAAACAAAGTATAGTTTACTCTTAATATCAGCACATTTGGAATTGGGTATCATTCTGGAGGAGCTATTCTACACCCTTGTGGCAATGCAGGTAACTCTGGACATATAATATGAAGTACCAGTACCTCTTCAAACCAAAGGTGTGGAAAAACCTCAGGTATCATAATTATCAGCTCAAAGACAATCCTGGTCAAAAGCAAAGAAACCTGTAAACATCCAAGTTCACATTTTGAATTGTGTTCAGATGGGAATAAATTGGCAAGGATTACCTAGCAACCTAGTAAACAGAAGTCTGCATGGCAGCAAGTGTCCTATCTCTCTCCAAGCTGATCAGATGGTCAGTGCGATTTCCTTCATGCAAAAATGCACTCTCTGCTATATTCAACTGCTCTGCCTGTGGCTAAGTCCCTGAAGCACAGAAAGCATATCAGAGTGAGGTTGTGAACTTGGGGTGTAAGGGAATGAGGCACAGTGAGTCAGTGGAAGATGGAGGATAGAAGGAGGGATTTCCTTACTTCATTTTCATCTAATGAGCCCCCCTGAGACCCAGACTCTGCCACAAACTTCCACCTTTGGCAGCCTTCAGAAACAGAGGTCTAATCCCCTACAAACTCAAGTTTGTCACCAGTGCAGTTATTTCTGCTGTGTATATTAAACATCTGACAGTGTGGTGTGGCGATATCCATTTCTACAGGACAACACTGTTAAAGGAAAACTGATTAACTCAGTCTGCTGGATTATCAGCATGTGGGCCCCCACAACATCTAAACGTAGTAACTAAACAATGTTCAGCAAAAATTGCACTGGTAGTTCATGTCAACACTGTGAGAAAGTAGCTTCTCCAGACCCAAGCCAGGCTCTCTAAATATCCATGGAGACAGCAATCTCAAAAGTGGGCACTTCCTCCAGAAGGATTTCCTCCACCCCTTCACCCACCTTATTTTCACCTGTACTTGGGTCCACAGAGCCAAGAAAGAGAAGCATAAGTTCTGGGGCAAGGCACTTGCGCTGGAAAATTTTATTTGAAATTTAGAATAAGGAATTGGCCTTCAATGCAAATGCAGAAACCAGTGTAAATTCCATGCCTGTGTATAGTTCTTGACTGGAATATTTCCCACGTAGTGCCTCACAGTAGTGCAGATAATGATGGCTCACTCATTTTGTGCATACGAAGGTCACAGAATACAGCTATTTATTTTTCTTCCAAACTATCTACTTAAAGTGATGAAATCGCAATAAGGGGTCAGAAAAAGATGTGCTATGACCCTCATCTAATTTAGGTTTACTATAGCTGAAGAATAATTGAAAGTTTCAAATAAAGAAAAAGCCCTAAAATGAAAATGAACATGAAAGACAAACTAACTCAGGTACAAAAATGTTGAGAAGGAAATTCTCTTCGTCAAAAAAAAAAAAATTCTCTTTACCATTATCTTATTTTTTTTTTTTAAAGTTTTTTTTTTTTAATAGAGGCATGTTTTTCTTTATTTGTTTGCTTGTTTGTTTTTGTTTTGTTTATACATGCACTGGGTACAGTCAGAGGCGCGGGAGGGTGAGAGAATTCACCAGAGCCAGAGCGGGGAACAGAGCAGGCAGAAGGACCGAAGTACACTGCTGAGGGGAGCAGCGGGCGGCAGGAGAGGTCTGCGCGCCATGTGGGACCCTCCTCCTCCGGTGGCCGGGGAGCAGCCGGGGATTGAAACGGCGCCGCAGAGGCCGCGGGCAGCTTCGCAACCCAGCGCTCAACCGCTGCGCCACCGGGGAGGCCCTTTACCATTATCTTAAATAGGCTTATGGTGAGATGTAACCAGGCAATAATTTTATTACTGAACCCCTTGAAGATGGGTTAATTTAAATATAGTCAAGACATTATCATCATTTTGAAGTTACTGAGCCAGAATTTCAGAACCACTAATTATAAGCTATTCTCTGCAGCAACACCAAGAATTTCAGCAAGTCGAACTTTCCAGTTATTGTAGATATATTTTTCCTCCCCTCCCCCAAGTAACAGAAAATTGGACTTGGAAACCTTGTTCATAACTATCTCCTCACTTCACAAATGAGAATAAAACTGCTTAAGACATGAAGAATTTGTCTAAAATTAAACAAGAGCCACAAGTAAATTCAATCTCCAAATCCAGGCCTTTACCAAAAGGGCACAAGGAGACCAGGAATTGAGAGACTGTGATTTACCTGCTTTAAACATGGAACTTGCTGGCAAGTCAGAACCAACAGGGATTTCTATTTCCTTATATGTATTAAGGTGTGTTTTTGGGGGGAGGGTGCTGTGTGCTCCGTAGCTCTTCCAATTATGACTATAAAATAAAATTGTCAAATATCGGTCCAAGGAAAAATCTTGGAATTTAAAAATCCCCTGAATTTAAAAGAAGTTGAAAAACTACATCCAAAGAATATTGGCTAAAGGGTTCACTGATAAGGGGAAACATGTTAACCACTACAGGCTTGAATGTTACTACTGGGGGAACAAGTCCTGAAACAGTTGTCTTGTGGATTGGCACAGAGCTCTATCCTTGACACTGTTCAAATTCAATATTTTTATAAAGGACACAGTCAAATTAGCAGGTGGTTAAAAAAAAAAAAATCTGAGCTGATGTGTAGCATGGTTAGCACAGGATGTTTTCTGGGGTATTCATCCCAAACAAAATGAGCAAACATTTATACAAAACAAAGTTGTCAAGAAAATCTCTCAACAGAATAAAATAATGGACCAAAAAAAAGATAAAATGTGGTTCAAATGAATGTGGTGACCTAGTTTTTGAGCCCAAAAAATCAATTGGATAAATATAACCAAGAGAATCTTGTCTCAACAGTAGTGGAAATGAAAGCTATCTAGGGAATCAGTTGACCAAAAGGTCTGTCTAAATTAAACGTTTGAGAAGAAACTACAGCCATGGCTGGTAGTAATCAGACACAACCTAGAGAATAAAAGATATTAGAATACAGCCGGAGAATGATGGCATTTCTGAGCACTGAACTGTGATCTGGAATGTGAGGACTGTGAATTAAAAAAGCTTGTTTATAAAATTTGATGAAGATATCTGGGGATGATTATTGAGTGTATTTGTCAATATCCAAAAGAGAGCTTGGGATCAACATAGTGAAGTTAGTTTTGTTGTTGTTGTTGTTGTTTTTGTTTTGTTTTGGTTACATATAACAAAGATGTTACTCTAGATTAGAGCCTTCACCCAGCAAAGGGGTTAGAGAAAATAAGTTGTTCATTCTACACCATTTCACACATAGCCATGAAGGCTGTGGCTATGATTTAAAAAAAATAAATAAAATAAAGTTTTATTGATTTGCCAGGAGGTTAGACTTGGTAGTTTGCACACATTGCTTCATTTCAGTATTTATTTTATGATTCCAAGAATAACTTCTAAAGAATGGCAGCAGGAATGGGTAATTTTGTTTCTGTCAGGAATCAGGTCAGCAATGATATTTGCTTGCAGATGTGTAATAATCCCAAGCCTACTACTTTAAGAAGGGATCACTAGTATAAAATAGTTGAACAATTTTATATTTAACATGGATATTGGAGTCATTTCCCTAGAATTCCTTACCAAATAACCTACATGGATTTACTGTCATAAAATTAAATTTCTCATATTAGAAAGTTTGTCATACCTTTGAGTCAGGCCTTAGGCTACATACAAACTAATCAAATGATCGAGAATTTACTTGATCTGGCAGTCAGCTTTTCAAAATCAAGTCTATTAAATCCTAGGATCAGAAACTACCTCAAATAGTAAGAAAAAAATAAGCTTTTTTTCAGGCTTCCCTCACAAACAATAACACTACTTATGTTATTTTTTTAGAAAAATAATGAACTAATAGCTCATGGTCGCTTTTTTTGTTTTTAAATCCAAACATGTTTAGAAAACTAAGACAAGACAAAAAAATAATAAGCACCCCCCTCCCAAGCTGGTGTAGGGAAAGGCACATACACATACATACATTAAAAGTGATCTCCAATGTATAATGCGGACGGTGAGCTACGGTGCCTCTTGGGAATAGAATCTCAAAAGATAGCTGAGAGTCGAAACTACTGGCTGGTGCCTTAAAATGCCATTTCTTTATTTGAAGGGATTGTCAGTGTGACTCAGTATTCTTCATATTTCACTGTGGATTGGCTAAGACGCTGTTCCATTCCTCACTGTCATTATTCCAAACATAAGTTACTCAAACATTCAGTTCATCTCCTGAGTTAATGAGATAATAAGGACTCATAAATGAGAGCCCTCAACTGCACTTCTCTCTCCATGTCCTCACCTGCTTCGCTGCTGTTTCTCCACGCACGACACCCTCCTGCCATGCTCCCCTTCCTAAGGCATCACTCTGACCATGATATTCATCCGATCTAATTCTGTTAAGGCCAAGCCACTGTCTAATGAAAGAGCCATGAGTCCATTCTGGTACTTACAGACCTTAATTCAACCTCTCAGTCAATTTACATTTCTGCTTTCTCACAAATCACCATCATGCATCTTATTTCGCAGCACGTGCCCCACCTCTAAATAAGCCCAAGATTCTCCAGGCCCTGCTACATAAAATCCCATTACAATCCGTCCACCCACCCGCCCAGCTAACTTCAATCCAGAGGATGCCTTCATTTTCTTCCACTTCCCAATATTTTCCTCCCTTTCAGGCACAAATAACAATTCTTTCTATACTGACTCAGTATTTTAGTGTGTGTTTTATATCCCGTACTAGATTATAAATTCCTTGAGAGATGGGTTATTTCTGAATAACCTGTAGTATCTAGTTCTGACAGATGTGAAATGGTAGTGTTTTTTTTTTTATTTGTTTTTGTTTTTGGTAACTATTGTTTCTTTCCCCCTCTGAATAAAATGCAATTATTTTATAAAGTGGGCAAAATAAAAAGGTTTTATTTTTTCCAAACATTGCATTGCTTTCTGCCATACTCTGTCACTCTTCCTTCAATCTCCCCTTGATGACATCTCTGCCATTCATGGTCATTTTCAATTATAAAAGTAATCTCATTTAGGTAAGCAAGTATGATTCATTTTCAGGTTATTAAAATATGACAGTTGTCTAAAGAAAACTGAGATCATATACTTGGCCAGTAGTGTTTGATGTCATAAAAAGAAAAGAATGAGAAGCTCATAAACCATTGGAGGTGGGAAGATGACATCTAAATGAAATGCATAACTGTAGTTTGAATTCTAAACAGAAAGAGGAAAAGATGGTGAAATCCAAACACAATCTGGAATTTCGTTACTGAAATGCACTAATGTCAGTTTCTTAATTTTAACAAATACATCACAGTAATGCAAGGGGTTAACCACAGGGGACTCTGGTTGAGGAACATAGAGAAAGCCTCTATTCTACTTTTGCAAATGCATTTTTTTTTTAATTTAAAAATGCAGTTAATCTTACATCCAGCTCTAAGTTTGTTTCTACCCATTCTACCCCATCTGCTCCAGGGGTTTTTTCGTAAAATTTACAGGCTCCTAGAGGGATCCACTTAATAATTTTGGGGGACTTATCTCCAACTATTCTCAAACTTCCTTAATATGTAGTTTAAAAAGCCCTATTTACCATGCTGTTATGTAGAGAATATGAATTGGTGTACATTGCTTTTGGGGGGTCACTAGTAAGGAAAGACTGATAACAAACCAAACATATAATCCTGCTTTAGACACACAGATCAAGACAGTGCACAAGGATCTTCATAGTCTGAGTAGCTATTGATTTGCATGGCCTGAGCTCAGTCATGCCAGAAGCCAGGGTACAGCTTCTCAAGGTGCCCCTATTCTTCCCTGTATTATCTGTGAAGGTCATTTTCAAAAGGGGGCATCCCCATCACTTTAAATCTCAAAAAGAGAATTATAAATACTTTAAATGGCAGAAGAGCTTAGGAATGAATGAGCTCTCAAAGGATGTGACCTGAGGGCAGGACAGAGAGAAAGTTACATAAATCTCTCAGTAACTGACATAAATCCATCAGATCCTAACGAGCCTTCATCAAATTTCAGTGGTTTCATTCTGAAATGCTTTTCCAAAGCCTCGGAGCCGCTCACATCCCTCAGAAATGATGCTCTTACACGAATTAATATTTTCCAATGTAGTTAATGTTTCCAATGATTTGCAGCTATCGACTTTTAAGAGAGATGTGATCACATAGAAAAAACGCTGACATTTCCATGACATTTTCTGCTGAAAGGAAAAAAAAAAGATTTTCCTTTCTTTCTTTTTCATTCAATGCTGAGTTCGAGATGCAACAGAAAAAGGGAGGGAGAGCTTTTCACCCCAAAATAGTATTCTCTTTGTTGCACTATGGCTGACATGCCCCCATGGTCGTTTTCATGTTACTGTTTTCTCAAATGTCTTCTGATCCCCAGACACTATGAGCTGAGTATACATTATAGAGACACTTAAGTCATCATGCTGTTGAAATTTCAGACTTTTCAGATAGAACACGCTTTATATTCAAGACTTTTATTCACCATGAGACTGTCTTTCTGGCCTTGTTTTCATTATTGACAGGGAAAATGTTTGCCAATTTTCCTTTTTCATCCTTTTTTTTCCCTGACATAGTTAAAGAAAAAAAAAAGTGAGATACAACTTCAGACTGAGGTATTATCCTCAAGGTAAGGTATTATCCTCAAGGTAAATGTCAAAATGCATATCTTAGACAAATTGCTGGTATGGCTGTCAACATTTTCAAAAGGAACCTCTCAGTATTTTTAGTGCAACTAAAGAGACAGGGTTACGAGGTGGCCCTTTAGTCTCAGAAAACTGGATACTGAGGACATTATGCAATCTCCTAGATCTTTGGAGAATGATACTCACTTTTTCTGGAAGGTGTTCTTACTTCGGATTGAAGATCACACACTTATTAGGTTACCTTCAAGAGTTTTATACTGTTCTAACTCTATTTCAGCACAGTTTTGTAGGGGACATCATTTAATAAAGTTAAAAATTAAGCCCTCATCCTTGCCTATAGGCAGCTTTGGGGGCTTGAATAGATAAAGGAATTGATAAAGTTGCCTTGGAATCAAGCCATAGGAGGAGGCCAACAAGATCACCATGACCAGCAAAACTAAATGAGCTCCAGGAATGCCGAGGCAGGACCAGGACACATTCAGTGTCTAAGGTCAGTGCTTGAGACGACATGGCTCAGCAGATTACTGGTGTGAACTGATGTCCCAAGATAGAAAGCCTGTGAAAAGAGTATAAAAGACAGCCTCAAACCCTTCTTCACCTGCAGACCTCTCTCATCTTGCCCTCTGCTTCCTTATAGGACATTTCATAAATCCACCTTTTCTATTCACTCTGTCTCTGGTAAATTATTCCATGCCCCCTATAAACCACCTTTGGCCACACTCCAATATTCCCTTGCCACAAGCTCATCCTCCTGACCCATTGAGATTCATCATTTTATTTTTAATAATAACATTAAATTATAATACTGAAAAATATAGAGAATTTATTCTACAAACTAGAACTTTTGCAGTGATAGGAGCAAATCTGATTGCAAAAGTCTGGCAGAGAAGCAAGGAAAGCCAATTTGGAAAGTGTTGGTCCTGGATAATCTCTTCTGGAACAGTCTGAGATCCATCTGCTCTGAGCTTAACCTCCTGGCACAAACACGAACACACTTCCCGACATTTCTGTTCTAATTAGGATGATGGTTTGTGCACTGGAAGCAACTTGACAATGAAGTAGCCTTCCTGGGGGTGGGGTGGAGGGGGGTATGGAGTCACTAGTCTAGAGTCAATGTGTGTCTTTTTGTTTTCTCTGTACTGATACTAAGTCTCTCTGCTTGTGTATGACCATACATTTCACTGATTTAATTAAGGAAATGTAGGATTCTTAGGGGGAATAGATAAGAAAGAATGAGGTTCAAGCAACATAAGTGGAAAAGCACTGGACCAGCATTCAGGGTACCTGTTTCCTTCCTATCTAGTGTCTACTAGATACACCAGGAGTGTCACCACATGTTTTTAAATGAAATAATTTCCTAATTATAAAAAACTCCTTTTCTTATCATGATTTTGTTGTCATTGCCCCATGGGATACATTACGTGAAAACAACAAAAAGCAATATAAGCATTCTTATTGACATTTCCCAAGAAAGCCTCCTAGAGAAATGAGGGCCAACACGAGCCCATCCTGGGTGTAAAACTGTAAGTAGACAGGAAAGAGCGTCTTCTGATCACTCAACACCAATGAACTCACTTGTTTTGTGAGTCAAATGTGGACTCACTTGTTTTGTTAGCATATGACCAAGGGGCACCGTAGGACCCCCAAACTTGCAGGCTCTAAAGGGATCCAGTTGGGCCACAAGAACAAATGCTATTCTTTCCCCTTCCCTGAGACACCCTGCCACCTGTATTATACAGCTTCACCCGCTCAGCCCTGCCCCTAGTTACATGGTTTGGTGAACTGGTACCTACTCTGTAAGAGTTCCATCATCAAAGGTAGTTGGTCACTGATTTGATCACCACTGCAGCTAGGAGTCAGGCAAGAGCCCACAATAGGCAAAATGATTAAGGTGCCAACATCTACTTGGGAGGAGGTGTATTTTCTAAGGAAAAGGAAATTTCTTAAGATCAAATTCATTTAAAGAAGCCCTGGGCATGCAAAAAAAAAAAAAGTAGCGAAATTGCCCAGGCTCTAGAGACAGAAGCTGCATGGTTCATGCAAGATAGAAAAGCAGACCAGTGTGCCTATAACCAAGAAAAGTGTGGGGAGCATGCGATGAGAAGAGGAGGGTGAGTGAGACAGCACAAACCCAATCACACCGGGCATCTTAGGCAAAAGTGAGAAATTTAGACTTTATGTTAAAAACCATTAAGCTTTAGTAGAGAGTTTGAGCAGAGGGTGACATGGTGAGATTTTCATGAAAAGTCAAAAATTAAAACCACTCTGGTCAGGATGGTAATAATGAGTTGGCAGTTTGTAGGCAAGAGTCGGTATAATGATAACCAGTCAAAATGAGAAATAGACACTCCCTGATGTTGCAGGGGCTAAAGACAGCACTATCAAGCTATCACTAGGCACAGCAGCATGAGTTTGATTCCCGGCAGGCCAGGGAGCAACCCACATGGTGTAGCAGACCTTTCCTGCCTTGCCCATTGTTCCCCTCAGCATTGTAGTTCAATAGATCCACCTGTTCTGCTCCCCACTCTCCCTGGTGAATCCTCTCATCCCCCACACCTCTGGTGTACACTCCAGTTCTTGTATGCATAAATAAAAAAATCTTAAAAAAAAAAGAAAATGAGAAATATATTTAGGAGGTAAAATGGCTGGAAATTCATGATTAATCCATGGCTGGTACTCATGCAGTGGGTATTTGGGGGGAGGGGAGATGAAGAATTCGGAGGAGGCAAGAAAAATCCCCATGTTTTCAAATAGTATAGTTGAATGCCGAGTGGCACTATTAATGGGGCTAAAGACACAAGAGCAGGACAGTGCAAGAGGGGTGCACAAGTTACCAGATTAATTTTGAGATGTTGTGGTTGGATCTGAAGAAGACCAAGACATGAGCCCTGCCTTAACCTTTAACCTAGTTTTGTTTAATAAACTACATCACATCCCTCAGGCCATAGTGATAGGTGCTTAATGCTTAAAAATATAATTTTGTTCCTTTTGAGGATGCTGATAACATCAGTGCCTGACAGAAGTCCAAGGGTCATTCTAAAATTGGTAACACAGAAGGGAGCAACTATTCTAGGAAGGGCATCCATATCCCTGCGCTGATGACCCTGTGTCCCCCAGACCTGTAACTGAGAAAGAGGAAAGAAGCAGATGCACCAGGGAATGAGGGCACCAGACTGCTGATGCCAAGGAGATGAACAAGCACGCTGCTGCATCCAGCATCATCCCCACTTCCCTGTCCCCAGACCCTAGCCTATCTCCCAAACCCACCCTGAGACAAGGTGATCTTGTGACATTGATCCACACTCTTCTCAGGCTGCCAGCCCTGGAATAAATCTGTTCCCCCCACCAAGACTTTTCTCTATTGTTTGGGCACATCAAGAGGGAAGAGGCTGGGCTTGGAGATTCAGCAACACAATTCGAAAAGAAATCCAGTAAGAATTTGCATGGATTAGTCTGAATTGAAGATCTGATTAATCACATACATTTGAGAATCATCAGCACATGGAAGTATGGCTGAAAGTCCATGTAAGGATAAAAAAGCATAAAGCTAATTTTAAAAATCCCCAAATGTCCTAACCATGTTTGATCCTCCACTCTAAATATGACACACTTAATTCCAAAGTTTTTTTTTTCTCTAAATCACATATATGATCATTTCTATTCTTTATATTCATATACTAACACACACAACAATGTAAATTCAGATCGGCAAATCACAGCCTATTAGCAAATCTAGCTCACTGCCCATTTTCACAAAGCCCATGAGCAATGGTTTTTGCAGTTTTAAATGGTTAGAACACAATCAAATGAACATGACTTTGTAACATGTAAAAACATATGAAATCCAAATTTGAGGGTCCATAAACAAGATTTTATTGAAACAAAGCCATATTCACTCCTTTGCATATTGTCTGGCTGACTTTAGGCTACAATAGCAGAGTAATCTCCACCAAGACTTTCTGCCCCACAAAACCTAAAATATTTACAATCTGGACTTTTAAGAAAAAGATTGTTAATCCCTAGTGTAGAAAAGTCCAAGTTAATTTCAGTGATTATCCAACTGTGCTTTTTTTTTTTGTGTGTGAAAAGAAGTACTTCTATGTTTGGATTCAGGATATTTGATACCTATTTTTTTTTAGTAAAATAAAGAATTTGAACTCAGTGATTTTTTTAGCATATATGGAGTCTTCCCACAGGTTATATGATGAATTTTAAAAGTAAAGAACATAAACAGCCCTCCCTGGTGGTGCAAGGGATTAAGAAGCAACCTAGGAAGCTATACACAGACACTGCATCACATGTTTGATCCCTGGCCAGGGAGCTACCCACATGGCACAGCAGACCTCTCCTGACTTGCCCACTGCTCCCTTCAGTAGTGTATTTCAGTAGATCCACCTATTCTGCTCCCCACTTTGTCTCTGGTGAATTCTCTCAGCCCCTGCACCTCTGGCCTGTACCCCAGTACTTGTATGAATATAAACATTGGTGAACAACTCCTTTAGGGAAAAGCACAAAAAGCTTTGCCTTTTTGTGACTAAAATTCCTTTAAAACCTAGACAATAATACTGTAGCTTTCACTTTATACAATGGTGAGACAACTCACACTCCGTGAATGTGACCCTTGTTTGATGGATTGTGTTTTTAAGAGAATTTACTTCACATCAAGCATCTACATCCTCTAACATTCTGTCCTTTGTTTTGCAAATCAATATCCAGCACTTTCAGATGTAAGAAATAATCAGAACACTATGGTATATATAATATATCAAACATCTTAGAGCAATGCTGTTTAGTGGAAAGAACAGTAAGTGCAATGTTTAAATTCAGGTTGTACAGAAAATAGAATATAGAATCAGCAAAAGTTGGTCCTTAAAGTTGCCAAGCAAAGCATTTTGTCCCAATGAATATCAGTTTTCAGCCAATGGGTCTTCCTGGCCCAGACCCAATTCAACATCATAGAGGAACTCAGGAATGCTTAAAAATGTTAATTATAAATGGAGAGAGTGGTTTACTTTAGCCACCCTGAAAATTGGATGCTACTCTGAAATAAGATCAACTCCTCTACAACTCGGTCTCCGTTCTGACATTTACCCAAACCCCAAAACACACATACAATTATCAGCATAGCTAAAATTCCCCCCTTGGAGAAAATCTATTTAGTTTCTTTGCCTTTCACCTGCTGAACTGTAGTTCCTATTTCAAAGAAACTTGTTTTTGAAATTCCCCTCTATGATGAATTGTATTTCCTGAGTTTTTTCCCCCTGCAAAAGAGGCAGAGCATATTAAACATATGAATCAAATATTCCCTCCTGTCAAAAATCAGAAAAACACACCTTTATATTTATTTATATTTGCAAGTAATATGTCTCAATCTGTGTGTGCATTGATTTTTATTTTATTGAAATATGTTGCACTGACTCTCATTTTGAGATGCATGCTTCAAACATGGGCCTTGCTAGACCCATGGGAATTCACATTGGGGAAAACAGGGACAATCGCTTGGTGGCAGAATTTGATGTAATGAAGTTGTGTGAGTTGTAGATGCATTTCAGGGCAGATGGTGACACAAAGCAGAGTTTGATTTTATATATCTGACTCTGCAAGTTTTATAAATTGCCTCCTCCTCAGACAAATTCAAGAATTTATGCTTTCCTCTGATGGTTCATACACAGAGAGTTTAAGAATAAAAGTGGCTGCTATCTACAAAAGCCAGGAAACACATCTTTCTTCCAGACAAAAAGAAAATTCCTTAGGTGAGCACTTGGTGGCCCCTGGACAACATGTTCATCCCTGACTGCTATTTATCCACTAGTAACATCATGCAACTGGGGGGTTAACACACCTCTATGTCTGTATTCACCCTCTGCACAAAGGACTCTTACTCTTCAAGCGGGAAATTGTCCTCTGTCTGTAGGATTCAGTCCAGACATAGTGTTCTCCAGGAGAGCTCACAGCTGCCTTTGGGAACATGAGCTTCTGTACAAAACTCACATCCCCTGTTTGCTTTGATCTCTACTGGAATCTCTTGTTTCTATGTGTGGATTCAGAGGTGACAATAAGGTGCTAAAAATGAGTTCTGTCCTGTATTTATTTCCAAGTCCCCTTATTTTGTCCATACACAATGGACCGACATCATGTTTGTGAGATGCGACTTCCACTATTATGATTTATTTGTATTCCCTGTGACACTGCACACAATGCAAAGTACCTGTAAGCAATTTCATCAAAATAAAAAAAAAAAAACACCTATGTAAGGTAAGATGCTAGCAGCTTCCTTTAGAAAGGCTCTGAATGGACATCTCCTTGCTCTAAGAATTTGTCTGATTCAGATTTGAACTATAAACTACTGGATAAGTAGACAGTAAAGATTTTATTGCCCAAAAGCAAATTTGTATGTTTCCTTTAAGACTTCTCATCACATCCTTGCTATACCTAATTAGGTTTTGGAGATCCAGTTTGAAATGGTCCCCAGAGGTTGTCGGGACATTAGTACTCAATTTATTGGCTCTCCTACAGTTTCCTAGACACAAGGGAAAACAACCAAACCTTTTCAGGTAGGGATCAAATGTGAACTTCTGACCAATAGGCATTGAACAGAAGTGATGGGTCATTCTGAGTCTGGGTCATTCTGAGTGCTATGGTCTCTCCCTGCCACCGAGGCCCAGGGAATTCCCACCGAGATGGCAGCATCAAAGACCCTGCAGCCTCTCTTAGTCTGAATCTGTGAGTAATGACCCACAGAACAGAGTTCCTGTCCATCATTATGAAGATTATTGCCTGCGTTGTATTTTTTAAGAGTATTTTGGGCCTCCCTGGTGGCACAAGGGGTTAAGACACAATCTGTGAAGCTGTCCGCAGCCACGGCAGCATGAGTTCAATCCCAGGCCAGAGAGCTGACCCACTTGGCACAGCAGACCTCTCCTGTCTTGACCGCTGCTCCCCTCAGCAGTATATTTCACTCATTCTGCCTTTTCTGTTTCCCACTCTCTCTCTGGTGAATCCTCTCACCCCCCATACCTCTGGCCTGTACCCCAGTTCTTATATGCATAAATTAAAAAAAGGTATTTGAAAAAAAAGTTTGTTTTTTGTTATTGCAGAATAACCTATGTCATCCTGATTCACACAACAAAAATCAACCTTGAAATTTACAGATTCACACTATTTCCTCCTTTATTAACCCAATTTCCAGAAATTTCAAAACAGGTTGCAATGGAAGAAAGTCACAAACAATAGATTTATCACAACTCTGCTTTTCCAACATTTCCACTGACCTCTGCTAATTCAGTATGTTTAAAGGTCCCCACATCCTACTTCCATAAAATGTCCCCCAAATGCCACACCAGAGGCAAAAAAGATTCTTGACAGAGACAAATACACAGTCCTTTCTAGTAATCTATATGAAAGACAAATAATCTAAATTTCCCGTCTGAATCTTACCTTCCACCAGGGTCTAACTCAAGTCTTCATTCCTCTATAAATCCCTCCTTAATTGAATCTTAGTTAGCAGTGATCTTTATCTGCTGTGAAATATTTTGGCATCCATCAAATACACCAGCATGTTTCTTGCTGTCTTACAATGTGCTTCTCCTCAACTAGATTATTCAGTCTCTGAGCATAAGTGTGTGTGTGTGTGTGTGCATGTTCCTCGTACAGTACTCAATAATAGCTATTGTTTTAAAACACCTACTTTGTGCCAGACACTGACTTGGCATTTCAAATGTATTATCCTCATATTATCCAACAGGGAAAGTATCAAGCTTTATCTTTCTACATACTAAACATGTGACGCATGAGTTTAAGTAATTTGCTCAATACTATACAGATAGAAAATGGACCATGGGTTTACCACTGGTTTCTTTTCACCAAAATCCATTTCCTCTTCTTGGTCACAGAGCTAGATCACATTTTACAGACTTGCATGAAGATAGAAGTGAAAATTTCATTGACATCTTGAAAATTTACAGTGAGTCCCATTCAGAACTTTGTTGTCCAAACTACCCACATGACACTCCGCTTTCTCTTTTCCCCTGTCTTTCTGGACAGTGACATGTAGGGTGACCCTGTAAGTTTTATGTTAGAGAGACAGACTATTTCAGAGGTTTGATACCAAAGGCATGAATGCATGGAAGAGAATCCTACCTTAGTCACTGCAAAATGGACTAGATGTTGGAGTTTCACGCATTCAAGAGTTCATTATGATGTCACTAAAACTATTTCGGTTGATACAGGGCCTCCCCAGTGGCACAGCGGTTGAGCACTGGGTTGCAAAGCTGCCTGCAGCCTCTGCAGCACTGGTTCAATCCACGGCTGCTCCCCGGCCACTGGAGGAGGGTCCCACATGGCGCACAGACCTCTCCTGCCGCCCGCTGCTCCCCTCAGCAATGTATTTTGTCAGTCTGCCTGCTCTGCTCCCCGCTCTGGCTCTGGTGAATTCTCTTACCCTCCCCTGCTTCTGACTGTACCCAGTGCTTGTATAAATAAATAAAAATAAATCTTTAAAAAAAATTGATACAGCATTTAGTCTATACTCGGTAAGCTTGTATCTATCTGTATGATACTAAATTCTTTACCACTACACACATCAAGATGTTTTTGATGTTGCATCACTAAAAATACATTGATCTGCTGATCAAAGAAATGTCTACCATCTTAGAAACAAGTTATTTATAAATTTAATACTTTAATTTCACAGATTTCAAGTTTTCATGATTTGAAACATTCCCCCTCTCATCTTCCACTAAAAAAAAAAACAAAAACAAAACTTTGTTTCATTGATTTGCACACTTAGGGGTTTTTAATACTATTCTAGAAAATCCAATGATAAAAATAAATTTTCAGAAGGTGCCATGATAAGCAATTTTGCAATATTTCTTGGCATCCTTGAATTAGCCTGGCATCTCCTAATTAACTTAGGTGGAAGCTTGTGTTCTTTGTAGTATTAAGATAAGTGATCCAAATACTATAAACTATAACATTTTGTTCAATTTCTTTAGCTGACAATACCACCGAACACTTAGTCCTAACCACAGCTCGTGTCAGGTTACATAAGAATATTGATTGGATTTCAGAGGGAAGCAATGGTGGACTGAGTCTGAATTAAAATGTAACTATTTCCATTATCCTTAATCATAGTGATGTCCTTACTCAGGTAACAGTCACTCACTGACATATTAAATCTAGTTCGGTCATTAAGTGCAGCACAGTGTAAGAACTTAAGAACTCTACAGAAAGGATAGCAGTGCCATCCACTGCAATGAGAAAATGTATGTTCTGTTCTCTATTAGTATCTAAATCAGAACACCAATATATTCCTGAATGCTATTGTCCACATATAAATGTAAATTTGCCACATTTGTGTTTCTCATTCCATATTGAGCAGACTTCTGATTAGACTATATTTTCTGGAGTTCTACATTTCTTTCAAAGTGCCACATCTTTTTCTGCTGCTTGGTGCTGCAATAATATCAGAACAAATGGCAAGTTAATCTTAGCGACTGTAGCAGCAGTTGTGAAAGCCTAACAAATCGAATGCAATAGCTTATTAGTCGTAATTGCTGTCTCTTTCCTAGTTTAGTTGTACCACTTTAAAAGAAACATCATATAACGGCAGGAGAATAAGTTTGACTGTCTCTTACAAACCTGTCACTTAACCTGTTTCTCTTCCAGAATAGTAGAAATAATATATTAATAATGGTGGCCCCCTCCAAATTGCACTTAATTGTTTATATGTTTGGATGCATTTTCATGTGTGTATCTTTCAAACAAACAATAAAATATCTGAATGTCTCCCATTTTCCACATAAGTAAACAAGTCCTATATATTACATGACAAGCCAGTGGCCATGATACAGCAATTCATGTGGGAGATTAATGACTCAAATTCCATCTTTCATTGTGGAACCTCAGCTCCTTACAGTAAACTGTTCTGCCAAAAACAGACCATAGTGTGTATTACATATATGCCAAAAAAACATTCATTTGAGCTCACTTTGGGCTAATACCTTTGATATATACAAAGAGGGAACACTAAGCTCTGCTCTTGAAAATTATACGACATACGGGGCCTCCCTGGTGGCACAAAGATTAAAGTCTCAGCACTATCAAGCTATCACCAGTCACTGCAGCATGAGCTCGATCCTCGGCCAGGGAGCTACTACCTACATGGTGCAGCAGACCTCTCTTGTCTCACCCGCTGCTGCCTTCAGCAGCATATTTCAGTCAATCTGCTTGTTCTGCTCCCCGCTCTGTCTCTGGTGAATCCTCTCAACCCCCACCACACCTGAGGCCTAAACCCCAGTTCTTGTATGCATAAATAAATCTTGAAAAAAAAAAGTATACAACTTAATCAAAGAGACTGTACATACCAAGATCACATGGGGCAAATAGCAAGTATGAAAGGCCTGCAAAGGAGCAACAATCATCATAAAGCTGGCGATAGTGCTGAATGGCTACCCCACCCCATCCCCTCTTGCTTTCTCCTTTGCCTCCCACTATAAAAGCTGGAAAGCCAGTGCTTCCTTTTCAAGTTTCCCTTGCAGCTAGAAGTAGTCATAGGATACATGTTTCTAACCTATGAAATGAGAGGGCAAACACGGGAAGGGGATTCCTTCTCAACACAAAGGGGCAGAGACAACGGTGAAGTCTTATCTCTTCTCATTTCTTTTGCTTTGTACTCAGACATAATGGAAAGCTGCAGCTGCCACTTTTCAAACATGATGGAAAGGCCATTACTTCAATAATTATAGTATCTTCATTTCTTCCGACTTCTTGCTGGGTGTGAAAAAAAAATAACCACTCATTGGTTAAGCCACTGCAGTCTCCTGCAGCTGAATTAAACAGCGACTGATACACATAAAAGATATCCGATGTTCAGCTCATTCCTGTTTTTGGAGAGACTTTCTGACTAGTGGATCTTCAGAGATGGGACTGATTAAGTTGGGATAATGAAATTGATGAGGGTGGATATATTTGGTCAAGTTGATGAGATGAAACAAGGTTATTTGATATCCTCAAATGCCAACATGGGGATTTTAGTACTTGAACAGCAGAGTTAAGTGAAGAAAACACATTTTAAGAAAATGAATCTAGAAATGTTAAGAGGGGATGCTCAATTCATTAATTAAATAAGAACTTTTTTATGTGTCATCTTCAATGCCACCATTTTTTATCTGCTATGCATTCTAAACACTATAAAGCTCCAAAAATATTGACAATGAAAGATAAGCCCTGATATAAATTATTGCCCAAGTTAAAAGTTCAGAAAACACAGTTATAAATGTCTTAATGAACAAACAGAAAAGGAGAGGTAAAAATGAAGAGGGCAATCTGTGTAAATAAAAGAAAGGCAAGCTTATATTCTTTATTGTAAAGCACTCCAGGGAAAGCTGAGTGTCCATTTTCTTTTATGTTTTGCTCTTTATTGAATTAAAAACTTATCTGGTAAAGTCTAATATTTGTAGTATTACCTTCTCCTGTATTTCCTACCTCCTCATTTAGTTTTATTTTTTTTTTCAGTTTGACCTTGTGTTACACACTATGCTTACACCATGTTAATATTTTCATTCCAAGTCTGAACTATGTGTTTGGTTGAGTCACCCATGCATAGTTAATGCATATAAAATGTGAAGATCTTACACCTCCAATATTTCACAAAAGTACAATGATAGAGACTGATCCAAAGTAAGGGAAATTCACCTACCAGTGTTTCAGTGAATGGCTGAAGTGTTAAAATAATCAAGCTATTGAAGTTGCAGAGAAATATGTTCATTGAGTATTTCAGAATTTAAGTATTTATCTGACTGAACTATAGAGGTTGCAGAGTTAATTTTATATAATATGTAAGCAAGTTATGTACCAGAAGAATATAAACAATTCATGAAAATACAGAAATGCCAAAAAATCGAAGAACACAGGCATTTATGCCATGATAATCCTGCAAGGGTAACATAACAATTGATAATACACAAGGATTTGGCAGTTTAGGAAAATTCTTATACTATATGAAACCTCAGAAGTCACTGGCTATCTAAAGAAGAAAAGTTCAGAAATATTGTGGGAAGCATTAAGAGGAAGGAACACAAATAAATTGAAAAACTCATTCATTTTGTCTTTATAAGTTTGAGAATTAAAAGAAGTCAAGATTAACAGAGAAAAACTAAATAAACTTGGATTATTGACAGCCTAAGGGAGAAAACTAAGAAGAGACCAGATCTTTACAATGGCAGGTAAGCAAAGAAATATATTAACACTTCACACAAAAATGAAAAATGTAAACCATAAAGTTGTGTCAAAATTTCAGATAGATGAGTGTTATAAATTGAATCCATTATAAGATGATAGATGATAAACACACATATATGGTGAGAGATGTATGCAGGTCTACAATAAGCATTTAATAAGCTATTAAACAGACTGTTTTTAAAAACTGCTAAATTAATACAACCAGATAGTACTTATCCCTCTAGAAAGAGAATCATCATCTAATATCACTGCCACTTATCAAGATGTTTCTGGGCTTCCTTTTTGAAATTCTGCTCAGAAGCAGTTCATTATCCTCATGAAAAGCTTCTTTATATGAATATCATATCACCTTCATTTTAACCAAAGTGGAATCTCCTCTTTCATATCCTTGGCACTACATGACTTTTGCTAATAACCAAAAACCAGATTTACCTATCAGTGGCAAAATGTTTCAACACAATGAAATTCAAAGATTTTATAGCTATGAACATTATTTCCATTTAAGTGGCAATAGTCAAACATGAAACAGTGAAAGTAAATTTGGTATTTTTAATTTTTTTTAAGATTTATTTATTTATGCATACAAGACCTGGGGTACTGGCAAGAGGGACAGGAAGGTGAGAGGATTCACCAGAGACAGAGTGGGGAGCAGAACAGACAGACTGACTGAAATACACAGCTGAGGGGAACAGTGGGCAAGACAGGAGAGGTCTGCTGTGCCATGTGGGTATCTCCCTGGCTGGCTGGGAATTGAACCCGCACTGCAGAGGCTGTGGACAGCTTCACAGCACTGTGCTCAACCCACTGCGCCACTGGGGAGGCTATATTTGGTATTTTTTAAAATGTCAATTAGAATCTAAAAACAAGTTACCCAGTTGAAAAATTAACCATAACTAAAAAGATCCAAGATCTTTATGGAGAAAATTAGGAAGCTTTATTGAAAGTGATTAAAGAAGACCCAAGAAATGAAGTAAGACAAGGTTATCTATATGACGAGACCATACTGGAAGATGACATCGATTTCCAAAGTGACCTGTTAATTCAAAACAGTTCTGTTAAAATGTAAGACATTTTAGTAGCAGGTTGATGCACTGATTTCAATATGTATATGAAAAAAAGGGAAAAAAAAAGATTCAGGATATTTACTTGCCCAGATATCAAGATTTCTAGTAAAGATACACATTTAGAAAATATGGTACTGGCTAAGCAATATATAAATGACTAATGTTAAGAGAAACGCCTTCAAACACAGACAAATTTGATACAGGACCAAAGGATGATCGTGAGGCAATGGTGAAAAGGTAGACTTTTCTATAAATGGGGCTGGGAAAGTTGGTTATCAATGTAGAGGGTAAAGGTGCCCAAATCATGCCACACCAATTCTCAAGCATTGATCTCCTCCAGACCCCTGCTCTGGCCTGCAGGTTATTTTAAGTTGAGACTGATGAAGGCCCCAGAGGCAAAGGAGAAGCTGTCTTTCTTTTTTTTTTTTTTTAATTTTTATTTGTTTGTTTGTTTGTTTATACATGCACTGGGTACAGTCAGAAGCGCGGGAGGGTGAGAGAATTCACCAGAGCCAGAGCGGGGAGCAGAGCAGGCAGAAGGACCGAAGTACACTGCTGAGGGGAGCAGCGGGCGGCAGGAGAGGTCTGCGCGCCATGTGGGACCCTCCTCCGGTGGCCGGGGAGCAGCCAGGGATCGAACCGGCGCTGCAGAGGCTGAGGGCAGCTTCGCAACCCAGCGCTCAACCACTGCGCCACCGGGGAGGCCCAGAAGCTGTCTTTCTTATTCCTTTTTCCCCTTCCCTAATCAAAGAAGCAATCACTGCTCCTTTGCAATAACAAGAAGAACATAGTGGGTGCTCAGGTGTACGCTTACCTGTGATTCTCCTATATGCCCAAAGAAACTCAACTTGACTCAGAGTAAAGATGAAGTCCTTTTCTTGTTGGCATGTGAAACTCCCCTTTCTTTTCCTGGGCGCCGTGGGACTCCTGACCTCATTCCTTAAAGGTTTAGGATTTAAATCTCTTTCTCCCCAACCTGGGACCTGAATAACCATGGTAGTTCCCCCGTGCACACATTATTAAATCGATCTTTCCTTTGCTAACCCAGCTGATACTTTGTGATTACTCAACCAGACTGATAAGGACCTGGGGGGAAGACAGTGCTGTCCCCTGCACCTTGATAAGGGGGAAAAATCAGATTCAAATTTCACATTGTCCTCAAACTGTAGTGCAGGCCTACTGAATGCCTAAGTGTGAAGAATAAAACTATGATCTTCCAGGAAAAAATAAGGTATAACAAATAATTTTAATGACTCTAAGGAAAGGAATTCATAAACAAAACAGAAAAAAACAAAAATCATAAAAATGATTGATAAATATAACTATTAAATTATTTCAAAACTAGACATTATGCATCACACAAAGAGAAGAGCATGGTTATCAGAGAGAAGGAGAACAATTATTTAGGAAGCACAGCAACATCCAACACAAAGGCTTGGTTCAGTCACTTCTATTTCCTTATGGCCTGATGTAAGAGTATTGTTTATATTTTAACTATCTGAGCTGAAAATAAAAATAAAAAGATTATTTCTTAACACGTGAAAATTTCTGAAATTCACATTTGGATTACTCCCTTTCCTATTGCCTCAGGATGATTTCACACTCTAATAGCAGAGCTGAGTAGTGGTGATAGAGACCATATGCCTTCAAAGCTCAGTGTTTTTTCTCTCTGCTCCTTCATGGAAAATGTTTGCTGACCTTTATTAGCAAGAGTCTCCCTGCATCTATGCCCACTACCCACCATCCCTACAGTCACCACTATCTCTAACACCACTTGCTCTACACTGTCTTCTGGTGCATCAGCCATGCTGGCACCCAACAGATCCATCCAGAAGCAAATCTCCTAGTCAAATCTGCACTTAAGTAAGAATTTCCATATTTAAATTGCTGCAGGGATTATGTATCACTGGGGATTAGGGCCCAAGAATCACAAGGCACTCAGGAGCCCTTAGCTGGCTTTCCAGGTTTATTTCTAACTCAAGCTCACTGTTCACCCCAGGTTCTACCTGGCACCTGGCACATGATCAGCTACTTGTGCAGATCAGCCTCCTACATTCTTAGACTCTATCTGTAGCAGGGAATGCCTTTCCTAACATACTCCACAAACTTCCTTTTTTGAGACTGAGCCAGTATCTTACTCCATCAGGAAGTGATACTGAAATTCTTGAATGAAAATACATGATCCTTCCCTGTGCTTCCTTAGTCCTTTCGAATGCCTCCTACTTAGACATTTATTTGTTTTAATCCTGAGTTTATAAGTATAAATAGGCTCAGCTGAGCTTAATATCTTACTTAAAGCCCACACATGAAAGTGACTGAGCTGAGATTTAAACTCAGCTATCACTGAATTCAAAATTTCATTGACTCCAAATATGTACAGTTTCAATAATGTTACACTGGTTATACATACATACCAAAAACCACGGAAAGGAATTAAAAAAAAAGAGAGAGAGAATGAAAAGCTAGGTTAACAGGTGTGCATACAAGAGGGACAGGGCTGTTAGAAATCAAACAAGTTCAGAAACTCTGAAATATCTCCATTATTCCTCACCCGTGCAGATAAGCTCACAAGCATGAATCCCGAGGAGACTCAGAGCATTTTGATCCCACTTTAAAATCATTAATGATAATATGCTTTGAGTTCCTGCAACTGTTTCTGAAGGATCAATTACTCTTTTTGCTGCCAACGTGCAGAGCAGGAGAGGGTGTGCAGGATTTCAAAGTTCCTGAGGGGTGATCTTCGCCCTCCTAAAGATTTTGGGGTTTCATCAGGCTAATCTTCTTAGTGCCCTAAGCCAAGGGTTTGGTCTATAATAATTCCTTTTCTTCCCCTTCAATTCTAGACCCATTTTGGCAGCTAAAAGGAGGGTTGAATAAGAAAAAAACAAATGCTTAAGCCACCTAATTGGTGTGATCACATATTTTCTACTTTGTGAAGAGTAGTAGAAGCAATATTGACCCATCACTGCCGGTTGACAGCAAAATGTCAAGACAGGGCTGCAACAATATTCTCTGTAATGAACCAACTCTGAATACCAAGTCGAGCAGGCTAGTGGAAATCAAGTGAGAATGAAAAAGTATAAACACTTCTGATTAACAGCCAATAGCACCAGCTGGAGCAGACAGTGTAACACAAAGGGGTCAGCTCCAGCGCTGACAGGCTTGGCAAGGCAACCTCGTTAACAGCAAAATGAAACTTCATTTGCTCACAATTTCATAGGCTGTTTCCAAGACGCCTCCTGCAAATTGACTTTAGGGGATGGAATTGCATTTAGCTTGACTTTTCTGGCAAAAATAGAAAGAATTTCAACATGTCTTTTTTGGTGTTTGTAGAGGTTCCGATTCAAAAAGAGAGCATGTGGTGAAATACAACCAGAAAAAAAAAAAATTCCCTAATGCCCTGTGCAAAGGAATCCCTGGCACTTCTTCATAAGTGGCTGAAAGTATTTGATTAGATGCTCAACTAAATATATAAGCAAAAAAGGGAAGCTCAGGGAGAAAACAAGCAGGGAGACTCCTGAGTGGCTCACAGTGTTCATATTTAAGTAGGGAAAGAGCATTAACTTCAACTTAAAAAATGGCCAGGTGAATGGGGCGTTTGCAATTGTATGGGGGAATATAAAAATAAAATTTATTATTTAAAAAAAAATGGCCAGGTGGAAAGATTTTGGCCATCGCTGTTGAAAATTAAAGGCTATCAACCCTGAATATGTAGAGAGAAACCTCACTGGCAGTGCGGGTAGATGAATGAGCGCTATGATTTGTTCTCATTTTGATGGTATCACTAGCTTGGTTCTATTCTATGTTCTTCAGCAGACTGTGTTATGGCTCATGTTTCAGTCTTTCAAGTGTAAAAATAATAATAAAAAAGACAAAATCAGTTAGATCATTGGTTTCAAGGGTAAATCAGAATTGTGTGAGGAAGAAATTAAAACACAACTGCCTGGTCCCACCTCCAAAGTTCCTGATTTAATAGATCTGGGGTGGCAACCAAAAATTTTCATTTCTACACTTTCCTAAGATGTCCATGGTTCAGGGATCACCCTTTGAGAATTACTGGGTTAAATGATCTCTAAATTCTCCACAGATTCAATATGCTGTAAAAAGACTGTTGAACTCACTAGTGGGGTGATATAATCAAGAGCACCATTTGAAGTAGCAATATACAGACTGATTTACTGGAACACAGTCTATTTGAACTATGTTTTCAGTGTGAGTGTGTCTATAATCCAGGAGCAGAATGTAATCTCCATAACTAGCAAATTCTTATGGTTAGAAGGGTACCCTGAAAAGAAGGTTACTCTCAGGTGTACACTATAAATAAATGAAGTGAATAAGACACTGGTTTCTTCTCGATCGATTCCAAAAAGAAGGTAAATGCTGAGTAACCTAAATTGGAGCCAGGAGTATTAAATCATATACCTTTCCATAAAAGCACTAGTCTGTAGAGGTTATAACCTTCCAAAGTGCCTGAATATGGACTAAAATTCTGGTATTAAATCTGCTCTCTTTAAGGGAAGTATCAAACAGACACACACAAAAAAGAATTAAATGGGAAAATATATTTTGCCTAAGCTTTTGTATGTCTGAGATTTGGAACTCAGAAGAACTGGTACTACATCTACCCATGGGCCCTGCCCTTGCTCTTCTCATGTTTACAGCTTTATATTTATGTGAAGTTCAGTGTTTTCAGAGATCCACCCCAGAGAGCTATGCTTTGGTAAGTGTGTGGATCGAAAAATGATTGTATACCCTCTTGGAGAGAATCAGTAAAATGTGGTGGTAAGTAGTGATGATGCAAACACTCTGAAAAGCATCGCTAGGTAGTGATGAGAGGATAAAGTGAGGACTTCTTTTGTGTGTGTGTGTTGGGGGGGCGCTGAATCCCTAAATGAAGGGTTATTATGCGGTAATAAATGGAAAAAGTAGACATGTTTAGAAATGAGTGTGTGACCTATTTTTTAGATTTACAAGAGCTGGGGTACAGGCCAGAGGTGTGGGAGGGTGAGAGAATTCACCAGAAACAGAACCAGGAGCAGAACAGGCAGATGGACCAAAAGCACTGCTGAGAGGAGCAGCAAGTGAGACAGGAGAGGTCTGTCGCGCCATGTGAGTCTCTCCCTGGCCGGCTGGGAATTGAACCTGCACTGCAGAGGCTGCGGACAGCTTCACAGCGCTGTGCTCAACCTGCTGCACCACCAGGAGGCCATGAGTGTGTGACTTTGGACAAAGAAGGAGCATAAAGGATAATGTGTCTATAAACCAGTTAGGAAAGAAAAAATTAATTTCTGAAAAAGAGAAAATAATTTGGTTTGACAATTTTAACAGAGTTTAGAGAAGCTGTTCTAATAAGGCTAAGGGTGTTATCCATCTAAATCTAACACCAAGTGTGGCATCCACAAAAGAAATGACTGTCCATCACCAGGGACAATCAGTTCCACTGAAAATGAAGTGGCATTACAGAGTTTCAGTTATGAGATTTGTTTGTCCTCTTTAGGATGGAATAAAGAAATCCTAGAATATGGTTCTCTTTAAAGGAAGATTTTTAGGCAATCAATAACAAATAAACAATGTGCTTGTAAGTTTGTATATTTAACTTGCTTATCCTTGAAGGAGATGCTTTGCTGTGATTCAAGAAACATTGATGGTATAATTTGGCACAGGAACTGAAAGAGGAAGTGTTATATCCCACAGCTAAAGACTTGAGTAGAAATTCCTCTCTTCTTTGATCCTCCAGGTGATCCCAAGAGAAAGAAACTCATCAACATGCAGAAGACCTAGAACCCTGTCTAGTTTTATGTAGGGGGAGGACAGATAAAGTCCTCCTCAGCCCCCCCCACAACAAAGAATTATTCAGCCACAAATGTCTATCATGTGGAGGTTGAGAAACTTAAAACATTGTGTTACAATTAACACATTAATCTAGGTTATACATGGACATATGCATTTTTAATTATTCATGTAATATTGACCCATGATTTTATAAAATAATACAAAGCAAAAACAATGTTAATAGTTAACAACAGGAACTAGACAAAATTGCACATTTCCATTTAAGAGGAAATTTCTTGATAAGAGACTTCAACACCAGCCTTGGTTTCAGTGATCTGGACCCAAGGTGGGAGCCTGCTGCTAAGGAGTGTCATGTTGGGAAAGAGGCAGCCATACCATATGTGCCCTCCATATATTCATTTCCCTATGTTCTGACTTGGGCCTTTTCAAAACCAAATCAGACAAGGGCTTCTGAAAAACTCACTATGTTGGACAAGTGATTTAGAGGTGTTGTTTAAACCAATGTCTCAGCTACAAGACTGTTTTGGATAAGACATGAGAAGGAGTTAAACAAAAACCCACAATTTGGAATGGTTTAAATACATGACTTAATCAAGGACCCAGTCTTGAAACCATGATTGAATAAGCCCCTTTGTCAGTAACTAGGGCTTGAGAATTCTCTGAAGAAATAAACACAGATATGACCAAATTTTCTCTCACCCTGCGTAATCAGAGCCTTGATAGTGGAAATCAAATTTGCCTTTTAATGTTTCATTAGGCAATTCAATCAATGGTCAAATATGCAAAGACAGAGCCTTTCCTCCCATTTCTATGTCCCTACTTATTGTCCTTATTTCTACCAAAGGAAAATCCAAAGATGAGGTTTTAATTGTGCACAGACCTAGTTCTTTGCTCTGTAAAAGTCACTGGCAAAGTCAGCTGGTCTGCAATTTGGCTGGGAGGAAGGTGCAATCAGAGTGAGTGCTTGTAGTATGGGCTCCACAAGGACCCTGATGGGCATGGCCACATCTACCTTCTCTCATAAAAGTCTGGGATCAGCTCACCCAGGTATTAACATTTCTGCCATCTGCAACTACTTTAGACATAGGATCCTGAAAAAAATAAGAGGAACTAGCCTAATAATTACATTAAATCAAACCCTAGAACTTCTGAAAGGGGCTTCCTACCTTCCATTGGAGCAAACGTTTCCCCAGTGCCCTATAGAAGTACTGATCTGGTCACTTTTGGGTACTAGTATCTCAATTCCAGATGTGAACTAAAAAGGGTCACTGAAAAATTGGGAGCTTACATTCTTATTGCAAGCATTTTCCTTTTGTCACTCCAGGCTAATGGCAAAAGCAACAGCAGAAAAATAAAATACCTGTTGTTTCTAAATTCAGCAGGAAAATGAAAATGTATTTTCTTTTCTTATGAGTAGTGGTCATGGCTAATTCCTCCAGGGACTACTGAGCTGCCTATAAGATGCTTAAGAGTTGGAAAGGAGTAATTTGGCAATGTGGACTGGAGACTTCAGAGATGTATATACATTTTGACCAATCAATTACCATTTTCATGAATTTATTTTAAGGAATAAAAGTCATGTGCGCAAGCAGAAAGGCTTGAATAATGAGATCTTGTATTTAAAAGAGAAAATTTTGGAATTAGAAGTTATAACTGAATTGTATGCAGTCAGTAAGAATTATGTTATGAGAACAATGCTAATACATTAAGTGAAAAAAGCAGTTTGTAAAGCAACATTGATTTTTAATTTTGTTTTTTGATTTTACTTTATATGAAAAGCATGTAAGGTTACATAGCAAATGTTAATAGTATTTACATATGTATAGCATTTAAATGGGTAATTTTACTCTTTAAGTGCATTTTATTTTTCTATAATGAACATTTTTTTTATGAAAAACTATCTCAAAAGTCAAAATGATTGTTACGATCCTCTCAAGTCATAGAAGCTGAGCACTAGATGGGTTCAATTTCTTGATAAAATCAATGCCTTTTAATACATCCAACTGAAGCAATTGTAGACATTTTCTATAAATAATAAGATAAATTTTTCTTTTGGCAGTTTGGCTATAACTTCAATGTTTTGATAATATAACTGCAGAATATTTTTAATGCTGGCTGAATTGGGTTCGCTATTGATTTTTAAAGGAACAGTCTATTTGAAGACATTTATCTACTTGTAATCGACAGTGTATAATCCATTACTCTAATAGCTTAATGGTGTTTTAACTAGAGGGAGAAAAGCGCAACTCTCAGATTATAAACTCCTCTTTGGTCACCCAGAGAAGGTAAAAACTTATCAGTGTATCTTGCTTTGTAGATCTCAATTAAGCACACATATTTATCAAGTACTCCTCTGTGCTTCGCACAGGAATCTGGGCTTCTTCTGGGGACACTTAGACCAGGGCATAGGTGAGACCACATGGGCTGCCTTATGGCAGTGCCCAGGCTGCTTCACTGCTCAAGAACACCAGCTGCAAGACTTGATCTCTATACCCATACCTCCATTTTCACCCCACTTACAGAGACAACATTAGGACTTAGAAAACAAGGACAATTATGCCAATATCCCTAAGGCCCCAGATTTACATTACTGTGGTCACCATGTAAAAGAATTATCCCCTCACATAGACTGTCAACTTCTTGAGGACAAAAAAAAAAAAAAAAAATTGCTCATAATTTCTTTACTCCCTACATATCTAGCTAATGACTGAGTATACACCCAGTACCCAAAAACATTTGATAATTTGCTCATAGAAATGGAAATATAAACATCCACATTGCCTAATGCTTTTAAGGTGCTAAGATATTTTCTCATATGATAACATTAAAATATAGTTTGAATTTTAAAAAAGGAACCACATTTACTTTTACACAAAGTAAAATATAATATTTAAGTCAAGGCAGATCAGTGGACATGAATCTGAGAATGTGTCATTTTTTGCCTCTGAGTCACATACAACGTTGTAAATCAATGCTACCTGGATAAAATAAGTCAATCAAGCTACTGCCTATTATAATTTTAGTTTTTATGTTTAAGAAAAGTTTAATAAGCACACTGTAAGCCAAGGGATCAAATATATCATCAAGAAGAATTAGACAAGAATAGCTCTTTCCCTTATAAATTACTTTCAAATAACTTTACAAACTTTGTGCAATATCACAGAGTTTATCTATGTTGGCTCCACCAACAGTAGAATTATCAAAGACAACTTGCTTTCATTCCACATACAAGTCCATAATAAGTTCTGTTTTCTCTAAGATAACTATTAATTAGTCAATAATTGCTTGAAGGCTCCAACTGATTGGCACTGGAAAGAGAAGAAGGCTTTAGGGTCCTTTTATTTCTGAGCTGCATTTGAGATTAAGTAAAATGTTAGCAGCATGTCATTAGGCAGAGCAGAGAAAAGGACTGTATAAAACCCACTGGAGAGGTGTAACTAAACACTGGCTTGGCGAGTCCCTCTCTGCTTTGCAGGCTGATAAGAAATAAATGAGGATTAAAATATGCAGCTTGAGAACATATCCAAACATTGCAAATGGATGGGCTCACCAGAAATTATCCAAAGGCTTCAGGGAAATTCAACACAGCTCCAAAAGCTTAGGGCTTTTTCATTCTCAGAAAGATGTATGTTATTTGAGACACAGAACAAGGCAATCATTGTGCAACAGTGGAAATAAGTTTTTGTGTGCATTGTTTCCTGAAATCTCTTTAATCACTCATCTGTATCTAACAAGAATCCTTGTAGCCCATATTTTGTCTGGAATCATCATTCTACATGTATTTGTAAGAAATTTTCTCCTGTGTTTGATCCACATGTCCTCTTCCTCAAGCTGACTAAAGGCATGTGAACTTCAGAACAAGATGTTTCATCAGTGACAGATGTTGGGATTATTCAGAGTCAACATCCACAGTTTTTCCACAGTATTTTAAAGCTACATCATATTTTACTAAAACTGAAAGAGACATGTTATTTCCCTTCCACTTCACTTTTCAAAATTGCTTTTCTATTGGTTTAAGTTAAAAAAGGGATGAGCACAGAATTGTTTCACCTGGTATCACCTAGGTAACTTAGGAACATCAGTCTCTGGTCAAAAGGGTAAAAAGGATTCTATTTGAGTATCTTTGATATGGAACTTTATTTTTTTAAGATTTATTTATTTATGCATACAAGAACTTGGGTACAGGCCAGAGGTGTGAAAGGTGAGAGGATTCAAGAGACACAGCAGGGAACAGAACAGGCAGACTGACTGAAATACACTGCTAAGGGGAGCAGCAGGCGAGTTAGGAAGGGTCTGCTGCACCAAGTGGGTAGCTCCCTGGCGGGGGCTAGAACTCATACTGCAGTGGCTGTAGATAGCTTTATAGGTTGTGTCTTAACCCCTTGCACCTCCAGGGAGGCCCCCATATGAAACTCCTTAATGGCCTCTCACTGCTTTGAAGATAAAGACTGAGTTTTGGGCATAGTGACATCATCAACATGGCAGAACATAATTTTCTGCCATTTTCCCCACAAAGACCAATTCTGTAGTCACAGAGGACTGGACATCCAAACCCTTGGTTCTGGTCTTTCTCACCTGTGTCTGCTCTCACCAGGTCTTCACAAAAGCACAATCTTTCTGTCTTCGCCTCCTACATGGCCATCTTTTGTCCTCAAAGCTCTCCATAAAGTCTCAGCTGAAACTTCACGCCCAGGCAGAATCTTTCCCTGGCCCCTCCCTGAAAAGTCAGTCCTCTTAAATGAATCTTTCCTTCCAGCAATTAGAATTATCTGTTAGTTCCCTAATGTAATTTTTTGTTTTATACCCATCTTCCATGCTAGACCAGAAGAAATAAGAACAAAAAATATTTTGGATTTTATTCACCAATACAAACACCAAATCTAGCATAGTTAGCACTCTGTTGTTACTCAGTAACTACAAAATTCACTACTGAATTATTGAATAAAAGAAACCCTCACTTAATTCATGGCCTCTTAGGGGCATCATTACCTGGAAAGGTGAGGTTAAGAGAACACAGATCTACAGCTGTCCTTCAGGCACAGACTGTGGAAAGGCCCACCAATCAATGGCCCTCATAAGGCTGAAGGAAGCCACATAGACCGATGTGGTGTGCTGTGAAGTTACAAACAGCTTTCTGTCATTAGGGAGTTTACAGAATTGACAGGAGATAGCAAATGAAATTTTATTTGCCTTTCTTCCAAACTGCAATAAAAACACAGAGCAGAAACCCTTCAGTGTTGTCTAAACACAATGAACAACACAGAGTCGCCAGTAAATGACTTCATATTACGATGAAGACTATCAACAACTGCAGCTGGAATTGATGCTGGTGCCAGAAACTGAGGAGTGGTTACCGACAACTCTACCCCGAGGGAGGGCATGACCCATATCTCTTGTTGGATGTACAGTGGAGTCTTCAACAGACATTGTTAAAGCCCCAAGAAAAATGTATCCTCTGAGATAAGGCCTTTAGGTGTTACCTTTACAACTCAAGAATCTCATAGACAAAATGGCATCATGAAAAGTCCCTTGTGTGACTTTTCAAAAAACAAAAGAAAATAAAGTCCCCAAGCTTTACAACAGCAGTCAAGAGTCCCGTTCACTTGCCTACCAGTTCCCCATTACAAGTTCAAGTTTACTGAGCAATTCCCTTACTGGCAGCTCTCTAAAGATCTCCTTTAAAGCAAGAGATGATTAGCCGTTCCAATGGAATTATTTTAAGAATCGTAATTTGTGTCATTATTAATTACATTTACTGCTTTGTTCAGAAATCCTGTCTGGTTTTTGTCTGCTCTGTTGTAAACCCCTCTTATTTACTGGGTTCTGTTTTCAAAAAGAATGTTGCAGGTGCCACTTTATATCGGAAAGTGACAAAAAGATTTATTCTTATCCTTTCTCTCTGGCTGTATAGAAATACTGGACTTTGGGACATTGCTATATACATGACTCAGAGTGCTTCAATGCTTTTACAATTTTGAGTCTTCATTCAACTGTCTGCTTGAGGCAACCACTCATTACCTGGCAGGTGTGTGTGTGTGTGTGTGTGTGTGTGTGTGTGTTATAGTAGTTTACAAGAAGCCCATGGTTATGGCACATTTTTAATGCTCAATTTCAAAGCATTCATTAAGCATTAGAAAGCAAAATGAACACCTTCCCAAGTGCATGTGCTTTGGAAAATAATCCAAATTAGTGACAATTTAGTTAAGAAATTGTCTGGAAAAGGAACCTCTCTATTCTGAAATGCAATTCTGAGTGTTTAGTATTTTTTGTGTGCTGATGCAAAATGCAACTGAGACTGTTCCTAGAGGAATATAACTAGAGTCAAAAGTCCAGGGTTCATGCCAAAGCAGCTCCTGATGACTGAGGAGGGTTCTTGTCTAAAAGAATGATTTGGTTGAGCATTTTTAAATTAAGCTAATTCAGTTTGGATCTCCACTCTGCATGGATTAGTTGTACAACACTGAGTCACTTAACCTCTCTGAATCTCAATATTTGCATACAAAATGGGGTATATTATAATGCATATTTCAAGAGATTAAAGATAATGTCTGTAAAATATTTAATAAAAAGTTTAATGTATGACAAGGACTCTGCATAGTACAAGTGATGGCCACAGTAACCACAAGTTCCCTTTCTTTACATTCTCAAGGATGCCCTTAGACACACAGAGAGTATTATATGACCTTATGATGACCTGTGAGTGGTTCATTATTTTTTTGCTCTAATGCATTTGATATTACTGTTGGGGAAAAGTGTGCTGGGGTAGCCACATACAGACATGGTTCTTAAAACTAAGCACTGGGGGCTCCCCGGTGGCACAGCAGTTGAGCGCTGGGCTGCAAAGTGCCTACAGCCTCTGCAGCACCAGTTCAATCCCTATCCACCGCAAGAGTCCCACATGGTGCGCAGACCTCTCCTGTAGTGCCCGCTGCTCCCCTCAGCAGTGTATTTCATCAGTCTGCCTGTTCTGCTCCCTGCTCTGGCTCTGCCAAATTCCCTCACCCTCTCACGCTTCTGACTGTACCCAGTGCTTGTATAAATAAATAAATCTTAAAAAAAACAAAAAACAAAAAAACTAAGCACTGGGAGGTCACTGACCTCATATGCTTTATAGGTGTGCCTATGGGGTTAAATATCCCCTTCGACATACCTTAACAACTAATTTAATTTTTATGTCTGATATTTTCTGATCTTTCTCCATCATACATTTACTTTTTATTTGGTTTCATGTCATTATTTGAACTGAAACCTTAGCATAAGTAATCAACTTCTAACTAGTACAACTTTTACATAGATGGGACCATTTGTGTACATGTATATTTAAATACTAAAACAAAAAAGATTGCATGAAGATGCAAGATTCTAAATTAAGCATTTTTTAGTTAGCTGGTAAAAATTAGTATTTTTTATAAATACATGCTATATGCATACATATATGTTGTATACATACATATAGCAATAAATTATATTGGTAAATTTCTTAATCATATCTTAAACTGTTTAAGAAATTCTCAGAATTGTTTATATTCTTAGAATATTCTTGTTTCAGAGGTATTTAATGCCTATCTTTAAATAGTAGACATGGTAGCTAAAAATGCTCAGTAACTGATTTATTGATTTAATTGTTGACTCAATGGGTATATTCATTCAAATAATTCAGTCCAGAAAGAAAAAAATGACAATAGGAGCAGTGTTTGATTCGGAGGAAGATTACTTTGATGGATACAAAGACAACAACAGGGACAAGAGACAGGAAGTTGGAACTTCACAACAAGTGATACTCTGTAGTGGACAGAAAAGACAAGTCCACGTTGTTTTTATTACTGAATCTCTGACAAGAATAAGTGGCATGAGACCTTTATAAAGAGGGTTAGAAAGTAGAAGATTCTTTGATCTCTTAATGCTAATACATTAAGTCTATCCACTCAAAGCAGACCAATCGGATATTTTTAATATGTGATTCATGGTTCAACTCTTGGCATGAGGTTGGTCTGGAAGACAGTGGAGTCATCTTTTGTCTCCTCCTTTTTCAGAAGACCTTATTGCTAATGATCATCTTAAGTCTACAAAGAATATGCTTGTCTTCACATAAATGAGCATATTTTAAATGACTTCCCTATAGCCTCAAGAGATTTGGGAGGTGCAGGCTGACTTAATGGTGGAGTCCTTGAATATCACTGTGTGGGGCACTAAGGGAGGGTGATGACATGGAAACCAGTCCCTTAACCTAAGGGGATGGGGAGTTGAAGACAGTTTTGATTATTTTCCCTTTTCTTCTTGAAATACAAGCAGGCAGCAGTGAGAGTGAACTGCAGTCACAGGTTGGAATGCAGTGAGCTCGAAGAGACTGAGTGCAAGTCCTAGTCAGGGATACTGTCAACAGTATACTGTTAAAATAGCAACTAATTATGGGAGATGATGACCAGGGGCCAACCAGACTACCAATAGACTTATAACCATCTGGTTTACATCTATATGAGATCAATCCTGCGAGCACCAAACATTCTGGATCAGACCAAGGGAGGGCCTCCAACACTGGTCACCAGAACATACTGTATGGGAGGGTAGTGGTTGCACTCTAAGGTGAGGGAGAGAATGAGGATTTCCTGAGCTCATCTTTAGAAACCTTTGGTAAACTCTCTCTCTCTCTCTCTCTCTCTCTCTCTCTCTCTCTCTCTCTCTCTCTCTCTCTCTCTCTCGTTTGGTTTTGTCTTGCCAACAAGGAAGAGCTGTCTACTCCCAGAGTAGAAGATAATAGCAATAGTGTGTATTTCATGAGCTTTTATCACATGCCAAGTTCTAGGCATTATGCATATGTCAATTCATTTATTAAGGATATGAAACACTACAAGATGAGGCATATTATTGTTCTAATTGCTAGAGAGAGAAAAACTGAGGACAATAAATAGTCCAGGATTATGTGCATTAGGAAAGGTACTGGAATTTGAAGCAAGGTTGTCTAGTTCCAGTGCCTAAACTCAAGTCTGATGCTCAATACTGCCTGTTAGAAAGAGGTACTTAAGAGTCTGCAAACTAACAGTCATTCCTCTTTGCTTCAGGCAGCTCAGTCCTGCTTCTCAATTTTTTTTTGATCAAATGAATATCTTCATATATGATCTAGATCTAACACTCCTATTACCTAAACATCTCCCCAGTGAGCAGGACTCCCATTAGGCTGGTGAGTTGATGAGACTGTTCTCCCAGATAGAAACCAGACCAAATGCTGGATTTCTCATCCCCTCCTTGTGTTTGACTGATCTGACACATCTTCCACAATGGAGACTTCATCACAGAAAGGAAATGAGGCCTCCGAGCACAGCTGATGTTTAAGTTGGGCAAAGGAAGCTGGGTTTCTTGCTTATTGCAACCTTACAGACACTTCAGATTTTTTAAGTTACTGCAATCCAGCAAGAGAAAAATGCTGTTTCAAGATACACAAATTTTGAGATATTCACTAGTTTCTAGGCTGTAACCATGGAATGTAGGCGGCCTTTGGTGGAAAAGAAAAAAAAAAAAAACACTTTTAAAAAATAATACGAAGATGAGAGGGAGTGAAAGAAAAGGAAGAAAGAGAAAGCAATTAAGGTTATGGAAATGGGACATTTCTATGCAAGGTGAGTTATATTTAGAGGTACCTTGTCAAGCTAAAAATATTTTTTCAAAACTCTTTCTCACTTAAGTCACATATTATATGGTTAAACCTGAGGAGATCTGTAACAACCAGAAATAATGCTAACTCTTTTTCAGTTTACTTTCTGCTCTTCATTCAACTTTGTAATTTATAACTATGATCCTAAATTTTCACTCAAAGAATAAGGTGCAATATTCTTATTAAGTCAAACTGATAATAGAGATAAACTTTACCAAGGAAAGCTCATTATTCAGATAACATTTAGTAGCAAGTCACAATGCAATTTCCCCTTTGAAAAAGGTATTTTCGGGCCTCCCTGGTGGCGCAGCGGTTGAGCGCTGGGTTGCGAAGCTGCCCACAGCCTCTGCACGCCGGTTCGATCCCCGGCTGCTCCCCGGCCACCGGAGGAGGGTCCCACATGGCGCGCAGACCTCTCCTGCCGCCCGCTGCTCCCCTCAGCAGTGTCCTTCCGTCCTTCTGCCTGCTCTGCTCCCCCCTCTGGCTCTGGTGAATTCTCTCACCCTCCCGCGCTTCTGACTGTACCCAGTGCTTGTATAAACAAATAAACAAATAAATCTTAAAAAAAAAAAGAAAAAGGTATTCTCTCTCTCTCCCCCCTCCCTCTTATTCCCCTCCCTCTCTCTCTCTTGCTCAGTCTCTCACCCTCGCTCTCTCAATGCACATAACACTTTAATTTTACAAGTAAAAAATAAATTAAAAAATTGTAAAATGTCTATTAATTCATCCCTGGAATTTTATGGTAAATTCTCAAAGAACGTTTGATATGAAGGAGACATTTATTTCTGGGTATTTTGTTTCAAGTGTTTCAGAAGGAAGGAGCTGAAATGAGCTACTGCTCCTTTCCAGTGTTTTTATTGTAAATTGATCAACGTATATTTACAAAATGCCTATTTTATGTCCGCTATTGTAATCACTAGAGTGGCAAAACGGAACAAAACAAACTTTAAAATATTCATGTTCTTAGGGAATTTACCAAAATCAGGTCTTATAATTGTCCATTTATGAGAGACATGGTTTCAGGACCATTTTGGGGAACATGAAAAACAGCCACTGGCAAAAGGCCCCTTCTGAATTTTCCATCCCTCAAATACTTGATGACGATGCCCATAAAGCTGATTATGTTCTCAAAGCTAGTGGTCTGGAAAAAGATACACTGGTCTTAACTATGATCCTCGCAAGACTTCCTGGAACCATGCCACATACATCTCATGTGTCCCGCCATTAAAGACATTTTATGAAACCATAAAAGACATCAGCAAAACTTGTCAATTCCCTACATTCCCTTCACTCCCAGGGCCACCCCTAAAAAGTCCTCCTCTTCACTGACTTCCTGGACAGTCTCAATTTCACAGCTGGTGGTTAGCTATAAAAAAGAGTGTCCCCACTTGGGGAATGTTACATGAGAGCCTGCCCTGTTGTGATATATTGAAGCCGTCAAAGAAAGTAATGGTCCTGTCCTGAGTCATCCTTTATCTAGCTTCCGCAAAGTGGTAGAGAATTAGATAGTAAAAATGCAAAGAACACCAGCCTTATTCCAAACACAAGCCCTATTCTCTGACTTGAGGCTTTCGAGCTGAAGCCCAGCACTTCTAGGGCACAATCACATTAAACATAGGTACATTAGCTTATTGGTTTGCAGCTATAAATCAAGCATCTGCCTATTTCAACAAGAACTCCTCTGGCTAAACCACCAGTGTATAGATTATCGGTTCTAAATCCTATTAAGCCTCATGAGTCTCCACTTTCTGGATCAGCATGCAAGAACTCTTAAATGCCAAACTGAAAACCAGCTCCCTATTCAAGGGGGGAACCCCAGAGGGTCATTTTCTAATAACACATGGATGCTAATGTTGGGGTGATATTAAAAGCATTCTTCATTAACCAGCTACTTTTAGGAAATTCTGTGCAAATTAGGACATGGGAGAAATTGGGCTAGAGGTTGCTAATCAAACTTAAAATATTTTCAGAAATGCTACCTAGACTATGGACCCCATCACAGTGTGCCTTTAGGATGACTTGACAGAACTTTGTACATGTTGTCTTCTCCAGCAGATGATCTCCATGCATTATCCTATGAACAGTAAAAGGAATCATAAAAAAATATGCATGTTGAAGAATATAATGGGATGAGGTTCACTGGTTTGCACCGTGTTCTCTGCACTAATGACCATGAATTTACCACTTGAGTCTGGTGAGTAGTTTCTGATTACAGGAGCACATTCTCTGGGCAAAGCCACCTACTCTACACATCAGAAAGTTTTTAGGGCAAATTCTGAATTTTGTGATTGGTAAAGGAGTAATCTCTAATTTGTTGAAACAATAAAACGAAGCAAACTCTAATATAGGATCACTAACACGTTAATCTAGGAAGTCACTGATGTAACTCTCACAGGTCGATAGGGCTTACTGGAAAATACATGAGTGATGAAAAAAATACATAGGTATGAAATACAATAGAAAAGGGGAAGAATAGCAAGAAGGAAGGGGAAATGAAGAAAACCTGCCACGTATAGAGAAGTGGTATGCCATCTGAGCCAACAATAAATTCTTATCCCATTTCTTACTTATTTAAGCTATCACTCACTCTTAAATTGAATTCAGTTCCACAAATATTTATCGAACTCCAACTACATCTAGAGCATTAGTGCTGTGGCAAGTAAATATATATATATATATATATATATATATATATATATATATATATACACATACTTATCTCTTACAGAGAAATTTGCAGATTGTAAAGCTATGTCTAGAATCATCTAGTCTTCACAGCAATATTGTGACTTGCATGTTATATTCATGATATTTCTGATGAGAGAGCTTAAGAAACTTGCCCAAGGTCATTCTACCAGAATAAGTGCCACCAGTCTATATCTTCCAGCTCCAAGACTCACTCTTAAATCAAACATAAGAATACAAAAAATGTTTTAAGTCACAAGTGATGGCACTACTGATGAAGTCACAGAAGTGCTAACTGAGCCTCTCAGACAGGGAAGGATTCTTTTCCATTGGAAAGGTAAAGGAAAAGCAGAGCCATAGTGGAATTGATAGAATTTGGAATTCACCAATACTTGTAGGGTGATTATGAAGTGTTTGAAAAACCCTGAACTCGATTTAAGATATTTATTACTAATAGTGACTCTTAGAAACATGTGTGTAACAGAGTGGTTAAGAGATAGGGTTCAGTCTCATCTGGAAAATAGGGACAGAAATTGTACCCACTTCAGGGTTTCTGAGAGAATGAAAAGGGAAAATCCATAGTCACTTAGAAGACCACAGAACTATGATGACAACAGTGAGAAAGTGAAAAACGCTGACACTGCTGTCTGTGGTCTGGGTTACCCAACACTAAGTGTTTTCAGCATCAGTAAGTAGTCTTACTACAATGTGCACTATAGTGACGCCTTTATTTCAAGCGGTAAAAAAAAAAAAAAAAAAAAAAAAAAAAAGTGATAATTGCACACACGATAGTGTGTAAATCTACATAATTTAAAAACACTGTGGCAGAGAGGACTTTAGCTAAGGCTTACTTCAGGGCCAAAAGCCAAGTCCCTATGGTGCAGCTTCTCTCTCTGTCTCAGCCCCTGGGATGGTGCCATTCCGGGCTGGCTCTCTCTTCAGAGTCACAGATGTCAGGAGCATCTTCTCGGTATCAAGTTTATTTGACAGAAGCTTAAAAATAGTCTCATTGCATCTTTGGTTCTCATCAAATCACAGTTTTTGCAAAATCCACCATTAACACCAGGAGAAGTTGCTGTGATTGGCTCTGGCTGAAGGGTTGAAATGGAGCTCCAACTAGAGTGGGGAGGCTGAGAATGAAGAGGCCTGGTTTCCGAAAGCAGCACAGTGACACACTCTCTCCAAAAGTGAATGGTGGGTGTGAGACTAGAACATATGCCCGATACACTGACCATGTGTGTGGTCAATCTGCTGTCCTCTTATAAGGTAATACAGAACATTTCCCTTACAAAATTCCCCCTCCTTTCTTGATCTGGTACAATCTTCCAGAATTATCTGTGTACTGAATTAGTGATATTGATACAATTAAACTACCTGTGCCCTTTTTTTTTTTTGTCTTTTCAAAAATCAATAGTGCCTTTTTAATTTAATTGCTTCTGGGTTCTTTGTATTTTTGCTGCATAACAATCCCCAGTTAGGTCCAGCCCCAATTCCTCAGGACAGGCCATGTGGAATTTCATGTGGATCAAGGATTTGAGCTCAAATTATGCTTGTAATCGCAAATCTCAGTTTCTTTGTTTGGAAATTAGGGTTATTCTTTGTTTTGCCTAATTCAACAGGGTCGTGAGGATTATTTAGTACACAGACACATACATCATTTGTAATCTTCAAAACAAAAACCTAAAGCACTATTATCATTAAATGAGAAGGAAGAAAAGAGAAAGAAGACCAAGCTAATTCTTGATTTGTTGTATATTACGCTGAGGACAAGTCATGTTTGAAACGGCTGTTAGAAGGTAGACTTTCAGTATGGCCGCTGCAGATCTTCGTGACTCTCTAGTTCCATATTCAAGAACACCTGCTTGATAATACTCCATATATTTTTATCCCAATAAAGAAATCACCCAAGCAAAAGTAATTACAAAAATAACAGGAAATCAACTACATACCCTCTGCCAGAAACCTGCCTTGAATGTCAGGGAGCTACATTCAGAAAAGAGCGTCCCCTATAGGGTGTAGTGTGGGGGCAGCAGGGAGGGGGTGTCAGGACAAGCAGCTGGGGGAGGAGGGCTGTCATCTGTCTGCCTTCTTTTTTCAGAAATCTAAACTGAAAAATTTAGCAAAAAATTCATTAAAGATATACTTCTGTAAAGGAGCCCATGGAGTTGAAATAGTCATGGAAGCAAATGGAAAGATTTCCTTTCAGCTTATTAAATAATGATTGTGACCATCTTACCTAAAGAAAAAATTCAACTTATTCTCTTCTCAACAGTATGAGGAAGATTGCATGGAAAGGATAGCCTTAAGTATTTGAAATTACTTTTCTATCCATTATAAGATAATTTGTATGTTTATTAATGGCTGCATAAATTATCTAAAGTTCAGTTGCTTAATCACCTAATTTCTAATTTTGTTTTGCAACACACTTTTAATATAATTATGTTTTACTGCGTACTTTAAGAGGATAGTTTTATAAGGCACGTGCCATAGGACTCTTAATAACAGCAATTTAATTGAAAAAAAGGAGAAGAATAAAGACATAATAACACTAAAATAAAATGCAAAAGCCATAGGCATCATGTATAGTAAGAATTATGAAGGACTAGAATTTCATACATGTACATAAAACAAAAAAAAAAGCTAAAAAAAGAGAGAAACAAGAAAAACTAAAAAAAAAATCAGGATATGGGAATCTAAATCCATAAATTCATCGTTTATAATATGATCCTTGTGTGATCTTATGCAAGGTATGCTTGATTCTCTACTCTGTGTTACATGTGGATAGGGGAGGAAACAAGTAACACTTCATGGCTAAGGGCTCAGACTGAATTACTGGCTCCAGGTCTAGTGAATCTGGACTATATAGTCCCTGGCATATTTTTGCCATAATGATGTTCAACAAACATAAACCACTGTAATTGTTGCTTTCATCGGAGTTGTCTATGTAAGGTTACATTAGAATAGGTGTGAAGGGCAAGAGCATATCACATTTTGTCCCACCTAAGTATTTCTATCCATGTGTAAATAACCAGGTAGGTAGGAATAGCAAAATTGCTTAGGAAGATGGAGATAAAGCCTGAGGGATACGTGTGAAGAATCATCTTGTTGCCTTGGTGATCCTTGGTGATAGCTAGAGATGTAATGAGTTGATGGCATATAAATCATTCTAAAGACATTTTTAGCACTGGTAGGTGAAATCACCTCCTTTTCCCTTACCTGTCACTATGTTCTTTCAATCACTGCCCAACTACTTGTTTTTAATGGCATCTCATGAAGGTTTCCTTTCCCAACTCAAGAGGTGTCCTCAGAAGAAATTCAAACAATAGTAATCTCTGTCAAGAATTTGCCTATCTCCAATGCAACTGGGAGATTCTCTCCAGTTTAGGCTAGAGAACATTCCTGCTTTTCCCTTCCCTTTGAGACTACACTAAACTCTGAATTGTAAGCCTTATATTGTTTCATCTGAGGGGGACTGGGGTAGAGGAATGAAAAAAGATGAGAAAAAGAACTGTCAAGACTTTATCTGGAAAAGAAAAAGATATTTGAAAGGAATAAAGGTTTTCAATTATATGACAGTTAAAAATAACTATTGAACCATCAACTTAAGAATTCAACTTTGGAATACTGCTTGAACTCCCTACTGCAAATGTTAGAAGAGAAAATCTTAAATGGCATTTTATTTTGTTTAAAATAATACAGTTCATTCAAAATGAAAATAGCTATAATACTTGAAAAGGCACCCAAAAAGCAGAATCCCAGTTATTAATAAGCATATGAAAAGGTGTTCAAGCTCATTAGTGATTGGTAAAATGCAAATTAAAAATCACCTTGAGATATCATTACCCATCTACCAGATTGGCAAAAATTAAAATGCCTGACAATGCAAGTGATTGCAAGGATATTCAGCAATTGGGACTGTCATTCACTGCTAGTGAAAATATAAATAGGAAAAGTTGAAGATCATATATTCTACATACCAGCAATGATGCTCCTAAGTATATAATCTAAGCAAGCTCCCACCCATGTGCAACTTGACTTATGTTAGAAAATATTCACAGATGCACTGTTTATGATGGACCAAAAGTGGAAAAACACAAATCATAAATATGTAGATAAATAGTAGTATAATCAGAGTGAAATATTATGCAGCAAGAAAAATCAAAGACAACTCAAAAAATGAGGATGGCATTCACAAATAGTATACTGAGGAAAGGAAGAATACATAAAGTGTGGTTATAAAATCAGACAAAACTAAAATATTTACTTTAGGAATGGGACAGAAGTAATACATATCAGGGGGGAAGGGAAAGATGTCAAGATTCTGGAGAACTGGCCACCTTCCATTTCTTGACCTGGTTGGCATCTGCATAGGTCCTCTCTTTAAAATAATTGTTCACATATAATCTAGCTCACCAAGGAAGCTGTCCCTTATCTAGAGTCATTCCCAATTTCACACTTCATGTTTAGGTTAATATCATTTACCCTGTGTTCAGGGTAAAAATTTACCATGTCTTCCCTTCACAGAGTTTGTCTACTATGTAGATGACTGACTGATGTTTTGAACCTCAAGCCCCCATAATCTTGAACAACCACACACACACACACAAAAAAAAAAGATCATTAAATATGGAAAACTATATTTATCTTGTCCCTCTAATGAAAAGCTTGAATACTTTATGTATGTTCAACATTCATTTATGGCTAAAAACATTCTCTCTGTCATTGTTACTACTGCCTTATCACATTATTTTCAGTGACATAATTAACTAAAGGCAAAGACTATATCCAAACAGGAAAACAGAACACATATAACTTTGTTCTAACAGTGCTAAGATATACCTAAAACAATAACCCTACCCCATATTCTATTTTTATACAGTAGTTGTGAAGATCATATAATACATGTGAATTACTATGGGGACCATAAATTGTTTTTTTAAGTCATTTCCTATTATCTGTATCTAAAAATCATATCCTAAAAATCCTTGTGATTTATCTACACAGGTAGGAAAACAGTGACTAAGACACCAACTAAAATAGTCAAAGAACAACAGAAATCATATTTAATGATTTGCAGATCTGCAATTGATCTTAGGAAAGAGGAAGAAAATGTCTGTGCAGCTGCTACACAAACACATTAGGAATTGGTAATGAAATTGAACATTTTCCTTCCAAAGACTTTGTGACCTTTTGATGCATCAAGTAAAGTTGTTTGCATCCTTGTACTAGCTCTCCTGTTTGAATGTGACACAATGCATCTCTAACCATGAACATCTTCCCTCTGTGTCACTTGTGTTTGTCTCTTAATTTGAGTAGGTATGTTTAGTAATTCAGCAATTTAAAATCCCCAAAGCTGTCCAATAAACTTACATTTCTCTACAGAATGGATAAAGATAGATATTTGAATGGCTCTGGTAAAATGGAATGAAATAGAATTGGTCCAGAAAGAACTCAGAAAAGCTTTGAGCCACTCACCTTCATGACATCAGCAACAACAAAAGGTGGTGATGTTTCACATGAATGGGCTGTTTAAGATGCCAGATGTCTTGATAAATTATTACCCTTATTTCTTATAAAATGCCTTGAGATAGGTACAATTCTTACCTCATTGTGAAGATGAGCAATCTGAATCTCGGAAAGTTTAAACAATTTGCTCAAGATCACACATAAAAGTAAGAGTACCTGGATTCAGAGAGTCTAAGAAGATGCTTCCAAAACTTTCAACACTTACTAAAGCGCGCTCAGTTTTTTGAAAACGTATTCAAATGTGAAAAGCTATTGGATAGTTCCCTCATAGTTAGTTTTTCTCTGTATTATTAGCTAATGCATTAAATAACAAAAACATTAATACACTCTACTGGGAGAGAGAAAACATGAGTGCCATTAAAACAGTGAACCATGATAAAAAAAGAAAAAAAGCAACAAAATGGTTTGGGTGAATTCATTCCTTACTTTCATGGCTCAAAATTATAAAGGTTGTATAGTTTCAAACTACATTAAATCTATGAATGCATTGACTCAGAGGATTGGATTTATTTGAGTGCAATTTCTTATACTTAAATCAGTCCAGTTTTATAATTCACTTTCTAAATTCTGGACCCTTCTACATTTGATTCAAAAGAACTATTCCATAGCTCTGTCTAACAGCTTTATGAAGAAGGTTATAATATTATGCTTTAGTGGCCTTAAGGAAAAAGTGTGTTGCTGGAAAGAAATATTGCTAATATTGATGGCGGCATAGAATTCTCACAGCTGCTATGAATTCTCTCATATCAGATGTTGTTTTGTTACCAATGCCAAAGTATTGCACTTTAATTTATAAACACTCACATTCATAAATGCAAGTTTTCACACACACATACTTCTTCTTATAATGGTTACCCAAAATAGTGATGGGAAAACTAAAAAAGCCCAACATTTCACAGCGGATGAAAACCCAGGATTTATACAATCAATGTGTTTTTAATAATTAGATTAAATTATATTTAAATATTATATAAATATGGTAGATATTCAAATATTTGCTGAATGAACAAATGGACAAATGTTTGATATGATATGAAGAATGCAAAGAAGATGAAACAGAGCCAATTGGAGAGATGATTATCAGATGTAAGAACAAACTTTCTGGCTTTGCAAGTTGTTAAATTCTAGGATAAGATAGTTAAAAATTAGAAGAAGAAATTAGGCAAAAAAGAGAATATAGAAATCTGTGAGAAGTATGGTAGGGTAAACATCTGTCTTGGCTCACCTGGGATTGAAGGATTTCCTAGAATATGGGACTAATAAGTTTGAAACTGGCAAAGCCTTAGGAAAATTGAGATAAAGGGGTCACCTTAGGAAAGAAAGATCTGAGGTTGGAAATCTGGAAACCTTTGATTTGAAATGTTGACAATAACTGAATGAGGTACAAATCACTTAATTGAGTTATTTTCTTCATTCATTTAAAAGGGAGAGCAGCAGGCAAGACAACTTAAAGGGCCCATCCAGATTTAGAAAATTCTCTGATGTGCAATAAAAGAGTTGCTGGCAAGGTGAAGAAGTTGGCTAGAAAGACACAGCAGATGATCCCATCAGAGATTAATTCAGTGGTTAGACATTAGACATGCAGAGAGAATAAACAAAAACAAAAACAAAGCAAATACAAATCTAAGAAAATTAAGATTGAATTTTCTAATTTTAAAACACTCCTCCAATATGGTGAAGGAACTTGCACTTTTAACTTGGTTGCTAGAACACAAAAAAATGCATTTATTAAATAATTGTGAATTTTTTTAAAGATTTATTTATTTTATTTATACAAGCACTGGGTACAGTCAGAAGCGTGGGAGGGTGAGAGGATTCACTAGAGTCAGAGAGGGGAACAGAACAGGCAGACTGATGAAGTACACTGCTGAGAGGAGCAGCAGGCGGCAGGAGAGGTCTGTGCGCCATGTGGGACCCTCGCTGGTTGCCCGGGATCAAACCAGCACTGCAGAGGCTGCCGGCAGTTTCACAGCCCAGCGCTCAACCTCTGCGCCACCAGGGGAGGCCCTATTGTTACTTATTTTAAATTGTGAAATCTGTCTGCCCAGTTTTACTTTGGAAGACATAACTTTGAAGATGATCAGTTCAACAATCCAAAAGTTGGGGACAAAGATATAAGCTTTCTTCCTTCTTGCTATTTCACTGTAGCCATAGCATGCAGAAGAACATAGTATAGAAAAGATAATTGTACATTTATTATTTTAAAATGTACATTTAAATATAAGTGTAAATATTTATGGCTATTAATAAATTATGCATTTCAAATAATAAATTTGTTTATTATGTTTACAAGCATTACCTTATTAATTAAAGACTAAGACATTATTTGGAAATTTTCCAAAAAGCAGCACAAAGATATATGTGAATTTTCTTATGTAAGACCATAGTAGAAAGGAGTTTCCATTGCAACACATACGGTTTCTGTTCAATTTTGCCCTTCATGGACCATAGTGCTTAATAGGTTTTCTGGCAGCAGATACTAAACACTTTTAAGAGGCATTTAATGTGAAGCATTTGTTTACCTGTGGATTCATTATTAATGAAAAGCCAAGCAATGCACAGTTCAAATCAAGCAGACATTAAGTGGATCAGTCACCTGCATTATTAAAATGTACCCCAGGGGACTAGGGATTGTTCTCCACATTCAATTATTCCTAATGTAAGGGGTCCCCTGTCCACCCCTCCCCCTACCCATATCACTCCCAAGAAGGAAACTTGCTTTTTCCTTTGACCTTTCTAAATGTACACAAGGGTCTTCGTTGGCCATGCTGCAGTCACCAGGTGAGAATCTGAGACAGCACAGAGGCTGCGACCGCTGAGTGGGCCAGGATCCCTCCTCCTGCTCCCCCTTAGCATACGTCTAAAGTGAAGTCCCGTGGGTAATAGCACATCTCAAAGCTCTTGACTGCAGGTCCCCTAACTACCAGCCTCGAAGCTCCAACACGGCATTTCCCTGGAGTCAGTGCCTACGTTGCCAGGAGGCAGAAGTGTGTCAGGGAACACGCGGTTGCTGTCATCAGCTCAGACCTCAGAATTCAGGTAAAGACAGGTCCAAGCTGCCTTGAAATCATGATTACAGGTAGAGCTGGAAAAGCAGAGTGGTGAAAAATGACAAAGGGCCAGGAAAAACTTAAGACTAGCAATTCTTCCTTTCCCTCATTGATACTGAAACCCCCAGTCCCCACAGTGTATCCTTACACATGGGTGATGTCCATAGCCGGCTGTGCTCTTGCACTTGTGTTTAACATCCTTTACTAGCCAGTCAGCCTTGCATGTCTATGTACATCGTAAAGCCTGGAATGCCCAAATTATTTTTTATGGCAATTTCTCCACAGGACACACATGATCTAATGTTCAAACTTTACTTTTTACATGCTGCTAAGAGTAAGTCCTCCAAAATACTATTTTTGTTAATATTTTTAATGATAGTCTACTTTTATGTAACACATGTTAGATGAGTGTTTTGACCTTGCCATTGGATTAACCACTTGGCAAAACAAGTGATGCATATCACTAAATCATTTAGATGCCCCAAACTTGTGGAATCTGTGGATGCTGCTATGTATGGTGCAACTGTGGACAGATAAATGGAGTCATTCCTGCTTCCGATGACAGAAAACCCAGAAGTGGCCCAGAGTCTGAGAAACACCCAGCAAGGAATACTTTCCCAGTCTTGAAGCAGAGTCCCTGCTATGGACCTACCCCAAGTTCAATACTTCACCATGTCCACCGCTTCAACACACATGACCCGTGTCATACATATGCTCACAAAGGTAAGATAATGGTGATGCAGGACTGCCTGTGGGACAGACGGGCTTGCCGAGTCATGGCACGCTCACTGGGGAGGAGGTCAGAGCCTCATGAAGGCTGAAGTGCCACAGGAGAATTCAAGTGTGCAGTTACAGGTCATTCTCAGGAATAAGAGTGAATGAGGGGTTCAGAGGCTCTCAATCAATGCTCAGAAGCAGGTCTGGAAAAGAACACTGGGGAATGAGTGGAGAACAGAGACACTTGTCTTCCTGTATGAGCAGGTAACCATTAACAATGTGGGCAGTGAGCCAGGCATGACCTTTTCTCTGGAAATTATCTGCACTATATAAGGTGACTCCTATGATAGAAGCTGCTCTCTGACACTACTCAGCACTCACCATTCCTCTCTCTATCAAATTCTTCCCACTGAACACTTTGAATTTTCAGCTGAGACGCCACACATTGGAGATGGGAGAGCTGAGGCATGTTCCTGGCAGAACTCGGTTTATAAGCTTCAGGTATCCTAGAGTCCTTGAATAATGTCTTTCTTTGACTCAAGATAGATAAATATTTTTTCTGCAGCTTGTACAATAACTAATCGTGACTTATAAAAACAAAATAAAAAATCAACAGAAGAATTGAGGATCCTAGTACAAAATTATATATTTATATACACATATATGTATATATATATATACACACACATTTCCATATCTTTTAGATCAAACCATAACCCCTAAAATGTGCTAAAACTGCCTAGCATAACAGTCAACCAGAAAATATTCAGTCTTAGTCACTTATCCAACTTAATAAAACAGACACCAGATCACACCAGTGCTCAACCTACAGAGCTGCACAGTAAAAGCGTTCAGCAGAATGATAACAATTGTTACAAACACACACACACACACACACACACACTCACTCACTCACATCTGCAAATCATTAAAGATCAGTGTTTTATCATATTAAATGAGACCACAGCCACCTATTTCAGAGAATTAGTACTGTGAGAATAAACTGCTACTTGAGCTCAAATTTCTAATCCCATTCTTGACATCACAATATGAGAGCAAAGTGTTTCAGCAAATCTGAAAATCACGCTAACAGGTTTGTTTAACTTTGGGTGCTCCTACTATTTTTCTTGAGGTCTAATTATTAATTGAACCTAAGAACCATTTTCTGAAACAAATGAATACATTTAAAGTATTTTCCCTTGAAATACCAAGAGATGGTCTATTCACAATTTGTTTGACATTAAAGATTTATGAAAAACCAACAACACACAGAAATGCTTCAAATAAATTTGGCATTTTCAACTATACATCTTCTTTGCTTTCGGTAGCTGAGTAATGGGAGAAATATCTGCTTCTATGTAAAATCACCAATGGGAATTTTGATTTAAGTGCTACCTAATGCTTGTTTTTAAGCCATCCAGCAACCACAGAAGATAATCAACAGAGCAAATGTGTATAGTTATGGATGTTTCAAATAACTGCCAGGCCATTAGAGGTTTGGGAACTCCATAAATTTGTAGTTTCCTCTAAATAAAATATGATTAATAAATAGCATTAAATTAGTAATGGTCAACACATACAGCTTAGTTAAATTTATTAAGAAGCTACTTAAATGTGTTAACTGATAGAGATGAATGTACACAGAAGTCTGTGTGTGTGTATAGCTTTCCATACACGTCTATCTCCTCCTCTAGATCTACATCTTGATCTATATGTCTTTATCTATTATGCATAAAAATGAAAGTTCAATGCCTAAGAGATTAACTAGTTCACTGATAGAAGTATCCTAATATTTTGACTTCTAACCATTCCACTCTCTCCATTTAATTTGTCTTCTTTATATTCGGTTACAAACATAAGATTTTAGATACTAAAATTGTGATTTATAACAAGCTATTTTGAGAAAAATATATAAAATTACATTTAATCCTGTATATTTTTATATCAGGCAATATACAGAGCACTTAGAAGTAATACATGTTACTTCTATCGTTTCCATAGCCAACATTTCTTTCATAAACTGAATGGCTTTAACAGTTAATAGTAAATAGTCAGTCAATGTCAATCTGAATGAGTAGCCTAATCCACCAATTCCACTCCACTCTACACCTGTCTTCCTCTGTTGATCACATTTTTGCCCATATTGTTCTTCTTTAGGGCCCAACTAGTGGTCTAGGGGTTAAGTCTCAGTGCTATCACCATGATGACCTGGAATTGATCCCCTGCTAAAGAGTTAACCCACATGTGAGGAGCAGACCTCTCCTGTCTCGCCTGCTGCTACCCTCAGCAGTGCATTTCAGTGGATACACCTGTTCTGCTCCCCACTCTATCTCTAGTGAGTCCTTGTACCACTCCCCAACTCTGGCCTACACCCCAGTTCTTCAACACAAAAATAAATAAAATATTTTTAAAAATCCACAATACCAGGATTTTACTAGTCATTAAATAGATATCCTTTTTTTCCCACACTCTATCAAACAGAAGCTTGCACGTAGTTGACCTAGAGTAAGCTCCATATTGCAGTGCAATATAATGCAAGTACCTTAACATTTTGATATTTGATATTCCTCTTAAGTACAGATTGTGTAATTAATTTTACACCGTTGTGTATGTCATTTTGATTAGTTGCTAAGTCAAGTTTCCCAAATAATTATAATATACACAATAATAATGATGATAGTTTACATCTATTCAGTACTTTTTATGTCCCTGGTTCCATAAGCCCTTTACCTTACTTGAATCCATGAGGTTGATAATTTGTACTGAGTTAATTTTATAGGTGAAGAAATAAAAGATTTAATAAATTGGAAATTTGTGCAAAGTCACAAACCTGGCAAGTTATTGAGTTAGGATTTGAACCCAGAGGTTGCTGATCCCAGAGCTTGAACTCAAATGCCTCCTATTCCTATTTTATCCAGTTCAGCACTTCATACAGAGTACAGATTGATGAATAAGTACTGGCTGGCTGTGTAGGTGGCAATAAAAGTCCAGTAAATCCTGTTATGATATAGCTTGTTATTACACAGACTTATAAATGATTCAAAGCATGTTCTTCCAAATATAACAACTTAATCATAAAAGCCTGACTTAGCATAGTCAGCACATATGGTAAATGTTAGTACTGTATCTCTCCCTCTATTTTTTATCATAGTATTTATAATTCACAAGACAATCCCACAATAATTATAATTTCTTTCAACCCTAATTAAATCAGATTTTTACATTTATTTGGGTACTTGAAAAAATATTCTAGAATCAAAGCACGATAAGTGCAGAGACCACATTTTACAAGTTCATGGTTGAATTCTAGCATATCACCATGCTTTGTGTGCAGGAGCACCTTAGTGAGAAGCAGGGGTGTGTGTGTCACACAAACAGGACAGCTAGCATACACATGCAACACAAAATTATAAACAGGAATTGTCCAAGTTAGGGGGAAATGCAAATTTTTTTAAAATATGGTATACAGAATATTGTTTGGAAGAAATAATAACAGTGGGCACTTACCAAGTACCCATGATGTGTTAGCTCCTATTCTAAACTTCATGTGTGCATCTAATCTAGTTAAATCCTTGCAGCAAATCTGTGAACAGTCCACATTTTTCATCTTTTCAGTTTTTTGACAACTGTTTGTTTGTTTGTTTTTAACTACTGCTGCTCATATCCATAGCTTATTTCTTTTTGTTACTGAGGGACATTGCACTGTATGGACACACCACAGTTCATCCACTCATGGGAGGACACCTGGACTATTTCTACTCTGGGGTGGTCATGATTGGAACAGCTAAACACATTTTTGTACCATCTTTTCATGTAAACATGATTTCTTCAGGGGGAAATATTTGAAAGTAGAACTGCTGGCTCATAAAGTGAATATTTTTTTTTAAACTTTTTATTTTGAAATACAGACTCACGAGATGTGGCAAATGCTACAGAGAGGTCTTGCATGCCCATCACCCACTGGGCCCTGCCCATGTCAACAGCTTACAGAATCAGCATCAAAAAGGAGACATTAGCAAACATGAGAGACTGACAGCTGCACAAAATTCTGAGTTAAACTACAGATATGTAGATGTAGTTAATTCTGCCAGAATTTATCACATGTGGATTTTTTTTTAAGATTTATTTACTCATACATTCAAGAACTAAGGTACATGCCAGAGATGAGGGTGTAAGAGGATTCACCAGAGACAGAGTGGGGAACAGAACAGGTGGATTGACTGAAATACACTGCTGAGGGGAGCAGTGGGCGAGACAGGAGAGGTCTGCTGCACCATGTGGGTAGCTCCCTGGCTTGGGATTGAACTCGTGCTGCAGAGGCTGCAGATAGCGTCACAGGTTGGGACTTAACCCCTTGTGGCACCAGGGAAGCCCACGTGTGGATTTGTATTATAAACATATCATCCACACACAGCACTGCTGTGCCCCTCATAGGGGATGCCCTCTCATCTACCACAAACGTGAGTAACCTGAGGCACAGAATGGAATGGGGTCAAAGCTTCCACCTCCATCCCTGTAGCTGCTAAGTGAGGCAGAGTGGGGTGTGAGTCCCCACAGAGCCAGGCCCTTTTCTCAGCTGACCTGCTTCTCCATTTGACCATTTTCACACTAGGCAGCACTTATAATAACAGTGAATAAAAGCTACTTGGCAGAATGGCTTAATTAACAAGTAAATTTATGTTTATTCATGTATCAAACACTTGACTGACTACATGTGTTTTTAAAAATATTTGTAGGCAGACAATTCTAAATTTTGAAAGGATGATTAAAACTTTCTCTGCTCTCGTTAGTAATACTAGGTTCACCCTCATGAAATTATGATTTTGAGTTAAAACCTTCAGCTGAATATTACCATTTCATAGAATCCAATCTAATTATAAAAACTGTGAGTACGTAGGTTCTGCTGTCCTGGGTAATTTGTAAAAGTTAATAATGTGCTAAGTTAACATCATTACAAAAGGCAGCTTCTAGATTTAAATGCATGAAAAGTTCATGCCCTTCCTGTTATGCTGGTACATGGATTTAGGCATCCTAGCAGTTTTATTTTATTCTTCCTATGTAACTTCATCCCTTTTTATGGCATGTGGTATAATTGACAAATATATCTGAGCCAGTTGTATTCCAACTTTACTCTGCCCTGCACAGGGAGGTCATGTCTGCAAATTCCCTTTGCTGCTGTTCCCTAGGACTGTGGACATATATTCTGTCCTTCTTCAGCCTTATGGATGTTGTGTATTCTCATCTTGGCCTTACAATAAACTGCTATAAGAACAATCATCATTTCTGACCATTCTCAAATGGACCAGAAATTTTTTTACAATAGGATTTCTTTTTCTGTTTTGAGAAAATATAAGTCTAATTCTGGGAGATGTTTAAAAGTGCCCAGATTCCAGTAAGACCTAGTATAAAAGTCTTACACTGCAGTCCTATATGAAGCTGGATAACTTGTTCAACTAAGTTCAGTTTCTTCCCAGACAAGAAATCCTTAGTCCATTATAAGCTTTGCATTTCCTTTTAATTCCAAAATGCTACCCTTCTCCAAGCAGTGTGAGAGTTCAACTGCTTAGCTGCAACTAGATTCCTTATCTTATTGAAATCACACCCTCTGCCACCCCTCTCGATATAAAGACTCCTAAGCAAATATGTCTTGTACAGGGAGATTATTATTCTCTCTGGACTGAAAAGGGCTTCTCCACCTGGGTTCCAGGAGCCTGAATAGATATCATGGTTTTCATAAAACCCTTGACATTTTATGTGTGTATGCACATACCGTTTTCTTGAGTTTGTATATTTCACAGTTATAAAATATTAAAAGAAGTTATTTGCCAAAGAAATATTCTCCTAAAATACACCATATGCTAAGATCCCAGGATCAAGGAAAGAATTGTGTCAAACTGAAAGAGATTTTTCCTTGTTCAATTTTTTGAGGCAGCTCATTTTAAAATTTTTGCTTGAAGAAAACACACGTAATTTCTCAACATGTGCTCAAAAGTTATAGAACATAACAATGAGATTAGGTATAAATTACTTCTTCTTGCCACAATTAAAAACAAGGAAAAAGTGGATGACAATGCTTCTTTCAGAATTTTAAATCTCAACCAAAAGACATTTCATGAAGTTAAAGAAAAGTGAGGAATTCCCAGCCCAAGGATTTATCTCCCAATCACTTCTCTCTATGGAATGCTGTTAGAAAAATAACTATAAAACAAATATTTTCAGGGAAATGTATGTGAGACACTGATTAGCTTATAAACCTTTTCTGCATTTCTTGTGATTTTAATTCTACTACATTTGGTATCCTGATTTTTTTTTCAAAAAAAAAAAAAAAATCCAAGGAGAAAACTTCAAAATGGTATATAATCAGGGCTTCCCCTGGTGGGCGCAGCAGTTGAGCTCTGGGCTGTGAAGCTGCCCGCAGCCTCTGCAGCACCGGTCCAATCCCTCTGTGAGCCGGTTCCATCCCTGGCCACCAGCGAGGGTCCCACATGATGCGCAGATCTCTCCTGCCACGCTTGCTGCTCCCCTCAGCAGTGTATTTTGTCAGGTCTGCCTGTTCTGTTCCCCACTCTGGCTCTGGTGAATTCTCTCACCTCCGCGCTTCTGACTGTACCCAGTGATTGTATAAATAAATAAACAAATCTTTAAAAAAAAAATGGTACAGAATCTATACTACTGATAAACAGCTTTAATTTCAAGAAGGTCATAAGAAACAGAAAAGTACAATCATCCGAAATGGATGAAAAATGGCGTGAAATGATTAGTACCATGACAATATGTTATTTTATTTATTTTTTTGTTTGTTTGTTTTTCCCATCAGGAATAAATGGTACCAGACAAGTAATCTCTTCTCCCACCTCAATTCCAAAAACTTTGCTGTTGCAAGTGCATTGATCAACAAGTTGAGAGGCAGGGGAGAGATTTTGACTCAAAATCCTAGTTCACCAGGTCAGCATACCAGGTTTTGGCAAAATGATAAGACAGCAGATCCAATTAGATTCTCTCAACAGAATCTTAAAGGAAATATTGGGAAACAGAAATGGTCAATGCAAGTTTGGGGGCAGATTATTTTAAAGACAGGAATGGGTTTAGTACAGAGAAAAATATAACTCAGTAATTTTTTACAACTGAGGGAGGTTGTTCATACACTGTTTAATGACAAGTACCCCTTTTAATGACCAAATGCAGAAGCAGAGATAATATATCCAAGGCACATTTACTAGGGAACTGACATTAAACTCAGTATTTGTGAAAATTCCAAAACTTCACCTCAAAAGATCGGCTTTTCCATCCTTACTTCTGTATGCCAGCTTAAAAAAGAATACTTTAAACATATTAGTGGTGTTATAAGATACCACAGAGATTATTCTAATATTAAATACAACCCTCCTCCATAATTGAAAGAAATGCTTGAGCAGGAACTTGGCAAATTGTCTCCAGTGTCAATTATTTTTAAAGACAGGGCACATATTTTCATACTTATGGAGTCTGACAACATGAAAAGTTGAAGAGATTTGATTTTTTCTGATACCTACACTCATGTAAGGGGGAACAATTGAATGAGTTGATGGTACTGATAGCAGTAATTAAAGTGAAGTAATGTTTATTGTAAAGTAGAAGTTGGCATTAAAAACCTATACTTACATGTGGTTTTGATTATCCAAATAGATTCAGTTTAAGGCAACTAATACTTGACTCCATTGACATTTTACCTGTCTTCCTTTTCCCATCATGCATGATCTTTTCTATTACTGAGTATATAATGAAGATTGTTACTTCTTAAAACCAGAGGCAATGAGTTGCTGTTTTTTTTTATATATATAAATTGGTATATATTCAGATAGAGACCTTAGATCATTTTGCATATACTTGACAATATGAATCTTTTCACTGTCTCCCAAGCATGGTTGATACATCATGTCAAGTGATCCTTGGTACTTGGAAATGGAAAATTAATCAAAGAATGGTGAAAAAAGAAACAGAAATTTAACATGATTGCTTGGACACTTGATACCTTTAAAATTTGATAACATTGGGGCTTCCCTGGTGGCGCAAGGGGTTAAGCAATGCACTATGAGGCAATCTACAGCCTCTGCAGCATGAATTCAATCCCTGGCCAGCCAGGGAGCAACCCAGATGGTGCAACAGACCTCTTCTGACTCGCCTGCTGCTCCACTCGCCAGTGTATTTTAGTCAGTCAGCCTGCTCTGTTTCCCACTGTCTCTGTTGAATCCTCTCACCCCCTGCATCTCTGGCCTGTACCCCAGCTCTTATATGCATAAATAAATAAATCTCTAAAAAATTGATACTATCATTTTCATTTTTAAGATTTATTTATGCATACAAGAGCTGGGGTACAGGCCAGAGGTGTGGGGGGCAGTGAGAGGATTCACCAGAGACAGAGTGGGGAGCAGAACAGGCAGACTGATGGAAGTACACTGCTGAGGGGAGCAGCGAGTGAGTCTAGAGAGGTCTGATGCTCCATGTGGGTTGCTCCCGGGAATCGAACTCATGCTGTAGTAGCTGCGAATTGCCTCACAGGTTGCATCTTAACCCTTGCACCACCAGGGAGGCCCAAAAGGCATTTTCAGTGTAAGTAAACTAATATATATATATATATATATATATATATATATATATATATATATATATATGTGATCTGGGGCCCAGAAAATTTTGCCCCTACTGTTAGTTGTCAGCAAAGCTGACTTAGACTCAGAGCAATGAGCACATTTATCTCCACATACAGTTCATGTCTGTTACATCAATGAGAGAACATTCCAGGAGATTGTGTGAAATTACTAATTTTTAAAAATGATGTATTGAGAAGGTACATTCCAAAACCTCTCCCCTCCTTTAGGTACAGGGTAAAACACATCAGATTTTGCACACTTACTATCACTCCTGTGAAATATTAATAAACCATGAATGTCCCCAGTCTCACACTTAACAGTGCATTGGTATTATTTCTTTAACTAGATGTCAAACTCTTGAGAGCCTCTACTTTGATGTGTGTGTCCTCTGAACAATGGTTTTTTTTTTTAATATTTATTTTTCTTGTATCAAGGTATTCCTAGTTTACAACACTTACATGATTTAGGGGACGAGGTTCATACCTCTTCAAATTTATCTTACCATATTACACCCACAACAAGGTACCCAGAGCCCTCCACCACAGACCATTGGGTGCCACCCTCCTTGTTTCCACCTACCTCTATTAGTCTTGCTTCTCTGCACACTGTTTTAATGGAGGGCAAGGCATATAATTCACTTAATAACATAATCTTTATTAACATTTGCAAAATAATAGTGAAAACAAACTATGTATCTGTGACTTACTAGGGGAAAACCAGTGATGGAAATATTTCTCCTCTGAAATAAGTGGAGAAAAATAAATCGAGTGGTTTAAAGGAAGTTGAGCAGATAACCACTGTTTGTACAGTACTTTTCAATTTACAAAGCACTAGTCACACACATTTGATCATTTAATGTAAAATCCATCACTTAGTAAACATCACCATAGATCTAAGAATGAGATTCTTTTTTCAAACAGAGTACTGGATTGACAGAGAAGTTAGTGTTAGAATATTCATATAGGCTACAGATTAAAAAGGAAAGTTCCATTTATTCAGTGTTTTCATATAGGTATTTTCAATATACTCATAATGGGCAATACAGATACAAATTAAAGTATGACTAAATGGGACCTACCTGGTGGTTCAAGGGGTTAAGACACAACCTAGCAAGCTATCCACAACCACTGAAGCATGATATTGATCCCGACCAGCCACGGAGCTACCTACATGGCACAGCAGACCTCTCCTGACTCACTCGCTACTCCCCTCAGCAGTGTATTTCAGTCAGTCTGCCTGTTCTGTTCCTCAGTCTGTCTCTGGTGAATCCTCTCACCCCATATATCTGTGGCCTGTAACTCAGTTCTCCTATGCATAAATAAATAATTCTTTAAATTACTTTAAAAAAATTAAGTATGACTAAACATAGGCAGATATCAATTCCAAAGGTTGTATGTATGTGTAGGTAGTCTATAATTACAGATTATATTTTCTAAAATATGACTAGATCTTTTATTCTAAGCCCTACTTACCCATTCATGTATATGAAACAAATCTAACTAAATTTCTAGATTTGTGCAAGTTTATAAACCATCGCTTTGAATAAAGATGGCTCAGGCTATTTATTCCTCTATGCCTTAGGTTTGAATAACACCAAACTTCTGAATGTTCAGCCTTCCTTGTTCCCAAATACCCAGATGTTTAAAATCATGCAGAGATGAAATTACATAGAAAAACTCCCATAGATATATATTTAACTAAAATACAATGTGTGAATCATTCTTACTGTTCAATCATTTGATTTTTTTTAAATGCTAATATTAGGATATTTAAGAAAATAAGCAAATATTTCAGGTCAAAACCAGTAATTGCCTTATTGCATCCACAGCACTGAATTTTCATATGCAATCAAAAGACATGTGTGCAAACATCTCCAGGGCAGAAATGAGGAAAGGAATTTGATATGCAATAACAGTTTATTTTAAAAACATGACAGCATCAAGCACAAGGGTTCAGGTTTATAAGTGCAACTACAACTACTCAAGAAGGATCAAGGTCAAGGAATATTTCTATATCGAATATTTTGTCTTTCTTCCATTCTGTGACCTGTCCCAAGGTAAGGCCTGCAGGAAAGTGCAGGGACAGCAAGAACTGATTTAAGCAAAAGCAAGTGTGGATACGGTGGGAGGAATATGAGTGCTTTGGTGGTGGGAGAGCTACTGTGACTACACTTGATAGAGGGAATCCTATATTATCAAAATAACAAGAAGCATGTAAAACAATGATACTTCAATAAAAATGAAAAAAATGAATAAGTGAGGAGTGTAGGAGTTGTAAATCCAACCAGATGTGGTGTGAGGCAGTTTATGAGAGGTGCACCAGTTCATACACAGGCCTATTTGTGAATTCAATGGCTCCTACTGGTAACTTCTAAAATCCCTGCAATGAGAATATTCAGTTTAACCAGGAATCAGCAAACCCACAGCAGCAGCTTCAAAGCAAATCTGGCTGACTCCATTGATACAGTAACAAATTCAGAACATTTTTTTACCTATTTTAATGGCTAAAAAAATCAAAAGAACAATATCTCATGACACTTAAAATTATACTGAATTCATATCCCAGTCCATAAATTAAATGATATTTGTTGCACAACCTCATGCATTTACTTATTTCAGCAGCTGCATTCTTGTGCCAGGACAGAGTTACCAAGTAGTTGCCTTTCACCCCATGTCCCACCCCACAAACCAGATATATATCCTATATACAATTTACTATCTGACCTTCATGAAAAAAGCTTGCTGATCCCTGGTTAAATCCAATAAACAAATACTGAGTTGAAGTTTTCCTTTATTATATAGATGCCCTTGCTAATAAAAAAAAAAAAAGGGAGAAGAGGAATGAGACAGGCACTAACAAATTACAAATTTAAAATATAGAAAATTCTCAAACCGTTTCTTCATAATTCCCCAAAGATATCACTTACAGCTTTCTGTGAAATATTAACTCCTAAGAAACAATAAATGAAAAAGTTAAAAGCTGACTCCTCCTACACCCGTCTGATTAGCTTCATAAATAATCTGCTCTTTTCTCTCTTTTATTCTCTCTCCACAATATGGGGAGATATTTGAGATTTATGTGGAAAGCTTTGGCAGTCTTCTAAAATTTACATGGATGGAGAAATAAATCAAATATGGGACTTGTTTTATTTTCTAGGAATAAGTTATTTATGAGCTAAATAAGCAATGAGTTAGAGGATCAGGCAGCAATAGGTACTTCTATGATAGTCAGAATTGCTGTGTAACTTACATTATGTCTCATTACAATACTTGATTTTCATCTTTGATCACTTAATTTGATTTTGATCCTTCTGTGGATTTTGTCAGCATTGTTGCTAGGCTTTACAGGTATCTAAACCCTCACGGCATGGAGAAAGAGAGAAGGGGCATCTTTTTAAATAAGAATCCTATCTGCAATGAATATATAGATTTCTTAAACTCCCTTGGTAATGAAGCAAATTAGTATATGGATTAAAGAGGAAAAAACATAGTGGAAGGCTGACAGTCGGGAAGCCAGACCATGGCTTCTATTCCTGTGCTCCTTCACTACCTGACCCTGAGCAGACCATGTCACCTCCGTCATCCTCAGTTACCTTGTCTAGCAAATGGGAAACTCAATCAGACGAGGTTCCTTTCAGCGCTAAGACCCTGTATTTTTGTTATGTTCACCAATTAATTTAAGAGAACATAATGAGCCTATTCATCACTGGAAGATGTCTTTTCCATGCCAGAAGTTTGCCAGAATTACAGATATGCTGACTAGTTTTCATTTTTCATTTAAAGTTTTGATAGCTCCAATTAAAACAGGAGTCAGAAGACATGGATTCTCCTCCCCACTGTCAGAGGCTAGACAACTGTTCTTGCAGAATAGGAGACACTCTGCCAAGTGGGTATGAGGAACCCAGCTCTACGGACACCCCAAGATCCTAGGAGCTTTACATTAAATAACACATAAAGTGGGTAAAAAGGAGAAAACAACATGCTACAACAATGAAATTTGGAGGGAAATGCTCTCTTGCTAACAATTTTGGAAAAGCTACTTAATCTATCTTTCACTCATAATTAAGAAAAAGGTATGTGTGTGTTTACACACTTACACACAGTAACATTTTCATGAAATAGGCATATGCACAGACTGCTTTAAGTAGAGAAATCATCTGAAACCCACTAGGTAAAATATGTAGAGAAATTCTTGAAATGCTCAAAGCCCTTTGACCCAATATTCTGGCTTCTGAGAATCTATACTATAAATAGAATTATTTATACTAGTCAAAGTAAAGTTTTTATAATAAATTTTGTTTTTTTAGTATTCTGCTACAAAGTCAAATGTCTAATAATAGTCAAATATGTTATGTGTGATAATTAGAATAATCACAAAATATTGTAACATATTGTAACATGGTATAAGAAAGTTAGTAGTTAAAATTCTAAAAACATTAAAACAAAGTTTATACATAATAGCCTCACAATTCTATATCAAAAAAGTAAAAACTGAATCCATAGATGCATCTGAAGTTGAATTCAGCAGAAAGTAAACAAAATTACTGTCCTTATGTGGAGGCATATGGGGAATTTATTTTTTAAAACTTTAAAAAATCTGTCATTACTACTGTTTTCTCTTGCAAAGAAATATATAAGCATTATTTTAAAAACCTACCAATATTATCGTTTAATAATGATAACCACTGCAATCTTATTTTTATATTTTTCTATAGCTTTTAAGTTTTTAATTGTTGCTTTAACATTGCCAAGCTAATCATATACATTTAACAAATATTTGTTAAATAAATGTATTCATTTCACTTAAAAGTATTTCAAGAGTTTCTAGTAATTGAGGAATATGTACTAAAGTTTCTGTTTTTGGGGCTTCTCTGGTGGCACAAGGGGGTAAGGCTCAGAACTATGAAGCTATCTGCAGCCTCTGCAGCATGAATCCAATCCCCAGCCAGGAAGGTAACCCACATGGTGCAACAGAACTCTTCTGTCTAGTCTGCTGCTCCCCTCAGCAGTGTATTTCAGTAGAGCTGCCTGTTCTGCTCCTCTGTCTCTGGTAAATCCTCTCACTGCCCACACCTCCAGCTTGTACCCAAGCTTTTGCATGCATAAAGAAATAAATCTTTCAAAAAAGTTTCTGTTTTGGTCCTCCCCAGTGGCGCAGCAGTTGAGCGCTGGGTTGCAAAGCTGCCAGCAGCCTCTGCAGCACCAGTTCAATCCCCGACCACTGGGTGAGGGTTCCACATGGCATGCAGACCTCTCCTGCCGCCCGCTGCTCCCCTCAGCAATGTATTTCATCAGTCTGCCTGCTGTGCTCTCCCCTCTGACTCTGGTGAATTATCTAACCCTCCCACACTTCTGACTGTACCCAGTGCTTGCATAAATAAATAAACAAATAAATATTTTAAAAAGTTTCTGTTTTTAAGCATTATATCAATATTAATATGACAAAGTAATTAGTTATAAGTACTCTTATGTAAACAGATGTAGTATTGTACAATAATATCAAGAATCAGAAATGAATGATTTTCACACTGCTGGCTTTCTGCCAGGCTTATGTCAATCACCTACTGGAAATTCACAAATAAGGTAATTTAAGTATATGTTACTTTACACAATAGATTTAATCTTGAAGGTCTGGATAATCTAAATGGAAGTTTCAGTGCATAATGTGGGCTCACATTAAAAAAAAACCCAAGTTTCACCTTTTGTAAATAAACAACATTTTGTAATGCGAGAAATCAGTACACGAACATAGCTTTATACACTGGAGGAAAGTTAATACCTGGTCTCTTCTAAGAAATAAGGGAGATAAATTATAAATGTTTGAATGCACTTAGTTCATTATTAGACTGATATAACCTCTGAGGAAAGGATATTCAATGAAAATAACAATGGATTTTAAAGTTTATATTGATTCTAACTTCAAAAAGTTTATCCTTACCATGCTAAACATTTCACCCTATGATGGGCTGCCAATCTGCCTGTTTTAACAAGTAGGTAGTGGTTGTTTAAAACCCAGGATTCCATTATCAAGAGGAAATCATTTTCCTTTCTATATCTAAGACTTTTCAATAAAAGCTATTGAGGCCATTCATAATGGAGTCGATGTGGTACAAACAACCGTTAAGTGGGTAAAATAACTGTGATGATGATTTTATGAAAAGTTGCTTTCTTGTACAATTTTAGACCCAAGGCAATATTAACATCTTTTCTAGCTCACTAGTCCAGCAACAAATATGAATTTTTCCACTTAAGTTTGAGATTTCGAAGCAAGATGTCTAGGAGTTGACACTTAGAGGTTTTATCTGTATTCTTCCTGAACTCTGAAGTGGCTTCCAAAGTAACTCAAAAATATTTCAATGAAATTTAATTCAGAATAAATTGGATAGTCTTCACTTAAAGGATACACACCACAGGGTGTAATGACTCAGAAAGCTATAGATACAACAATATCATAGCAAACATTCACAGAACGATGCATAATGACTGTGGGTAATGGGATGACTCCAGAGACATCAAGAATTATTAATGATCAATTTGAAGAGGAATAAATGATTTCTAAAAATACTAGGAATAATACAAGCTATAAGACATTATTTAAATAATGACTTGTTCTTTTCCATTAAGGTTAAATGAATCAAAGCCAGATGCTACCCTTAAGTTTGAAATAATTAAATAACAGATTTTTCAAAAATCAAAGTATCCTTAGAGTCAAATTACCAAACTAAAGTCTCTACTTAAAAGCAACCTTAAATATGTCTGCTTCTTTATTGCATCACTAATAACCAGTATCAAAAAATTATGTCAACAGGGCCTCCCCGGTGGCGCAGCGGTTGAGCGCTGGGTTGCGAAGCTGCCCACAGCCTCTGCAGTGCCGGTTCGATCCTCGGCTGCTCCCTGGACACTGGGGGAGGGTCCCGCATGGCGCGCAGACCTCTCCTGCCGCCCGCTGCTCCCCTCAGCAGTGTACTTTGGTCCTTCTGCCTGTTCTGTTCCCCACTCTGGCTCTGGTGAATTCTCTCACCCTCCCATGCTTCTGACTGTACCCAGTGCTTGTATAAATCAATCAATCAATCTTGTATAAATAAATAAATCTTTAAAAAAATTATGTCAACAGCTTTCACTGTATTCTTTGTTACTATAGAAATATAGACAATGCACATGAGAAGTAAACAGATTATCTAGCTCATTCTTCCTTCAGTGTATAAGGTTCTGTGGGCATTACAAAAGAAATACATATGTCCATCACTTCCTAATCCACAGGATTAGAAATTTTCAGTTTTGGAAGACACTAACAAAGCCATCGAGCCCAACACATACCTGACAATAGTTTCTTCTCTAAAGTCTTTACTTGGTGCCACTAGACCACAAATGGAAAGATTTATTGGTAGCAACTTACCACCTTCCATCTTTTGAATGCAACACTTTATACCTTTTATCTTTCATTTCTAGGTCAACCCTCAGATTCTACCGTAATTTTTTAATTCCTATTCTTGATGACCCAATGTCTCCCTTACATCTCAGACTTTATCTACATTTCACAAATAAAATGGCTCTGACAGTAATACTGATACTGTGGTTTCATTTGTCTATAAATTTTTCTTGGAGCTTGGTGGAGGAGATCTGAGTTCTGATCTAAATAGAGATATGGGAGAGCACTACCTCTACCACTGTTGGCACACTTCACGCTATTTATAAGCATAAATCATATTAGCTCTGTTACTGTTGGCTGACATCCAGTGTGGCAACTATTAAGGCCCCCAATTATTTATTTTTTCACATATGATTCTGACAACATAGACATTTCTTCCATTCTGTCACTGACCCTTTTGTGATTGGTCACAAACGCTCATAGTCAGGACTTCTTATTTTATTCACATTAAACATTTACTTTTACATAGTCAAATTTAAACAATTGTTTCAGCTAGTCCATCAACATTAGTTCGAAACTGGAAAATATCACCCCAAGTCATAACAGTCTCTCTGGCTTCATGTCATCCACAAATTTCATGAGCATTCATCCAGGCTGATTAAATCGTTAATGAGGATAGATAGGAAACCTATATGTTATAGCACATCACTAAAACCAGCCCTCTCAAAGTGGACATAATCTCATTAATCCAAATTCTTAGGGCATTCAGCTGGTTCCTACAGTACTCAATCATCATCCTTGTTTTAGTTTATATCTTTGATATTTCCATTTACTTGAAGTCAGTTCTACTTTGTGATGAATAAATGCCCAACTACTCCTGATAAAAGTAGCAGCTTACTTTAATAACACTTATCGAACACCTCATGTACTACAACAATCTTTTGACCAGCCTCACTTATTACCTTGTTTTATAGGTTAAAAAAAAAAAAAAAAACAACAACCCTAAAAGTTAGAAAATAAGTGTCAGATGTAGCAGTGAGTTGGGAGAGGAAATTCAGTGGAGAATTATTTCTTCCAAGCCCCGGGTTCCTTACTACTCTGCTAGCTGGCCCCAGGGATGTCAGGTGGCACTGTGTAACTCATATCCCCATGTCTTTGTTATATGTATGTGTTGCTGTGACATGCTTTTGCATATATTTTTTCCTCTGAAATGGCTTTCTTATTCAGTCCATTTGAAAACTCCTATTCATCCTTACCCAGTGCAAAGAGTATCCTTTCTGTTAATCCGCCATTCCCCTTCTCTCAGACCCCCTCTGAGCTTCTATAATTGCCCTCCTTACACTGTCATTATTGTTTACCACTGCTGGCTTCTTTCCCAGAGTGTGTACTCACACCACAAAGCCATGGAGGCGGGTTGCTCACTCATTCATCGTTATGTTCGCAGAAATTAACATAGTGCCTGTCTCTTGGAGGTGCATAATACATATTAACTGAACAGAAACTCATGACTGACAGTTGTTCATTGATCCCATGGCCCATTCTCCTGTGTCAGTTGGTCAAACCAACTTGAACTCACCCAGGGGGCTTCAAAACCTAGGCTTTTTGTGCCCCCTTGTCACTGTGTCCCTTCTGCTTATGCCTTTACATAAATTCCTGACCACAGTCAGGTCAAGGACCTTATGGTCAGGACAGAGGAGGTGAAAGGTAGACAGAAGTGGGGTGCTCCGCCTTCTGTCCATCATTTCTCAGGATGACCTACCAGCTGTTTGCAGCAGGAAGACACTGATTCTGTGCTTACTTGAGCAGGAATGGTCAGAAAACTTTACAAAACCTCAACTCACATCTGTGACATTGAATTCTAGAAAATCCAATTATTTCCACCCTTTTAGAATAAACTTGCTGTGCCAAACTATTCTTAATGTTGATTTCCAAAAGATATTTCCTCTTGAATCATGACATGTAATAATGTTTTCAACTTCAGCTAGGATATTACAAATAACCTTCCTCTATTTAAACTCTCAAATGCAAATAAATATTATGTTCTTAAAATTTTGGTGAATATACCAACTTTTCCTTAAACATATCATTGCTAGTGAAAACTATAAGTATACCTTTGCTTAGCTTTAGTTTTTTCTCTAATTCATTTCTTAGTTCCGTACACATAGCTTGCATCTATATATGAAGACTGAAAAATTAAATTTTACTCTATTTCAAGTCAAAAAATTATATTACTAGCTGAGCTAAATAAGGACGACTTTTTTTTTTGTTTGTTTCAAAGCTTAGGGCTGAAGCATGAAGACTGGGAGATAGCGGGGCGTGATCTTAAAAGGAACTAAAACAGCTCAACACAAAAAGAAGATGGAAGTTCCCAGGAGGAAGGTTCATTACATAAAAGTCCTGTTTGCCCTCATGTTGAGGCTTCTACAAGAAGATTCTTGGGTTGCTTACCCAAGATTATTCATTGCATTAGTAATATTTATAGAAAACTGCAGGCAGTCAGGTAAGTATTTCTAGAGTAGCACTGAATCTTGCTCAATGCTTTTCCTTTTCTAAAGTTTTTAAAAATTAACTGTGACTTGTGGTCTGAGAGTTAACCACATTTTCCTTTTTTAGCCCCTTACAGACAGCTTAACTATATGACTGAAATATATTTGCTTATTCTTTATTACTCTATTTTTCTCTGACTAAGATCAATCTGTGGTATTTCTCCTACCCCTTCCTTTAAGGTATATCCCTGGGAGGTCTAGATCTGAGGAATTTTTTTTAAAGATTTATTTATTTATTTATTTATACAAGCATTGGGTACAGTCAGAAGCGTGGGAGGTGAGAGAATTCACCAGAGCCAGAGTGGGGAACAGAAGAGGCAGACTGAAGAAATACACTGCTGAGGGGAGCAGTGGGCATGGCAGGAGAGGTCTGCGCGCCATGTGGGACCTTCGCCCAGCAGCCGGGGATCGAACCAGTGCTGCAGATGCTGTGGACAGTTTCTCAGGCCAGCGCTCAACCGCTGCACCACTGGGGAGACCATCAGGAATGGTTCTGAGTGGTAGCAGCAATCATGTAGAAAGTTCTGTTTATATCCACTCTTTTTTTTTTTTTATTCCAGATTCTTCAGGTTGCCTCAAATGATATTTTATTCCACTTTGCTTTGCCCTCCTAATTTCTGTGGATCAACTTTGTTCTAACATTTAAAGTAGAGTCCACTGTTTTCAACCTTAAACATATACATACACCTCTTTTCATGCATGTTTGAAGACCTCATTATCTGCATTACTCCTTAAGCTAGCTTCTCATTTGGCATTATTTGTTACAAAGACATTTTTCTCTCTATCTCTGAACCTTGATATCTAAAAGACCATAAAAGATAATTTCCATTTTCTCTTTCCCCAACCTATATCAATAAATACCTCTCACATTAAATCCAAAGTTCCCAAGTTTGCAATGCACATATGCTAATAAAATTAGAGGAAGATACAAATTTTAAAATTTTAAATGTAGCTTAAACATTTAGAATACAATATACCCATTGACACAGTTGGTCTCCATGGTAGGTCACCAGAGCCAACTCCTGGCCTCGTTCAACAGCTCTTCCATTATGAGTATTAATTAATGCTGAAAAGTATATGCTGATATGTGGAGGAAGGTGATAATAGAAGGGAAGACTGTTTGACCTTTCAAAAGCTCTTCTAATTTATCACTGTGTGAATCTGAATAGTCCATTCATTATTAAAAAACCTGCCTGTGAAAATGAGTAGCCTTACTACTAAAAAATTAGAGAACATCTTTCCCCTTCTGAACTGGATCACTGCCTTGTCAAAAGAAGAACTTTTGATCTGTTAAATCACATGTTTTTGGTAAAACAATGTTCTGACACAAAGGTTAGGTATTGCTTCAAAGAGACTCATAACAATATTACAATGTACAGAACTTCACCAGGATTGCCTTTCATCTCCTGCATTTTCTGCAGCCTCTCCTAAATGCATTATTATATTTCATTATCAAGTTGAAGCTTATTGCTACTATTAATATTTCAGAAGTATGATGCCACCATGCCATCTTTTTTTCTGTCCTGAACTCTCCTACATAGATCGTACCCAACAGAACTGACATTTCAATTAAGAGAACATGCCTGCCAAGTCCTCGTTATGCCTGCACTGTCACAACCTCCATCATTGGCACACAGTCCGAGTATTTTTGCCACAAACCACACTCTCTCCTTGTTGGATAATTTCATAACCTTCTTTTCTTTGACCTTGCTTTATGCTTACATAGTAGATTGCTTCTGAAACTGTGAAGCAGAAATATTCTATTCACAAAGACAGAAAAGTTTTGTTCTTACCTTTTGCATGCATACCTGCCATTCCAGGTTATCTTTGCTATTTACTTTTTTTTTTTTTTTTTTTTTGGTGGAATCCTCACTGGTGGCCTGGGAATGAACAGGTGCTGCAGAGGCTGCGGGCTGCCTCACAGCCCAGCGCTCAACTGCTGCGCCACCAGGGGAGGCCCTGCTATTTACTTTTTTTAAAAAAAATAAACTTTTAACTTTAGAATAGTGTTAGATCTACACAAAAGTTGTAAGCTGAGTTCAGGTAGTTCCTCATATGCCCGCGACTAGTTGCCCAACTAGCATTTCACATTAGTATGTTTGTCACCACTAAGGAACCAATAATAACACACTATTTTTAAATAAAGCACAAACATTATCCCAATTTCCTTATATTCTTTTTCTGACCCAGAATCCTTCCAGAATAGCACTTTAAACCTCATGTCCTAGGCTCCTTATGGCTCTGAGATTCTCAGGTTTTCCTTGTTTTTGATGACCTTGACAGTTTAGGGAAATAGGTACTTTGTAGAATCTTCCTTAACTGACCTTGTCTGTCAAGCTCAGTCTGATAAGACTGGGTTTATGGGTTTGGGAAAGGAAGTCCACATTAGTAAGCTGTCTTCACCACACCCCATAAAGAATATACACTATCAGTATAACTTATCACAGCTGATGTTCAACTTGATCACTGGGCTGATACAGTATCTGTCATTTTTTCTCTAGTATAGACATTTTTCTCCCTTATATACTTTAGTCTTTAGAAGTAAGCCACCATATGAAGCCCATATTTAAGGACTAGAGAGTTATGTTTCACCTTGTTAAGAGAGGGGAAGATCTATAAATATCATTTCAAATTGTGGAATATTTGTCTTTTCTTATTTATTCAATCATTAATTGATATCAGGATAGACTCATGAGTTACCATTCACTTTTAGAAACTCACATTAGGGTGACTGAGACAACTGTTTCCTCTACACTAAGTTCAGGATGAGACCTTTTTCATCGTATTTTTATCTCATCTTAGATATTATGATGAAAAGACATGCTCATAATAATTACTCTAGGGCTCTGAGGAATATGTTCAGGATCCAGAGTAATTTCATTTAGAATGGGAGACCACATACTATACAACCATGGACAGGCAAGTTTGGTTTTAAATTCTGACTTCACCTTTTTTGTGGTTTATAACCTTGGGTAGTTTATTGAAACAAAGTGTATCCCAATTACTCATCTATAAAGTGAGGATTATAACCAGACACAACACTTGCAATTGTTATGAAAATCAAATAAGATAATCTATGTAAAGAGGTAAGTGTGGATCCTGGAACACACAAAAGTAAAAAGTAGATGTCAAACATGAAAACCTCAGTTTCTATTTTATATATCAAAGTCCTGTGTGGTAAGAGACAGAACTTTAGTTAATAACAATGTTTGACAAAAGGGGGGCCTCCCTGGTGGCGCAAGGGGTTAAGCAACACACTATGAATCAATCCACAGCCTCTGCAGCACAGGTTCGATTCCCGGCCCACCAGGGAGCAATCCACATGGCAAAACAGATATCTCCTGTCCCGCCCACTGCTCCCCTCAGCAGTGTATTTCAGTCAGTCTGCCTGTTCTGTTCCCCACTCTGTCCCTAGTGAATCCTCTCACCCCCACCCCACATCTCTGGCCTGTGCCCCAGCTCTTCTATGCATAAATAAATAAATCTTTTTAAAAATTCTTAAAAAAAGAATGATAAAATGGAAGATGCTATAGTGTAACAGTGAAATCAATACTAAAATGAATGTCCTGTGGTTATTTAACTTAATACTATAATATTTTGTTACCCACTGTTGTAGGAGAGAAGGGATGAAACAGAATAGATAAGAAGAAAAACATATGTTCACTGTCGGATGGACAAGAGATGAGGACTTCCTTTACTGGGTCTTCAGAAAAGAGTACAAAGCAAGGGTGTAGGAGAATAAAGATGCTCTGAGCAAAACCATGCAATGCTGAAGAGCTGCTTGCCCAGGCAGGGGGGCAAATCAGGTGTACGAGGTGTAAACTTCTGCTTTGACAGAGGGAGCTGCTGAAAATGGAGAGAAAACAGTACTTAAATGGAATGCACTGGAGCAGAATTGCCTCTGACTCTAGTGCGCAGAGGTTTACTCTGCTTGTCACATTGGGAATGAAGCACTAGATGTGGGAGTTGACAGGCTAGGAGGTGGACTGAATTCATTTTCATCTATACCTTCTCTCTTAAATTCAATCTGGAGCATCAAATACGAGATCAGTTTCCATCACTGAAAATTAAGGTTTTTAAGGGCCATGGAAAAAGTGATTTCAGAGGCTCATATCAGAACCCTCTGAGTATTGTGCTTAGTGTCTCCACTTCCTCTAACCACATTCCTTTCCAAAATCTAATAGTGATTTCCACTAAAAGGAAAAATAAAATATGACAAGAAAGAACGCTGTGCAGGGAACTCCAGATCCAAATAAAGCTAAATCAGTAAAGAAGATTTTCTAAAACTTTCAAGCAGGTCAATATACAAACATGCATGTTTTTTCAGCAACCCAAATAAATGAACAATTATATAGAGCAGAAGACTTCACTGGACACATGTTGATCAACCTATTTACATCTTATCGATACATGTGACAATCTAAAGAATTTAAGTCCTCACAAATATACTTGTTGAAACGCTATGCTAGTCTAAATCCTGGAATCTCCCAAGACTGGCAGGGCCAGGTTGGGGATTCTCAAAGATTTCAGTGATACATGCACTCAGCATGCATGGTGTCCCACTAACTCGATTTGGAAACTGAAAACCACTTTACAGAGCTCGTCTGTGTTCTCTTTACAGAAGTTACTTTGGTGAAACAATTGCTAGCTTGGCAAGGCCCTACTCTCCCTGGACATATAACCAGTCTAGAATTTCCTTCCCACTTGAGATGCCCATGTCACTAGTTAGTGTGAGCCACCACTCTGGTTTGGCCAACAGGTTCTTGTTTTCAACCCTCATCGCCTCAAATCCTGGAAAACCCTCCAGTCTTGGACAAACCAGGACAGTTGATTACCCTGACACCAAGATATCTGAGAGTGACACATATTAATTATATACATCAAAGTCCACAGCATAAGTCACCTTTCAAATGTTAGTGGGGATATTAGACACTACATATATTATGGACATCTTAAGAACTACTGCAATTCTTATGTTGAAAAAAAAAAAAGACAACAAATTGGAAATCTGAGAAATATCCTCTAAAAAGGAAAATAAAAGGTGATGATAACAAAGCACAATGTCAAAATTAGCACTATGGATGCATTGGTGGCGGGTGCGGCGTGGTAAACATACATCATAAGGATGGGGCCCTATGATTCTCAATCACATAGAGTGTGGTGTTGTAAACCAAGGTTGCCTCAATAACATATATAAACATTCTTTCTAAATCATTTCCAAAAAAATCACTAAAAAAATAAAATCACTAAATCAAATCACTAAACTCCACTATAAAAATCACTTCAATTCACTAAAAAAAAAAAAAAATAGGATAGCTCATGAAAAATATTAGATATTCTGACCAGTCTCCCTTTCCAGCCCTCTTCTTCTGTTCTCTGGCTTTAGCCCAGGGAATCAGCAAATTACAGCCATAGGGCCAAATGTAGACCGTTGCTCATTTTTATAAATAAGGTTTCATTGGAACATAACCACACTTATTTATGTATTGTCTGTGGCTACTTTTGGCACTATATAGCAGAGCTGAATAGTTATATTTACTATCTGGCTCTTTAACAAAAAAGTTTACCAATTTATTGTCCAAATGAAACTAACTTATGGTCCCCTGCAACCTCTCAGCCTCTCTGTCTTTACTATGCTGTACCTTCACCTTAAGATTCCCTTCCCTTTACTCTCTCACCTAAATCCTGTGATGTTCAAAGGATCTTGTAAACATCATTTACATTATCATAAACTCCACTTGCCTGAAGAAAGCCTTCTAAAGCTTTCAAATAAGTTTCCCATCACTCCTCTTCATTGGTCAGGTCTGAAGAATGGTGGACACAGTTATTTACGTAAGTGGCTTTGCTCACCATGACTATAAACATCCTGAAGGCAGAACTTTCCTTTGTATCTCCCCAAGTGCCTCATACATATTTATTAAGAAAACATATTTATTGAAAGTTCTCAAATGCAGACATGCATAAATAAATAAGGGAATGGAATTAGTTGGCAAAAAACTAATGTGGGTCCAGCACATATATTTAAGAAATAATAAATACATTTATTAAAAAAACATATTTATTAAAAGATCTCAAATGCAGACATGCATAAATAAATAAGGGAATGGCAAAAAACTAATGTGGGTCCAGCAGCAATCTCTGAGCACCTTCTTTTCCTGCCTTTCCCAACTTGCAATAATTTTACAGGCAAATTACGGCAGTGACATCTTCACTTAAAAGATCAAGGATTTAAAAAGCCCCAACAAAATATAATGCTACATGGTTAAGCTCCAGTGCCAGTGCTAATGTAGCTCATCAATTCAGCCAAGAGAGGACTGAGAAAATCAGCTTGTGCCTGCAATTGGCTGTCTTGGGTAAGAATTCAAGATCGGAGCTGCTTCAGCATAAATTCAAAGCCATTTTATTATTATTACTATTTCATAGGGATTCCAAGTTTATCCAAATTATTTTACTGATGAGAAACTTTAGAGTAACTAAATGATTCACACAAGGCACCTTAATTAGGATCTCACACCAATCATTTGACCACAGACTTAGTGTGCTTTTCACTTCACTGACTTGGAAGGTCCAACTAAGCTATGAGTACATCTCTATTAGCTGCCTCTAAGCTGGCACACCTCGAAATTTGATCCATTGTGAGTAATTTGGTAGAAACAATTTTTCTTTGGTTTTCTTCCTCTAAGCTACATGCAGCTCCCATCTGCTTTATAGGCTCATAGAGCATGAGAATGGGCTAGACAGCAGCCCAAGTGTCAGCTGGAAAACACAACTATAGCATGGATGGAAAATGCTCTGGAGATGGTCTCAAGATGCCTGGCTCCCAAACCTTGTCTGACAATCCCCAAGGTTGTTTTTGTTTTGCTTTTATTTTTTATAAAGTTTTTTTTTAAAGATTTACTCATTTATGCATATAAGAGCTGGGGTACTGGCCAGAGATGTGGGGGGTAAGGATTCACCAGAGACAGAGCGGGGAACAGAACAGGCAGATTGATTGAAGTACACTGCTGAGGGGAGCAGTGGGTGAGACAGCAGAGGTCTGCTGCGCCATGTGGGTTGCTCCCTAGCTGCCCAGGGATCAAACTTGTGCTGCAGAGGCTGCGGATTGCTTCATAGTGTGGTGCTTACCCCCTTGTACCACCAGGGAGGCCCCTGTTTTGCTTTTATTAATAAGAACAGGTCATGGATCGTCTCTGGGTCTCAATTTCTCTTATCTGCAAAATGAGAGACTTGACCCAGGTAACATCCACACCCTGCCAGAGCTAACATCTTATCCTCTTACCAAGCTGGGTGGTGAGCACTGTTCTGAGTGGTTTCCCCAATGAAAGACTGCAGAGATATGTCTGAGCCAGGCAAGAACATCTACAGAATCCTCTCTGTACTACCCTGGTTGTGCTGCTCCCCACAAACAGTGCTTGATCCCTAATTCTTTATACTGACTACTGCCATGGCTTGGATCTCTCTTCTTAATCAATTTAAGGTTCTCTTCTACAAATCCAGATGTAAAAAAGGCACACATGCTGGCCAACAACATTCCTACCTTCTGTTTTGTTTCAACTACAGATCACCTGTGTTGGTGTGGTCCCCACAACCCCTCTCCTCCCATGTAACACATCCCCAGGCAGTTCTTTTGCCTGCATTTAGTTTAGGAAGACCACACCATACACTCATGACACTAGTGAGGGTAGGAGTCACTTCTTCCTGCTTTCTTAGAAATTCTTCCTAAGACTGAATACAGTATTCACATACCAGACTTGTTGAATAGCAATACTCATTGACACTTAAAATGACAGCCATGGTGATATCTAATCCCTTTATTCCTGACTACATTTAGCACAATATAAAATTGGAAAAAGGTTTTTTATAAGTGCCCACTGAAGACAAAAACTAGCCAAATGACTAAAGACATTTAAGCAAAAGAGCTACTATATTTATTCCTGAATTCAACATTCATAAATGGCACATGAAATTTTACAGTTAAGAGGAGTTAGGGAATATGTTCCCTGGCCTCAAGATCTTAATCACTTTCCTATGGAGCTATTTAGGGGGGAAGGAATCAGGAAAATCACTTTCCCCAAATGTGATCCTTAATATAAAAACTTGTGGTAGTTTCCTGAATCTTCCATATATATAACGTTGTACTACTACCCTGGTAAACAGGGCACTATTTTCTTCAATGTTCATTGATCCATACTAAAATAGCACTGCTATAAGATTCTGGGTATTTATCTGAAGAAAAACATAAAAACACTAACATGAAGGTGATATAGATACCCCCATATTCACTGAAGTAGTATTCATTACAGTCAAGATATGTGGACAACTTAGGGTTCCATCAAGGGACATTTTCAATGGCATGGATCAACTTTGAGGGCATTATGCTAAGTGAAATGAGTTAGAGAAAGAGAAATACTGTATGATCTCACCTATATGTGAAATCTAAACAAACCCCTGGAAACAGAACAGATTGGTGAGTGCAAGAAGTAAGGAACAGGTAGGTAAAATGGGCAAAGATGGTCAAAAAATAGACACATTCAGATATAAAATAAGTAAGCCAAGGGGATATAATGTATGAAATGGTGGCTATATTTAATAATGCTCTGTTACATATCTGAAATGTGCTAAGAGAATAGATCTTAAAAGCTCTTATCACAGGGAAAAAAATCATAACTATGTGAGATACTCAACTAGACATGCTATGGTGAACAATTCTCAGTATATACATATGTCAAGTCATTATATTGTACACCTATTGTTATAGGTCAATTACATATTTTAATGTAATGTTATAGGTCAATTATATATATTTTTTAAAAACACACTATCATTGATTTATAGATGTGGAAGTGAACAAGCAAAGGTATCCATTTACCTGCCTCTGAGTGGCTCTGCAGGGAAGAAGTAAGTGAGCAAAAAGCTTATTCCCTACAGCAAATTCTCTTATCTCTACTGACTCTGGAAGACATCCTCAAATTTCCAAAGTCAATATCAGGATGTGCCTTTCATGTCTTTAATGCCCTCCAACAGCTTCCAAGACTGACTCAATGCCTTATAGATGCTGATAAACTAAGTCCCCCAAAGCTGCTCCTCGTTAAGGTAAGAAAATGACTGAAAAAATGAGGCCCTAGCTTCCACAGCCTAATCAAGAGTCTCACCTTTCCTGCAGATTAGATGTGGTGTTGGTGGTTTGAAGTGTCTTTTTTTTCTTTCTCACTTATCACACACCTCTGAACTGCTAAGTGTTCTTAAAAGAGTCCTTAATTGTTCTGTCTCCAACCTGAGCTGCAGTGGCAATTGAAAAGGTACACTACAGCACAGTAGCACTCTCAATAACTGAACCTTCATTAGGTTTAATGGGTGATTATCACGGTTATAGCTCAGGTGGAAAAAGAAAACTGTCACCTGTTGCCCAGCTCTTAAATTTTACAGAAAATGTTCAGTCAATCCAAGGGGGGAAGTTCTTTTTCCAAAGAGCATGGATATATAGCTCCTATATTACATATACACACACAGATGACACAGTAGACTTATTATGGAGGGGACTAAAACCCCACACTCTTTCCTTCTCTGCACTGTTCTGAAACCTCGAAGCACAGAGGACAGTGAAGCCTGGAGAGTGAAGGGAAGACTCAGCATGCTGAGTCAATTGTTCTTGTTATGATATGTGACCTCTGTGATCATCAGCATTTATCACAGCAGGAAGCAGGCAGCAGGAGCAGAGGGTATTATTGAGCCACAAGAAAAAAATTGGAAGGAAATACCAATAGGGATGGCATTAAAATAGACCAAATGACCTGCTTGTTGCTTCACTGGCGTCAAAACATCGGTGCTTCAATTTAGTTACCACCAGGTACTCTTCCCGTAGCCAGACAAGGTGAGAATGTCGGGGAGAGACATTGACAGGAGAAAAATCCTCAAACAGTTGGAAGAGAAAATAAACAAGGAATGTGGGTAATTTTCAGTTCACATCCATGAAGTCTATTGTACAGGGGAGAAAGAAGTACGGCCATGATACTCCTGCTTCTCTGTCCCTCCGGACCCCCAAACCAAGGAGGCAGGACTTCTAAGTCATATGGTCCACTGCTGATATGGCCAGGTTTTTCCTCACAGGTCCACAGACTCAAGAGTGTTCATTCTTGGAAGGGTTATTCATGGACAACCAGCACTCTCTGAATCTTGAACAATGTTTCCCTGACAAGAAGTTCATGACTTACATTAAATGGTGAGAGGGACTATGACCTGTGGAAGCAGTGTATACAGATGTTGAAATAGTGTATAACAGTGTACACCTGAAACTTGTATAATGTTATAAATCAATGTTACTTCAATCAATTAAAAAAATAATCACTCCTGAAGACTGTAGTTGAAGCCATGGCCAAAGCTGGCACACAAGCACCCACAGGTATCAGGAAGAGCCTCAGGGGTCTTCCAACCCAAAGGGCAAGGTGGGTTGACTTTTAGCTACTCAGGCCCTTACCTCCCTGGTGGTGCAGGAGTTAAAGACACAACACTATCAAGCTATTGCCAGCCACTGCAACATAAGTTCAATCCCCAGCCAGGAAGCTAACCTATATGGTGCAGCAGACCTATCCTGTCTCGCCCTCTGCTCACCTCAGCAGTGTATTTCACAGTAGCTCTGCCTGTTCTGCTCCCCACTCTGTCTCTGGTGAATCATCTCAGCCCCCACACCTACTGCCAATACCCCAGTTCTTGTATGCATAAATAAATAACTCTTTAAAAAAAAAACAGTAGGTCTCCCTGGTGGCGCAGGTGGTTGAGCACAGCACTGTGAAGCTGTCTGCAGCCTCTGCAGCACACGTTCGATCCTGGCTGGCCGGCGAGATATCCACACAGTGCAGCAGGCCTTTCCTGTCTCTCCTGCTGCTCCCCTCAGCAGTGTATTTCGTCAGTCTGCTTGTTCTGTTCCCCGATCTGTCTGTGGTGAATCATTTCACCCTCCCACACATCTGGCCCGTACCCCGGTTCTTGTATAAAAATAAATCTTTAAAAAAATTAAAAATTAAAAAAAAGAGTGAGGGGCATTTTTTTGTTTGATATTTGTCTACAGGGTCTCCATGTTCTAATGCACATAGGAGTGCTCTTTGATGCATTTCTACCCCTCACTCCTTAACCCTGCTCCCAAGGCTATGTAACTTACCCAGTCAACATAAATCCGTGCCATTTTCCTTGGAAAATGGTATCCATCTGCCCTCCTGCTATTTAAACAAAATACTTTCTTGATTAATTGCAAATCAAAGTCGGTTATTCTATTTGGTTACTCTGAAACTGCCCCATCTACTAGCTACAGATGGGTATTGAGGACTTGAAATGTAGCCAAGTCTAAACTGTAATGAGCGGTATGTATAAAGTTCACTCTGGATTTTGAAGACCTAGTAGGAAAAAATATTTCATCATTTTGTGCTGAAATTACATTTTTAATACATTGAACTGAATAGAATAGTAATAATTATCACCAGTTTGTTTCACTTTCCTTAATATGGCTACTAGAAATTTTAAAATTACAAGCAATGTTCTGAAACATTCTGTCCAACTTTTATGAGACCTCATTTTTTTTAATCTCATGATAATTTCTTGGTGGACCTGAAACTAGCACATCTCAGTCAAAGGATGAAATCAGAATCAGAAGTTTAAAACGACTCAATTTGTACAACTTACAGAGTTGGCAGAGTCCTAGGAGAGCTAGCTCAGAAGCCTCAACTTGCGTAACAGGAAACTGAGAGACAAAGTGTGTGAGACATTGATTTGCACCAAGGAGAAGGTAGCACTGTCTTCTCTTATCATACACATAACCCACCACCATCTGGTTCTGCAATCCCATGATCTGTGCTGGGAAACACTGAGATCCAAACTCTTCCCTCTCAATGATAGATTCACCTCTACAATTCTTACCTAGGAGAAAAGTTTTCCAAATTTTACAACTATTCTTTCTTTTTTCCTACTCCTTCACTTTTTTTCCCCATTTACTCCCAAATCAAAAGCATTGGGAATTCATGAGAACATTCTTCTCCAAAATACTTGCAAGCTCTCTCTTCAAATCTCTGTTTAGCTATTGCCTCAGTGTTATGCACGTGCTCATGCACGCGCATACACACACACACACACACATACACACACACAACAAACCTGGGTGCTTTCTCATTTAAAAAGGTGTTTCATACATCTATGGAGATGATTCTACTATGTCACATATGGTTTCCAAGGATAAGAGAAGTGAGAGATTTACCTCTAATCATACACATTTAAAGACTGTAGACCTAAGATCGATGATGGGCCACAACAGAACTAGTCTAGCCATGGTGGGCATTCGAGCTTCCCACTTACAGGTAGGTTCTTCCACAGCACCTTACTTTTTACTACTTTCTAACTTGACCTTTCTATTCCCAGTCAGGATGGTGTTTTCTCTAAGCTGCCCTTATAGCCATGCTGTCCCTTGTCTATGTAGCTTCATATACAGCTCTCTCTTTTCTGGGATAATTCCAATCTGCTCATTCAAATTCTACGTTCCCTTCAATTCTTAATAAAAGTTCTGTCTTAGCAATAAAGGTCTCTGCAAGTGTGATCGTCCACAATTTTCCCCAAGAATTTCATCATGCATTGTCTGGTAAATCTTCATAATTGCTAAATATAAATATATGTCTAGCTTCTCAGATGTTAAGTGAACAGAAATTATAGCTTCTAATTTGCTCATTTATAGCATGTGCATTAATTTTATGGTTTGACTTTTTTTTTTTTTTTAGTTGAGGCAACATTGGTTTACAACCCTGTATGATTCACAGGTACAGTGTCATACCCTTCAATGGACTTTACCACACCACGCTCACCACCAAAAAACCCAAGTCCTGCACCCACAGTCCACTGGGCCCCTTTCACTCTCTTATCTCCATCCCATTCTGTACCCAAAGCCTCAATTCTACAGTCAAACTACTAAGGTTTGTTTCTGTCTGACCCTATGTTTTGTTTCTTTGTATTCCTCATATAAACATGTTAGTTGTTGTTTCCTCTTTCTCTTTAAACTTATTTTGCTTGACATAATCTCCTTCAATTCCATTCAAGTTGTCAAAAATGGCAAAATAACATCCTTTTTTTTATTATTCCTAAGTATTATTCCATTGTTATAGATACATCTTCCTAATTCACTCATCTGTCACTGGACACTTAGGTTGTTTCCATATTTGACTATTGTAAATAGTGCCACAGTGACCACAGGAGTGCATATATCCTTCAAATTAGTGTTTTTGAATTCTTCAAGTGGAATTGCTAGATTGTATGGTAGATGTATTGTTACTCATTTGAGAAAATGCCATACTGTTTTCCATAGGGGCCAGGCCTGACCACATCCCCACTAACAGTAGAGAAGGGTTCTATTTAATCCACATCCTTGCCAACACTTGCTGTTTCTGGTCTTTTTGATACTGATCACTCTGACAGGTATGACATGGTATATCACAGTGGTTCTGATTTGCATTTCCTTTGGCTTTTAAAAAAATAATTATGTCATTAATTAATATGAACTCATTTCAAATGACAAGGTCCTGTGCTAGGTACTAAAAGAAGACAGGAATTAAATATGATAGCATCCCTGCCCTGGCAGAGGTTACATTACAGTGATGTAGTTTTCCATAAATAATTAACACTTTAACTTTCTTCTTAAAATAAAGGATTTTCTTTCCATAAAAGATTCTATAAATCTTTTATAACCAAATCATTGCAAAATAATTGCAAAATATTAGGTCTCAGTACACCTACTTCCCTCTTCTAACAGAACAGACTTGAATCTATCGACCTATGTAAATAACTAATTTTTTCAGAGAAAGAAAAGTAATCATACTTAAGATACAATATCTTGGATCACTATAATTGAAGGACCCTGAAAAAATCATGGAATAGCAGATATAAAATCCAGAGAAACATTAGCATGCTAGTCTGCACAATTAAAGATGAATAAGCATTTGGGACTGTGATATCTGAATATATCTTTCTACTGTATCAAGATAATGCTGCTGAAGCTCATGTGTCACAGAGAGAAAAGAGTGAAACCTGATTCAACTGAATTGACCAGGACTTCACCTTGACCTTTACATAGATATTCCTGAACTTTGAATCAAGTTTAATTTAAATGGATTTACCCTGTATTTCCTCTTGGGCTTTTGTGAAGAATATTTCATTCAGGAACTCTGAGAACTTTTCCCAGGGATTCATTAATTCTTAAAATCCTTCTCTGTGGTTCCACATTTTACAGTATAAATTAAGCCTCACAAGATCTTGGATTAAAGAAGGAACTCAAAACATATTGAATCAGAGGCAAGACCTGGAGAAATTCTGACTCCATTTCACCTTCTAACACCCTTCTAACACCCTAATCCAAACTTCTTATTAATATATAATTGCTGGAATCAGACTCCCTTACATCTTGAAAGAACAAGTAGCTGAACTGATTTTAATTTTTACATCCTAGACCAGGCTCCAAGCTAAGGACTGAGGTCTGTTACCCACCCATGCATCATTCATTAATTCATTTAGCACATGGATTAAAAATCAACTTGCCTGTAATATATTTCAGGAGAATTGAAGACCAAAGGAGAACAGATTATCATGGCTATGAATAAGTTTATAGTTAAGGTTAAAATAAAAGATACGCTTACAAGAAACTGTCAGATAAGCAGAACATGGCAGTAAGGAAAAGGGCCATCTGGAAGGTTGTTAGTCTTGCAAATCTTGACCTATGAGCTGGGCCTTCTGAAAAGGGTGCTGGAGACACAAAAGATGAGGAAGACTCAGTTGAGATCCAGAAGCTGCTTCCAGTCTTTAGTAAGGAAAATGGAAAGACACTGACAGAATCAACCTGCACAACACAGGATTTACTAAGTAGTAAAAAATAATATCTACAAGTGGTAGTCAGAATAGGAAAGGGATGAATTCAGTTTGAACAGCTTATATGAATAAAGATTCTGTAGGTGCTGGAGAAGGTGTACACACTGGTGTGTGCATTTCTTTTTTTGTAAAGGTAACACATGTAATGAGGTTCCAGAAAGTTTTTAAAAAGCACTTTATGAAGAAGGGGTGGGTATCATAATAGATAGACCTGAAAAGTGTAGCAAATGGAAAGCATGGTCCAGGTTGACTCAGCAGTGTAAACAAGGCAGAAAGACTACAGAAAGTTAGAGAGACAGGATCCCCGAGTTGTGTGGCAGGGGCAGGAGGGATCAGGAGAGGCTGAGAGAACAGGCCCGTGACAAGAAAGGGTCCAGCTGTGGTGTCTGCTAGCAGGCTGGAGGTGAGGAAGGCACTGGCACACCCAACAGCTACTGGAATTCTGGAAGAAACTTTAATTCTGCTTTTGGAAAGTCAGCCTGGTGATGAAACACAGACAGACAGAATACAGGGTAGGTCGCTCAGTGAGGTGGTCATAGGCAGGGCCTGATGAAAAGTTGAAGGTTTGGATTTTGGGAAAGAAAGGAGATGAATAACACTGTAGGAACTGCAGAAGAGAAAAACAAAAAAATCTAGTCCTGAGGGATAAGAGCTGTACTTCAGCTGAGATGAGCAACTGGACCACAGGGAGGGTCTGGGGCACCAAGACCTGGTTGACCAAAGACTGCCAGGACACCTACCAGGCTTGGAGTTTCTCAAGGGGGAAATGAAGCCTTCCATTCACAGACACTGAAGTGTCATATGCAATTGTCTCAAGGAATCTACATCTTTGTTCTCTGTTGTTTACTTCGCCCATCACCCAGCCCTAAAATAGCTAGGAGGGGAGGTGGTGAAAGGAATCCAAGAACATATGCATGCCTCGGACTACAGCTGCCCCCTCTGGACTGCAATTTTAAATCTCCAAGTTAGAAACCCCGGGAGATATTTATATCCAGGAAGATTTCAGCTATGCATTTGCCTCCAGGCAGCAGCCTCAACAGTAGCTGTGTTTACTTTCCAACACTGAATGGAAAACATCATTTTGAAAAAACTAATTTCCAAAATCCCACCCACAACAGGCTAATTTTAGAACCTATGAAAGCTAATAATTTCAAAATTCTACCCAACTGTTTCTTGTTTATGTTCTGCACCCGAGTCTAAATATATCCTAAGGAAGATTTAAAATATTACTTTCCCTATTTACTTATTACTGTATTTATTTATTTACTGTGCTCTGGAAACAACAGCACAGCAACTTATTGCCACCCATCCATGCCTGTCCTCTAGACTGGAGATGGTTTTCCCATGAAAAGATGAAGAGCTGGGGAGAAACTGAGGTGAAGAGAAATCAGTGTTCCTGATTAAACATGCTGGTATAAAAAAAAAATCAAATTCAATAATCCCATACTCAACAGCATAGGCTCCCTGCACCCTCTTATTGACAGCTTTTAGCTCCTTAAGGATGATTAAAATCAGAAAGGCTTTGCACTGAGTCTAAACCTAACATGAAGAAAATAATAATCAAGGCTGGTTCTCAGAGAGGGTCTGATTGTTGGCAATACAGAACATAAAAGACGAGAGCATTTGAAAAGCTCCAAACTTCTCTGTAAAACTGTCTAGGAAATTTCTTGGGGATTAAGTTTCTTTTACAAAACATTGAAGTGATCCTTCAGATAGAAGCAAAATCAGTGAAAAAAGGAAAACAAAGCCGGTCTAGCTTGAAAGAAAGGGGCCGCCTCCTAGGGGATGAATGAAATTTGGGGTTTTTCCAAACTCGTTTTTGAAGATTTAGGTATGTGAGTATATCAAGCATGACAACTTTAGCCTTGTCTGTCTTGAAGATGAGGAGCCCCGTCAGAGGCGTGGAACGAGGCCAACTCTTCTGGAACATTCAAGTGTTAGTATGATTGATGCACTGAGCTCTACTGAAAGTTCATGTATTGATAAAACAATGACTTGTTCCCAATTTAAAAATAAAATTCCCTTTAGATCTACAAGAGAAGACACTCTGGGGAGGCTCACATGGCCAGGAAGTCCTTTTTCGGAGGAAGTTAAAAGTTATATTCAATAAAACACTCATGTTAGGGAGAGACAGCTTACTACTACTCAGTCCATCTAACCCCAGCATCTCATTTCTGTCTTTTTTCCACTTTAATGGTCAGAGAACTTCCTGAAGTTTCAAATAGCTCTATTACTCTAGAACTTGAAAATCTAGTTCCAACATACCTCCCTGTCTCCATTCCACCCCTCTCCTGAATAGCATTCTTCTTCCACTACTTTCCAGGCACACAGACCTGATTCACACCATGGCTTAAAATGCCACGCTCTTTTGTTCTATGCTCCTATCTTATACCTGCCTGATCTTGTATCTGAAATGACTTTTTCCTACTTTTATTCCACTTCCAATTTAAAAGTTGCCTTTTCATAGAAGCCCTTTTATCTCCTCCTTTTTGCTTTATGAATAAATTCTCACAGCCCTAAGCATGCACTCTGCACTTTATAATCAGAGATCTACTCCCTACTCCCCCACATCAGATATTTTGGTCCTGAAGCACAAGGACCCATGTTGTCCTGTGCCTAGTAGGTGCTCAGCAAAGGTCTGTGGAATGATTGAGCTTGAAAATGCCCCATATGCCAATTTCCAAGAATATGTTCTTCCCATTTCAAGACCAATACTTAAATATTTCTATTTCTATATTGTTTTCATTTGAAAGATTGTTTCAGTATTTTCAAAATGCATTCCCTTTCCAGTAAACCTCCCAGACAATTTTTCCAGATTAACTCTGGTTTTATAGAGACCGTGTCTTTTATTGGACAGTATATTTCACTGGACATGATTTCAACATCTAGTTATAAAATTTCTGCCAACGAGTTTCACAAAATGCATCAGCTTGATTAATGAGAGATGCAGAGCAATGATATACTGGACACAGCTACAGCTATATACAAAATGGTGTACTGTGAGTAGTAAGGACCGAGACAGAGAATGGAACAATTAATATTTTCTTCTCTCATATTTGATTCTGCTCTACTATTACTAACCTTTCCAAAAGGGGAGAGCCCACCTAGGGGTGTTCCACAACTCTGGTTTGTTCCACCAGGAGTAGGTTCAGGACAATGGCAAAATTCCCAATATATCCAGAAATTAGGTCTTGCAATATTAAGCTTTGTGTGAAGCTTCCACAGTAGAGGTGATATATGATTACTGTCACTAGTTCTTTGATTGATTATTGATTGTAATCATCTGCTCTCCCCCATGATGAAGCTGGCTGTAACTCGTCCATGCAGTGACTGATAATGCCAAGTCCCTCCTTTTCAAAGGCAACTTATGCATATTGCTACTGGAGATAAATTACTCATCAGCAGTGGGGGATGGAGAAAAGTGGTAAAGGAGAAGCTGAAGTTTATTAGTGACTTAATGATATATTGTGCTCGATATCTGTATTCCAGCTATACATAATGAGGTTGGACAAAACTACAATGGGGAGCCAGAATGTCAGGTAGCCTGACTACTGGATTCTTACCCAGCAGAGTTAAATAATATGATGCATTTGACAAACTAATAAGAAATCATGTATTCAAAATAGTACTTAATAATTCATTTATGTAAAAAAAAAACATTAAAGATGACTGATAAAGTACCTTGTGTTTACAATATTTCCCTCAATTGCTTTAATTAGGGTCCAGAGATGAAACCTTACCCTTGATATGCAATGCAGTATTTAATCATTGCTTTTACTAAATTTGCCATCTTGGCTAAGTTAATTAGCCTTTCTGAATCTGAGCATCTACTGCAGGCCCAATACATATTAGGCTTTCAACAAATATTTGTACAGTGAATGAATGAATCTTAATTTCTTTACCTATAAGAGGACTAAGAAAGTAAGTCAGGCCTGACAAACTCAAATTCCTCACGAGGCCAACAAGGCCAACTAGGCCAAGCGTGTGAATTAATTTGATGGAAGACAAGGAAGCATATGGTGGGGCCTGTTAGTGAATTGGAGGTATTAAATTTTTATTTTCAAAATTGCCTTAACCCAAGTTAAATGGGATAGAGTCCATAAGCTTGATTTATTATGTGAATTTTCAGTTTGTCTATCATGACATGGATCATATAGTTTTTATGAAACTTTGATGAGAAACATATATAAAGCATCTAATGCAGTGCCTGATACTTAAAAACAAATAGATGTTATACTTTAAATTGTATTTGAATGCGAAGAAATTCAGAAAGCATTTCTCTTACCTTTCAATATAGTCTACAATTATTTTGTTACAGGCCCCAGACACAGGAGTGGATCCCTTACCCTGAAGGGAAAGAATTCACTGGAGAGCACTAGGTTTAGTTGAACTAGGCAAGCCATTATCAGACACTCATGTATGCGGGAGCCAATGAAGGAAAGAAGAGCATAGTCTGGCTCCCTGAAGGAGTCAGGAGGAGACATAAAGGGCTCATCCACAAAGCAGGAGGACAACAGCACCACAGCTTGTTCTGGGCTGGGCTGGGCTACAGACATGTGCAGACAGCTTTCATTCTAACTATTCAACTTGCGTGTGCTCTCAGCTTTCTCCCTCCAGGAAACCTGAGATAATCAATAGTCAGAATCTAACACTGTTTATTTGTGATGGTGCCTCATGGTCAGTGTGGTTGGCCAAATTGTTTGGGCAGGACTAGTCAATCCATGATGTATTCCACCTGTTCAAATAGGACTTGGGGCAACTCATCTTACTGGCTTGCAAGTTCCTTTTACCTCGGCCATCTCAAGTTCATGAATGAATAAACAAAAGTGATCCATCCATATAATAGAGCATTATTTGGCAATAAGAAGCAATACAATACTGATACATGTTACAACATAGATGAATTCTGAAATGTACAATGTGGAAAAAAAAACAGTCCCACAAGGTCACATATTCACTACATCATAATGGCTAAAATAAAAAAGCAGTGACAGCACCACATGCTGGTGAGGATGCAGAGAAACTGGATTGCTCATACATTGCTGATGGGAATATAAAATAGGCTAGGCATGCTGAAAAAACAGTGGCAATTTTTTATAAAACTTACACACAATTACCATATGACCCAGAAAATGTACTCCTTAGGCATTTATCCAAAGAAGTGAAAACTTATATTCATACAAAAACTTGTGCAAGAAATCCATGGCAGCCTCATTCATCATAGTTAAAAATTCAAAACAGTCCAGCTATACTTCAATGAGTTAAACTGTGGTATTTACATGGAATACAACTCAGCAATAAAAAGGAATAAACTATTGATAGTGGCAACAACTTGGATCATCTCCAGGTAATTATGCTAAGTAAGCAAACCTAACCCCAAAAGATTACTGTTTGATTTCAATTATATAACATTTTGAAATGACAATTTTTTTAGAAATGGTGAACAAATTGGTGGTTGCAAAAGATTGGGATGGGGAAGGGGTTTAAAGGGCAATAGTTGAAGGCAAGGATCCCTGTGGTACTGGAAATGTTCTGTGCCTTGACTTTAATGTGAATACTCACACCTAAAAAAAATCATTTAGTATCAAATACATGCATGCACATGCGCACGCACGCACACACACACACACACACACACACACACGATTACAACTAAACTGAGGAAATCCAAATAAGATTGGTGGCCAGTACCAACATTAGCATCCTGGTCCTGACTTCATATTACCCCAATGCAAGATGACACCATCCAGGAAACTGAATTAAGGATGCACAAGACCTCTGTGCATTATTTATTACAATGGCATTGTATAATGAATCTATAATGAGCTGAATCTATAATGAGCTCAACAAAATATCGATTATTTTAATTATCACATAGTGTATGGTTCTATTTATATGATATGCCTAGAAAGAGCAGATCCATAGAGACATAATGTACATTCGTGGAGAAGGGGAGAGGTCAAGGATGGATGTGATTGCAAATCCTCTTCACTTTCCTATCACCCCTCAGGCAAAAAACTTCTTCCCATAACTTTCACTGAATTACTCACTGGAAAAAAGGGCTTCCCACACGCACACCCTTCAATCAATGGTAAGGCATATTTCTCAGCTATTGTCTCTCCATTGAGCAGCAGCGAAAGAAAATTCAGCTCCCAGCATGCCTTAAAAATGCCTTTTGCCTTGTGCAGAAAGATCACTCAAATCCCAATTAATATTAATATTATTCTGTACTTTGAACACTTCAACCACTTGCAACAACAGGTCAGGTTCTAGAACTCATCATGATGAAGCTGATCTATGAAATATGATCTATGCAGGTCCCACAGATTAAAAGAATACTCAAGAGAACAAATAGATCTTTGGTGTGAAATCCCCTCAGACATATGTCTGAAATATGCATTGGCCCAGCATACTTCTTTGACCATTTTTCCCCTTCAGTACCAGCACCAGTATTTTCTTCCTAGAATAGAAGAAACTAGAGCACAGGCATCATTTTTTAAATTTAGATTAAGTTTTGCACACATTTCCCCAAATATGTACATAATCACAGAGGCAACTGGGATTTAGCCATTTGTCTGAAGATGAGTGTGAGAATAATTTTGTCCCTGTGAGAAAAACTGCAGTGAAATCTCTACCCTCCATACTGTGCCAGGTGAGAGTGGAGGTGGTTATGGAAATGAGATTGGCTCCCAGAAAGGAATAATTGCATAAGATGGTGGGTTGGTTTGGGGGATTTAATTTCTCCTTCCTTTTTTAGAAAAATCAAGAATAAAATATAGATCATGCTGGATTATTCCAGAACACATTAGGAGGTATTAGTACAGACACTCAGTCTCAAAGAAAGTGATGACAGTGGGTAACAATGAAGCAGGAGAAATTCCAAAAGGGAGGTAGGAATGTGGTATCATTGAGTAATTTAAATAACCAAAGAAATGTTCAAGAAAAAAATACTCATTAAATTCTTAGGGTCACCAGGCCTATAGATCAGAGAGAGGGAGAGAGAGAGAGAAAGAAAGAAAGATGTCTTAATTGTGTGCTTTTAGGAGGGAAGAGAGCATGAAATATTAAACACCCCCTTAGGGAGGTTAGTTTGTGTTTTGTTTTTTTTTTTTTTAACGTAAACCAGATTATAATTAACATATTGTTTTAAATTTAAAATTATTTAAACTCATTTCTCTTTTGACTCATATTTCTATTATTTCAAGCTGGTATTGAATGATTTGGGGGGAAATGTGGAAAGAAACTACAGCATTTTCCAAGTAATTTTTAGGAATTTCTAGTAGTTTCTCTTTCTTCTGGAGACAAACAGGTAGTGCATCCTTAGAGAGAGAAGCCTCATATAATTGTTTCTATGTGTTACATCTCTCAGAGCAAATTTGTGGGGATTGATAACATGCTAGTAATCACTTGGCTCATCAGTTCAAAAGTAGCCCTGGAGAAAAGAAATCTCCCACAAAACAGCCCTGAAAATAGAAAGCTATTTATAAGCAATAGCTGCTTCCACATAAATGGTTGAATGTTTAGAGAGGCCCCCAAAGATAGTGAAATCAACAAAAACTACAGTAACTACTAGAAGATGTTTATAGGCTAAGTTGTGCTTATTTCTTTCTAATGTCTTCTTGTGCAATGTCAGTGTTCTTTGCTGCCAGAGCCTCCTATCTTACCTTTGTCTGCCTGTTTTGGGGTGTCACTGATATTTCTTGACCTACATCTGGTCTTGCTCTACTGTCAGGTCTCTGCATCCACTGTGAAAGGTAGTACATGGTCCCCACATGTCTCAAAGCTTTTGTAATATCTGCTAGTACATGCTCTGAATGTTTCTGAATACTTGGTAAACGTTGTGGGACAAAAATAGGGAAGATGAATATAATTTAGGCCATTAATAATATAGTATAGTTGTTTACAATTCAGTAGGTTATATACACAATGCTATATATTTTATGTTCCCATTTCATAGAATTCTATCAGGCTCTAATTGCATTCAAAATTTGATTTAACTATAGCTTCCTATTAGAGCTTTTGTGTTATAGACATTTTCTGAAACTTTCCATGTGATTGGAGAACAGGATTGACCATAGTACTTTTCCAGAAAGGTAAGTGCATTAAAAGTACATGTGTTCCCGTCTCTGTATCTGTCTAGAACAGATTTTATCAACTTTATATTCACAAGGTGACTTTGGCAGATAAGAAGGAATCCAGAGGTGGGTGCCTCTTCTTCAAGGCAGAACGGATATGATAAGGAATAACGCATATATCTGTAAGTCTTTGGCATGAGTGAGTATAACAGATGAGACACTAAGACTCCAAGGAACAGGTGATACCTGGAGGAGCTGAAGAAACAGCATGCTGCACTGCTCCAAACAGCTGCTTTAAATGCCAGAGGGAACGGGAACACGCTCGCTCTTTGTCTCACCTAAGGAGAACACACCCCGTCCTGATCAATGAAATTTTGTGGATATTTAACATTCACTGTTAGAAAGAATAACAACTAAGGAAAAATGTACCTTTTTCTTGGAAAATCAGGTACAAGATGAGCACTGAAATATTGATCCAATTATAATCAACATGGTCAACTGAGAAAATTCATTGCACTTGACTCAAACTTGAGTCTTGTACACAGAATGACATGAGATAGGCTTGGTTGATCATTTCTATCAACTTGGTAACACGAGATTGATACATAGTAGTCATACAACCCAAGTAGTGATTAATTTGCTAAGCTAGTTGTCTAACTGGTGAAATCTTGCTCTAAGGAGGGTGCTGGTGACTAAGTGAACCAATCACATCGTCTATCACAGAACATTTTTGCAGTAACACAAAGTTGACCAAATGACAATTGAAAGTAGTAAATGGAGTCCATGAGGTGCTAAAAGCTAAGCGTCAGCAGACAACACAAGTACACGAAGATCCAGGTAAAAGTTAATCACGTATGACCAGAGAAGCACAGGTGCGTAGAACTTCCCAACACCCCCCTACAGCACGATGGAACTCCTGCTCTCAAGGAGCAGCTTGCAAACTGGGTCACTAGGCTGATGGATCTTGAAAAACTGTGAGTCTGGTTACTGATTTCCAGTTCCCAAATCTCTTTGAGCCTGCTGTTATCAAATAAATGGCCCTCCCTCCTAAAATCTCATGCTGCTGCCCTGCCCCCAAACGTGATGCCTTTAGGAGAAGGGGCTTTGTAAGGATGAAGGGGAGGGTGGAAAACCCAAGAATAGGATTAGTGACACAAGAGGACTCCCGCTCCTCATCCACTACATAGAGCAGAACACAACGACAGCTGTCACAGCTGGAAGAGAACTCTCCCCACAACTGGACTGTGTGGGTACCCTGACCTCAGACTTCCAGCCTCCAAACTGGAAGCAATAAACTTCTGTATTTGAAGCCATGCAAGCTTGCACCCCTATATTTATAGCAGCACAATTTACAATAGCTAAGCTACGGAAGCTACCCAAATGCCCGAAAATAGATGACTAGATCAAGAAGATGTGGTCCATATACACCATGGAATATTACTCAGCAATCAAAAAAGATAAACACATGCAGTTTGCAGCAACATGGATGGAGCTGGAAGGGATCATGCTCAGCGAAATAAGCCAGAAAGAAAAAGAAAAACACTGGATGGTCTCACTCATAGCAGGAATCTAGAAAATCTAAATAAGGGACAATAAGGGACCAGGAAAAAGAGTAAATATAATAAAGTAAAAATCAAAATCAACATGCAACCATAAACTAGAGACACACTACTGGGGGGAGGAGGGAGTAGGATCACAACGAGGAGGGGGGATTGTATGGGGACTATAACCAAGATGAAAATACATACGTTGTGCAAAAATGAAAAATGTTGTAAAAATATATAAAATTTTAAAAATAATAATAAAATGATAATTTAAAAAATCTGGGAAAAAAAGATGGCAGTTTGGACAGCAGTGGGACCAGACTAAGACACTGGCAGTGCAACTGCACCTGCTGCTTGAAACTTGATGGGGCAGAATTTTTAGACTCTTGTGTCAAAAACCCTGATAAATGGTCAAAATTTTGGCTTCCTCATTTCATGTGTATCTTTGTAAAAAAAATCTCAATTATTAGGTACAACAGTGAATTTAGGTTGTTAGAAACAAAAAGCATCTGTTACACTGTATTTGGATTATGTATGTATGTATCAACCTTACTTCTGAAGAATTTTATTACTTGTGTAGTAAGAGTTTATCAGATGAGACAAGGGGAAAACAAGAGGAATAGCTTCTTTTTCTCCGTACAAGAGGCCAGACTAACCCATGACCAGTGCATTATAACAATCCTCTGATCTGAGAATTTTAAACTACTTGTGCTGCCTACCATAAAGTCTTCAACATGATTCTACATCATTTTTTGCTGTAATAAGAAACAAGATTGCAGAGCTTTAGAGATTCAGTGGTTTTATTTTTACTTTGCAAAAGCAAGTAAATCTGCATTACTGACCCGTCCTAGTCAAGGTATGCAGGCTTCCTAGAAAATCATTCTATAGAAATAAGGCAAAGCCCTTATGGGTTGAGACCAGTTGCCCGCCTCCCCCAGTACTGGCAGAGCCAGGATGCTTTTGACCTGATGCCCCACTGTATGCCAAGTAGGCATAGTAATTTCATTTTCTTGAAAATACTTTTACCAGCCACCGAAAGACCAAAATTAACCTCAGGAAGACCTAAACTTTGATTGAAATTGAATAGCTCTGTGTTTATCCAAAAGTAAAACAGCAATAGCTTGTGTGAGGTTTGCTGCAAAATGAGTAAGATGGTCAGTGTCTTCCAACATGTGCATATTAATAACCTAAATTGTTACATAAACATTAATAAGCTCATTTAGCAGCCACTGAACTCTGCATTTTTCTAACATGTTTGCTTTCATCCTTGCCCTGGAGATAAACAATTAGGGAAAATATCCATCATTTAAGTGCAATTAAGCTTAATAATTACTCAAATTTGTCATCCATAAATCAACCAATGCAACATTTCCAACCAATTGCTCATGAGTGGAATTACCAGCAAAGAACTTATTATATCAAAAGAACCATTGTTTCATATATTTACACATAAAACCTCTTTGTTTAAAGAAAGATCATGTTTGTTTTTGTCTCATTACTTCTCCAGCAAACTGAATACAGTACTGAGGCACCTTTTTACAGGAGAGTTGAAAAGAACAAATTGCTCTAAACCTAGTATTCCACTCAAGATACGGTATCACTGTTCAGTGATTGTTTCCTTCATCACAGAGAGAACAGAATCATTTGTAATGGGACTCCTTATTAATCCAGGTCAATGGAAGCTAGTAAAAGCCCTAGATTACACACCTATAAAAATAATGTTATACACACTCAGCAATGTTATAAAAAGGGTTTCACTCTAGAAAGAGCTTTCTTTTGCTCACTATGTAAGAAGTTATTGATGTGTGATTTTGGATATTTAAACCTCAGCAGTTGATGGTAGCATTTTAAAGATTTTTGGTGATGTTTGCAATCTAATAAGTAGAATATAGTAGCCATGAGACTAGAACCCAGAGAACATTTTAAGTAGGGCATATATCCCTTCTTCCATATTACATAAAAAGATTGGTTTATGAAATAAGTGTGAGTGCATGTGTGTGTGCCTGAGCATACCTGCACATAAATCTATCATCTTGTGAAAATATACTAAAAGCCCAGGCTTTTCTGCAGTTATTCAGACATTACACCCAATAAAATTTAATACTGGCTTATATTTGAACATTAAAAAAAAAAACACCAAGGTTATTTTTTCCATTAAACTGAATTATCTTGGGAAGAACAGGGAAGACGTCACAGGTCTGCAAATAACTAAGACTTGCATATAGTGACACAATATAGAACAGTCTGACCTCAAATCCAGGTGTTCTCCTTTCTAGGTCAGTGCCCATTTCACTCAGCCTAAGGAACCCCTTGAAGATCAGACTGCTGGGAATTGTAGTTTACTAACTGCCAGATCTTCTACCCAAACTCACCCTCAGTGGTTGATCTCCCACACACCAGGGGGCACAATCATTGAATCTGCTGCAAACACTGTTCCGGTTAATTCACCATGCACAATACTCCCCACAACAAGGGCACTGGTCTCCTATGTTCTCCCTTTACTTCCACTCTCTTTTCAGCTCTGTGCTTCCCCTTCACTGACCTTCATTTTTCTTTTTTTCTCTCCACTGGGTCCTATAGAAATTCTGTTCAATGCAAATAAGCTTTCCTACATCCTCAAACATAACTTCACATGTTTGTTGAACTCATACCTGACTTTTTTCCAAAGACACAACTTCCTCTAAAACCATAAAAAAAAAGTGCAGATAGTGTTAACTGAAGTCATCAGCACATAAACAAAGGTAATATAGTGTAAAAAAATATAAGTTTGTTCAAGGTAGATTGAGAAGAAATTATTTTCACTTGAGAGATAAAACTGAGGCTCACAGCACAACTCAATTAAGATTAATAGCAATTAATGGCAGAACCCATTTCTTTGGCACACATCTTTCTCTTATTTCTCCTCAATTATATTATTCCTTCATTCTCAATGGCACCATTCTTAGTGGGGGACTTAAGAAATCTGCTTATTAAAACAACTATCATTTTTTATATCCTACTTTCATTCATCATTTGTTTATCAACATTGTTTAATTTCTTATTGACTAGTTTAAAAAGTATAGTTATCCTGTATTAGACAATAGAACAAACTTTTTCTTTAAATGATCAAATTGTAAATACTTTAGGTTTAGTGGGCCATAAAGTCTCGTAACTATTCAAATCTACCCTTTCTGTGCAAAAGCAGCCATAGAAACTCTGTAGAATGGATGTGGCTGTGTCTCAATAAAACTTTATTTACAAAAACAGGTATGGGGAGATTTGGCTTATAGTCCATAGATTTTGACCTTCTGCAACAGACTATTATAGATGGTAGGAGCAAGAAGACAGACTGTACAAAGAGCCCAATATGAGTTTAGAAGAGACTACAGCTTCTACTAGGCTAGGCTAGATGATCAAATACATTCACCAAACAGTGCAAGGCAACCTACCAACAGCTGCAGAACGACATGATATAAACTAGACACCCAAGTAAGCTAATGTCATAGGCAGTAAGTTAGGGCCTCAAATCAGAGTAGCAGCAATGTTTTCATTACATCAAAGCAGAAGAAAACACAAATATAAATGTTGACCGAGTGTCCCCTAAAATGTGAGACACCATTTCAGGCACTTTTAAAAATAATTTTACTTTTCTTATTATAATTCATTAAAAAGAGCATTATAATCTTTATTTGAAAAATGAGAAGCAAAGGCTCAGAGAAGTTACATAACTTGACACAACTGAAAAAAAAATTAAAATCAATTTCCTTTGCTTAACAAAATTATGGTCCTCAAAAAATTCTGAAAACCTAAGAAGTGCTCTCATAATCATGGGAATAATTTTTCTAGGCTGTTCATGCTAATGTGTTATCTGTTATAAAATACCTACCTCCAGAAAGTGCTCTTGTCTTATCACTTTCCCACCTCCACAATGGCTATTTGCAATGATGATGATATGAAAGGCTAACAGGCATAATCAAAGCTCATGAACTCTCTCTGGTTTCACCAATGGTCACCAGAGGGATGGAGTAGATATATAACTGATGCAGGTTTAGAAACTCTTTCTTCAACCATATCTGAATACAACTGTAACTCTTCAAATTTGATAGCTCTCTACAAATTAATTAGAGTAACTGATGAAACATTTGCTATATATAGAAAAGCTGGGCCTCTACTTTCATAACTGTATTCTAAAAATATGCTGGGCATAGAACTTATTTGAGGAGAGTCATATTAAATATAATAGGGTAGAGGTTTGTTCATATTTTCAAAGCAGAATATCTGTCAATCATACAAATAATCACAACTTAATTTGATTAGAATTTTCTGTACCAAGGCTTCTCAAAACAAGGTTTACTTATAAAACAGTGTGTTTACATAAAAGTACAATGGACAGATAGTATCATTTAGAATATTATATTTACTTCTTTATATAACTGTTTTAACTTTGAAGACTATGCATAAAGCGATAATGTATATATTGCATTACCGGTTTCTCATTACCTGTTTCTCAGAAGTTCTCAGAAGAAACTAGTCAAAATGGTAATTTTTACTTTCATGACTCAACTAGATTAACCTATAATTATTTGAATATTAAAGAAAGTTAGTGTAATTTCCACATGATGACAAGACATTGACAGAAGATAATCAGGAGGGCTGTAAAACTATTAATTGAGAAGAGCAGGAGATATTTATCTTGTTGGTTTCAGACTCATTTGTTGATCCTTGGACAAATAAGCAGACATCTGAGAAATGCAAAAATGTTCCTTTTTTTATTGGGTTCAAATGACACACTGTTATTTAATGATAATCAAAATTCCTTCATGTTATTAATAAACAAACTTTAAAATATATAATTGTAAATTATTGATCCCATGCCAAAAATCTGTCACTGGTGTATAAATTAGCATGAGCATATGTTAATGCATAATTCACTATTTGCAACAGAGCTTTGTTGAAAGTTGATGAAAATTCATGAAAGAACCTTTCTAGATTAAGTTGCTCAATATACAGCTAACCAAAGACATTCACCATGCAGAACTTTTGAAATTGGTCCTGTGCATTTCGTAGGACATTTATAAGACATTTAAACCTCTGGATAAACAACTGTATTCATTATTTTTAATCACAATTGTCTATATTCAAGAGCAAACTAAAACAGAAGAAATTCAGAGACATCTACTATTTCCCACAGTATGGTCATAGACTGCCTGTATGAGATTTACTTGTGTACTTAAGATGTTCTTCATCCTGGTCGACTGCCAAGCTTCCAGAATCAAGAAGTCTGATGGGAGACCTAGAAATCTACACTTTCCCCCATGCACTTTAGATACTTTTTAGGTATTGTTAGTTAAGAAACAAATGAGTAGAGACTGTAAACAAGAACTTGACACATGGTTCACAGGAAGTAACTAAAAACCAGCGGTAGATCCAAGTCTAAAGCTCCTTACAACTAATCTAGTGTTCTTCCTCCACATGTAGATAAGTACTATAAGTGAATCATATCGGAAACCAGAGATCAATCTGTGCCAGTGCTACCAGAATAGCTGGCGGCCATGGCTAACGCATGTTTACAATGGGTCAGATCCTATCCTTACTACTGAAATACATTAATACATTAAATGCTCATATCAAGCTTCTAAAGTAGGTGTAAGTGAGGTACCGAGAGATCAAATAATTTGCCCATGTGTTTGTAGGATGATAACTTTCACAGATGGGAATCAATAAGGAATGCAGCACCTAACTTAAACCTGGGTTTTCAAACAGGAGAAACAGGTGATGATGTTCTCATAAGGTAGAACACAATAAGCTATCACTGATCAAAAACTGCCTCTGGAAGACACACCCTTGGGATAAAAAAAATTCCTCTTTGCAATATATGAATATACTTAATCACTATACATTAATCTAGCTAGCAGGCATTTATACCTGTGTGTGATTTTTGATTTTTTTTTTCTAGTTAGACTTCTGATTTCTGAAGGGTGGATGAAGTAATTGCAAAGATAAAGTGGCAAGTAAGATGGACTTGTAGTCAGGTTTCCAGAATTAGCAAATAAAAATTTGAGATGTATGGGTAATTTGAATTTCACATAAAATAACAAATTTTTTTTTTAATCATTGGTATGTACCAAATATTGCAACAGTACAATATTTCCTTCTACTAAATGTTGCTAATGGTTTTATCCAAAGTTCAATGGAGGACTCTTTCTTTTATTTAGTAACCCTAGCTTGAACAAAGAAAGAGAGGGCTTTTTGGGAGAGTGTAATCAACTGAGAAATCAAAGAATATAAGAGGAGACAGTTCTTTACTTGGCTGTTTTATCTAATGCTGGGCCCTTTGGCCCAGGCAAAATACCCATGGAAATTTATGAATATAATAGAAATGATGTTGTAGAAATGGCAGGACTATGTAAATGTTGATACTGCCACAGACCTATCCATAGGTAATCATCCCTTGACCTTGTCATTATTCCTGAGAAACTCAATGATATGTTTTAATCATGGCTATTGCTTGGTGAGTGTTTAGGCATTTTATACTATCTTATTTTCCCAACTAAGTCATCAGCTTCTTAAGATTGGGGAATTTCTCCTTTGCTGCTCTCTGTTTATAAAGCAGGCTTGCAGAGAACATGTATTGAATAAGATTCAGGATGGAGAATTTTTTTTTTAGGCTTGATAGATTTTGCCTAAATTATTCATTTATTCATTAATTCCTCTAACAAATATTTATTGAATGCCATCTTAACTCTGCAATTTGCTTTGCTTAGAGAAGCAGTATCAGGATGAGGGATTGGAGCTCAGCTACTAACCAATGCGATGTTTTATGGCCCCGTTAGCCATCACAGAAAAGAAAACTCTGGTTTATTAACAAATCCATGGGACAAAACATTCATCTCTTTCTATTTGGTTTTTAAATTACAATAACTTTTTCAAAATAATGTAACACAGATTCCTGTGTTCCTTCCCCAAACTAAGACACAGAGTTATAAATAGCACACAATCTATTTTATTAATTTACCACAAAAAGATTAACTTAGTTAAATCTCAAAGAAAAATATCTATAAATTAGGTATTTTTTCCCCAAAACCTGAGCATCACAGTCTGACTGTAGCTATGCAAAGTAAGGAAAAGAACAAGGGTGTTGTCTTCCAGACAAAAGCAAGTTCCTGAAGAAATTTTTTTGCTTGAAATATTTCATCAATTAAAACATAGGAAAAACACATTATTTTTCCTAAATAACCCCTTCAGTTTGAATAATTAAACAGACCTTGAAATCCACTCCTTAGAAAAATGCATGGCAATTTTTAAAACTGCATGTAAAGCCAAACAGTTTGTTCACAAGTTTCAAACACAGCAGTGAAATACTCATGCTTGAAAACCAACTAAACAGGGAAATATGGACTGTAACCCTAAGACATTTTTTTGCATTGTGTTATAAAATGGAAACAAGATTTTAATTCTCTGACCTTGAAATTGCAAATAAAAAGAATAATTGCCTGTATTTTTTAAATGCTAATAAAACAAAATTATTTTGAATCTGACTTGCCAGACTACACTTTTTATAGGAGCAAAACCACACATCAAAAGTACCAGAACAGAGTCTCCCTGGTGGCGCAAGGGGATAAGCACAGCACTGTGGAGTTATCCCCAGTCTCTGCAGCATGAGTTTGATCCTACTACTGGCTAGGGAGCTACCCACATGGCACAGCAGACCTCTCCTGACTCACTCGCTGCTCCACTCAGCAGTGTATTTCAGTCAGTCTGCCTGTTCTGTTTCCCACTCTGTCTGTTGAATCCTCTCACTGGCCCCCCACCCCGGCACCTTGGGCCTGTACCCAGTTCTTGTATGCATAAATAAATAAATCTTTTTTAAAAAAGGGAACTAGAATAGCAGGTCAGCTATTCCCTAACCCAGAAGGGGTATGAGGAGTTGTGTGAAGTGTGACCTACCCAAACCTTCCTTTTCCAAGGGCATCATCCACCAAGTTGGAACTCTCCAGAAAACTATCCTATTCATATCATTCCACTTAGTCATTTATCCTGGTTTCCACAAAGCCACAATTAAAAAGCATATGTTACCTGATACACTTTCTGTTAAGTGGATGGGCACAGGAGAAGGAGGAAATATTCCTTCAGTAAGTCAACATAAATTTATTGACTAAGGTAGCACCCACACAATCCAAAGGGTACAGTAAGCCTCCCAGAAATGACCAGCTGAAGAAAATCTCTTAATGAGTCAGAAGTTATCACTGAGCCCCTAGTGTGTGTAGAAGGATAACAGAGCTAGAACTATGAAGGATAGCACTGAGGAGTTATGATTGGAGGACCTGAGTCCTGACCAGCCTGGGGACTCTCGCCTTGGAAGGGACGCTTGGCTCATGGGTGCCTAGCTAGGCTTTGGTGAAGTCAAAATTAGGATAAATTAATGCAGCCCCAGCCTTGCAAACTCCTCTCTGACACTGGGATCATCCTGTCCCCTTTGTGGGACTGACATTGAATGAGTAGCCTTTGGTATTGAGATACAACTGGGGAACACAAGAGAGTGGAAGATGCAAGGGCATTTTCGTCCCTGTCCTCCTGCCTGTCTCTCTTCTCTCTCTGTCTCTTTCCTCAGACACACCTGTCCATCACAGTCCATTGCAAGTGCTTAATCTCTAAGCAATTTCCACTCAACTGTCAGGCAACCCCCATTGGAATGGCAATTAGCCAGATGTCAGCCTTCCTATTACTTAATTTTCAGTTCTACATTATTTAGTAGCACAAGATTTCAGCTGATGTGGATCCCACCAAGACACCAACTATAACCCTGAAGTAGGGCAAAAGAGTCATTATAAAAAGGCAAATGTAACTAATTCTCTCTCTTTTTACTCTTTTCTTATAACTTTCTTTATCTGTTCCTCCCAGTCTCACTGCAACTGACTTAGACATCTTGAGCTGTTAAACTAGTAGAGATGAGTAAGGCAGGTTTTGATACTCCTTCATCAGCAAAATCTGCACAAAAGTATCTACTCACTGGAATTCTTACCCCTCCCACGAGTTTCTTTCCTAAAAAATAATAATAATAATAAAACCTTGCATAAATAAAAAACGATCCTTGTTATTCTGCAGCTCATATTTAATAAAGAAGTCTGCTCCTTGAAGCATGCCAGACCTCACTTGATGAGCAGAACCCAGAAACAGAAACAGAAACCTCAGGAAGCTGAAGGCAGCTTCAGAATTTCACTCCCTAATACAAGGTTGGCTCCCACTCCTGCAAATACATTCTCAAGTTCTCCCACACAAGAGCATTTTTCAAAGCCATGTAGAGCTAATAAACAGGAAGGTTGTCATTCAGAAAGATCTAATCATCCGAGGAGGAAACCTTTCCACGTATTTTCATGTGTTACCAAAAAATATAATTAGCAAGATGGGTTTTCATCCACCTATTGAACTGTTTCAACTCAGGGGGTATGGTTAGAATTCCCTGGCCTCCATTTAGGGTCACAAATTAATCAGTACCTCAAATGCTGAGACAGGTGATTAATCTCCCTGCAAGAAAGGTAAGGCAAGAAGGAACAGCAGGCAGGGGCAGGTAGAAAATCTTTTAAGAGCAACTAAAACTAAAATGCACTGTAAGGGTCCAGTCGCCTTTCTCTCTCTCAACTCTGTTGTCAAACATTCTCAGTGTATGAGTAAAGAATGGCTTTAATAACTGCCAACATTGTACACTTTGCAGCCACGCACATACATGCAAGAACAAGAGAAAAAAGAATGAGAACTAATTATACACAGACACGTATACACACACAGTATTAAACTGGGCTGCTCACCTGTTTGCAGTTACACCTCCTGCATTGCACTTTTTCTAAGACTAAATGGTTTTGTGTTATTTAAGACATATCTCGGTAGAAGTGTTATATTGATACTAAGTCTAGCCACCCCTCAACCAGACACTGCACGCAGAATAATCAAAAGCTCCTCTACAAATCTGCTTACACCAAGCCACTGATATTTTCATCCTGATTTTTTTGTGTGTCTGTGTATTTCTCTAGCCTGGAAAGCACTGCCTCTCTTATAAGTTATCTCACAACCTGCAAGGTCCAAACTCTGCCTCTTCCTGGGCCACTTCCTGAGCACTCCCAGCACATGGCGATGTTGAATCTGTGAAGTCACAGCCCACACACTACATCTTTTGTTTTTTGTCCCTACACACCTAGCCTGCAGACTCAAACCCTGTAGATGATCAACAATCATTTGTATTCTTGTACAGATTGCTTTCTATTTCCAGGAGTGTTACTTTTTCTTTTTTCAATGTGAAGAGTCAGGAATTTATTAGGGCAATTAGTGTCACACTGGAGGAAAAGCAGCACTACAGTCTGGAATGAGAACAAATGGAGGAGAACATGAGAATGTTCCTAGCAGCACAATTCATAATAGCCAAAAACCGAAGAGAAAGGGGTCTATGGACAATAAAATGAATGGCGGGAAGGTGATTCAATAGACAACTACGCAGCAATGAGACTCAATGGCCTATTACCACGGTTGGCAGCAAGGGTGAAGCCAGACACAAAAGAGCAGTACTGAACTATTCCACTGATGAAAACCCCCCAGCGGGCACACTACTCCACGGTGTCCAAAGTCAGTCCAAAGCTTTCCTAGAACAGGCGTTAGAAAAGTAGCCACGAAGGGTCCTACCAGTATTGGTAACATCCTATGGCATGCACTGGGGCCTGGTTGAATCGATGTGTTCTCTTTTTTAAAATTAAAAAAAAAGTTATTTAAAAAAATATTTTATTTGTTTATGCATACAAGAGCTGGGGCACAGGGCAGAGGTGTGGCAGCGGGAAGGTGAGAGGATTCACCAGAGACAGAGTAGGGAGCAGAACAGGTGGACTGACTGAAATACACAGTTGAGGCGAGACCGGAGAGGTCTGCTGTGCCATATGGGTCAGCTCCCAGGCCAGGGATCACTCTCCTGATGCAGTGGTTGCCTATAGCTTCATAGTGCTGAGACTTAACCCCTTGCACAACCAGGGAAGCCCTGAATGTGTTCTTTCTTTTTTTTTTTTTTAAATGGGGGAAATAAAGGGTTTATTTTCTTCTCTTTCTTTGCTTTTCCATCACCTTGTAAAGGTAACATAATTATAAGGTGCTTTTTTATTTTAAATAATAAATTTTATTTTTATATTCCCCATACAATTGCAGCTCTTTTTTATTTTTTTTTTAATTTTTTTTTAGATTTATTTATTTATTTATTTATTTATACAAGTACTGGGTACAGTCAGAAGCACGGGAGGGTGAGAGAATTCACCAGAGCCAGAGCGGGGAGCAGAGCAGGCAGAAGGACCGAAGTACACTCCTGAGGGGAGCAGCGGGCGGCAGGAGAGGTCTGCGCACCATGTGGGACCCTCCTCTGGTGGCCGGGGAGCAGCCGGGGATCGAACCGGTGCTGCAGAGGCTGCGGGCAGCTTCGCAACCCAGCGCTCAACCGCTGCGCCACTGGGGAGGCCCTGCAGCTCTTTTTTAAACTTCATTAAGCTGTTTCTTTATGACACATGCATAGTTCTGATTGTGCTATACTTCAAAAACACATTTACTTGAAGGAAAAATGGAGGGGGATACACTTGACCTACAGAGCTACCACCTGGCACATATAGGATAGTTAGTAAATCATGAGGTCTTCATTTCTGGGGATTTCTTAGCTAACTGCTAAATGGGTGCTCTAGTCATATGTTAAACGACTCTTGCTCTATTTAAAGATTTGTCTATAAGAAATAAAGTTGCTGTGAACATTTCTGCATAGGTTTTTCTGTGAACAAGAGTTTTCATTCCTATGGGGTAAATGTGTAGGATGCAGTTGTTGGGATGTGTGTTTACTTTATACAGAAATATTTTTCCAGAGTGGATGCTCTTTATCTCACCAGAGACTCATCTTATTTCCTTCTTACAAAGTATTCCATAACATGGGCCTTCCCGGTGGTGCAGTGGGTTGAGCGCAGCATTGTGAAGCTGTCTGCAGCCTCTGCAGCTAGGGTTCGATCCCCGCCGGCTGGCGAGAATCCCACATGGTGCAGCAGACCTCTCCTGTCTCGCCCGCTGCTCCCCTCAGCAGTGTATTTCGGTCCTTCTCCCTGTTCTGCTCCCTGTACTGTCTCTGGTGAATTATCTCACCCTCCCGTGCCTCTGGCCTGTACCCCAGCTCTCGTATAAATAAATAAAATTTTTTAAAAAAAGAAATTAAAAAAAATTATTTCATAATAAACCAGGCTGTAATATCTGTTTTTAGATGTCCTTGTTAAAGACCTGGTCAACTGTTTTGGTCTTGGGAAAACTGGAGACAAATTACTTGCTTACAGTTTACCCTCCAGCTCGGAAAGTAAAGTGAATTCTGTCATTTTTGTGCCCATAACAGCCACCGAAGCCAAGGAAGCTTCTGCCCTCTTCCAACTTTGTCATCTGTAAACTTGACAAATAGGCATATCACACTGATAAATCTCTTTGGAGTCATCTGAGGTCAGAACAGAATTAACCACACAGAAAGATACAACAGGTGATTACCTCTGTAGGGCACCTTCAGAGATTCTGGGAAGATCCTCTCCTGCTTAAAAACAGGATTCTGGGGCAGACTGATGACATTTCTAGTAGATTATATTCACTTTGATAAGATCATGAAAGGATATTTCACCAAAAGAAAAGATCGTATTTGCACTCCCTGGCATTGACTCTTCCAAGGAGAGGTTTCCTCAGTCTCAGTGCACTCTGCACAGCTCAAGAAGGAAGATAAAGTCAGTTAGGAGCTGGTGGGAATAAGGAGAGCATAATAACTATCTGGGGACTTGGACTGTGGAGGCATTTTCTAGGAGGTTACCTGGGCATTAAAGTAGCAGGGGCGGGCCTCCCTGGTGGTGCAAGGGGTTAAACACAGCACTGTGAAGCTATCTGCAGCCTCTGCAGCACGAGTTCAATCCCAGGCCAGCCAGGGAGCAACCCACATGGCACAGCAGACCTCTCCTGCCTTGCCCGCTGCTGCGCTCAGCAGTGTATTTCAGTCAATTGGTCTGTTCTGGTCCCAACTCTGTCTCTGGTGAATCCTCTCACCCCCACACCTCTGGCCTACACCCCAGTTCTTATATGCACAAATAAATAAATTAAAAAAAAAAAACAAAACAAAATAGCAGGGTCTAAGGGGCAGTGTTGGTCAAGACTGAAAAGCATTAGCATGAGCTAGGGCAGGCAAGGGAAGCAGAAGTGCGAGGAATCCACTATCTGTACTAGACAGAGGAGACTGGAAGGCTGTCCCTTACACAGACAGCTACAGTGGGGATGTATGAGCAAGGTCAAATCCCAGTCACTGGGCAAGGTGCAGCTAGTTGGTGACAGGAGCATATCCATTCTAGACATGAGGCCACACTGGCAGAGGGTTTTGGATTAGAAGAACCCTGGATTATAAAACAGATTAAGTTCATAGAACCAAGAACAGGGGCATAAATCAGCAGCCTCAGCCTCATCACACAGACTCAACCTGCCCAGAGGAGGGCAAATTGGCTCATCCCTACAGATACAGGATCTTGGCTTTAGTAACGTGGAGAAAACTAAAGCCACAAGATCCTAAATCAGACTAATTCCCTCAGATGAACATCTCAGGCTAGTGGCATTCAGTGAGGTGAGAAGTAGAAATGGGGTGAATAAACTGCTGCAGGACATTTGCTTAGGAAGACACAAGATTCTGGATGAGATGGAAGAAGTGACTGACAGGTTATGGACTCACATGAAGCTGGAAGAGATAGGTGAAGACAGTTCCAAGCAGAGCTGACTGCTGTGAATAAACACAGCACTGTTTTATCTCAACACTTTGCTTTTTCCTAATCATTTAAATCAATTCACATGCCAGTTGTATTCAATACAAATATATTATTAAATATAAGCCATAAATGTAATTTTCAATTTTGAAGCTTCTACATTAGAGTGAAAGGTAATAAGAGAAATCACTTTTAATAACCTGTGTTATTTGACTCAATAGCTTAAACATATCATCAGTTCAATATGTATCAATATTTAAAAGTCATTAATGAGGTGTTTTATAAATATCTCCTAACTAATGTAATTTTATTTATACCAGTGCCTATTTTATACTTGCAGCATATCTCAATGCAAAAGCTAAATTTTCATTGGAAGCACTTGATCTGTATTTAGACTTTATAAATGTATAAATGTACAGTTGAAGAAGGAGATTCACATATTTAAGTCATTCCAATATATTTCAAATTTTTTCCCAGTAACTGAATTCTAGGCAGACAGCGCTGAGCGGCACTCTGCTTCCCTAACCATATTCTTACATATCTTTAAGCATCTCATGGCTCACTAGGTAGAGTAACATCTTATTTGTTTAAAAATTTCTCATTTCAAACTTCAAGATGAAATTCTGCATGCTAGTATTCTACAATTAATTTTCCTCCCTTATGAAAGCTCTCCAAGTTTTTGATTATATCACTACTAAATCTTAACATTCCCTGAATATAAATCTCTAATCTTTTAATTTCAATTTCCTTATGAATGACTTTATATTACCAATCAATTGACTTGTTATTCTCTGGATCATAGCCAAATTTGTCCACATCTATTATTTGGTTCAGTGATCAAATTTGAAAATAATGTTGTACGTGTAGCCCACGTTTCTTTAACATAAGGCCTGCTATATAATCTAAAGTTGTAAATAGAGAAAGGACTTAATTTAATTTCAATAAGCTGACATTCTGAAACTTTATATGTGAATTAGGTGTATGGTGTTAATAATAAAGCATATAAAGGTGATTCCCTATTCTACCAAATAGGGAATTTGCAGCTACACTAAAACCAGAAAACTTTCCACTTTATACAAACTGATAGTAGGTGATTCATTATCTTAAGGAGAATAAATAACAACAACAACAACAAAGATGTCTTCTTCTTCTAACATATTTTAAAATACTGTTTCCTCTAAGATTATGAAAAATTATTTTTTTCCAATAATGATAGCTGACCCCTCCCAAATATGTTGATACTGAAAGATGCTCTGATATTATTTACCACCTCTGGAAACAGAGCAAACTGTTGTCTACACGCAAGAGTAAAGGTCTATTTTGGGGCAAAGGAATAAATAAAAGGCATATTTCTTGTGCCCATTTCACTTTATGGTGAGATTATAGGATTATTATACTTTACCTCCTATTGCCTCTAGCTCAGCTGATAATTGACAGATTAAGTATGGAAGTCAACAAAAGAAAGCACTGTCTCATTGGAGGGTTTTTATTTTTCTTTTGGTTTTGTTTTTACAGAATTACCTCTGATCTAGCTTTGGCCATGATACTATTTAATCTCTTATCTATGATTTACACACTATGAATGTAAATGCTTACCTCATTCATGGTCAGAAGCTTTTTACACCAACCTTCAGGGCAATTATTCCTGAACTGATATGCTTAAAAGAATTGTGTTAATATTGTTGACTCTAAGGAATTTGAAATGATCAGGAAAATAACAAATCAGTGCTATTCACCAAACTTTAATTCATTTGACAGAAATTCATTAGTTCAACCTGATTGGCTCACTTTTCAAGAAGATGAAGCCAAATAAAGCCCAACAGAGAATAAGACTCTAGGGGAAGGATATGTGATTCCCATTAGGCTAGAAAGGATTAGCATCTTATCTCAAGTCAACAAACAGTCTTGGTGTATTAGCCTTTTTTAACTATTGGGTGTTCGTTTTTCATTTTGCAATTTATTACTGTGGATTGATTCCAAAGCTCTCTTTCAAGAGTTCTTTTTATGCCCATCTCCTTCTCTTTAATCAATATAATCCATGACCAATTTGAACTTTAAATGCAATTATCTAAAATATTAATGATATACCTATAACAACTGTCACTTAAATTCTCCATATCCTTTATTATCATAACTATTCTTCAAAAGTTCTACTGAAATGGAGAAATAATTATATATGGCCAACAGTGACAAAAAAGATAAAATGGTAATATCCAGTAATTGTAGCTTCATTAATATCAATGCAGAATGAGAGAAGAGTTATAGACCTAAATGCATATTTTTTAAAGAAAAAATTAATCACAGTGACCAATATTAAAGTATTATGGTAAACACCTATAATCATATTTTAATATTAAAAATAATTATTTTCTTACTCATCCTCACAACTTACAGTGAGTATCTACAACAAAGACAATGATCATAATGTAACCTAAGCATTTATGTGGTCGTGTGTTGTGTCGTGCACCTTCTATTTATATAACACTCCGCAAAGCTAACCCTATCATAACATGAATCATATTTATATGCATTTGTATGGTCCACAAGTTAACCTCAAATAGATAAAAAAAAAACTAATAGAATTTAAGTCCTATGCATTAGATGAAGGTTTTAATAATGAAATATCGATATTAAAAAGTATCCCGTTAAACAGAGCATTTGTAAATTTTAGCTTTGTTGATTAGTACTGAAAATTATGTTGTATAATCTAGAATTATGCAAAATCATTCATCCATCAAATTATAGAGAATCAAAATATCTAGCTGCAAGACAAAGGGGAAAACAATTATTTTCCTAATGTTCTTCCTATGGGAATTTGGTATTGCACGGGCAATAAAGAAATGATGACTTTATGAACACATTAATAAATTCACACTTTTCTGAACCATGTCAGGCATCTCTGTTAACATGGAAACATGTGTAAATGTGTTTCCTCACCAACAATGATGTATTTCCATGAATTTTGCAGATTTTCATAAATGACCTTATTAGCACAACTGGTATGCATTAACAAGTATTTCAAAAATATCACAGCTGTTTCAGAGTTTCTTTGGGGAAAATCTGGGACATTTTGGCAGGATCACATGTGCCTGAGAGGGGTGGTCATCTTTCAATTTTCATTTCATTATGTTTTTATGATTTTATTTTTCAAAACTAAATCCCTGCTAAGACAAATGTTTACACCATAGAATAGAAGTTAGTCCATCTTTATATTTGAGCTTGAACTAAATTGTGTGACAGATTAGGATGAGGCAAAGGGCACCCCCAGCCCATTTTCTTTAACATGATACCAGCAGTTCATTTTGGTCCCTTCAGAAAGTGATTACATCACCTAAATATTTACTAACATTCCCCCTAAAATACTTATTGCATCCCATTTGGCAAACATTCAGTCTTTATTTTATGTCTGGCCTGTGACTCATGTCTTTTTTTTTATTTTATATATATTTTTACATCATCCTTCATTTTTGTACAATGTATGCTTTCTCATCTTGGGTATAGTCCCCCTGAAACTCCCACCACCAATTCACACATGCACCCCATCACCATAGTGCCTTGTGCTCTACCCTTTTCCCCTCTTGCAGAATGTTTCTGGTTTATAGTTGCCTGTTGCTTTTACAATGGATTATTATTACTAAGCAATCAAAAAAGATAAAATCATGCCATTCTCAGAAACATGGATGGAGTTGGAAGGGATCATGCTCATTGAAATAAGCCACAAAGAAAAAGAAAAATACCAGAAGGTTTCACTCATAGGAGGAATGTAGAGGATCTAAATAAGGGATCAGGGGAAAAAAAAAGTAATTATAATAAAGTAAAAATCAGTCTTTATATAAAGACACAATTTCTTTTTTAAAATTCTTGTATTGGAATTAAAGTATTTTGAATTAAAGTATTTTGAACATAGTGTCTGTTCAAAATACCAAGGTTTTTAGTTGTGTCTTCAAAATATTTAGGAGTGCTTTGTCCTGATTATTTCTGGGATCATTAAAATAGTTTTTTGAAGTATACAAAAAAAAAGTTAAGGCAAATATCCAATCGATATTTATAAGGTTCCCACTGCAAGTCATTGTAGCTATTCATGATTTTTCCAATACTAGAGCTGTCAGATTGCTGTAGACAATGAGTTGGATTTAGGTGGACAGTTGGAGAAGCAGGCTATCCTTACCTGAAGCATCTCTGAGTAGGGATGGAGAAGGGACACAAATGGGGAGGAGTAAATGAGGTAGGGGTAAAGGAAGGAGAGAGAATGGTAAGAGCTACTGAATATAAGTCATGTTTTTTGAGACATCCTTCACCTGGCTATTGCTTAGTTTACTTATTCCATATCTCCTAGTAGACTTTGAATCCACAATAGTGAGTCAGCCAGGGCTGGCAGAGCTAGGAAATCCAGGATGCCAGCATATATGAGGGGAGATTGCAGAGGCTTTGTGCTTTATATCTGATATAACTTATATGTTTTCTAAGTGCACAGATCTTCATATGCTGGGGGTAAGAGGAGCTATAAATGGTCAACAGACTTGCTTGTTACTCTCTAGGAATTCAGAGCTGCAGTGTGTGGTGGGACACAACAATGAAATACCTGCTGCTGTAAACCAGTGTGTCCCTGCCCTAGTGGGCATCTCCACACTCTGACTTGTCACTGTCCTCCTTCCTTTAGGCTGCTAGATTCACAGCGTCCATTATACTAAATGCACATACTATGAACCAAAGGGTGTCAAATTCTTGGCTTTTATTGGTGAAGGGAGGACTTGGTGCAGATACACCACAGAGTGTTAGAATAAGAAATGATCCAGTTAATCAGCTCCCACCCTGCCCTTGCATATTTCAGGCAAAGATCTGAAGGAGAGAAGGGGTTAGGGAAAAGGAACAGTCAGGAGAGACAAGTAAAATTAGACCCTAGTTATTATCTCTAAGACTGAAGGGGGTGGCAGGCGCATAGTGACAGAGTCCCTCCATTTACATGCAGAAATTTGAGAATTCTTTTTCCCATCTGGAGCATGCATCATGACACATGTGTGAAAAGTTCCCCACTTCCCCATGTCAGATAAGGGCACAGTAGAATCACCTGTACCAGAAGACACAGATGTGTCTAGATAGCTTCCTCCAGTAACTGGATACCCCTCAAGGTTCAGGAAGCAACCTTAAGGATTTTCCTTAAATGGTTGCGAGTATCATAAATTATACCAACACAGGTGAACTAAAAGGGGCTTCTTACTTAAAATGGGGACCTTATAATCAAAACAGGCATGAACAGGGTGGCTAAGTTTCCAATGAGTACACAGTCACCTCATATGCCCCCATGGAGGAGGAACAAAAGCCAGGAACAAATAAATGGACGGATGGTCATCCCAGCAGATGGGAATGCAGAGTTTTATTCTCTACAGTTAGATGAGGATGAGAAATAGGCCCCAGTTCTGGACTATATGCTTCAAGGACAATCACATGTTTTTCTACTGCATTTTTAATGTTATTCCTGCTCTCAGGGAAGTTTGAGGTCAAGAAGTGATTTAAATTTAGCTTAGCCTTCTATTTGAGAGTTGGACATGCATTTGTAGATCAACAACATTAAAAAACATAAAAAGGGTCACCGTGAGTCCCAGTTTGCTTAGGACATGTGCAATAAGGACATTTCACTCTCAAAGGAGTTTCAGTTAGGACAATGAATTATATAGTCATTCAACCTCAAACTCCTGTTTTTCTCACTGCTTAACTTAAGGAATGTTGCACTTTGGTATCAAACAGACTTCACTTTAAAATGGGACTATGGTTGTGAGGGAGAATTAAGTAAAATTATAATAAAAGAAATTCCTCCCCCAATTTGATTTGGCTGTTCAGTCACTTGAGGAGAAATGGCTCCTCAAAGATGTAAAGCAGCTAAAATGGAAATTTGTATTGCTGAGTCAAAATTCCAAAGGGCAAATAGATGGCAAATATGCATAAAGGCAAACGTTAGCAGGACAGCATAAACTAAAGGATGCAAATAGGAAGAACTGCAGATAAAAAAATTGTTGTGGAATATTTGGCACTGAATTTGCAACAGGGTGATCCCCAGGAAAGGGGGAGGTTGCAGGCTTCCTGCCCACCCAAAAGGATGGTAGAGCTGAGCAGGGAGGAGAAGAAGCTGCAGGGAGACTGAGGCAAGAAGGAAGCAGGATGGAGACCCAGAAGGAGACCTGGATGAGGCACATGGAACCAAGAGACACGTGAAGAAACTGTGCTTGCCTTTTGGTTGGGGACTGGGTGACACAGATGTGGGTGAGAGACTTGTGGGGAGGTGACAATGGCAGTTTTTGTCTTGATTTTGATTTTTCTCTTTTCCTTCCAGACTTGTCTGGTTGTTTCTGACCCTTTTCTGTGGGTCCCCACTGGAAGATGCTTTAGACTTGTGGCAGGCTTTGGGGCTTTGCTCTGGGCCAATCCTGTTTGGGTGGACTTTTACTCACAAGGAGAAGGGTAATTTTGGGTGCTTGATTTAGAAACTAGATTCTTTCCTTTCCTGTTTTGTTTACTAATTGTATAAAATTTCCATTTCATTAAAACCTCATATGTTTTGTGTTGGTGTGGTAGATGGCGGAACCTATTTAAAGCAGGCAGGTTTGTGGGATCTGGGGTGTCCCTCTCCCAGCCCTGTAACAGATTCACTTCCGTATCCAATTTTGAATGCCAAATATATACAGTATGAACTCCTGCCTAGGGGCTTTTAGAACATCCCAGAAGAGTTATGTAGGTTACTGACTTGTGCTGTGTCGGCAAAAAGACAGACTTTGCATGTGGCAGGGCCATAAAGCAAGTATTTGTCAGATTCCAAATTGGAACCAACAATGAATTGGCTACTTGCAACACTGCTATTTCTACAGGCATAATGGATGAGAGGGTCATTGTTGATGATATGCGCCAGCCCTGGGTATTCCATCAATACATTATCTTACAACAATAAGAAAATTTAAAATATAGAAACCTTCCTAATAGGCAAGGCTATCTGCCACACCCATTCCTCAAAGATTACATATTTAAAGAATGACAGATGCTTAAAATACCATTAGTAATCAAGGAAATTTCAGGATGTATTGGTCCATGGGAAAGGTCAGTGCTGATGAATACTTACCACAAGGAAATGAAAATAGTTGAGGTGTTCTTACCTATAACTCATAGACTCTGAGATATATTCAATACTCTTGTTCCTACAGAGGTGAATTGAACATTTCCTCCTTTACATTCCTATTCTTGATTACCATTTCTTTAATTCTAATTTGTCAAAACAAAGAGACATAGAACCAACCTATCCACTGGAATATCTGTAAGACAAACTTTTACACAATATTAAGTATGGAAAGAAGTTGTGAGGTGCCGTATCTTCTAAACATAGATAAAATGCAGAGGTGTGAGTCAAGTTCAGAGGTCCTCATACTTAGAACTTCTGTTTAGTCATTCACTTTTACTTCGAGTATCAGCAGCTATTCATACAACATTTAAGAAGTTGGAATACTTTCCAAATATTCCCTTATTACAAATTGTAGATCTTGGGGAGATGACATTCACCTCTTTAATTTTAATTGTTCCACCATTATAATCAACATAACATGAACTGTTGAAAGATACTGAGGGACTCTCCACAAAGCCACGGGCTCACCGGATATGAATGGAGGTGAGCCTGTTTCTGCCACCTGCTCTATACGGTGATAAAACCACCACCATAAGCAACAATTAGTAGAAATACCAACTTGGAAATTTTGATAGCAACATATTATAGAGGGAAAAAAAGGGCCCTGATATAAAAGACCTTCAAATGGTAGATACAGGCTTAATTCTGACTCCTCCATTCTCAAGTGGCATTCTCAGGCAAGCCCACTCTGCTCTCTGCTACTTCGTGAAAAGTCAGCTGCCTTCAACAAGAACCCTCTTAACACTGATGCTCAATGATTCCATCTGTTCTTCCTTCCCCAAATAACAGTTCAGAAGACTGAAATTCGACTTGAGAGCTATTCTCTTTTTTTTTCCCATTACCTTTTGTGGCATAAACTTGAGACAACATAAAAGCATCCAGTTATGTGAGTGATACATGCATGCAAGTAGTGCTTAAAGGTTCACGCTTGAAACTGGTAAAGGGAAAGTGATTGCATTTAGGAGACTGCAGTAAATTGATTTGGGCATACCATTTGTCATACAATTCACTATACTCCAATCTTTTGCCTGATACCTGCTCCATTTTTAATAAAAGTATTCAGAGACTCTTCAGGAATAAGAGTATTGTTGCTTATCATTTTGGCAATAATGTGTAAATCCATGCATTTGGCTGAAAAAGAACTGATGAACAAAATCTCTAACAGAAAATTTCCAATGTGCAAAGATTTCAAATACATACATGCTCACTAAGAAATTATTTTTCCTTCTTCTTAAAGTTACAGTTATTTGGTGAAATTTGTGACATATTTGAACCAGGTGATGTCACCATGTTTTTAATGCTCTTACTTTGTATAGTCAAAATAATCATCATCATCACAAACTCTTAATTGTATGTGTTTCTGTCAATTATTATAAATGTTGTGATACCTTTCCTAACACTTTCAAGTCCTGGGTAATATTTTATCCCCATTTTGCAGCTGAGAAAATCGAGGACAGACAGATTAATCAGATCACACAAATCAGAATTTACTTACCCTCTTGCATAACAGTTGGATTAAAAAAATAAATCATCTTAAATTCATGAGACCAATACCTTTAAAAAGCCTTCCAGATCATTAGTATTAAAGAAATTTCATTCGAGCTAATGTATAATAATTTGAAATGACACAAGTCAATTTTAAATAGAGAATAATAATCATCTAAAGATTTTACATGGAAAAACAAGGTAGGAGCAATATCAAAAAAAAAAAAAAAAACAATATGGGGGCCTCCCTGGTGGCGCAAGGGGATAAGACAAAACCTGTGAAGCTTTTTGCAATCACTGCAGCACGAGTTTGAACCCCGGCCAGGGAGCTACCCACATGGCACAGCAGACCTCTCCTGACTCACCCACTGCTCCCCTCAGCAGTGCGTTTCGGTCAATCTGCCTGTTCTGTTCCCCACTCTGTCTCTGGTGAATCCCCTCACACCCTGTACCTTTGGCCTGTACCCCAGTTCTTGTATGCATAAATAAATAAATTAAAAAAAAAACAGACAATCTGGAGGATAACAAGGTATAGTTACTAGCACCAAATAATCACCCAGTAAAGGAAGCTTGTTTGGCCCTGCCTGCAACAAGTATTACAAGGGCTCAATTGTTTCTTTTATTTATTCCAAATTAAATCCTACAAGACTGCCTGCCTCCCCACATGATAAATCCGGAATGAATGGAATATCAAGAGGTGAATTCCTACTTAGAAGATCACTCCTTCTGGATGCTAATACAAGCCTGCTGCTCCAAGCACTTCATTTGCCATTCATGAATCCTTCACAGTCATCTTTGCACCCCTGGCTGGATGCTGCATTGTTTGCAGGCATTTTACAAGAACTCACCTCCAGGAGGAAATGCACTGTGCAGCCACTTGATGGTGAATGTTTGTAACATATCAAGAACACCTGTGCCCTGTCACCTGCCATTCTCGTTGGTGTAAGCTGAACACCTCATGACAGTTCTGTTGCCAGAATGGCACTGAATGCCTGGAGCCAAATGAAATCAGGGCCCTGAGTCTCATCTGAAAATATTTAGGGATTAAAGGAGTGAAGGCAGGGAAAGGTGTTAATTCATGCCAATTTCAGCCCACAGCCTGCAAAGCAGATGAGATAATAAATAGGGTTTATCCCTAAGTCATGCACTTTTTCCTCAGCTTTAAATTATGATTGTGACATAGATAACCCTTGAGAATGATTTATGGGAACTTTACCCAATTCCCCATCTGTTTGCACCATGAGGCACTAATGCAAACATTTCCAAAGCAAGTGAGGTAAACCCTATCTTGGGAGTCATTAAAAAGGGACTGGGTAAAACACTAGAAAATATACAGCAGGGAACAATGCAGAATGACTCCCTAGTGAATCAACTCACTGTGACCTGATATTTAAGATTGATAGTCAACAATGCTGAAATATTAATAGTAAATAAAATGCACTGAAAGGTCTTTGTTAAACAAGGACTTTGTGTTCATGATGGTGCCAAACAGCTCTCTGATGGAGGAGGAGCAGGGAGGGAAAAAGGTCATTTTAGCAGGAGACTGAAGAGTAGAACAGCAGGAGAAACAGTAAAGGTTGTACACTCCAGGCCTTCTGTAGAGTCCGAGTCCCCTCCATGTGCCAGATACTACAGAGTACTGGCTCTTCAAAATAAGGCTCTAAAAAATAACTATTAATCCCTGCATAGAGAAGACAGATGTATCTTCACACCTCTTTCTCCAGGGTAGAGAGGAGGAAATAGACCAAAGAAATCCTTAGGTCTATCACTAGACAAACTGGGAGAGTTTACCTAGTGATTTCAGGTTTCTAAGCAATCACTAGGCAAACTGGGAGAGTCAAAAGCAGGAAATAATGTCCTGTGATTCCTAGTCGGCAATCATCAGCTACTAAGTTCAACCTAACCAGTAGAACTTATTACCTGAACCCATGGATATGGATTGTCTGTGTTCAAGGACCTTAAAATTTAGTCCAAGGATTAGAACAGCTATCATAACTGGATCAGGAGTTGGTACAGGGCAGGGTAAGGATCTCTCTGGGGGACACAAATCTGCCTGCTCTAAATGGGTTCTGCCATCTGCCACATAAAGACAAACATACTCTGATGCATAAGAACTTCCATTGAAAAGAACATTTTATTTTGCGCAGAAGAACTGGGGTGTAGGCCAGAAGTGCAAGGATGAGAGGATTCATCAGAGAGAGTGGGGAACAGAACAGGTGGATTTACTGAAATACACTGCTAAGGGGAGTAGCAGACGAGACAGGAGAGGTCTGCTATGCCACATGTAAGTTAGATGCCTGGCCAGGGATCAAATCAGGCCATAGTGGTGATAATGCAGAGACTTAACCCCTAGTCCACCAGGGAAGTGCCAGAAAAGAACTTCAATACTATTATTGTGCAATCGAGAGAAGAGAAAGAATATAATTAAAACAGTTTTCCTCTAAAGCATTCATTTATCCATCTCCTTGGGGGTAAATGCCCAGCCCAACTGGGCTGGCTCAAACCAGAACTGCTGAGGCCCAAAACCTTGCCACATGTCTAAGGCACCTTCTGGTGGGGACCCATAGGACCCATAGGAAAGGCAAGTCTGGGACAAAAGGAAAAAAATCAAAATACAAGCCAATGTAAAGGCTGCCATGGTCAACCTCACTGTTGATCTCTCACCCACATCTTTGTCTCCTTTAAGGGTCTCCTCCAATGTCCCCCAAGTCCCTGGTACAAGTCCAAGGCCAAGAAGAAAGTGCTGGTCCTTTACATGGCTCTCTGCTCCATGTGCCCCTCCAGATCTTCTTTTCTAATCTCCTTTGATCTTTCTCCCTGTCTTCTCTCACTTCCCCAACCTGCAGAGCTCCACCCTTCCAGGGTAGGCAAGGGATCTGTAGGCCCCCATTCTAAGGCTATCACGCTATTACCAAGTGACACATTCACCAGGACAATCAACTCCCACAGATGCCAGCAACACCTGTTTCTTTTTGTGCTGGGTATGGCTCCTTTCACGCTGTGATCTGAAAAGCCAAAAATATTTATTAATCTGGTAATATTTATTATCTGGTCCTTTATAGGAAAAATCTGTCAATTGCTGGTCTAGATTGCTGCTTCTTAATGCGTGCATGTGTCACTGGGGGTCTTGTTTAATGTGAATTCTGATTTAGTGCATCTGGGTTGGGGGTTGAAAGTCTGCATTTATTATGAGCTCCAGGTGCTGCTTGCTGGGTGACTCTATATGCCACAACTTGACTAGGAAGATTCAAGGTCCATTTCATCTAAGATCCAGGTTTTCGTTTAGAAAAACAAATTCCTTCAGGAACTAGTTTGATTACGTAATGGGCAACCACTACTAACAAAATGAACTTGGGATTCATCCTAAAAGTTAAGCATCAGTTCTCAACAAGGGTGAATAGGTCAAAAGCAGGAAGAAAACCTCTAGGTTATGTGTTGGGAAAAGAAAGGCAATGTCAGAAGGGAATTACATCAAAACTGAGCATTTGTACCTTTTGTGAAAGAAATTAGTCACTTGTTTCCATTATTATGTTGTTCCTTTAGATAATTATTTTTTCACTATCCTTTAGATAATTATTTTTTCACTATAGGTAAAATGGCTCTTGTTTCCTTTACATGTTATACTCAAACCTTGTTTTTGAAGGTATGAAGGCGGGCTCGGATATGGACAAGCACACATATTTTTTTGTTTGTTTGTTTTATTTTGTTTTGACAATAAAGCATCTAAAGGTAAATATTGAGATTTAAACTGATAAGAAACAGACTGGGTATGGCCTGTCAAAGCCCCAAAGGCCAGAAAATAAATGGTAAGGGAACAGCAGCCTCAGTTCATTGAAATGCAGGCTGTGCTCACGGAGATTTCATATGCATGTCTGCCCTCCACTGTCTCCTTAACAGATGTCATCAAATCAGATCTACAGGGCCAGGGAAATGAAGTGCAAATACCACCCCAGGAGCTGCTGAGACCCAAGCTACAGGCGCCTCAACCTGTGAACCACACATGTGCAAGCTCCGAGACATAAAGTCACCAGCAGAAGCCCAACACACCACTCGACGCAAAAAATAAAACCTGGCATTTCAAGGACTTAGTCCCAACAACTTTCTGATGTTTTAGTGTACAGTGACTATCCAGCGCACACATAGAGCTAGCTTTGCTCTCTCGGAAAACATATAAAAAAAATATTCTGCATATTTCTTCATTGTCCTGAGTACCAAAGTGATGAACAATTCAGCTCTGTATTTTGTATTATTTTAGAATTTACACACCTTTGATGGCTAAACGCAGCATAAAATACAATGGGTGACATATGTTAAATAGTTATTGCCTGTTTTTTATATTATTATCCATATTTTTCAGTTAAAAGGAAAAGGAATGAGGAGCAAGGAGTGATTAGTGATTTCACTTGATATCAAAACAGGGGCTGAGCTATAATCAAGGTGAGTCACAGTAGTACTGTCCCTTATTGAAGTCTTAGTATTTATTATGGTATATAGCATATTAAAATGAGGTAACATATAAAAGACATGTTGCATGATAAAGTAGATAATTAATAAATACATTGTTCTTACTATATTATCACAGAACAATGCATCACAAGACTCCAGAGTGCTGAGGAACCTAGTCAGCATCCAAAGCCTTTAAAACTTCCCAAGTCCTCACAATGGAAGGGCAAAACCCCTTGGCAGGATTTATTTTATGCAATGGCAATGTTTTGAAATTTCTGTTTCTCTAGGTAAGATGGAGTCACCTGTGACATACCCTATTTCCTGTCAAGACAAGCTGGGGTGGGAGTTATGTTTTAAATGTATCAGATTTTTGCTGCAGCAATGCAAACTAAAGGGGTCAAGATTTCAGAGAAAAAAAAAAGAAACAAAAAACTTCAAAAAGTTGAGCTGATATTCAATTCTATAGAAGTTCCCACCCCCTTGGAGGCATTTGTCAATTCTTGTTGAGGGAAACACCCAAGGATCTAAGCTGTGCCTGGGTAAAGCCCTATCAGTAGGACAGGTAAGAACACAGAAACCAGTGGCAGCAACCTTTTGTGTTCTTGCAAAGACACAGAGACTTGAATAGTCAGGATCCTCATGAGAAGAGGGAAAGAAAAGTGACAATGTCAGTGCTCAAGACATACGCCAGATTCCAAAGCTACATGGGAGGAAAAAGTTAATTATAAATCCTCTGAACAGCAGAATGAAGTTTTCTGACAGCCCTTGGCTGCTGAGGAGACAGGGATTAGAGTGTGAGACCCATTGGGGGAAGGTCCAAGTGATGACACCACTGCTGGCTAAAAGCCTATACCCTAGCACAGAGGGGGATGGGGGAAACCACCCCAGCTTTGACTCAGTGGGTTCTTTATTGAGTTAGTTTGATCCACTCCCACTCTTTTTAACAGAGAATAGGATGAACCTCTGTGTAAGTTGATAACAGGAGCAGAATACATTTTTAATGCACAAGGTATCATTCAATAAAAAATCAAACATGACAAATACAGGACATTATGACTAATAAAAAAAAAGGACAATAGAAATAGACCCACCTGTTGCTGGGCATTTTAATTAGAAGTATAAGATTGAACAAATTGAAGAAAACAAATGCAAAGAATAAGTGATTTCATCAGAGAATTGGAATTTATTAAAAAGAGAACCCAACAAGAATGCTAGAACTATAAAACATAATACCAAGAAACTAACAGATGAGTTTATCAGCCAATTGGTTAGTACATGAAACAAGATTAATAAAATTCTGAAAGCCAATAACAAAAGCTCAGCAATTTTTTTTTAAATGGAAAGATATCACCAAGCTCCCCTCACAGCCACCCACACACACACACACACACACACACACACATGCACACGCTCAACACAATTCATCATATCAAAATCAAGTTGCCAGGAGCCCAAACCAAGAAAAACACATTAAAGCTGAAAAAATAGACATTTCTCTGAAAGGAGGAGCAATAAACTTATAACTGACTTCTCTGAAAAGATGGAGTTAGAAAATAATCACTAACCTAGAATTCTGCACACCACAAAAATATCCTTCAAAAGCAAGAGAAAATAAACACATTTCCCAAAAAAACAAAAATTGTTGTTTATTGCAGGCAAGGTTATACCAAAGGAAATTCTAAAGGGAGTTCTTTAAGCAGAAGAAAACAAGAAAATATCAGATGGAAAGATAAAGGGTACACATGTGGGTAACAATTTCAATGGGAAATGATATCTTATAGACTTTAAAATGTATTTAGAGTTAAAGTCCCCAGCAAAAATCAGAGGACAAGAAAAGGTAAATAAAGTTACAGTTGTCAAAGATTCTTCCAGACTGATAGAACCAGCTTGAATTTGAATGTATTAAGTCAATGACACATGATCTCTCTAGAATATCCACTGAACGAAACTGTAAATATATAACGAATTCATAGAGTAAAAAAAATGGAATAGTTATAAATGATTAATATTACAGTCATGAAAGGAGAGAAGGGGAAGAGGGGCATATTGAAATAATTGGGACTAAGAGAAGAAAATTATAAGATAATGGATATAAACTGAAGTATGTCAATAAGTAAGTTCCAATGCAGTAATTATTACAATTTGAAAAATTAAGATTATCAGACTTGTTAAACATAAGGCCACAAAGAGCTCAAAACTGGAAGGAAAGGTAAATAATGATAGAAAACTCTATTTCGTGTAAAAATTTAACAAACTAAGCTAGTCTGACTCTAATAATATCAAAACTTCCAGATGTCTTTTTGAAGAGCTTCAAGGAATATAAATAAAATCTAACTTCCTGCTGCCTGTTTCCTTGTGTGTTTGTTATTTTCCTTTGTTTTTTATATTATGAATTGTCCATTGGGGAAAAAAACAAGTGAGTTTATAAAAATCACCATTCTAAATATTTTTTTTTTGGGGGGGGGGCTTTTTTTTTTTTTACTATGGTAAAGATTTTGATGATTCCAATCCTCTAAATTTCCTCTGAGCCCATTTGTATGTCAGAGTCTATGATTGAAATCTGGGAGAGGCTGTCCATCTGGAATCCTCATTACACCATCCCCCTCCAAAAAATAACCAGGATCTTTCTTCTTCATTCACAAGTCAAACTTCCTCAGTCACCCTCTATGGTTTGGTTTATCTTTCCATTTCAATCTGCTAAGTTTATCTACCTTTCCCTCCTTCCTTCTTTGCCTTTCAAACATAACCTAAAATTGCCACCATGTGCCCAGCACATTAATCTGAGCCCTCATTGATTATGTCTACATTTCTTTCCACTTCCCTGCAACCTGGCTACCCACATGGGCTAGTCAAATACAACTGGGTGTCACAATGGCGACTTTGCCAAGGCCACTGATCACCTCGCTCCTGTCCTCTTTAGCAGGAGTGTGATTTCTGGCAAATAGTCAAACCTTAGATCTTGGTGCTTAACTGTATTCCTTCCACATATCTCACCTGAGTCACTAATATTTTTGGAGGATCTCACACACACAACCTGGCAACACTACCTTGTGGTGGCAGCCTGGGTTTCTCAGTCTCTTGGATAAAGTCTTATGTCCCTTTTCCACCCATCAAACTTGCCCCATAACCACCTTCCCATCACTCTATCTCCTCTCACACTTCAAAGAGTAAAAGGAAATCAAGCAACTTGAATGTCTCCATCTTCCCACAAACAAAATTCAAATCTACCTGCAAAGACATCTCACTTCCCTCCTCTTCAATGGAGAAAACTGTTCCTGCTTCTAAATTCACTCACTCCGTATAGAGTCTGGATCCATCGCTTCTTCCCAAGGATCTTGAGTGAATTCGCTTCCTCTCTCCTGCATCATCAGTGTCTCAATTACTCATTAACATTTCCCATCAATATATTTAAATGTTCTAGTTTGCATACCTATTTTGATTCTGCAGCTACCTCCAGCTATTGCTACATGTCTCTGCTCTCTTCTCAAGAGCTGTCTACTTGATATCTTCTCAAATGCTTACCACTGCCCTAAGCTTCTCTTCCAGATTATCGAGATGCAGCATTGGTGAATCTAATGACCACTAATTTCATACTCACATTTTCAGAAATATTTGTATAATTCACCACTTTTTCATTTGTGAGACAATGTCCTCTTTTGGTTTCAACATCACTATTCTCTTCTCATTTTTATCCCATGTCACTGGCTGTTGCTCCTTTCACTTCTAGTCCTTTGTTCTCCCCAGCACATGCTCTTACACACTTATTTCTCTCTCAACATAACCTGTCAAGTGTCAAATTTACATCATTCCCATACTACTTCTCTGCATTCCAGATAATTTTGGTCACTTAAACGGCTTTAAAGTGACCCAAATATCCCAGCCTCCATGAACCTATTCTTTCCCAGGCATCCCAAAACTAATACACATAAACACTGCAAACCTAGACAGTGGCTCAAGCAAAAATTCTCAGCCTCATACTTCTCTTTCCCCTATTCCCTACATGTAATGTTTCAGCAATTTGTGTGTGTGTGTGAGTGTGTGTGCACCTTTATAAGAGTTATTTCACTCTCTATAGGTAGAGAAACATTGAGGTAAACAGAGATATAAAATTTTGTGCTCATGCATTTCTCTTTGTCTCCATAATCAACACCATACTCCAGCCACCACTCTGTCTCACCAGCACTATTAAAACAACTTCCTCATTGGTATTTGTTTGCATGCATGCAACTATAATCCATTCTCTGCAAACATACTAAGAAACTATTTTTTAAATAATAACAGATTATAGTAAATGGCAAAAACAGACAGAGTCCCTGTGCATCATTCACCCAATTTTTCCAGTGGTTACATCTTATGTAACTACAGTACCTATCAAAACAAGGACATTAACAATGGCACATGAGTGTGCCAACATATGAGTGTTGGGCCATTTGATCACATGCAAAAATTCATGTAACCATTCTGCACGGGAGAAACCTAAAATTAAAATGATCACAGAACTTCTCTGCTGAAAATTCTTCAACCATTTCCCATTTTTAGTCAAATGAAAATTCACACTCTTTGCCCTGGCCTAGATGGTCTGTTCTGGCCCAATTCTTCACCTCACTTGGTGCTTCTGGTTCTCTCTCTTTCATTTCCTCAAATAAGCTGACCTTGTCTTCAACTCATCCCTTTCTCACAAGCTTCTCTCTCTATTTGTAGTACTCTTCCCCAAATCATATATTATCCCCCGATCATACAAAAACATCTAAGACTATTCTCTATCATCACTTGAAATTCTTTTATGGAACACACTGCAGTTTTATTTTTTGTTGTTGCTGTTTTTTTTGTTTGTTTGTTTGTTTGTTTTTTGTATTTGCTTGTATATTTGTGCTTCTCTTCCACTAGATGATACTTTCCACTGGGAAGATAAAATACAGATGACAATTTTCTTCTAGCCCTATTACCTGGCAGAGCACATGACAGGCAACAGACAGCGGGCACTCCAGTTAGTGGATAAATATATGGATAAGGAGGGATAAAAACAAGAGAGAAAAATAAGCTAGTAAAATAGGAAAAGAAAATTCATTGTATGGAAACATTCTGACGGTTTTTGAAGAAAGGCTCCAGGTGAGGTTGGAGACACATTAGGTAGAATTAAAATTGCTTATCTCTGCAGTACGCTCCCCTTCTATTTGTCTATAATTCTAATTCATACTAATTGGATTTAAAGCTGCATCAGTGGAGGAATTGATTGCTGCTGCTGCTGCTGCTGTTACAAAGAGTTTCTCAATATCAGGTATAAAAGGCAAACTCCTTATTTTAACACTCATCTCTTGGCACTTTAGTAACCACAAAGAAACATTAGTGTTGGTCTTGGGATGGAATCTTATCCCTGTCCTTCAAAAGGGGGTGTGGTGTCTTCTTTGTCCTTTGTGCCCATATCAAATCTTATCCTGCTATGCAAAACCAATGCTTCCAACTCTAATAAGTCTCAAAAATAGATAAGCCAGCTATCATAACAGAAAGAAGAGAATTAATAAGCTATAAAAAGAATGTTCATGATCTGAGAACCTCTGAGACTCTTTGGTGCAAGACCAGGCAGCGGAGGTGGCCAAGTCCCACACTTGCAAGCAGGTTCCTGGTGTCCACTCCCATGTCTGCTCCCAACCAGTGGAGACCAGCAATCTCATCTATCTTCATACAGTTTTCAGGTTATTAAAATAAAGGCATTAGGCTCCAAAGTAAAGACCCCTCTAGTTTTTACAATTTATAAGATTAGTTTGCAGCCTGAAGTTGTACTCATATGCTACCAAGTGACTAATAAAGAGGAGAAAGGGAAAAAGGACCTTGCTGCTATTGTCTAACTACTAAATTTTGAACAGGTAATCTTTTTTCTATAAAGAAAACCACCTATTTTCTTTGTTGCCTCACTGTAGCATGAGAGATGCCATTTTTTTCTACCTTGTTAAAAGCCCCTATTATAGAAACTGCCAGATCTATTAGTATATCTTAATTACCACATCTTGTGCTGCTTTTAGCCTCTAGTGGGACAAAATTGCCATGATTTATGCTTTACTAACAATGGTATTTTTACATTAGTAAGCAATTAAAGAGCCCAACAGCACTCCTGGGAACTTCAAAAAAACCAGAGAAGGCCTGCCATCATTTTGATTTATATCTACTCTAATTGTATTTACAGAAAACTTGTAAAAGAAGAAGACTGTGTCAAAATGTTTGTGGTGCTCACAATAAATATTTGTAAAGAGAGAAACATTCATGTTCCCATTAGTTGCAGAAGCAACGCAGAGAATTAGAAAAAAATGTACCCAGACAAGGTTACATGAAGGTGAGGGGCAGTGTCAGGTCTTGGACTTGTCAACCCAGGGAGTCTAATAAAAGGAATTTCCATTCAAGGTGAAGCTTCTATCTTCTGAGTCCTAACAGGTGACAGGGAAACTTGATCTTTAAAGGGGTGGGGTCGAGGGGGGGGAAAGGGGATGGGCGGGGAAGAGCAGCATCCCTTTACTTGTGAAACAGTGTGAGGATTTATTAATAAAAGTACCCACTGTGAGTAAAATAGCTAAAGAGGTAAAGGTCTCCTGTCAGCCACGAGTTGAACAAGACCAAGAATTACTGCTTCTTTTCTTGAAACATACAATAATGAGAATTAATCCTTCTAGTTCAACAAAAAGATATAATTCCCACAGTTTTGAGGTCTCACCATATAAGATTAATGTTATCTCCCTCCATATGCTTAGTTTTACTTTGCCTTCAGTGATTTCTGTCATCTACATTTATTATCAAACTTTATTATGCAGAATAGTCTCTATAATGTATAAGAATAATTGTAGGTTAATGATATAGGGTTAGAATATGAATCTTTCCATTTAAATCCTGTTGACATACCCAGAAGAGCCCAAGTTGGTAGGAACCTAAACTTGATGCTGCCTCTGAAGCACCACGTCTTCCCTGAAGAGGCAGCACTGGCTTCCTAGGGAAACTTGACTCAAAGTAGAATCTCTTCCTGTTCCAGAACTACTCAGTCAGCATCAGCATTTTAACCTGGGAATTTACAGGTGCACTGACACAGGTGACACACTGTCCTGGAGGGCCAGCAGAGACTCTGAGGTCAGAGTGTCTATTGGGCATTTTAAACACCATGAGAGTCATAGCTCTAAAAAAAAAAAAAAAAAAAAAAAAGGACGAAGAAGAGGGACAGAGAAGAAGAGGAAGAGGTGGAGGGGTGGAAAGGAAGGAAAAAAATGAGGTGGGAAGTGGGTGGGAAAAGAGGAAGGAAGCAGCAATTTTTTGAAGTTAGTTTGGAAAACTCCCTTTGCCAAATCTGTGCAAAAATAAACAAATCGGGCCTCCCTAGTGTCGCAAGGAGTTGAGACGCAACCTATGAAGCAATCCACAGCCACTATAGCCAGGGATACCCGGCCAGGGAGCAACCCACATGGCACAGCACACCTCTCCGGTCTCGCCTGCTGCTCCCCTCAGCAGTGTATTTCAGTCAATCTGCCTGTTCTGCTCCCCGCTCTGTCTCTGGTGAATCTTTTCACCCCCATACCACTGGCCTGTACCCCAGTTCTTGCATGCATAAATAAATCTTTATAAAAAAATAAAATAGATTTTGATTCAATGTCCATTCCACATCTGGGGCAAGCAGAGAGCACAATGGACAGCTTTGACTCCACGTCTCCTGCTTTAATAAAGCAGACTTATAGATACAGCCTGCTGAGACATAGCAACATGTGGGAGGTGGTTTTATCTTAGCTCAGACCTTGGCAATGATATAATCAAGTCTCACCATCTATAGAGTAAGATCATTCTGCACTTGAGAATGAACTTGGAGGGTCCCACGATTAAAACACAGTCAATGTCAGTTTGACGTCATTTCACATGAAGATTGCTGTGGGAACAATGAAGCAACAGGCAATTCCAGTTTCATTTATGCATTTTCCTCTCTCCTTTCTAGATTGGTTCTTGAACACCAATGTCTGTGTTGGACACACTGAATATTCTCTTTTCTAGTTCCCATCATGCATTTCTGTATCTGGTGTGGTTTACAAGGGCACACCAATACAGGCATAAAAACCAACCCCCATCAACTTTGTTTTCTATTCTTCTAGGTGCTGCTGCTTCATGAAAGACTGAAGTTTAATTTAAAAGATCAATTGTATTTAATTGGCAAGTCAGGTTAAAATCTGTTAGGCACTTGCGCATAGGAACATACGAAGAAATGCAACTGACCAAAGAAAAGTCACAAGGAATGAGGAATCATTCTGGGGAAAGAGAGACTGATGAAATGGAGAATACATGTAAAACAATCTTTTCTTTCTTTTTAAAGTGTTTCTTTTTGTCATCAAGCCCAGGAAGATAAACTGTTGATCAAGTATTAAAGAACCATTTGATTGACATGGACACCTGGTCAAATACACATGCGATTGAACCTTTGCCATTATTTTCTTGAGTGATTAAATATGTGGCTTCAATGAAGCTCTTTTTAGGCTTCTGAGATTGAGTATTTTACAGGAGACTCATATCCTGCCTAGACTGGCAATCACATAGTGAAGTTTTATGTAATTGTCTAAGAAGAGGAGCTATTTGAATGCTTCCTCTAATGTTTATTCGTCTAATTAATTTAATGCATTTTGTTATTTCAACATACTTTTCATTATTGCTGATCACAGCATCCTAGGGAGATAGAATGGGCAGACAGTATTTTCTGCATTTTATAGTTGTGTTAAGTGAAGGAATAACAGATACAGAGCATCTCAATGATAGTAAAAGGAGCAGAGTTCAGTTTAATTCTCCCAACTTCCTGTTTAATAATTAATACATACCACCAAACCAATGCATTCATATTTTACAACAAAGGGGTCCCTTTAAGATTTCTAGTCACTGGTTATGATACTATTAATTATTGCTACAGTTTGGCAGAGAGAACTGGACACTCCTGGTATTTGGAAAATCCAGATAAGGAGGTATTCATTCCGTTACTCACTAACCCTCCCAACCGAGAGCACAGTAGCCATAAGCATCTCCAATACAGTTATTTACTTCTTTCTACTTAAAGGTTTCTGTCTGTGAACAAGTGATGCCAAGCTTAGTGACAAATTTTCATTCTAAAATTTGAAATTACACCTTGCCTAAAAGAGTTTTTCTTATTCTCCATAATAAGAATAATAGCATGTGTCTCCACTGTCTGAGAGATAGTGAATAATTTACCAAATCAGAACATTCTGTAAAAGACACCGTTTTGCTTTGATGCTCTTGTATAACTGCCACTGACTTTAATGAGAATTACACACATCTGTCAATGGGCAGAATCAACCCCATTATTTATTAAAGCAGAAACCCACCATTTGCCATAAAGCCTTCCTCTAGTCAATAATTAACAGATATAAGACTCTCGGATTTGTGGTTCATACGCTATATGATGTGTAAAATATGGTGATGAAGGAAATGAGCTAGGGAGAAATTTTCTAGTCCTGAATGTATTCTTTCTGGTTTCCATGACCACATGAGTAGATCCGATCTATGGTCATTAAAAGGGAAACAAATAGCTGTATTGGTGGTTTGTTTCTTTGCTATCATACAATCTATTATAGTAAGTAATATGAGTTAATTTAATTACTTGGTATAAATCAAATGCTTTCAATTTTGTAGAATCATCTGGAGGCCTTAATGAGAACATATCTATCTTTAGGCATCTGTACCCTTGATTTATAATCTTGCTATTCAAATACCTGGTCAGTGGATAGATTTTATTGGTATCATTTGGAACTTGTTACAAATGGGACACACACATAGGACTGAATCAGAAATACTGAGGGATCTCCACTTGTGCTTGAACAAGTCTTTTCTATGCTCATTAAAGTTTGAGACCACTGATCACAACTACTGTTGCTATAACTTTGCAAGATCACTTGTAAAATATCACCAGACAGGGAAGGGTAGAAACAGCATTAGTATTTTTTTTTTTCTTTTTTGTATGCTTGTGCTTTGTATCATAAAATTATACTACTTTGGGGCCTCCCCTGGTGGTGCAGCGGTTGAGCCCTGGGTTGCAAGGCTGCCGCAGCCTCTGCAGCAATAGTTCAATCCCCGGCCACCAGCAAGGGTCCCACAAAAAAAGAAAAAATTACACTACTTTGCAACATGTAATATGATTTTTTTCAAAAAAATGATCAAATCTATCTTTGATTTTCTAGAGCATATTCACTATTATATTATTCTTTTTGGTTTAGAAAAAAGGTTGCTATGCATATTTAGCTGTATTTTCTTGCTGGCATTGAAGCAACATTCTCTGTCCTTTGCACACTAGTTCTTTGTTATACCTTCATCTGTTCTGGAATTTTAATTGAAATATAATAAAATATACCCAATAAAATAATCATGTGTACAATCGTTTCTCTAATTTTGCTACTATCACCTGCTTCCGAGGGTGCTGAAATATCATTTTCTCTCTTTTGGTACAAATGTTTTATAAGAAGAATTTCTGCTCATTTTTTATTGTCCCCCAAATCTTCTGATACTCAAGAAGACTTGTCATTTGTTCTATGGTACTTTGTAATTGAGGGTGGAGATGGATGAAAGCTATTGGTGCCAGTCGACAGTCAAACAGCATGTGAAAACATCTAATGATACAATTTATCTGCTCACTGATCATAGGATGCATTCTTAGAGCATTCTGCATTTAAACCTCCTAAATTTTTTTCTGGCAACAAAGTCTATATTGCAATGATGGATAACTGATCTCCAACAGGGCTATAAGTGATTATTAATCTATAAGCATCTGCCTGCTGAGGTAGTCTATGGTTTTAAAAAAAGTTAAGAATCATTTCCACACTGTTGGAACTATTATAATCTTTTGGAATCCTTCCGTGTGGGACCTCCTGTCTGTTACCATATTTCTTTATTAATTTAAGCTGACTGCCAAGACATCTCAGCACCAGATAGTCTAGTTCCAGAACCACATGTCATGTTAAAGAGAGACTGTGACTGTGTTCATTAATGAAAAAGATTAGTAGTCACCATGTGGGACCTGCATGCTCCAAGTCTCAACAGTCAGAACAACAGAAGTATCCTGTCAAATCACAGGATATCAGAGATAAAAGTTATTTCTGACATCACCAAGATCAGGTAACTTTATGGAAAAAAAATGGCAAAAAATCTGGTCACTTAAAAAAAATTAAATTATATAAATCTTAAAAAAACTTAGGTGAAAATAAAGAAAAATGGTTTCCTTTTGTTGGATGGGAAAAGCAGGAAGGGTCACTCTATTCCTTTCTGCTTTCATAACTCCACAGAACTAGAAACATCTGGTTTATTACAACTTCTTACGTGTTACAGATGAAGAAACTAAGATCCAAAGGAGCTCAATCACTTATCATTCAACCTGAAAAATAATTGATAACAGTATCTGGTCAATTTCTCTGTATTCTGACTCTCAGATCATTGATTTTTCTACTAAATTGTATACAAACAGAAGCTGACCCACGGAATGCTGAGTGGGACAGGGTCAGTATTGTAGAGAATCAGTTGGGATTCATCACAGGTTCTACCTCCCCTTGGGCAAGACCGACTATAATAAACAGGAAAATAATTACAGGAGTAGATATGACCAACCAAAAGCAGCTACCACTCTGCTGAGAACCTAAACAAGATCGGGGCAAAGACCTACCAATCCTCAAGAACAGGCATACTGAGCAGGAGCATCTTAGCAATTATTACTTTATGCTGGCAGAAAAAAAATATATAGTTCAAACAGAAAGAAGGTAAAAAAAATCACAAGATTAAGGGCCTCCCCAGTGGTGCAGAAGTTAAGCGCTGGGTTGCAAAGCTGCCCGCAACATCTGCAGTGCCGGTTCGATCCCCGGCCACTGGGTGAAGGTCCCACATGGCGCGCAGACTTCTCCTGCCGCTAGCTGCTCCCATCAGCAGTGTGCTTCATCAGTCTGCCTGCTCTGCTCTCCACTCTGACTCTGGTAAATTCTCTCACCCTCCCATACTTCTGACTGTACCCAGTGCTTGTATAAATAAATAAATAAATCTTAAAAAAAAATCACAAGGTTATAAGGTCAATTACTTATTCATTTCTTAATCCCTTTTTAAGAAGAGTCACTAGTATAAAATACAAAATAAGCAAAACTGGAGGAAATAGATGTGACTCAGGAATAAAAATACTGAGAAAAACAATGAAGGAAAATAAATATCAACATTTCCAGAGGGATAAGGCAATAAATTGCTCCCATTAAGCAAGAATATAAAACTGTAAAATGAAACATATTGATATTAAATATACATGATAGTCAAAACAACTAGGAAATAGAGAACTCCAAGAAAGTAAAGCACAAAGATCAGAAGATAAAAAGGGTGGTGAGAATACATAGGAATGAGAATATATACTATGTTTCAATACATAGTATTGAAACAATATTAGAAGTTCAACATCCATGTAATAGGAGCTCCAGAGAGACTAGAACAAGAGAGGTACTCATCAATAAAATCATTCAGGAAATTCAGACTCAAGGGCATGGTTTTCCAGATTGAAAAACTCACCAAATATTTAGTAGAATAGATTCTTAAATGCTTGCATGTTTATAAAAAGACAAATCAACTGAGGCACAAAGAAAAATCAAGTAGCTCCTAGAGAGAAAATAATTACATAAGGAGAAAATACCTTTAAAGCATCTTTAGATTCCTTGGACAAGACTGTAATGTCTTCAAAATACTGAAGAACAGGATTTTCTTTTTTTTTTTTTAATTTTTTTTTTAATAGAGGCATGTTTATTTATTTATTTGTTTGTTTGTTTGTTTGTTTATACATGCACTGGGTACAGTCAAGCGCGGGAGGGTGAGAGAATTCACCAGAGCCAGAGCGGGGAGCAGAGCAGGCAGAAGGACTGAAGTACACTGCTGAGGGGAGCAGCGGGCGGCAGGAGAGGTCTGCGCGCCATGTGGGACCCTCCTCTGGTGGCCGGGGAGCAGCCCGGGATCGAACCGGCGCCTCAGAGGCCGCGGGCAGCTTCGCAACCCAGCGCTCAACCTCTGCGCCACCAGGGAGGCCCAGAACAGGATTTTCAAGCTAGAATTATATTTGACTATATTTTAATAATAATTATAAGTAGAATAAAAACATTACAGACATGCAAAGTCAGGGAAAATACCCAAACATCCCACATACTTTTTCTCAAAAACTACTGGAGAAAATGTTCTGCCAAACTGAAGAAGTGGAATGAGAAAGGGAGACAAGTGGGCATTCGGTTGTGTGGTGACTCCCTTGACACATGTCTGCCCAGATCCTGTGAGTGTGACCTAATTAATGTTTTGAGAAGAGAGTCAGAACATTCTCAGTTACTTTGGGTTGAGTCAGTTGCAACAGATAATTAAGCAAATGAAAGTCAAGAATGGAAAAGGAAATAAGATGCATGGAAAATATAATAGCACAAATATTAATGAACATTGATCTAATCAAAACTACCCAATGGCAATACTGGAAGGGTTAACAATGGGAGTGAGTGTGTGGGCACAGTCTGATGGGATATGTGTGTGTGAATAAGTGGGAGGGTGTGTGTGTAGGTGGGTAGCTGAGTATGGTGGGGCAGAAGTGGAGCATGAGCAAAATCTTCAGATGCCACATAATTGAGTCCCTAAAATTGAAAATGAATACACAGCAATATAGACGAGCCAGTTAGTATCTGGTTGTAAATATCAAAGGAATAACTGATAAGTAACTTTGGGGAATAGCAATACTTTTTAAAATTATTTAATAAATTATATAGTAACGTAAGTCTAATGACCCTAAAATATTCCTAATAACACCTATATATTACTGCAAGTCAGGTACTTTACTCACTTCTTTTTCTTCAAATAATCTTGTGGGGAAGGTTGCTACTCCATTTCTGGTAAGGACATCAAGGCAACATGGTCACACAGCATTGGGAGAGTCCGATTTGGAACTTAAACCTTTGGAGTTATTCCATTAAGCTCACATTTCTTATAAAAAAATGGAGGGAAGCTAGACATATCGTTTAATAATTCCTAAAGAATTGCTCAGAAGAAAGCTTAGTCCGACCTACTGTAGGTAACAAATGGTATAAGCTGGAAAGTGCCACCCATGACAGGACTGCCCATGACAGGCAGCAGGTAACCAAATGTGTGGACCCCAAAAGAATAGGAACTTGGAAAGTTCTTGAGAAAACAGTCTTGCAGTCAAATGCGCGACTGACACAAATATTTCTGTGATATTTGCATTCTTGTATCAACACTTCATTCCCATAGATTGAACCAACACCTGTTTAAGACTAAGAAAGCTAAAGAATTTGAAGAAATTAATCTGCATGAAGATGAAGCAAAATATTTAAACCTCAGTAAGTATGTTTGCTTTCTTTAGTTGTGTCTAAGCTTACTTATGAAAATTACCTCCGTTCTATTCGAAATGAGTAGATGAGGTATTCAAGGACATTCTCATTAAAAGTAATAGATTTTTAATTTAACCTCTAAGATGATACAGTGTAGTAGAAATTTCCAAAAGAGGAATAAATTGCTCTCTTGGTAATTTTAGAGATATTTTCCTAAGTGATCTATTCAAAATAGGCACATGAAAAGAAGGTCTTGGGTCTAAAAATAAGAATTTTTTGAAACATATTTTGGGGTAGAATTAAATCTTTTATACCATAGTGTGTTGACTAATTTGGTTGACAAGGCAGAAATCCAAATATAATTAAGTTATCAAAGCTTCAAAAACTACAAAGTATTTGTATTTATGAACATCGAAGAGTAAACTCAGCAAAGACACACAAGAGACCATTCTTAAATTTCTAATAATTGGAATAGTTAATACTTTATGAGTGTTTACCAGGAACAAGGCTCTGTTCTAATTGCTCTGCAAATATATTGACTCATTCATTTTCCACAATTAGCTCATGATACTGGTACCATTAACATCATCACTCTTAAAGAAAGTGGTATGGAGAGGTCAATTGGGATTATCAGCCAAAGCTGATAGCTCCAGAACCTGGGCTCTTCACCAGCACAATTCTGAGGAGTAGGTTTGCTTGTTCATGTAAAACTTGGACCTCATAAGATTGTCATGATGAAGGCAATGCACAGTGGTGGGATACGTGCTGGTCATTCATGGCTATATTCTTGGTCTCACTTAAACTACTTCAAGATAAATTAGGAGAATCCTTATTTTAAGCCAAAGAATTAATATATTGGTTGATACTTGAAGCAGTCACATATGTCTGTTTAATAAAATAGTATTGTTTCTTGTGGAATAGTAAGTTGCCATAGTCTTGAATAAGAATGGCAGAACTTAAATAACAATGCCTTTAGATTTCAGTATCCTGAGTCCAAATCTCAGTTCCTTTTTTTTTTTTTTTTTGTATAGAAGAACTGGGGTGTAAGTCAGAGGTAAGAGGAATAAGATTCACCAGAGACAGTGAGAAGCAGAACAGGAAGATCGACTGATCTATACTGCTAAGGGGAGCAGTGGGCAAGAGAGGTCTGCTGCGCCATATGTGGGTGTGCTCCCTGGATTGATCTCAGGTTATAGCAGTGACAGCGATGAGACTTAGCTTCTAGGCACTAGGGAGGTCCCAAATCTCAGTTCTTATACTCACTGGCAGTGTGACTTGTGGCAGGTTTCTTGAGCTTTAGGACTAGGAATAAAAATAAATTTGTCTACACTGCAAAGAGATCTAAACAGAACATACGAGCATAGAGCTGAAGCTCCATTTACGCAGCATCACTGTGCTGCTGGTGTCTATAATATGCATGAGGTTTGCTATCACTCAAGCAATAGCACAGATCTGAGAACAAAAAATACTCTAGAAATAATTTCCTTTAACACAGGTAAAGCACAGCTCAGAACCCAAAGACAGAAATAAAGAGATGTCTTTAGAGATTCAAGTGAGCATAGGAGGTCTTCATTTTCTTTATTGATCTTTTTTTATTCTAGCCATGCTGATATAGAAATGATCAACTTTAACAGAAAATGTCTGCATTTGTCCTCAAATTACACATGAATGGATTTGCTAACAACTGTAATTTTGGAATTAGTGTGTAAGAATGAGAACACCATTTGAAATAAATCACTCAGAATGAGGAGGTGGAGAGTAGGGATGGCAGGGAGGGAGAATAGCAGAGGCCAGGAGAGCAGAGATACTGGTGAACAGCAAAGATTTCACAGATGTCCTAGTAGCTTTTCATTATCCAAGGATTCACAGAACAGGCCTAATCAATCTAGAGGCCAGAGGTGGAAAATTCAAGTTAAAACTATGGGACGAAGAATGACATGACACCACAACACTTAGTTTATCCAAGATGAGGAAATGGGTTTTCGGTGGTGTGTGGCTTTTCCAATGTAAGGCAGTAACAGAAAAGTGTACCCTAGAAATAGTTTGATAGAACAAACTAAATGAGTCCTCTTAAGACAATTTATAAGGAATGGCTCTTTGGACCTTTACAATGAGTCAGCTCAGTGATAAGCCCTGTATATACTTGTATATATCATTTCAATATCACAAACAATGTCAGGAGATAGTTACTCTTAGCCTGGTCATTTTTGATAGAAGAAAATGAGGTATGGAAGGGAAGCAACTTGTCCCTGACACCAATCAAGCATCACAACTGGAGCTTTTTGGCAACCTAAACCAGGGCTGGCAAGCTCCACCCCACACCAGCTGCCGTGTCCTATCTCTGCTGACTTGGTGTTGCATGTTTTCTAGCACAATGCCTTTCATGTAAGTAAACAGTACCCAGTGCACCAAATATCCCTTCCACTTTTAAAGACACTAAAGACTTTTGATAAAATGCATCAATGAGAAAATTATATTCTCAAGTGATGATGAATCATAATCTCTTCAGGAAAGATGATCAGATTAACTGAACAAAACAGGGATCTGAAGATCTAGATCAAAGAAAAGGCAAATTCAATATAAAAGAGGAAGAAAGTTAATATTCACAGTATAAGACACTTTCTGGTGGGACAAAATTATGGGTACTGGGTACCGCTGACATCCTCTCAGGAAGATGGTCATTTAAATGAGAAATAAGACTCTAACTCTCCTCCATCCTTCACATTTCATAGGGTGACTCTGTCCTTGGACAACAGGGGATGGTAGTAGTGTTCCTTACACACACTATGCACAACCATATCATAATCCAACCCTTGTCAAAATTCAGGAAACAGAGGCTCCCACAATCAAATCAGTTCCTTCCCAGACTGAAAATAGAAGACACATAAATCAAGAGGCATCAGTCACTATAGTCCCATAAAACAGCGTAAACATGCTGATCACCATGAGAGAAAACAAACTCAAGAAGAATTGGAGAATGAAACGCTAGAGCCACACAAATGCCTACTCCTAGCTTCAGAGGCCAAAATGCTGCTGATTCTTCCCATGGGTTGCTGTTGCTAAGACAGTCTTGGATCTTGCTAGCTCATAAATCTACTAGTAAATGAGTGAACAGGGGGTTTTAGTCATATACAACAAAAACAGAAGAGTAAATTCTCAAACTATCACACTTCTTGTTTGCCCCCTATTGTTCCTCCCAAGACACTGGCAGGAGACCTTTTACGAGAGCTTCAAGCTTCTGTCACAGGCACCAAATGGCTCCTCTTACCTCCTGAATATAACTCTTACTTGAGTGAAAAATAAAATTCTATCATACGATTTTTTGGGGTAGCGATTAGTCTACACTGACTATTACAGAAAGTGGCTTATCCAAAGTCACACAGTTAATTAGAAGCTGACCCAGGACTGTGTGGAAATCTTGCTCACTCAATCCAGTCTCCCCCAGACACTACATAATTTGTAATGTAAAGGTGAGATGCAGTAATCAAACTTGTATTCCCATCTAAATGAATGCTTTTGACTAAGCCAGCATGATTAAAAGGCAATGGTATTACAAGACAGATTATACAAATGAAGAGCTTGCCATAATCTGTGCAACATTAAATGAGTAAAGGAAAAATCATTGCCTTCCGGCTCAGACGGTACTTCACATCAGTTTAATTAAACACTCACATGAGCATGAACACACACACACACACAACAATTGCAAATCTACATCTGAGGTTCATTACACCAACAAACCAGATGATTTGAAATAAAAATTCAAACGGTTTCTGTCAGAAATGAAAATGAACAAAAGGGAAAAGAAACAATGTGTCTACATTTATGGAATGTAAAATATGACTGAAGCCCTCAGGTGCTGAAGCTACAAGTACCTTATTTTTAGCCTTGAAACTCATCGAGAGCAGATTTTGATGATCACTGAGTTCACGCTGTAGGTAAAGAAATAGATTTGAGGGCCTCCCTGGTGGCGCAGCGGTTGAGCGCTGGGTTGCGAAACCGCCCGCAGCCTCTGCAGCACCAGTTCTATCCCCAGCTTCTCCCAGGCCACCGGAGGAGGGTCCCACATGGCGCGCAGACCTCTCCTGCAGCCCATTGCTCCCCTCAGCAGTGTCCTTCGGTCCTTCTGCCTGCTCTGCTCCCCACTCTGGCTCTGGTGAATTCTCTCACCCTCCTGCGCTTCTGACTGTACCTAGTGCTTGTATAAATAAATAAATAAATAAACAAATGAATAAATAAATAAATCTTTAAAAAAAAAAAGAAATAGATTTGAGAGAGATCCTAGCATGTATCTCCCTCTAGAACTTTGCTTTGGTTGTTTTAGGATTTAAAACATTTCACAATGGCATCAAAGTTCTTTCCCAAAACAGTTCTTGTCATCACAACTTGGCAAAGAATCTTCATGGTGAAATTAATTCAGAGGCATTTCCTTCACACATAGAAGGTAACAGAGGTTGGAGTATAGGGCAGGGGTGGGGATGTTGGGAACAGAATCCCTGACGGAAAAAAGATTTCAAGTCGTTGTAATAGTTGTTGCACCACAGCTCTGACTGCAGGAAAATATCTCAGTTTTGGAAGTTCAGAATCACTGCTTTAAAATAAATATGCACCCTTTTTTTTTTTTTTTACATACCTTTCCTGAATCCTGACCCCTCCCGTTTCTCCTTTCCTTGCTTCTACAATCTTCACAACCACACAGTTCAGAAAGGCCAGAGACTCACCCCCAAGGGCTGGAATGGGAAGCCCTTTCTTTCTCAGGCAGTTGGTAGAGAGGAGATGCTACGAAGCGCTCCCTTCCCCTTTAAGAAACACGAAGCCTCTTCACACTCTTATCCCCACCCCACAGAGAAAACACTGGGCTCCTTCCTTCCTGTATCATCAACCCAATTTCTCCCTGTTTCAAGCATAAAAGTAATTATGGGCCCAGCAATAAATATCACATTTTTTACCTTGACAGAAAGTGGGAATGATACAAGGGTTTAATGGTATTATTTATTATCTGCTGTGTACACATTATTTTCTGCCACTATTGGAGCTCGGTGTTCATTTTCTCACAAGCAGTTATTTTCATATTATCTTTACCCTGATGGTGCCTATTGAATTTGAATGTTTTTGGAAATCCATTCTACTTTCCATTTGGACATTCAGTAGAAAGGTCATAAAAAATCCCCGAAAAGTTACTTAAGTATTATTACTCTCTAGATACTAAATATTGTCTACTACAGAAAAGCAGATAGATGAAGCATTTTTGTGGGTCCCACCCAGAATTTCTATGACTGTACATCAGCTTCTTTACTTGTTAACGTGGGGATATAGGGTTGGAATTAGGTTGAATAAAATTATAATCAGTTACCTCAGAATGTTTCTACATTTTCATATTCAAATAGAAGAAAGCCTAAAGATTAATAACAGGATTGTGGTTTACCTTCCTAAATTTTAGATAAACATCAAATCAGGAAATGAGAAGAATGTGAAAGTCCAAACAGTGCAATCCATTAAGGATCAGATTACAGATAACCAGTATGGGAGCCCCATTTTGTTGTTCTCCATAAAATACTTCAAAAGTCACCCCCAGGGCTCTGAGACAGGATAAGTGTTGAGATGCAAAGGGGAGAAGCAGATGGAAGGGTAGACAGAGATCTCCGTTCTCCTCCTAGGTCTCTATCAAGATGTGGAATCTGGGAGAGTTTGCTTCATTTCTCTGGGCCTCCAGGTAGTCACTCACAAAATTCTGCAACTCAGTGTAGTGACTGTTCTCAGTGAGGCTGTGACCTCCTGTGGTCAGGTGGAGCCAGCTTCAGTGAGCTCCCTAGGGACAGGGGAAGTCAGCTTCAGTGAGCTCAGTGGTGACAGGGTCTGCTTTCATCACCAGAAGCAGTAAAGCCCGGGTGGAGAGGCCCTGAGGTCAGCTGCTGAAGTCCACACTACCCTCAAAATGGAAATCACCCATTGATGCCTCTGGCAGGCTTGAAATCAGCAAATGAGGCTTGGAGAAGACAGAGCGTAAGCCTGAAAAGCTGATCACTTTTCCCTTTAATCCCTCTCTTAGCGAGTACTACAAGTCCCCTGACCTCTCTTCCACTGAAGTCAGCCTCCCACCTGTCTCCCCTCTTTAAACTAGTGTGGCAATATTGTGTAAATTGTTTTATTGTTTTCTCTGAGAAGCTTACTAGTATTTCAGTAGGGGAAGTTGAGGTGATTTTTCTCCCACTTAAGTTGGCCCTGCAGCTTAAGGCTGGGCTGCAGCTGTCAGCTCTGCTAAGGTTCAATGAGATTCATTCTAAGGACCTCAGAGAAAAAGCAAAAGGTTTTAGAGACAGTGTATCATTTGATTAAAAATAGATCTGTAACTAATAAGCTGAGTTTCTGTCACTGCAGAACCTGACAAATGCATCATAAGAAGGTGAGGGAGCTGGATCACCATTTCACAGTTACGGAGAAGAGGACTGAATCTACTGTGGCCAGAATGACTCGGCTGAGGAGCAAACCAAGGCCCTGGAGGAAGGAGAGTGACGATATGAAGGGCTCACCTGGTCCACGCTGTACTCACTACATCACAGTTGGCATGTGGCCTCAGGCACACGGAGTCACACTGTAATTCTCTCTGTGGTGCAACTTTACCCTCAACTCAGATTAAATGACTAAATGATAAAATAGACCAGCTATTGTACCATTCAGATGCGGATCAAAACCCCAGTTCTACTACTTAAGAAAGGGATGAACCTGAGCCAGTAATCTAGGCTCTGGGTCTGTTTATTCATCTGCAAAATATAGATAATGAAAAATGAACCAGAATGGGGAGGATGGTGATGGGTTAAAAGTGATGCCAGCTTACGTGTTAAACTTACTGTCTTTTTCAGAGACGGGTGTTATCAGTCACCAGTTTAGAATCCTGTGCTGCTCTTGCTCTTAAAGATGAGCTATCTGAGGGCCATAAATGGATGCCTGGGGACATGTGACAGCCACATACCCTGAAGCAGGGGCCGTAAGTCACCGTGTCTCATGCCTGAGCATCTTTTCCACTAATCCATGAACCTGAACCTCAAAGCAGAAATCAGTTTCTAAAAACCACTGAATCATCAAGTGGATTTCAAATAGCAGGTAACTTTAAAAAACCTGTTTTTTCCAAACCTTCCCTGCTCATCAATAACAAATTTTCCATAAGAAAACTTTCAAAGCACAGCTTTTATTTTTAGATTTGGAAGCCTTCCCTAATGTGGACAGGGATGGCTGACATCCTGTCACTTTGGAAGATGGGGCCTCAAGGTACAGCTGAGTAACTCATCCAGTCTAGGGGTTTTGCTATTCTCCCCTCCTAACAGATTCTAGCACACCTCTGTGGCCACCTCCTTTCTACAGCATCAAATACTATCCCTGACTAAGAGCTTTATAGAAAGTTGGCAGTGGGAGGCAAACCTGAAACTGGGCCAGGAATATTAAGTCCATTCACATGATTGTTGGTGTCAAATAACCCAGAGGACCTTCCTTTCTCTTAAAGAGTAAGAACAGTGATTTATAAAAATGACACATTTAGTTAGCATCAGGTCAACGGGAGGCAAAGCCAAAAGCAAGATTCCAGTTTGGGGCTTCCAATCTGCCTCTTTCAAGTCACTACCAAATTCAGTCACTGAATTAGCAAAAATGAATCTGAATTTCACCAATCTCCAGAGATAGGACCGTGAGAGAAGGCCAAGTTTGGGATATCCCACACAGCCCTTTAGCAAGCCACCCATTGGCTGCTTCTGAGGTGAGTGCAGAATACATGTATTTTCCAGTCCTATATTTCCTACTGTTCCTAAATGATACTATGAATGAATAAGCAAAGTTTGAGTCTGTGCAGCCTGGGCTGTGAGCTATCACAGTCACATACAGCTATATTAACTCTATATTGGTACCTAAGATCTTCCCAAGCTCTTTTGTTCCTCTGTGCTCCAAACACAAAGATCACTGTCAGCTCTGCCTGAAATTTTAAATACCATTTGTCCCTTTGCCTTAAAAATCTTATACAGACCTTTAAAGTACACATGTTAATAGAGAAACAGCATATTAAATTCCAGAGGATTGCATTTTAGAAGTAAATCATAATTTATTCACTCGCTATCCCACAGAAACTAGCACAAAGTGGGTGTGCAATTAGTGTCAGTGAAATAAATGGAAGGAAGCCATCTACTCCAACAGCAATACTGTATAGTTATTACGGAATTCACTTTGGTTAGCCAAGCAGATGGCTGAAAGGAAAGGAGCTCAGATGAATCATTTCTGATGAGATTAAAGAGTGGCAGAAGGATGCCCCTCGAGGACATGCCAGGTGAGTGCAGATAGTAAACCTAGACAGAGGGACCCTGGAGTAGCCTGGAGACCTGAGCTTCCGAGATTAGGGGGCAGAGGTTGAAGGACAGCAAGGAGTGTATTCCATGAAAAGTGAAAAGAATTTCATGCAACCTTTACTTATTTCACCATCCTATGAAAGATATCCTGTAAAAGACTATTACAGCTCGCTGAAAAATCACTTAAGGTATTAGGATATTTGTTCAGACCCACTCAGAGCTTGCAGCCCCGGCCCAAGGACACAACCTGCAGAGAAGACCCTGCCCTCCCTAACTGCAGCCTCAGGAAGCAATGAGGTCATTCTGCAGTGAAAACTGACCTCATTATTGTAGACTTCTGCTCATTCTCTGCCCTTCATGTAAGACAGAATCGCAAACATTTCCATATGAGAGAAACAATAATGAAAATTCAAGGTTCAGCAAGGTCATACAAAGTATTCCGAAACCTTTGAGCATGCCAATTTTTCATTAGTTCTCTCCATGATTAAAAACAAGACTCTGCAGGGCTCATCTGATTTGCAGGGTTTAGATGCACCTGTGAGAAGTACACACGTTCTTGGCCATTATCTTGATATATGTTTACCACTGGTTCACTTCCATTTAACTGCATCTAATTTCTTCTTTTTCTGGCAGGACTCTGGGCATGGATACATATTTCAAGCTCTCACCATAAGCCAGAGCTAGACATGCTGCTGAAGTGAATTTCCTCGCAAGAATAATATTTTGTTGAGACTTTTGTTTGTTTAGATTTGCCTAGGTTGATAGAATTCCATCTTTCACAGATGATTTGCTCACTCTAACCCAAATGCTTAAGTATAAATGATAACCCTCAATAATGACACTCTGATGAAAAAGGTTTACATGTGCTCTCTTTACACACGAAAGCAGAAATCAGGCAGTAGAGGAAGCTGACATTCTTTTTCCCGTGTAAATAGTTATTAGAGTAGAACTCACATGACCCACTGCCCCAGAAAAAGACAAAGAATTACCTCAGCACATGGAGGTCAAGTCATTATTAGGTAGAGATTCTTCTTTATAAGTGTCTTGTGGCAGATTTTGCCTATTTGTTACTGTAAGTGGACAGTTATTTAACTTTTACTATGTTTGTGACACAAAACTAGATTTGAAGGTTAGAGCCCCTGCCCTCCAGGAGATCAGCATCTACTTTTGGAGACAATAAGTGTGATAAAAAGATCAAGAGACAATTCATAGCTTTATATTGTTTTAGAGCCACCAGGGAATATGGCATTTTGTCTCTTACTGAGCAGTGCTTAGGCTGCTGAGGCTTAGCAAACACAGTGGGACACTCGTATAGGAAATCACTGGGTACCCCACTAAAACATCCTCAAGTCTCCCATTGGCTGAGTTCTTGGAAACCCCTCATGTGAAATGCTTTCTCTCCAGTAATTCTGGAATCCCGCTGCCTCTCTGTAGGCATGACTCCAGTGGGGCTGCCACGACTGCTTCCAGGACATTCTGTTTAGGTTAAAAGATCCTGATACCATCCTTGATGTTTCCAGAGATTTAAAAGTCAGAGAGAAAATGTAGACTATTATAAGAAAAAGTTTGCTGCTATCAGTGACATTCAAGTTCCAGGAAAAATGTTCACCACGTATATCCATTCTTTAAATTCTTCAGAATTCAATTCCTGCCGAAGGGGAGGTTACCCGTAAGCCACTAAAAATCAACCTCTGAACAATCTGCATAGCCCTATGAAGACCTACATGCAACAGTCAGGGCATTGGGTGGGGGGAGAGTCAGGTCTGTTCCTTAAGTGCCAGAGACCAGCAAATCCCTAATGATATTCTGCTTCACATAGACAATTTTGATTATTTTTCCAGTGTTTTATGTGTGTATATACTTCACATATGTACATAATATATTGCATGTGTGCATACAACATCGTGCATATATATAGTATATATTGTGTATATACATACATTTCTAAATCATTTCATAGATACATTTCTAAATCATACATACATTTCTAAATCAGTTTGTTTCTTTATAATTACACATTTGATCAGCTGTGACAGGAAGAATGTCCTTTCCCTCCTCAGCACACACCTGCTACCTCATATTTGATTGCACCATGAACAATTAAAAACTTTAAACAATGATTAAACCATCGGGATTTTGTTTTTGTAGCAGTTTAGCACATCTTGATTAACACACCAATAAGGGTGAGCATCCAATTAAAGTTAAAATTCGCCACTTTTGTTCTAAATATATATTTTTCTGAAGTTAACAAAGCTTGAGACTTATACTTCTTACTACTAGTTTAAGTAAAAGCCTCCCATCTTCTACTCACTCTTATAAGTATATATGCATATTAAAAAATTGGATCAACATTTCTCTGCACACAAATGTGTTAATGTTATCTAAACTTCTGGTTAATAGCAGCACTACTAGGAGATGGATTCACATTGTTTTTCCAATGTTGAACCAAAATTTAAATTCCACATACATTAGGGACCTTATTCTTGCCAGTTTACAAAAGGGTAGTTGTCAAAGCTAAACATCAGAAAACCATGGGCTATTTGTACTCGCTCCATGTCTAGTTCTGAAATGAGAGGAACAAGAAGCAAACACATGAAAAATCCATTCTTAAAAAAAAAAAAAAACTAACAAAACTTTAATGCAGCAACATCTTGAGTTTTAAAATAGATGTTTAGGCTGCAATCATGGGCGAGTAACACAATTGGAAGGACGTTATTGGTCCACTGAGGGTTAGTTCAATCCAACTCTACTGCTCTGTAAGTCTCTTGGCTCTTTACTATGGCAATGGTAGATTGGGGTGGTAATTTTGCATCTGCTTTATTAACACAAATGTTTACATTGCTAAACATATTAACTATTAATAAGCCTTCAAATTGGCCATTAAGAAAACCAAAGAAATTAATGAGAAACAAATGCCACCATTAACGTGAAGTTTTGCTTAAAGGCATGAGATAAGGTTGGCCAATAAAACTGATTTCAGAAACTAATAAAAATTAGCAATTAAATGTTTCCAAAGAGCCCAGCAAAATTATCCAGTGCACTGAGGACTCATTTGAGATCTATTCCGCCTTCATTCCTGTCTCTCCATGTCCTTCACAATCATCAGCCCTTTTTGAGGAACAAATTTTATGGTCACTACATCACCTCAATTCCCTGTGTGAATTCAAAATCCATGTGGTAAAGTATTCATCAGCTGTGTTCTCTGTCCACTTCTTTTATAGCACATATTGTTTCATCTTGTCATTGATCGTTTCATATTTTATTTATAGACCTACACTGTGAGCTACTCCAATGAAGAGATCTTGCTTTTCTAGTATCTGCATCTATAGATCATGGCACAATATTAGGGCTCAAAAATCTATATAAATTATTATCAAAGCAATATAGCTCATGATTCAGAAACTGCTTTATAGGAGCTGCTTTTAAAATAGTCATACATTGGGCCTCCCCAGTGGTACAGCGTTTGAGCGCTGGGTTGCGAAGCTGCCCGCAGCCTCTCCAGCACCAGTTTGATCCCCGGCCACTGGCGAGGGTCCCACATGGCGTGCAGACCTCTCCTGCCGCCCGCTGCTCCCCTCAGCAGTGTACTTCGTCAGTCTGCCTGTTCTGCTCCCCGCTCTAGCTCTGGTGAATCCTCTCACCCTCCCGTGCTTCTGACTGTACCCAGTGCTTGTATAAATAAATAATCTTTTTTTTAGAAAAAGAATTAATTAAAAAAAATAGAATAGTCATACAGCAAGAAGAGCCCCATGAGAGTAAATATGGCCTGTGCTCAAGTGCAGGATACCCAGGTCTGAGATTTCAGCTCTGCCTTTCCCTGTGTAGTCTTGGGCAAGTTGATTACTGTCTCCGAGCCTGTATTTTCTCATCTTCAAAATGAGGGTGGCAGTTAATATAGGCATCTTATAGCAGTTGTAACAAATGTATGTAAAGTACTTAGCTAAACATCTTGTGCACATTAAGCACTCAGTAAATACTAGATACATTTTTTTTCTTTTAATTTGGAAACTCCGATAACTTAGCATACCACATGTGCTAATTTGAAATTTACACAAGTCTCATTTCAACCTAAATTATGATGAAATGTCATCATTGAATTTTGTTATTTCCATGGAATAGCCAGTCTAGTTATTACAAACAGAAAAATACTAAGAGCTCAGTCAAGATCAACAAATATTTTGAAAGGTACAGAGTGCAGCATCCTTCTGCCAGAAGCAGAACTGAGCAAGAACCCATGATTCTTAAACCATTCCCTTGAAAGCATCCCCTCAACAAATATTCACTGAGATAGTCCACTCCCCCAATGACTGAGAAGGTAGAAAGGGGGAGGCAGAAGACCCCACAAGGGACCCCATAAGGCTAAATGTTCTTTGAAGTTTCCTGAGTTGAATAGAATTTTATGAGAATAGTCATATTATGCCCACGGTTGATTTAACATAAAAATAATGTGGTTATTAGGAAAGTCTGTTATTTTTATATTGTTTATATTAGATCAGCCTTGGACATATTTTCCAGTGTTGTCTTGGCACTCTGCTGTAAATGCCTACTTCAGGCCCATGGTACTAGGCTACAGGGCAGGTCTGCAGAGCAGAGTGACTCTATGGAAGGCTCAGTCTTGAGGCTGGCCATGCATCTGGCTTCCTGGAAACTGTCCTTATTACGCTCAACTATTAAACTACTTTACTATCAAGCAGCAAAGAAAGATAAGTCAACAAGTCAATAATTATTTCTGGTGATGCAGTTTATCAGTCAGATTTGAACTATTTTTTTTTATCACACACAGCTCACTGGGTTTGAAGAGGCAAGTGCATTTTGTCATTTATAATCACAGCTGTGCATAATCATAGCTGATCTCCCTGTGTCCACACAAGAACTGAGAGAAATACTGTTCTTTTTTTTTAAAGATTTATTTATTTTTATACAAGAACCAGGGTACAGGCCAGATGTGTGGGAGGGTGAGAAGATTCACCAGAGACAGAGTGGGAACAGAACAGGCAGACTGATGAAATACACTGCTGAGGAGAGCAGCAGGTGAGACAGGAGAGCTCGTCTGCTTTGCCATGTGGGATTCTCGCTGGCTGGCCAAGCTCATTGTGAAGCAGACAGCTTCACAATGCTGCGCTCAACCGCCTGTGCCACCAGGAAGGCCCTGGAGAAATACTGTTCTAACAAGCACAGTGAGAGCCAGGAAGAGCAGCATCAATTTAAGTTGGTGACAGAGCTTATGGCTGTCACTGTGACCAGTCTAGTGTTGACAGACCCCAGGTGAGACATTTTCAGCATTAACTAAAGAAATAGAGTGAAAGGACATACACTGCCCTTCTTTTAAGTAATACCTTGAACAAAGAGAAGATTTAAAGGGCTAAGCTAGTGAACTAGGCCTGAATAGAACCACTTCAGGCAAAAGGACTTCAACAGATGCTCCTTTGTCAGGATAAGGGGCTGGAAGCCTCTTTTCAGAACAACTGTGATCCCCAAGGGCATCTCCACAAAACTTTAGGCATCAGAAAGACAGGAGGTGGCTATTGTGTCTCTAATGACTGTAAGACTTGGAAAATAAAGGGCCTTGGAGAAACTAGGGATTCCTGCTGTGAAAAATGTCTTTTTGGCTAGAAAATATGAAGGGGAACTTTACTGACCAAAGGAAACAGGGGGTTAAGGTCAGCAAGAGATGTGGTCCCCTTTGCTGGAGGTTGGAACACCCACCCCAGCATCAATTTTTAGAAAACATACAGTAGCTCAAAGGCAATGCTGAGCACTTACTGGGCAAGTAAGTGTCCTTGATAATAACTAGGCAGAGGTTATTGAAAAGCTTCATTAGAGTAGTTTGAAGGGGATGACCAACTTGTTCTGTGGTGCATCATTTTCCCCTAGTGTTAGCTCAAATAGAGAAACAGGGAAAATTGGTCACTATCATTCTAAGGAATAATTCTTTGCTGTCAAATTAATCCTCAGACCAAAGACAACCTTTTTGAAAAGGCTACAGATGTCTATGTATAGATCTGAAATCATTAAAAAGAATAGGCACCATCAAAGTCTCCTTCAATCATAGATGCCTCCAAAAAGGTCAACTACAGCACAGACAGGATTTCCATTGCTTCCTGAAGGAGCCATCTGACACAGCAAACTTAAGGATAAAGAAATCCCCACAGGGAAAAACAACAAAAGAAAACAGGCAGTTCCAACTTGTGCAGAAACTCTTACTCTGCTTCCTTGTTGCCTGTGCTTTACAACATACTGAAAGTAATGTTTTGTTTCCAAGATTTTAGAATTGCCAATGTACTTATGAGCTTCTGACACTAGGAGATATGCACATTTGCATGTTGAATGTGTAAAGTAGATAACTGCAAACTGACAATCACCACTTCATACCACTTTCCATGTTCAATGCAGATCTGATGCACTGGTAATCCTTAGCTCCTAGTGAATATACTCACCTTATTCCTTAAAGCCCAGCTCTTCACACAGAGAATTCAGTTATACCTTTTCTATTAAAACTTATTTACTGCTGTCATTTTTTGTTTTGCAAAAAGCAATTTATTTATTTATATTTTACATCATTGTGCATTTTTGTACAATGTTGCTTGTATGCTTTCTCTTTTCTGGTGTATTCCCATAAAATTCCCACCACCAATTCACCCATGAACACCATAGTTCCTTGTACTGACATCTTTCTTAAGGATGCAAGGGATAAGAGAAGACTTTAGATCCTAAGCTCAGATGTTTGCAAGCTCTGATTCCATGCCAAGCAAAAGCCTCTCAATAAATTACTAAACCAACCAGTACTTTCATCTTCTCATTCAAAAGGGCTGTGTGCGTGTGTATGTGTGTATATGGGTGTTAAAGTATTCCAATACTTGGAGGGGGGCGTTCAGTGAGCATATATGGAGAACATTCTGTTTAAAAAAGAGCAATAATCTTAGGGGAATAAGGTAATTTAGGTTGATAATATGTTATAAAATGTATAAACAAGCCAAATACATGTGCATAACAACTCAGTGACAAATGGAATATTAATCATTATTAAAAGAATGTTAATAGCAGTAAAGTTATAAGTGCTGAAAAGGACCTAATATAAAAGCTTGATTGTCTTATTCCAAGAGAAGCTATAAAGACTAAATAGTAGTGCCTCCCCGGTGGTAAAAGGGTTAAAGACAGCGCTAGCAGGCCTTCTCGTTGGCACAGCAGTTGAGTGCTGGGCTGTGAAGCTGCCTGCAGCCTCTGCAGTGCCAGTTTGATCCCCAGCCACCAGCGAGGGTCCCACATGGCACGCAGACCTCTCCTGCCAAGCCTGCTGCTCCTCTCAGCAGTTTGCGTCATCTGTCTGCCTGTTCTGCTCCCTGCTCTGTCTCTGGTGAATTCTCTCACCCTCCCATGATTCTGACTGTACCAGTGCTTGTATAAATAAATAAATAAATATTAAAAAAAAATAAAAGGCAGCGCTAGCAAGCTATCGCCAGCCATTGCAGCGTGATTTCAATTCCTAGTCGGCTAGTGAGCAACCCACATGGTGCAGCAGACCTTTCCTGCCTTGCCTGCTGCTCCCCTTAGCAGTGTATTTCAGTCAATCTGCCTGTTCTTTTCTGCCTAAGCATTCCCAGCTGATCTATACTAATGACTAATTCAGACAGAATCCTTCCTTCCTCTACTAGGATTACATCCTCAGCACTTCATACCAGTGCCTAGGACAGGGTGTGCAAGTGAAAATTACCAATCCAATCCTCCTCCTGCCCATACTTCCAAACTGGGTTCTAATAATCAGTTCACATTACCAAGATTTAAACTCTAAAGCCAGCACATAGTTGTGATGACACAGTGGATCAGTTGTTTGAATTCTGAAAGCCTTAATTCCCACACTGGTCAAATGGAGACAGTAACAGCACCAAGATAACAAACTGATACAGTATTCTTAACACAGTGCCAAATTCATAGTAAGAACTCAATACATGCAACAGATTATCAACCATCCCACGACCCCAATTCTTTGGCTACTCTCCTTATCTCTGGTCATGTTCCTAATCATCTCTCCCAGGAAATGGCCAGTGCAGCAGAGAAGACTTCTACTCACTCGGAGAAGACTAAGGGACGAGCAGGCTGAGAAAGGAAGGACATCAGGTGATCAGTTCGGACAGGTTACAATCAATATGTTGACTAAAAGTTCAAGCAGGTGGTTGGTAAAAAAAGAGTGTAGAGGTGTGGACTGGAGATAAAAATAAGGATATCTTAAGCACAACTTAGTCACACCGGGTGATCACCAACGGTGTAACTTTCTTCTAGAGAAGAGATCCAACACTGAATATTGAGGTACTCCGATGTCTAGGGACCACAAATGTAAAAAGACATCAGGAATAAGTTGAAGTGATTACTGAGGAAGGACAGAGGGAAGAGTTGTGTATCCTACAAACAAAGTTAAAAAAACTTTCAAGGAAAGGTGGGGGGGGTGACTGGTCACATCAAATGTTGTGGAGGGTTAGCTGAGGGACAACTAAGAATTCACCACTGGGATCAACCTTGTGAGGAGGTCACAGGAGACCTGACTACTAGCAGTGTCCAAGCAAAGAATGAGGCAAAACCTGATGGAAGTTTGAGAAAAGAAAAATGGAGAGAAGTTAGGGATAATTAACACAACAATAAAATTAACTTTTGTCCGGAAGTTCTGATGTACAAAGGAGCAGAGAAATGGAGTCCTCTCTTGGGAGAGAAGGGGGATCAAAGAGGATGATTTTTATTTTATTAGCATAAGAAGATACTAGTAGGTGGTAAGTTGATAAGAATGATCTAGCAGAAAGGGTAAACTGATGATGTGAGAAAAATGAAATAATTTGTGGTAGAGGCTAAATAAGGTTTTGCTATTTGAACCTTTGGTAACCACAAGGTAAGAAAAAATTAAGACTAAGTTATGGCGTACTTCAAGTATAAGAGTAAAACTACATTTATCAGTAAGAAAATCATATGGACCAGTGTAACAGAAGCTGTTAGGTCTTCCCTTTTAATTTTTAAGGCTCAAATATCAAAGTATAGCCAAAAGCAAGAATAAAAAGAAAATTAAGTGTTTTTATATTGTAATACTCCATCTTCCATTTCAGAAATGGGAGTATTTTAAACAATGTACTAGTTTAACTTAACTCTAAAATAGCTTAAGTTCCTTAACATGGAATTAGAAAGAACAAACAAACAAACCAGTGTGTAACTTCGTGCCTATTACAGCAAAAGTTAACCATTGAGTAGAAATAATTTTAAAATGTTATGCCAGAGCTTTTGACATTAGGGAGTAGAATCAAGACTTTTTCTTTCCTCTGAATGAATCACTAGTGTTGCATCCTTATCTTAAGTAAATTTGGGTAAAGAGAGGACCGAGTTAGCTTTAGAAAAGCAATCAAGAAAGCAAACATGTAGGAGACAATCCCATAGGCTTTCACTGTTGTTTCAGATTGGTCACAATGGATAAAGAGGTTCAGTGCTGATAAGGAAGCCAAAGGATTCTAGGAAGAAGGAAACCAAGATCTTTTGCCTAAGATCTAATAACACAGCACAGCACACAGGACATCCTACCCAAGACTCCTGAGGATGGGTCAAGGAGACTTCCTAAAATAATGTACTGGAAGGAAATTAGGTCAGTGGCCTTTGCTCAATAAACGGGCTTACAGTTCATGGAGAAAATGGTTCAGGAGACAATGATGGTGGGGGTGCCAGAGAGGCAGCTCTGCTGCAGGTGTGGAACAAAATGAAACCAAGAGGTTTCGGGGGGACAGTCCCATGCTTGGGCAAGATCTGCCCCATCAGGGACAGAAAGAATAGGTTCCTGTGCAACAGAACACTGATCAAAGGCTGTTAGCAAAAGTGAACAGAAGACTCAGATCTCTGGAAGGTGAACTTTTGAGGCAAGACAGAGCACTTTGACCTGAATTATTTATTTCTATTACCCCCTGAGTTGGGGTTTCTCTGTCTCGCACGCCAGTTGAGATTGTGCTGTGGGCAAGTCTTCTTAGACAATGTGTTGGATTTGAGGACCTGAGTGATAATACAGTGTTTAAAAATGAGTGTGATTATATTTACCAGTAAGTTGGTGAAATAGGTCATATTTAAATATTTGTTCACTTTATTTTCTGTCTCACTGTCTTAAATTTTAAATTCAGTCTTCTTTACTTGATGTTTTAGTGAGATGTACTCTGAAGATGTTATTAATAGGTATTGGCACATTTAAGATCCTGAAATAAAATTATTTTGTGATATGTCAGAATCAAAGACAAAAAATTGTAATATGTTCAAATATTTAAATGTTTGAATTCTCTGTTCTCTGTTGGTGACCCCAGGTCTAAATTTTGTACAGTAGATGTATTTAATATAGCTCAAATATTTAATATCTGGCAAAAAGCTATGTTTGTGTACCGATGCATCAAACACTGGATAAAAAAGTTCCGAAATATACTGAATGCAATATCTTCATTTTCCAGCAGCTTTATGAAAACCACTCCGGGTGAGATGTCTCTCCTTTGCGGTTTCTCTATAACAATTTTATTGCATTAAATCCCAATCTTTTTCTCTTCTGCCTTTCTTCTGGCACCTCATTTTTAAATCAAAGATTTCATTGATGAATTTTTAAAAGCACAGTTCATAATTACAAATGATTTCAACTACAAAAGTGAAGAGCTTTTTGTGACAAAGGGAACCAGAAATGAAAAGCAAGCACAAAAAGGCATCCACGTGCAGCATTTCCATAAAGTGCAATATAAAAGGGGTTCTATTCACTCCAGGCAAACCAGAGAGGAAACCCTGTTTTTCAAAAAAGAAAAGTCTGAAAAATTAAAATGCTAGATAAATTCTGTCTGGGAATACATCAGAAAGTCCTCAGATTCAGATCAAAAAACAGGAATAGGGAAAGAGGATGAAATGGGTTAAAGAGCCAATTGCTTGGTAGTGGATGGAAATTCCCCTTTTGGCGGTGAGCACAATGTGGTATATTTTCAGCTGAACAGAAGACCCTGCTACCTTCTTGAAACCTATACTATGTTATAAACTTGTTACCTCAACACAGATTTTTTAAAAAGAAAAAGCAAAGAATTGTATCTCCAGCTTTGTGGTGTTAGGTTGGTCACTTACACTTTCTGAGGCAGTTTACCAATAAATTAAGGGGCTAAACCTGGTACTTCTACAGTCAAATTAAGGTCTAAGATCTAAGAAATCTATCCACAGGGATTCTATCAATCACTTAAAATAGCACAATCAGCTATAAGCAACTTTTCGATAAATTCTGCCTTGCTCAATGGTTGATCTTTTCAAGTAATGGAAAAGTTCAAAATCATGTCATGTCAAAATCATGGCCTACTAAGAAATGATATGAAAGTCTGAGCTACTCTTTAAACCCAAATAACATTCAAAATTTAAAACTGCCTTGTATAAACACATCACCTAATACATAATTAAGCTGACACACTAACAAAAGTTTTCATGAAAATATCTAGCATTTTGAATACTCTTTACTATTTCTTATAAGTATGCTGGGGCCAAGTCTACTGTCCATTGCTTGCATCCTAGACAGCAATGTTCTCCCTATTTCACATGAAGAAAATTTGACAATGCTCATTAATAGACACCTGGATATCTACTTGAAATGAATAAGGAAAAGTGCACCATAGGGCCTCCCTGGTGGTGCAGGGGTTAAAATCTCAGCGTTGCTGAGCTATTGCCAGCCATTGCAGCATGAGTTCCATCAGGGAAGGAGCTAACCCACATGGTGCAGCAGACCTCTCCTGTCTCGCCCACTGCTTCCCTCAGCAGTGTATTTCAGTCAGTCTGCCAGTTCTGCTCACCACTCTGTCTCTGATGAATCCTCTCACCACCTCTCCTGCACCTCTGGCCTACACCTCTGTTCTTGTCTGCATAAATAAATGAAAATAAATCTCTAAAAAGAAAGAAAAATGGCATATAATGTATATGTATAAATGGAAACAAAAATATCAATGATAATTATAATTTTTTTTTTGTTTTATCATGCTTTAAATAGGCAGGTTTATTAGGAAAAGAAAGAAAGATGCACCTGCATAGTCATAGGTGGGCAGGAGAGCTGTCAGTATTATAATAAAATTAATGAAACTTGTCACTAGTTTCCAGCTCTACCAGAATTTCATAGACTATCCACTTAAATCTGAAACCTGAGTCCTGAGAATAAATCCTCCAGGAATGTTTTACTTTTATCCTTAGATAAATATTTTTTTAAAAAATAAACACTTGTGATATATTTTAAGTAAATATGAAATGGAAATTTGCTCTCAACAGGCAAGCGGTGTTGACAGGCAATTCTCTCTTAGACTAAACATAAAGACCCAGCAGACAAGTTTACCAAACCTCAGTCCAACCTAAATTGAGATTGTCATTACAACTACAATTCTGAATTATTTTGGGTAATTTTAAAGACAAGATTAGATATAAAAACAAAATGAGCATCTTAATACAGAAAATGGTGGTTCATGCAATATATGTATGTATGTATGTGTGTGTGTGTGTGTGCATGCAAAGACAGCCTGTGTCAATGTGCATGTGTGTGTGGGGGGGTCATGTCACTGTCTCCATGTCACAGTATACCTGCTGCCTCTCCTCTAGCCACAAAACATATAACTGCCCCAAATATAAGAGAGCTGTTACAATTCTGTAGAACATGACATTTTATCAGCTCACTTTTCAGTATTTCGAATTGTTCCCTGGAATTAATTCACTAAATAACCCAGACAGTCAAAGCACAGATCCATTAGGCTCCGTAGAAGACATTCTTTAAATGTTAGTGCCATACAATGAATATTTGATAAGTACATCATTAATAAACCTTGGTTCAATGTAATTTATATGTGGATGTTTAATGACAATTCCAAATGATGTAGCACATAGCATCTTCCCACCCCTCAATCATGCAGGTTGCCCCCTGTACCATATGATGGGCACAATTGGAAAAACAAAGTCTGATCTTCATTAGATGCTATCCATAAAAGGTTTTCATTACAAGATAAATGATTAAAGCTTGACTTTATTAATTAAGCATGCATTTCTGCAGACCAAAGTAATGGAATAAAATGGCCAGTAGCTTTTACACAAAACCTTAATGTCTCAGAAATAAAGTCCACCTTATTCTATCCCTTTAAATCCCTACTATTTTGAGAATGTACAGCAACTGAATTATAAGTATTGCTAAATACTGAATGAACTTCAGACACGAGCATACCAATGTTAATAATAAGCTAATGCATCTCTGCTCTCATCCAATCACTTCAAATTCAGCCTAAACATTTCCCCAACCTTAAAAGAGAATGACTCCAGAATATGGAAAGGTCAGCTACAGAACCAGAAATGAAATGACTTGTTGCTGTAGGACAGGTCACTAGAAACCCTTTGTTCTCTTACTACAGAGTCACACATAAGAAATGAACTAATCACCCATGCTCAGAAATGTAAGTTTTTCTCCATTTTTGGGTCAGGAAGGATTCCTGCAACACTATTTGTCTATATAACAGTTCTTTTCTAGCTCTGACTGTTTCAGCAAGAAAAATAAAGCTTCTTAGAATGTCAGTTTTAAAGCTTTAAAAAAAAAACACAGTAAAGAAGAAATCCCTGAAATATTTCTTGCTTAGATATTTTCACATGTACAGTATTTTGACACAAGAGAGCTCTAAGACAACATCAGAACCTTCTGTAGTGATTTATAGGAAAAAAATATTTTCCAGATAGTTTGATACATTAGAGCTCATGAATCCAAGAATAAAATCCACTCAATAAGAAGACAGATGTCTTAGCACTCACAAAATCATTTAAGGATGACTTCATCAAGTAAAGCAAATGTGTTTTTGTAGAGTATGATCCACAAAAGGGATTTAGGGTTAATTTTATATAAGAGAACATTCTGGCTATGAGTCACCTTTTTCTCCCTAATTCTGCCATGTACTGTATTTATTTTGCAATCACTAGCAGAACTAATCACATTGTTCAATTAATTCCACTTCTATTGACCATGGGCACTACATAGTTCATCAATTTACTGTATTAACATAAAATAAGAAGCCTGACCCTCACCTTGTGTAAAATGCTTTTATCCGTAATGTTGTTACTTGCATTTATTGGTAATTACTTTGATCCCATATGAGTGGGCTATTGATTCTTCACCATGCCTTACAGCTGAAACATTAACAAACATTTACCTTTGAAGGTGACGTTTTAATTTCATTGTAACATTTTTACAGGACCCCAATACTAACTCTGACCAACATATTTCCAATCCCCATAAAGAGAAGAGGCATTTCCATAGTTTATTGTTTGCAGTCCCATTGTAATGGCAATGTTGCTGGTATTAGTCAGAGAACCATGGCATACAATTCCTACATGAACTAAAAATACCGCTAGACTATTCAAATGATTCATTTTGCATTAGTGCAATTGTTTCCAAGTGTGTTTCATCCTATTTTATTCATCCTAGTTTCTTCTTGTTGTAGCATTAACCATTAAACTCTATATTATGAATTTAATGCATACAGTAAAGTTAAAATTCCTTTATGAATTAACAATCTCGGCTGTGATTTTATTGCTCATTGTGACTCATTTTTTTAAGACTCAGATTACTAATACAGATCTAGAGGTAATTCTAATTTAATTTAATTTACTTTTGATTTCCAAATAGGGAAAACTCCATTAATATGTTTCAATGCATCCCTTCTCTCTCTCTCTCAGAAGCAGTGGGTGACTATCTACTTCAGTCATCGGGTCTGTACTCAAGATCTAATTTTCTTGAAGAATTATCTCTTTTTCTTCCCCAGTCCCAAGCAAATCAAACTCTGTCACTGTCTACAGGACCTGCAGCACACAGCTCTGTCTCAATGACGAATGGTTTCTGCATGTATAAAATGATGAAGTTTGACAAAAACTCCGGGATTCTAAATTAGTATGACCTGGCCTGTGGCCTTTAATTCCCTGTGCTATAGCAAAACCCAGGAACAGATCAAGACTTTCTGTGGAACAGTTAAGCATGGCTGGGTTGGAATCCCAAGGTCTCTACTTAGTAGCTCAGTGAACCTGGGCAACTTACTTAACCTTCATGTGCCAATACTTCCTCAACTGTAAAATGGGGTTATTAGTGACCCATCTCTTCAGATGTTAAAGTGTCTGTCCCTGTTTAGCTGAGTCTGAGCAGGAAATGAGGAGCAGAGCAGGAACTTTTCTAAAATCTGTAGAGAGGAGGGGTTTATTTGAATAATATTAATGAAACATATTACATTTTGTTTCCACCCAAAGTTAATTTACCAGACAATTGAGCCCCACTGAGCCAAATCTCAAAACATCTGAACATTTACCTTTGTTTGGATTTAGGTGTTTGTGATGCCTTTAGTTGAGTCCTTGGGAAACCAGCTTACCTGCAGATAACTAAATCCACTTGCTCCCTATATATGCACACTGGGGCAGGAACAGGCAACTGATTCAGAGCTGGTAAACCTCACAAATCAAGATGGGCTGGAAAAATTGTACTCTTTCTTGAAAATTTACCAAAAAAACCTAGAGGGAATCCTTTGGGCCTAGAAGCAGAAATTCAAATTGAAAGGAAGTCTTAAGAGAAGACACCAAAAGGAGACCACAATGATGAGGAACCAGAATCAGAAAGGACATCATATTTAAAAAATAAAAAAGATAACAGGGACATATGAAGGAGAGAGACACAGTAGTCGGTCCACAATTTCAACCACTTAACTTTCTAAATTTCTGTTTATAAACACCAGGAATGCTTCAATGCTTGTGGACACAGACGGATGGACACACACACACACACACACACACACACATACACTTTTCTCTTAGGATGTATTTAGGGACTCTTACTTGCAAACAAAAGAGGCCAAGTAAAACACCAGTTTCATTGAAATGGAATATAAACTATGTCCTCGTATTGAACAGAGCACAGTAAACCTACTTTAACCTTTTCTTGATAGCCTGGGACCATCATTACTGACAACTACCGAGCAGTGGTGTGACACAGGGGTGCTCTCTGGGCTGCTGTGCGTGCAAGGTTTTTTATCTCTTCCCCGAATGGCCTCAGAAATGATGCTATTTGAATCCCTGGCCACCTTTTTATGGTTTTTCAATCTTTCCCATTATCATAAATCTGCTTGCTTCTCGTAGCTTCCATTCTAACTTCCTGCTTCTAACCTTCTGGAAGCTGGGGAACAAGATAACCAAGCTTGATGGATTTCTGAGTAAAATATGAATACAGCTAATATACCCTAGGTTACCGCCTCAGAAAATGATATCTATATACTGTAAAATCCTGACAAATACAAAGAAGTGAGAAGAGACATACTTTGGGCCTAGTGTAACTGCTCACCAGTACCCACAGGCCCAGCCTCACAGCGTTCTCACTGTGAAATCCAAATGTTTTCCATGGTTATTTCAATAGTTGCTGCCACTCAAAACTCTAATTTCCAAGGAAAACATTTTAACATTTTCTTTACTTAAAATTTGATTTCAAAAGCAAAATAAACACATTAAGACTGTGTTTCTAAAATAAAATCAAATAACTAAGTAAGTTCCTTGAACTATTAAAATAATTTTTGATTCTTTGTTGTTCTTTTTCAAATTATACCTACTCTGCCCTCATGGACACAGGTTGCACGTAACCCTCCAAGTAACTATAGTGGCAGTAATTTTCTCAAGTTGTGAGATAGTTTTTCATGATTCCTTCTTCATAGCACATATTTACCTGGGGCCTATTATGTACCCACACTAAGGTAGGCTTGGGGAGCTATTGGTGAACAGACTATTCAAGGTATGTTTCCTGTCTTTATGAGGATTCTATAGGCAGTTGTAGCCTGGGCAGCTCAGTGAGGCATGTTTGGCCAGATCAAGTAAATTTTCTCTGAGGTGACATTCCCCTAAATAGTCTAATTCATCATTCAAACCAGGAGACATGTGAGGACAAGAATGGCATTATGTATAATTAACAGTGTCGCAAGCATAAGTTTGGACCTTCCAAGGCAAACCAGCTAGATGGTCTCCTCATGTGTAGGTCATGTATAGGCTGGCACTTAGTAGGTGCTCAAGAAGTATTGACTGAATAAGCTGAAAAACAACATAAATAAAAGGGGCCATGCAACTAACCTATTAATAAATATAGTATTTATTTCTTAACCAACCTTACATTCTCTTTGTCATCCATTTAAGCAAGTTCAGTCAAATCTTGGTTATTTTCTACCTGTCTGACCATAAAAATGATGAAATTATCTGGATTTCACTCCTGAAAGATCACTTAAAATTATGGACTGAAGTCAGTTCTATTCATTTTAAATCTTTGCTTTAGAGAAGTTTATTTATATAATTGTTCTGCCTTCTATATTTTCTTTCCCTGGCTGGGTATTAACCATTCAGTTCAATTCTTTCTTGCTATCCAATTTAATATATTTAAAAGTGTACAGCTGCACTTCAGGCTTTAGTTGGAATAAAAACCACACTCCCAACTGTTCGTCCTTTAAAGCTTTGTCAGTCCAAGTATCATCAGCTCTTTGCTAACTTACTTCCCTCCCAATAAGGAGCAAATGTGATACAGTGGTAACATTTCTACCTGGGCTACGTAACTATAAAGCCTGTATAACTTGTATAAACTCAGAATTTACTTGCACTACATCATTATGGAAACATTGGTCTAAGGACTTTTAAATTAGTGACTCTTAAATTAACATCCATGAATGTATTTCACAGCACCTACAAACCCCTAGAACTATATGGATCTTGCTCATAAGTGTATATATATTTTTCCCCTAGGGAAGATTGCATAACTTTGTCTAATTTTCAAAGGGTTCTGAGGGGAAGATTATCATTCTAATGAAAGAAACTAGAAAACATAAATTTTTCCATTTTACTTTCCATGAAACTATGCATTCCAAATGAATTCCAAATTCATTTCAATCCATTTGCCGAATCACGGAAGACAACTAGGGTGACAGGTGTGACATTAGTTGGAAAGGTAAACACAGAGTTGAAGTTTTCATAATGATTTGTCCCACTACACAGAATAGAAGCTACATGTAAGGACCTTGTCCACTCTCTTCCACTGCCAGCAATCTAATCTGAGCACTCAGGGACTCATTTATAAATCCCCACTGAAATGTTCCGATCTCATATGAGATGTGATATTACCTCCTTCACTCCTCCACAACACCACCATCACCACCCACCTGCCCACTTCAACCAGTTCTCAATAGATAAATCTAAGAAAACATCCATCTTCAAAGTCTTTGAAAAACTTCAATGGCCTCCATTTCAAATAAAATTGAAAATTTGTAGCTAGTTATTGGAAATGCTCCATAAGCTTATCTTACACTATTTCCTTTCACGAATCTTCTACCCTATATAAAAGAGTGTACTCTCTATCCATCTAAGCTTCAATCTACTTCCAAGCTTGGACTTAGCACTTCCTACCAGTTCCCAGACTCAAATAGCCCCCCATATCAACAACATCAAACCAGTCCATGTGTGGGAGCCCAAGGGAGTAGCCCCTCCTTTGTGTAGGCTACTCTGACTTCCTAGTCTACACTGCTGGTCTGAGCTTCTGAATGTGGATCAGAAAAACCGCCTGCCCCAGAGGCACTGACACTTGACACATGCTATCTTGCACTTAGACAAATCTGAAAATATTTATGTCCAGTCTTCCCAAATATACTGAAGAATTTCTGAAGGAAAAGTCAGCTTATATACCTTTGATTCCCTCTTTATCTTTAGCATTGGCTATTTGCTGATGATGTTGTTTGGTAACAGTATCAAAGCGTCAGAAGAGCGGTGGTATTATGGGCCAATATGGAAGTAATCTTCATTATGAAGGAGTTGTTGGTGCTTCTTAGGCATGCTAAGGTGTCCCCTGAGTCTCTTGCCACTGTAAGAAATATTTTGTTTTCACACGAGGACCTAAGTCTTTGAGGTCCTTTTAAGAATATGGAAAAAAGAATTGCTTCAAAATTGTTCTGAGATTATTACTGTGGAACAGTGTCATTCTTTAAGAACTACTGAGACAGAACTGAGGATGCAAACTGGCAAACAGTGCTCCAGAGAATATAACACAAGAATCAAGCAATTGAATTCAAATGTCTTCCTGGGATTACACTGAATGCAACATAGCCCCATAATTTAAAATTGAGCCAAATTTCTACTCAGTTCACCTCAAAATAAACTGAAGAGATAAGGAATCTCAGTGGGTCTGATGAGCTTGCCCTAGCAAGTTTTTCCATCTTAATAGCCAGAGTAACAAGGAAGATGATTCCCTTACACCCATGTGTGCACAGTCACAGCAGTATCAATATCAAAATATAGTGGGAAGGAAGAGGTAGCAGATGAGATTATGAATGACACGCAGACACAATTCAGGCATAAGCAGAGCAAAAGTATCCTATACCACGTTACTATGTTCTACAGAAAGTGTTCTTTAGAATTGTCTGCAAAATAAGGAAAGAAACAGTTTGCATGCATTGTGTAGAAGGGCCAATAAAATGTAAGGTCAAAGCCAACACAGATTGCTGTGTGTTGAGGCTGTTGTCCAGGGGTGAAAAAGAGATTCTGAAATTACAAAAAGTGTTGAAGAGGTTTGAAGGTATGGTCTGTACACACTTGTCCTCGAGACTCTAGAGTTACCACCTCATAGCCACTCTCTTTCCCAACACACCTGCAAAGCTGGATTCCCAAACCAGGAACCAAGAGCCAGTTTACCAGAAAACCAGCAGCCCAGGATAAGTATCTCTAGGGCTACTTTGAATCTTAATTCCCTAGCAAAGCTTCTCTTTGCTCATCCTTTTTGTCCCTTCATTTCACAGAAATATTCCCCACTCACATATTCAAAATCCATTCCTGCGTTCAGAAACTGAACATCTGAACATATTATTACCTTAAGGAGAGAATACACACAGAGACACAAGCAGAAAAGTAACAGATAAACAACATTTAAAATTTGCATTTGAAGAGCACACAATATATGTGAATATATAAAGTGGGTGTATTTATAAAGAATTATGCAGTCTCCTAAATTTCGTTACAGTGTTTTTCCCCGTATCTCTGTCTGCATAATGATGCCATGAAGAGAGAGGTAAATAAGTGCAGCTGCAGAATTCTTTATGGGTAATCCTCCTGGAAAATCGAATATCATCGGGGTAATGCTCCTGCTGCTTCAAAACCTACATTTTATATCAGACACTGGAGTAACCCTGCATTGATCGGGAATTATTATTATTAGTTGTTGTTGGTATTCCCTGTTGAAAGAAGAGTAGTGCCACCTGTTAGAATAGGAGCCATAAATTCTCCTGAAAGAAATTGTTACTTAGGGAATAAACTAAGAGGTATCAGGCTGCAGGGGGCGGGGAGGGGATGTTTGTTTTCTCTCTTTCCTCCTGATATCCTTATTATCAATATTCAGTAACTCTTGCAGTCTGTTTTTAAGAGAAATATGTTATAAATTATAAGAAATGAGTAGATTGTCTATGATGTACACACTGACCACAATGAGGCATATTATCTTTAATTTTACAGGGTGTCTTCATCACTGCACTGCTGACCAAAGAAATGTTTGATCTTAGCCATAATTAAGGTTTGGATTTATTCTAATTTGAAAATAATAGCTGATCACCAGTCTTCTCCTTCAACTCACTGCTGCTGAGTCTAGTTGCCCAGCTGAAGAATTTGGATGAGTTTTTGACATGGTAACTCAAAAATCACCTTTTTAGAGAAGGAAAGGGCTTGATTTTAAAACAATAGAACACAGGATAACATGGCTTAATGCTCTACTAAGTCAGAGTAAGAGAAAGAAATAGCTTTCAACCTTTCCCACCTACTATAAACTAAAGTCAGTTATTCCAAATGCAAATGCAAAAATAAGATACCAAACATGTAGCATTTGTATTCGTGGGGGGAAAAAAAGACTCCAGTTTGCTTTTGACATAACCTTCTAGCTCAGAGCTCATAAACCCAGCTGAGAAGTACTATTGGTCATGTTTGGCAGGAATTTTTGGCTTTGCTATTGTTTGTTTTTAGCACTAAAATGTATTAGGCGAAAAAAATAAGTCAATTGACTTTAAGCTCCTTGGCATAAAATTCTTACAATAACTGGGCTATTTCTAATAATATTAGTTTTTTTTTTTTAACTTATGATGTTTGGATTTTCAGAGTCATATATTAGTTTATATTTGGAAAATGTGTTGGAAGATATTAAGAAAACATTTCATGTGAGCAGTGAATTGCTCAAGCTAGTGACAGGATACCAGGTCTGCTGAGTCTGCCAGCCCTGGCGCAGATGGCCCACAGCACAGGCCCTCTGAGCTGAGCCAGGGCCCCCAATATCTCCTCAACAAGGGCCATGGTCATTCCAGACGCCCCCAACCCTAAACCTGGGTGTCTCTCCTCAATGATTTCCTTTTCCTCAGTCATTGCCAAGCAGCAGCCCATGCCTTTCATTCTTCCAACCTCACCACCTTTGTGCCCTCCTCAGTTATTGCCCACAATACATCACTGCTGCTCCTATTTCTCCTGTCCCATCTCTCTCAGTTTGTACGTGCCATTTGAACCATCATACTGAAGGAAAAATGTGAGGCCTCCCCCTGTTAATGATCCTCAACTGTCAGCCCAGTCACTATATCATGATAAAGCCTCAACTCCTCAGCAAGGCTTGAACATCTACATGGACTAGCTTTTGTCCACATTTCCAGCCTAACCTCCCACTTGTGCTTCTGTCCAATTTCCCCACCCTCTCTCACACGGAAGCACCTGCAGCTCCTTGCTCAAGTTGTGATTCTCCCTGAGGCCCCCCCTTGTCTGCATGCTATTCTTTCTTCCAAGACTGCCCTTCCTTCTTTCCTGCCAAGACTGTCCCACTCCCTGTGGGACAAGGGGTTAAGACAAAACCTATGAAGCTGTCTACAGCCTCATAGTATGAGTTCGAAGTATGAGTTCGATCCCCCGGCCAGCCAGGGAACAACCCACATAGCGCAGCAGACCTCTCCTGACTCGCCCGCTGCTCCCCTCAGCAGTGTATTTCAGTTATCCTGCCTGTTCTGTTCCCCACTCTGTCTCTGGTGAATCTTCTCACCCCCCAGACCTCTGGCCTGTACCCAGCTCTTGCATGAATAAATAAATCTTAAAAAAGAAAAAAAAAAAGAAAAAAAGCTACACTGCCCTTCCTTCTTACCTATCTGGCAAACTCCTTGCATTCTTCACAACTGCCCTAGAAAACTGTTCTTTTTGCTGCTGTTGTTTTCTTTTCATGCTATAGAGGTATCTCTCTATTTTAGCTCTTTTCACTTTGCAACTGTCTCCTGTGTTGTTGGCTCCACCCAGTAGAACAGAAGCTGTTCAAGCTCAGGGAACAGGAGCTTTTGTGTGGACGTGGAATGAGTGCACAGCAGATCCTTAACTAATATTTATTGAACACACTCATAGGGGTTCGTGAAGAAGTGCTCATACGGGTAATTACTGCTCACACCTCATGAATCTAATCACAAGAACGTTTTAATCTCTGGTGTTCTGATTACACATCATGATACTGAACACAGCAGCGTGCATCGTGACTAGCCTACTAGGTGAATTTGACTAGTGGGTTTTGTTTCATCTGGAGTTTTAAATTACTATTGTTACTAAGTTAAAATAATAGAATTATTTCTAAACTGCTGATTTTCCAAATTTTGCTTAAAAAAATGTCAAGGAAGCTTGGGCTACATTTTCCTTATAGCAAACATCACCTGAAGCTGTGCAGCAGCAGGTCACAGCCTCCTCACCTGCTGGCAACCTGGTCCCAGCAGGTGTGCGCTTCCTGACCCCAATGCAGAGCCATGTGGCCAAAGAAGTTGCACCATGGGGAAAGTAGAGTATAGAGGAGGGGACTTCTGAGTCTTTGTGTCTCCTTTGTAATCTGAAAACCCTGCAGCTTTTTTCAAACCTGCTCAGGTTTTTGGCCATTCATGTCTCAATCTGGAAAATTTCAAAAATTGGTCTAGATAGTTTTTTTCTATCTCAGCGATGCCCTCAAGAGCTAGGGAAGGAGTAAAGGAGAGCTCAGAAAATCTTATCTCTATCTGAGAATTCCTGCACTATGTCTGTTTTTAAAACCTGGTGCCATATAATAAATACTGGGTTGGGGAATGGGATCAAACAATGAATAAGGAAGGGTCATAAAAACACTCAGTTAGACGGCATAGAAAGGACCCAGCCAATCAAAATCTTATTATAATTATGATCGTTAAGCATGGCCAAGGTCCACTAAAATTTATACATTTTTGTTTGTCTTCATTTAGTTAATAGAAATGCTCCGTTTACCCTTTTACTAAAAAGCAACAATTATGAGTTGTAATTTTCGCTGGAAAATCAACTCTTTATAATGTTAGCCATATCATGAAAATGCTACGCAGTTCTAATGGCTCTTGACAGATGAGAAATAGGAGGAAGTCTCTTTTATAACCAAGATTATGAATGTCACGCTGAGATGTTCACGTTAGAGTTTCGTCTTCCAAAAGGGACAGAATTATTGAAAGAAAGTCATATTCCATAACCACATTACATCCCTGTTCCATCACCTAAAGGACAGTGTAATACCAAGCTCTAATGATGTCCATTTGATTGACTCTGCCCAAACAGCCTTTTATCAGTCACAAGCTACTTCTCCATGATGGATGACTATGGTTTATGGTGCAGATCTCATTTGCAAACGGAGTTTGAAAATTCCCCTTCACTGGCAGAATTCTGAGGAAGCTTCTACCATCATTATTGCATGCTAAACTCATTAGAATAAAAAGAAGGAGAGAGTGGCTGAGTTTTGTGAAATGATTTGCAAATTTTGTTGTGTGAGAATAATACATTTAATTTTCCTGTGTGGCACCTGACCCCTCTTGAACTTTTGTTTTCTATTACCTGCCAGATTCCCCTAGGTGCTTGGAGTGCTTCCCTCTGTATCTTTAAGGTTAAAGCAGGGCAGTAATCAAATTAAACCCAGCTAAAAAAATATCTCTATGGATTCAAATTTCCCAAACTGACCATGTCAGGCTAAAGAAGATGAAAATGCTAGCGTTTAAAAATTCAACAGTAAGCTCCTTGAATAGGAGAGAAAAGGCGAGGATGGTTCAAAGGGAAATAATTGTACTGGGAGTTTTTTTTTCCCCCTTTGTTAATGGTGGCAGCATTAAAACAAGAATGTACTCCAGACTAAAATTAAGGTAAAAATAAAATAAATAAGATCAGAACCATAATAACATTTCTGAGACCTGGAGTAAAGAGTTCTTTGAGGATCAAGGAAGAATAAAACACAGACACACACGTATTCTTTCTCACACACAAATTGATACACATTATTTCTAATGCTGAATATCTCAACACCCATCCCATTTTCCTGAGCCTCCTTTTATTCTCCTTCCTGATTCAATATCACACTGTAAGGACTGCTGTTTCTTAAAAGAAATGGTCTCAGATAAATGAACACCTCTCATGACTTTGTAGCTACTTTAGAAGTCAGAGATAAAAATCAGTGACTCCAAATTCTCAGTAATTTTCATAGGAAATTAATCATAGGAAGATGTTATTGACTGTTTTCTTATGTCCACAGCCTCTAGGCAAACTTGAGAAAGATAAATGCGCCCATGGATTTGCCATTAAGTCCCTATCAAGTGATCCCCAGATGGCTGTGTCAGTATCCATGGTTTATAACAACAGCAGTCTATTCAAAGTGGATTTCCATTGTACTATGAAATTACTTGTGCCTTTATGTTTTATGAATTTACACAGGACACTTACAGGGGATGATTCTCATCTAGCTTCCCTATTTCCATGCCCTCCATGAACTTCCTCGAAAGAAAAGCCTTGGCATAATTATAGCCAATTCTGATTGGTACAAATCTGTACATGAATCATCAGAAAAATGACTGATTTCCCCATATAGCAATGGTGCTTAAAAGTCAGCAAGTGTGAAATGAAAAACTTAATGTTCTCCTAACACTGCAATTTAGAATAATGTCAATATACCTCACGCTATTTTTCCAAACCTTACGTTTAAAAAAATCAAATCAAATCAAAATGGCGAGTTTCCGTTGTATGAGACATTTACTATGCAATATCACTCTCTTCCAACTCATGTCTCAATTGTTGAGGGCAGTGAGCAAAAGAAGCTGCACCATTAAATGTCAGCCCTATAATTCACACTCAATGGGCAGGCAAACAGCCCTTTTCACAGGCCTGAAATGAATGTAAGTAGAAGCACTATAAATATCGAGCTCACTTATTAAAAACAAAAAGAAAAAAAGGTGATAAAAAGAAAGAAAATCCAAGAGAATCTCACCAAGCTTCTAAGAGCTAGTCTTGTAGACTATCACATGAAAGCAAGTTAACAAGAACGCTCTCAGGAGATATTTTTTTAAGTGAGAGGGTATATTGGTTTGAAGGGTATCTCTTGAAGATTCCATCCTTTGTAACGACATCTGATAAAGGCCAAGAGATGAGAAGGGCATGAGTTCAATTGGGTTCTTCTGAGAATTCCGCTCTAGGCAGGGCTAACAACAGCCACATAAATGAGCAAATGTCACATTCTCCTCTTTCAAACCTAGCCATGTTTATGCCTAATCCCTAAACATGCCCCATTCTAAACTGTTTCCTGTCTCTTCTTTCTGGAAAAAAAAAAAAAAACACCCATAGCTAACTGCTTTCCTTATACTTTTTCATTTATCCATTTGCTCATTTATTGACAAATTGAATAACTATTTATTTAAAAGGAAATATTTATTGAGAACTCTTAAATTCTGTGGCTACAGAGATGACAACAGTTCTCTGTTGAAGGACCCTGTCCTAGGCCACATTCCTTTAGAGGTCTGCTATTTAATAGGCTCATTTTTCCTGTATTAAATACTTCAATAGGTCTGGCTAGCTTTAAATGCCAGTATCCAAATTCCAACCCCAACCTAGATGTTGCATGTATCATTTAACAGGTAGTTAGTGTCTTCTAGGAGTTACTGATGTGGGGACTTTAAACATAGAAGATCAGCAATGGCCCATATGCCTCAACTCAAATAAGGTCAATTTTCATTCCAATACTATACATATATATATATATATATATACACACACACACACACATATACACACACACCACTATATATATATATATATATATATATATACACACACACACACACACATAGTATATATACACACAAACACACACAGTATGTATGGTATATATAATATATATGGTATATATAGTGTATATGTATATGCACGCATGTGTGTGCAAGTGTGTGTGTGTGCATTTCCATATAAGCTGGAGGCAAAAAAATATGGGAAATTAAGGGATTAGTGCCACACGCCAAACCAAATTAGTTGTAATGTAATACTAAATCCTGGGTGATATGCTCTCATTTTAAGTTTTCTTATTGATATTATTTGCTCAGTGCAATAAGAGACTACCTACATGTTGTACTGTGATTAGAGAGACTATACAAATAAATACTGCACAACTCTTCTAAAACATTAAAAGAGCAGAGTGCCTACATGTACCCTGCCACACTTCCATAGCCAAACCTGGAAGAAAATGTAGACTTTTTAAAATCTAATTTTCCTTTTCCATCTGGCTCCCATACTTTGTCACAGCAATAGGCACTCAATAAGTATAAAAGAAATTCATTATCCTTTGATTGGAAAGAAGAGGAAAAGTGTTTAGCCACTGTTCACACCTCTTCAATTGATCTTTCCAAGCCTTCTTAGTTTCTGAAGGGTGGGAATTATGGATCCCTTGGGTTCTCTACTCTTCAGTCAAAACCATGCGTAATTTACCTAAATGTAGCCCCATAACCCATTTACTGTGTGATACATTTTATGGCACTTTAGCAGTCGACTATCTGCTACACTTGAGACGTGGAATATACAATATGATAATGAAATAGTGGTGCCACTTGGAAATCTGAAGTGCTAAGTAAATACATAGCACCACTTTATTATTGTAGCCTCATTCTACTTAGGTGTGAAGAATATGTATTTTAATTTATATTTCAATCTACATTGGTTTCCTAAGAGTTCTTTGTTTATATCAATGCCCAAATATAACTTTTGAAAGGTTCCATTTCCACATAATTTTAAAACTTTTGTTTGCAGCGATGGGTACCGCATTTTGAGCCATATGACTACATCTTGCAGATTTTTCCAAAGGGAAGACAGCCTGTGAATTAAGAAGATTGTGTTAATGTGAAAAATTAATAAACTTCTACTTCATAGTTCCAGGTGGGCCATTAGAACTGAAACTATCTTTTTTACAATACTCTTAGTAACCCAAAATAACATCTGTTGCAACACCACACAGAGAAATAGTGCTTTCAGATTCTCTTGATGAAAGCCAACAGACCAAGTAGAGTGGCAGAAACCCACTCTGCTCGGTATCACTTTTGTCTGTTGAAAAGTTGCAATTGCCCAGACACAAACTCTGCACATGTCAACAACTCAGTGGAGCCATGAGAAGTAGGCAGGGGAGGGGAGGCAAGGAAGCCAAATCACAAATAAGCTGCAGCCCACAAGACCTGCTTTTTCAAACTAATGATGGCGAAGTATGTCCACAACACACCAGGGACATCTATTCAGCGAGTCTCTATCTGCCACCATTCTGTCTAAAAGCCCTCACCTTTTCATGGGTTTTTACTATTAAATATTTGTGAAGAGGAGTCAAGAGCAGTCTAGCCTAGAATTCGGCATCTAACATACTCATTGAAAAACTGATCTTCTATGTAGACCAGATGGAAATTCAAATAAATGAACTCAACTAAGTGAATTTTGGAGGTGCTGTAATGTTTTTTACTACTAGAAAGGGAAAGGGAAAAGAGGCTCTGAATTCAAGCATACTTCTTGAAGATAAGATTGACAGTTCTGTTTAAGATAGTCTGGACCAACCAGTTAAAATTTGCCTGAGAAGTAGTTTGGATAAGCATAAAGTGAAACATATAAATCAACCTTCTGTAATATGTCAACAAAAATGCAATTGAAAAATATATCCCACTGATTCATTCCTCATTTTTTTTTATCACTATAACACTGCATGTTAGAGCAGTTAGAGCAAGGGTTAAAATCCCTTCTCCAACCTGTGTGCAGAACATGCGGCCATATCTCTCGCCACCCAGGGGCTCATACTGAAGCTGTTGCTTCGAGGACGCTGTCTCTCCTCTGAGGCTGTCCCACAACTTTTCACTATTTCTGGCTCCATCTGTTCCAGCCTATTTCCAGCTGCCGTTCAGAGGAAAGGCCACAGCAATTATCTCCTTAACACATAATTTATCTCGCTGTGACCATCTTTGGGCTGCCAGTCTGCAGCAAGCCCCAGTGTGTTCTTTCTGCCACGTAGCAGTGAGTGAGCCAAGGCATCGCTCCAGGTAGGCAGCTATCTCTGCATCTCTGCATGCCTCGCTCCATGCAGGCATGGAGTTTTTAAGAGCCCTATCTCCCACTGAAATCCCTTTCCCATTTGGCAATTTGACATCTCAAAGAGCCCAGAATATTTTCCTTCTGAATATTTAAAACTGGATTTAAAAGAAAAACAAGTAATGGTAAATGCATCATTAATACCCTACAGCAGTGGTACAGAATGAAAAGAATGTGGTCTTTAGTGTTTGCAGGGATAGGATTTGATTTGCAAAGACAACAGGCAAATCCCTTCACCACTCCAAGCCTCAATATCCCTGCCTGTAAAGTGGGACACTTCATAATCACCACAGAAGAATGTCCTGAGCATTAAATGCTGTAACAGAACAAGCAGAGCATCTCACCATTTAGCATGGGAAGGAGAGTTGCCAGGGTGAATCCCAGTTAGAGCAGATGAGTCCCTGGTCTAACTGCAGTGTTATAGGGTAGGTACCAGACTGCATTTGTAACAAGCCTCTGGGTGATGCTATTGAGGGAGTAGAGAACTAGCTGGCTAGGGAGCTGGCCTGCAAGAGCCTGCTAGAAGCTGGCTGGCAAGGGCTATTTGTAAGGTAGCAGCCTGAGGCTGGGTGCTTGAGGGAGCAAAAAGCTGACAGGCAAAGGCTGCTAGCCACTGAGCCAGCAGGAGTAGGCTGGTAACCACATAGGCATATGGAAGCACAAGTAGCTTGTAGTGGCTTCACACCTCTGGGTGGCAAAGTGGGCACTCAAGCAAAGGGGGTAGTAGAAAAGCACCAGAATGGGGAAAGTCCCCATGAGAAATTATAAAAAGTAAACCTACCTCCAATAGTAACGGGCTCCTCCCTTGGACAGGGGTCCTTCTGTCAGGAGTCTCTCTTCCAATAAACCTGAGCTTGCTAATCTTCAGTACGGTGTGCCAGTGATTATTCATCAGTCACCTACACACAAGAGCCTACCCAGCTGACAACACTATGGGTCATCTTTGTACACTGAATAGCAAAAATGGAAAGCACTGTGCAGACCTGCCCCGTTCACTAGAAGGATTCCTCCACTACCATGTCCAAGGCCAGCATCTGTCTTGGAATGCACACTACCAGAATTATTTCTTTGAGTTAAATAGTAACTGGGGCTTTCCAGAAACCACTATAAAAGAAATTCACATGTATTACTTGGAGATTTCCACTAGCCCTTTGCTCCTCCCATTAGTCTAGTTGAGCTTTGTGACCTTCCTGTCCAGGCATTAAGAAAACAGGCACTGCATCCTCCCTCTGGGGCCAGGCCCCCTGAATATGTAAGAGAGAAGCAGTGGTTACATAAAAACAAAGGAATGAGTGGGGAGTTAGTGTACAACAGACATCCAGAGTTTCCAAAGTGAACTCTGGGCTGAACAAGAGGAGGAAGGAAAGAAAGAAACTACTTTTGGGTGAGAGGATACTGCTGTCCATCCCCACTTTTCTAAGGCCTACCTGGTCCTGCTGTTAGAAATGAGTGGATTGTTTGGGAGGTAGGAAGGGGCACTCCTGAGCACTGGGTGGCTGCCCTCACTCACACGGGATGCCTGGAGGAGGCAGAAGAGTGATCAAACACGAGTCGATAATGGAGCTTCCTGCCCCACCGTGGACAGCAGGAGTGATGCTTCCTCCAGTGAACATGCCCACAGAGGCCAGAGCAAACCCTGCCTCAGAAATGGCGAGTATCAATCTCAAATGCTGGCAGCCAAGCAGGTGGCCCGGGAGGGAAGGCCGGAAGGTGGAAGCTATCACTGCTGTGATGGATGTGCAAGGCAGCTCAACTCTACAAGAGGGCGATGAGAAACCAGTCAGAGCTGGGTAAGCATCTGAGCAGTTCTCAACAGTGACAAAGCTGCAGGGATTAGAGAGCATTAGTGTGTGTGGCCCTATCCACCGGAGCTGGATGAGGAGGTAAAGCACAGCCAGGGGGAGCAAAGACCCTGCATCTGTCACCCTGCCCGGCCCATGAAAACGACCACTCAGGAAATTAAAAAAAAAAAAAAAATTCAAGGGGTAGGGGGACCAAGAGAAACCTTTAAAGCAAAACAGAGCTATTTAACACACGCACACATACTCACAGACACAAGCACACACTCATAGAGGCAAACTGGGCTCACAGCTTCTTGGTGCAGAAAAGCAATCAGCAAGGTCACAGGGAAAACTGCCCAAGGAGAAATATTAAAACTGGCAAAGGCCTGACAGGTTAGCCAGGCAAGAAGAGGAGCAGATTAGAGCAGGGGCTGAAAAAGCACCAGCATGAATGCTGGCCTTGTGGGGCCAGAATGTAAGTACACACATGGGAAGAAGTGAGTAATATCTAAAAGATAAACTCAAGTTTGGGGATAGGCTGAGAGGACCAGCTAGTCCTCAAAAGGGGTTCTTATGATTCTCTGGGAAGAAAACTAAAACTAAAACCACAAATGATTCATCCAGGAGGACGGACACGCACATGCACATATGCACTGGCATCAGGAATGTGTGCTGAGGCCTGGGAGCCAGACCTGCAGATTTAGGGAGGCCCCAGAAAAGAAGGGAGCTGGGTTATGGGAGGCAGTGACTACCTGGCTGACTAACAAGAAAAGTGGGTGCCACCTCATTCTTATTTTTTTCAATTAATTCTGCATTTAGGAGCTGGCAAAGAGTGATCCAAAGGTGATGAGACTCCAAATTTTTTTACTTGCCTTTCAAAAGGGTTTTCAGTTAGAAAAATTTCCAGAACTGCTGGTTTAATAACACTGACGCATATGCATATGAGCATAAAGTGAAATGAAGAAGCAATTTAATTATCTAAAATAGTTCATGGACCATATCACCACTATTTTATTGGTTTAATTCTTCAAAAGTGGTTTTGCAGGGAGTGAATTTTATGAGTAATTGTAGCACCTTAACATTTTGTATAAATCAGGATGTCTTAAACTGGAAACCCTTGACATCTTGGACTGGATAATTCTTAGGTATGGGGGTTATCTTGTGCATTGTAGGAAGTATAGCAATATCTATGACCTCTCCCCATGAGACGCCAGAAGCATCCCAAAGTTGTGACAACCAAAAATTTCCCTAAACTTTGCAAACTGTCCATGGGGAGCAAGATCATTTCTGCCAAAGAATCAGAACTCTAAAATATTTCTAATTCTAGTTCACTAACTAGCTATATAGGAAAATTCAAGCTGTAGAAAAATAAAGGAATTACATGCTTTGACCAGAAGATGGGTTTTATAACCACTCATTATCTGCTGAAGATTTTCTAAATCTCTAATTCTGCAAGAAATTCAGCTAACCAATAATCAAAACGGGCTTATATCGCACCTTTGACTTGCAGTTCCTGCTTTCCATCACCCTTATGTCCCATGAACCTGGTTAGATGCTGTTTTTCACTACCTTGCTCTTGTCTGATTGCCAAACTGAGGTTCAGTTGCTGTGGCCCATATCACAAGGGATATGAAGACACCCCAGTCTCATAACCATGACCAAAGACCACATTCTAAACTATAAAACAATTCTATTTGATTTATGATTGTGAAATGAACAAAAATTGGACTGGCCAGGTATGAGAGAAGTAATTATTGATGATGACAAAGCAAAATAATCAGATGTAGAAAAAGAAGTCCTGAGTTAAATATGAAAGAAAGGTTATAACAATCTCTTGATTGTTTATAATTGTTCTACAATTTTTCATGAATTACCACAAAACACATTCCTAATGTATTATAATTGTAATGTATTATAATTCATGCAGAGGATTCTATTTTTTTGTGACAGATAAGAAATTTTAGCATATCCAAGAAACAATTGCCTTTTACCAAATTGTTCATTGCAAGAGATGAAATTAGACTTGGTATGCTAAAATAAAGATCACTGAATTAGGTCAAATTCCATCCCCAGCATCCACTGATCTTTGAACCTTCATATTTTCTTCTTAAATATGGGACTGTTGTGTCTTGCTCTTTTCACTCAAATGAGAATCAAATGAATGAATGCATAGGGAATCCATGTGAGTACTATAAGCATACAAGAAAATATTATATTCTAATGCTGCTCTGAAATTAAAACTCCTCCCATCCAAAGCTTTCAAGGAAGGAAAAAGAGCTTTGTTAAAACACATTCCCAAGGGCAAAGTAATGCCAATTAATAGATTTTCTATTCTATATAATTTCTATGCAATTTTCTAAATATATCTCTCTAAATATCCGGTTAAATAAATATGTGGATATTCAAAATGAACAAAATCCTGGTACGGTACATAAACATAATTAACAAGAATAGGCTCAACTGATGTTCTTAATAGTGAAGGTGAGTAAAATAAACAAATCTATGACTCTGATTCACTTCAGATTCTTTTGTGATTTTATTTACTTGTTTCTGTCCAGATGAAATGTCTGAATGGCTGCTAGTGGCCAGAAGTCAGTGGGCAGAGTGAAACAGAAAGATAGGTCAGGGCAGAAGTGGCCTTTGCCAATTTCCCTGTATCAAGTCTCCAGGGCAGTCAAATACAGGTGAATATAGTTCACAGGTGCACTCAGGTGGCCCTCCCAAAACTTGCAAACTTCAGAACAAATCTACTCACAGTGCTTGGTTTTGACTATGTAGCTTAAAAGAATATATTAGTAAACTTAACCATGGTGTCCATTAGGGATTATCAAGTATGAAACCTCTTTCATTATTTGACTAGTTTTTACACTCAGTCAATTCTCCTTGCATTAAGGAACCAGCTATGCAAATACATGAGGCAAAGGGGAGCGATAAAAAGCTGCCTAAGACTTTATGAATGACTACATTTGGTCTTTCTGATATTACTTGTTTTTCTTTAGAAAAATTATATTACACTCTGTTGAAAGAACCACTCCCTTACAGTAACAGCATCAGAGAGGTGCAAAGACAAAAAATTAGATGTGAAAGACAGGAGGGACATTTCTTTATTCGGTTCCTCTGAAATATACAAGTCACACAGAGCACACTGAATCAGAATAAGATGAGTACATCAAAGCAGCTAAAAATCTGCTGCTGAACCCCCAAATGTCCTCATACATCAAAGGAGACCCAAGTCAGCAGGATAAACTTCCAGCTTGGGCTGCAAGACCCGGGTATGTCTGCTCCTGACCCGAAGAGGGATGCGTTGTTAAAGAAACAACAGGACTCCTGCAACGCTTTGCAGCTAAGCAACGGTCAGTGCACCAAGGCAGCTCCTGACAAGGACCACACAAGGAGCAGCAGTATTTTCAAAGCCTGGACAGAACAACAACAAAAATAAGTACTGTCAGGAAGAGAAGATGAAAGTGGTAAACAGTGCAACAAGGGGTGTGCTAGAGATAAAATAGGAGGAAGAGGAATCAGCAGAGGCAAACCTGACATTTCCGGAGCTTTACTGAAATACACTTGGGTTTTGAAGATGTCAGAGAATCTGAGGGATGATTTCTCTACCGAGCTCTGAGGGATCATGAAGTGAGACAGATGGAGGGACCAAAAGCCATCTCCCCTTCACTGAGAATGGGCAGTGCAAGATGAATCAAATGGAGCTTGATATTGCCGTCGTGCGGAGCTCACTGGTGAGACACTTCACGGGTGGTAATTCTGTCCAGGAAAGGAAGACAAGTGTCCCAGCCAGACTGTAGTGTCCCAGGAATTTATAATCCATGGCCAGGCTGAAGGGAGACCCACCCCCTCTCCATGCTTCCTGCAGAAGTGCTCAGCGTGTCAACTGGCATTGGAACCATAAACAGTCAAGTCTCTCCTACTCTCCAAAACCACAATACAGTAATTAGCTTTATGATGAACAACAATTGAGACCACAGGAAAACCACAAAGTCTTCTTCCCATTGCATATGTCACACCTTGCTCAGCCCCTGGAACTAATTGGATCGTCAACAAATTTCTGCTGACTATATACTGAAAGGGATATGGGAGTAGTAACTACCACAGCTCCAAAGAATGTTCATTTACTGGCTGACAGTGGACACTGACTTTCTTCAAAATGCTCTTCCTTTCTCCTTTTTGGTTCCTTTCATATATTATTTTACATCAACTTTTACCTCTGAGTCCAGAGCAGTGGTTTTTAGCAAGTAACAAAGTCTTCTCATGGACTTGTAAAAATGCAGTTTTCAGGATTCAATTCTCAGCATTTCTGATTCAGTTTGGGATAGTGACCTGCATCAGCATTTCTAGCAAGTTAATTGGTGATCCCAGTCCACAGACCACATTGTGAGAACCACTGGTCTAGAGTGCTAATGGCAAGTCAAAGTCTCTTTCTAAGATAGATTTCAATACAGATGCAACGCTGGATTGGCTAATCTCCCTGGTTTTGTGGGATGACCCTACACTACTCATTCTGAGTAATTCATGAATTAGAAAGTGGTAAGTTCTAGAAAGAGTAGGGCATGAAAAGTTAACTGAGAAATTTTATAGAAAGTTCTTTGAAGTATCCAATGAAAACAGTGATACTCTCAGCTACCATCCAGGATTTTCTTAGTTAAAAGATTTATTGTTTGATGACTGTTGTTTCTTTTTTTTCCCATGACTAAATATACTAAATGTGTTCCTTCAACATTGTTTTATTTCTTCCTGAATAACTGGGTTTCATTCTAACGAAAAATTCCCTATTGAAACATGGACTGAATTATTTCACAGTGGTTTTGGACAGTTCCTCTTTGTCACTTGCATTATGCTTTGGAGATGAAAATTAATAAAGGGCTTAATATGCTTCACATATTCCTACCTAAACCCAAAGCATCCACCCATACTAGTCAGGTGCCAGGCTCGCTCATTACCCAACGCTTTCTCTTTTCCAGCAAATAGAATCATTAGCTATTTGTTTGCCTGAGGCAAAAAATTCTGCATCACATTTGACTCTTCCTACTCCCCACATCTCACATTCAATTGGTCAAATTGTTTTTTATTCTAGTTTTTTTTTTTTTAAAGATTTATTTATTTATTTATACAAGCACTGGGTACAGTCAGAAGCGCAGGAGGGTGAGAGAATTCACCAGAGCCAGAGCAGGGAGCAGAGCAGGCAGAAGGACCGAAGTACACTGCTGAGGGGAGCAGCGGGTGGCAGGAGAGGTCTACGCGCCATGTGGGACCCTCCTCTGGTGGCCGGGGAGCAGCCGGGGATCGAACCGGTGCCACAGAGGCTGCGGGCAGCTTCGCAACCCAGCGCTCAACCCCTGCGCCACCGGGGAGGCCCGAGTTTTTTATTCTAGTTTTAAAGCATATCAGAATCACAACTTTTTAATCTCTTTCATCACTATTGTTTTAGTCCAGATATACATCTTCATTCACAGGGACAATCTAGCAATGCCTCTGAAACTAACTTCCCATCATCAGTTTTCTCTCCATCTTCATTTTTCTTTCACTCTGCTGTCAGCATTATGTTACTAAGATGTGTCCCCATTACTTTCATGCCTAAAAATCTCCCCAGGATTCCTGCTAAAAGACTATGGAGACTGGTCATCTCCTGGAGGCTCAAAGAGTCCTCTGGCTAAGCCATGTCACAGCTTGCCTTTTCAGGTGCCACTTTTGTTCCACATACACTCTATAAATATGTACTGTTGTGCTGTATGCTCTGCACAGCTTGCACCTTTTCCTCTACCTGTCATCTACTTTAAATATTGTTGTACAACTTATCCACTTCTCAAATCCCATAAATCCACTCTCAAAAGGCATTATTTCTTTATAGCTCCACCACCATAGGGATTGATTTGGTTGGGCAAAAGTTGCTTTTCCTTATACTGCATATGCTTCTTAAAAGCCAAATTCAGGTTTGAAAATCTTTTAGATTGACAAAATAAATATATATTGTATATGTCTACCACAGTAACTGGTAATAAAGTAATGCTGGATTGAATCGGATAGAATTAAATCAAGATTTGTCATAACGGAGTTTTGTTTAGATGAATGACAACATTCTCAACTTAGAGATTTAAAAACACAGCTACCTTGTGATGTAGATTAGACTTAGTTGATCAAAACAGATCAAGGAGTCTATGTTGATAGGTGTGTTTCAGGCACACATCTATTTAAAGGGGCCCATGGTAAATTAATTTGATTATATGGAAAGTGTTCACATAGCCAAATAAAGTTAAAAATTATTACATATGTTCTTACCACTTTAATATCAAATTTTAAGCATCCTAAAAAGCGGCAGATGATTTTTTTAAGATTTATTTATTTATTTGTACAAGAACCAGGGTACAGGCCAGATTCGTGGGAGGGTTAGAGGATTCACCAGAGACAGAGCAGAAAGCAGAACAGGCAGACGGACGAAATACATTGCTGAGGGGAGCAGTGGGAGAGACAGGAGAGGTCTGCCACGCCATGTGGGACCCTCGCCAGGCGGCGGGGATCGAACCGGCGCTGCAGGCTGTAGACAGTTTCACAGTATGGCGCTTAACCCCCTGTGCCACCAGGGGAGACCCAGGCAGATGATTTTTAGAAAACTCAAGAAGTAATGGTACTACTAAAAAGAGCAATGGCTCCAGATTTATACATTCTTTGGTGTGAATTCAGCTTTGTGATTTACTAGTGTATATTTTTGAACCATTTATTTAACCTGCCTTAGCCTCAGTTTCCCCACTGTGAAACAGTAACACCTACCCTACAGATTGATGACCACCCTAAATAAAATAATGTGTTTAAGAGCTTAGCACACTGCCTAGTACTTAAATGGCACTCAACAAATAATCTTCAAATTGGACAGTTAGGAGGACTGGGTGGAAATTAGTTGTGCTTTGTGTCGTATAAATGTGCATACATTTTGGAATGGAGCTATTTAGACAGCAAATTAAGAAACCAAGGCAAGGATAGAAGTTAATGATGACAATAGGAAGATACAAAAGTATTCATCAATCTACCTAATTTTATAACATATCAACAGTTTGAACAAGAGATATTTTGAAGGCAGATGGCTGCTTCTACTGTGTTCACATGTGTAGTGTTATCAGCTACATTTTTAATCCCCCGTTGTTCAATGATATGCTCTGCATCCCACACATTTCCAGGGGTTAATAGCATACCAACTGATTGAAGAGCCAGAGCTCTCTGTTAGTATGTTTGGGGCTCCATCTCAGAGAAATACAGATTTTTATACTATAATTAATTACCATGGCTTCCTCGGTCTCCCACAAAATGCCCCAGAACCAAGTGTATACTCTGTAAGAGTTTGGTGACAATAAGGCTCATGATGACAATATTTTACATCAGTAAACGGTTCAATTTAAAGCACATTTGATTGGGCCTCCCCGGTGGCGCAGCGGTTGAGCGCTGGGTTGCGAAGCTGCCCGCGGCATCTGCGGCGCCGGTTCGATCCCCGGCTGCTCCCCGGCCACCGGAGGAGAATCCCACATGGCGCGCAGACCTCTCCTGCCGCCCGCTGCTCCCCTCAGCAGTGTACTTCGGTCCTGCCTGCTCTGCTCCCCACTCTGGCTCTGGTGAATTCTCTCACCCTCCCATGCTTCTGACTGTACCCAGTGCATGTACAAACAAACAAACAAACAAACAAATAAATAAATAAACATGCCTCTATTAAAAAAATAAATAAATAAAGCACATTTGATTAAATGATCCATTAAACTCTAAAACAGGTGTATAGCATATTATTGGACTGAAGCCCTTTATAATAATAGTCAAATCTCTGAAATAAGCACATTTCCCTTTAACTTTGCCCAGAGCATCCTTTCCATGTATGCTGTACAATTTTAAATTCTCCTCCTAATTATGAAAAATCCCTTTGCTATCATTTCAGTTAATCTTACAATGGCACAGAAATATATTTTTTCTACTTTTCCTGTACTAACATTGTTAGCATATTCTCTGAAAGTTTCACATAAAAGAGGTGAGGGGTTTTTTGTGAAGATTATTTTCGCTAAATACAATTCTGCTCACCAACGTACCATTAAGCAGAGCAGCAAAGGATATTCTCAGAGAAAGAAATTAGGGAGCTGATAAATATGCAGACAGGCACCTCTGGTAGAAGTAGAACTAAGGGAGGAGGAAGGAGATGTGAAGAGAGAGAGAACAAACTAGAAATGCAGTAGATTTTCAGATGAAAGTGATAAGAACAATAGCATCCAAAACATCAGGCTAAGTAGAATGAAGACAGGAGTAAAGAAACCAAGACAACTGGGTGCTACAGACGTGATTTGGATGAAAAAGTGCTGATTTGGTGGAGTGCTGGCCTCTTAGTTCCACATCAGCTGTGTGGATAAATTTGAGTGCCTCACAAGTAGCTGATTTCTAAGGAGGGAGAAAAGGGGTTGATCTATGTGAAATGGAGAAAAGCAGAGCGAATGCATGTGAGGTGAGCAGGTGACAGGCACGAAATGATGTACAAATCTGCTCCTACAGGAGGAGCCACGCCCAACAGCAGGAGGGCTCTTGGAAGAGGAGTGTATTTCTCCTCAATTCTTACAGCTGCACATACTAGGTCTAATCACAAAGCTGGGTCAAAGGACTCAAAGGTCCTATGCCAGGTAAACCAACATTTAGCCTGACATACCTGGCTTGGAGAAGAATTTCTTCCTTCTTCCGCCATCTCTTCATTCCTCTCTCCTTCTCTCTCTCCTTCTCTGTTCTTTCTTCCTTGCTTCCATCCTTACTTCCTTTCTTTCTTCACTCATCTGCTTCTCTCGCCCTCACTGCTTTCTTCTTTGTTTCCTTTCTTCATTTTCTTCTCCTCTTACCTCTCTTTCCCTTCATCCCTCTTTGCCTCATTCCCTCTCTTTCATTTATTCCTCTTCCCAAAATATTTTTAAGAGTTCTCCAAAATGACAGAAAGTCAACAGGAAAAAATAACCCTGGGTGTGGTATAAAAGCAAAGGATATATTGATCTTAAGCAATATCAGTCAATCTGAGGTCTCATTCTGGATTTGTCACTAGGTAATGTGTGACTTTGGACAAATCACTTTAGCTTTCTGGACATGAATTCCCTCCTCATTACAATAAAGAGGTGCTGGGCCTCCCCGGTAGTGCAGCGGTTAAGCGCTGGGTTGCGAAGCTGCCCGCAGCATCTGTGGCGCTGGTTTGATCCCTGGCTGCTCCCCAGCCACCGGAGGAGGGTCCCGCATGGCGCGCAGACCTCTCCTGCCGCCCGCTGCTCCCCTCAGCAGTGTACCTCGGTCCTTCTGCCTGCTCTGCTCCCCGTTCTGGCTCTGGTGAATTCTCTCACCCTCCTGCGCTTCTGACTGTACCCAGTGCTTGTATAAACAAACAAACAAATTAATTAATTAATTAATTTAAAAAATTTAAAAAAAAACAATAAAGAGGTGCTATTGGGTCAACTCTACTTTCTCCTTTTGTTTTAAGTAGGAAAGGGTTAAGAACTTAGATTTAGGAACTAAATCTAGATGATGACATTGACTTCACTAATAACTTGTATGATCTGGAACATGTTGGTGATTTTCAAGTCTTGGTTTCGCTAGCTGTAAAATGTGAACAGAGGGCCTCCCTGTTGGTGCAGGTGGTTGAGTGCCGCACTGTGAAACTGTCCGCAGGCTCTGCAGTGCTGGTTCGATCCCTGCCGGCTGTGGAGATACCCACATGGCGGGGCAGACCTCTCCTGTCTTGCCCGCTGCTCCCCTCAGCAGTGTATTCCTTCAGTCTGCCTGTTCTGTTCCCCACTCTGTCTCCAGTGAATCCCCTCGCCCTCCCATGCATCTGGCCTGTTCTTGTATAAAATAACCCTGGTTCTTGTATAAAAATAAGTAAATCATTAAAAAAAAAAAGGTGAACAGAAACAGCGTCTTCATAATAGGATTATTATTACAATTAAGTGAGATAAAACATGTCAAGATTTAAAATGGCCTTTAACACATAATAACTGCTTAACAAATGTAATTATTAATTTTTACAATAATGGATTTTTGTTTATGGTCAGAGGTAGTTCCTCATCTAGAAATTTAATGTCTTTCATAGCAGAGATATAATGCTATATTCCAAAGGTTATTTGAAAATATAATATGAAGTCACCCAAAAATAAAGTCTTTCACTGCTCTCCATTCACATGTCAGTAATATAAATCCTCTAAAAGGACTAAATAAAACAGAAAAAAAAAATCCCTTTTTAGATCCCTTGGTGGATGTTGGACACCATCAGGTCTATGAACCAGATATTTGCCTTGTGAAATTTCTGTTGATGCTTGCTGCTGTGGTTATTGATTTTTCGGAAAGATATCTACTTTCATTTTGGGATTTATTTCCTGGAAAACATAGACTCTTCTTGGTATAGATAAAACTGATCATGTTTGCTGTCATCAGGCCACATTGCAGTCTAAGCATTACCCTTGCGCCCACTGAGCCCTTCTGCTTTGACCTTTATGTTCACGATCACAAGGGGAAAGGAAGTGTCTTCAAGATGTCAAGTGCAGTATAGCTTAACTCAAGCTGTCAAGTTGGAGCAAGAGATACAAACAAAAAATCTGGCAGCAGAGCAAGCTTAAGCAAGAAGTTATATTACTTTCTTCTCTGTTCTTCTTTCAAGGGAAATGTGTCTGTTTTCCCAGGTGGGTAGGAGAACATGTTTTCACCAACACCAAAGGGTTAAGTATTATGGTCAGGCTGCGACACTGCTCATTGAAAACTATTCCAAAACAAGCCTAAGATAATATCTAAGTTGAATCTGAGAAAAAACAATTGTTGAGTCTTCAACACAAGTATAAAAAAAAGCAGAGGAACTCCAATGAGATAGCAGGTGTAAAATCTTTAACCAGTGTTAGGGTAATACCTGATATGCAGAAATAGGAAAAGACAATGGTGATGGAGAAAATTAAGCTTTATGGATGATAATTTTGTATAGGCAATACATGTTTATTAAGGATTAACTTCTTCTAACAATCATGGAATTGTTTGTTCACCAAACATCTATTTCCCTTTGAGGTATATGGACTTAACGTATCACAAGCCACATAATTGTAACCCAATGGAGCTGGAATTCAAACTCAAGTCTACCCATCTCTAAAGACTGTTTCTCTTTCTGTGGTAGTCACAGCAGTCTCAATGTAGGAATGTACATGCAATGGAAAACCGAACCCGCTGACAGTACATGGTATAACTGTAACATGGTGTAACAAAAGTATTTGTATCATAGCTCCAAACTTGAAATCACAGCAGACAGTAAATGGAACTCTCCACAGTTCAACTACAGGTTGCACTTCAAACATTAGCCCTGATTTAGGAAAGAGACAATGCAAATGAAGGGAGACATAGCTCATTCAGGACTTTTGAGTTCTGTAACATTAAGAAAAATCATACAAGGGCGATTATAGAACAAGCAGAAGAACAACTTAGCCACACCCAGCTACCAATTTCATGAATATCTCAACAGAAAAGTATTGACAAGTAACACTAGAACTGCATGCATTTTGCATTTAATAATACATTTTGTAATATAATTTAAGCTACTTTGGCTATTAACTTTCTGGTATAAGAAACATCTATATTGGGGCCTGCTGGTAGCACAGTGGTTAAAGTCTCAGCACTATCAAGTTATCACCGGCTACTGTGGCATTAGTTTGACCCCCAACCAGGGAGCTAACCCACATGGTACAGCAGACCTCTCCTTTCTCACCCGCTGCTCCCCTCAGCAGTGTATTTCAGTAGATTCACCTGTTCTGCTCCCCACTTTATTTCATGTGAATCCTCTCACCCCCCGCACCTCTGGCCTACACCCCAGTTCTTGTATGCATAAATAAATAAATCTTTTTTTAAAAGCAATATCTATATTAGAAGTACCACTAACCAAGTGGAGGAGTAGTGGGGAATAAAAGGAAAACAGGAAATAAAAGAGCTAATAGGATACATGAGGGGAAAAAATAGAAATAACAATAAATACATGTGGGAAATTTGGTGTACCTGTAAATAAGAACAAATAGCACCTAACACAGTAAGTAGTTGTGAGAACTAAATTCTACAATGTCTAACACACTATCTGATACATAGTGAGTGCTTATTAAATGGTAGTCTTTTTTTTAAAGATTTATTTATTTAAGCATACAAGAACTAGGGTGCAGGCCAGAAGATTCACCAAAGACAGAATGGGGAACTGAAAAGACAGATTGATAGAAACACATTACTGAGGGGAGCAGCGGGCTAGGCAGAAGAGGTCTGCTGTGCCATGTGGGTCGCTCCCTGGCTGGGGATTGAACTTGTGCTATAGTAGCCACAGATAGTTTAACCCTTTGTGCCACCAGGGAGGCCCTTAAATGGTAGTCTTTAATAAAATAGTAAGGAAACCAATTTGCCTAAAATGTACTCCAATGCAAATCAAATCCAATTATAAAGTTAATAAATTTTGCTAACAAATTTACACAGGTAAATTCTTAAGTTCATCAACCTACATGAGAATCTACCAAGATCTCACCACCCACTGAGCCACATCCTGGATCTTACAGAAAGGGTAAACAAGAAGTCTTAGAGGAAAGAGTCTTGGGAAAAAAATCTTTCCATTCACACAGCAGTACCAGAGGATTGTTATTAACTCACAACAGATTTCTACCTTCAGAAGCTGTATTATTTTTGAAGATTAAAAATGAAGGTCTCAGTCTGAGCATGCTCAAGAAGCATTTTAGCACCAAAATACATTTTGCTCAAACTTCCCTCTATGCATACTTATTCCTTTTAAAAGCAGCTCTTACTCATCGTTGATCTGATGCACAACAGCTAAACAGATTTCAGAAGTTTGATCTGGACACAATCCACCGCAGAGGTATGAGTAGAAACTAATTGTCATTGTTCACCAGAATTTCTTCTTCCATCATCTCTATTGCCACTGACAGTTTTTTCCCCACCCCGAGACCATGTTGGGGAGGATCCATGCAGGCTTCACCTCAGCCATGTCATCTGCATTCACACACTGGGGGTTAAAGGTCTTGCAGTCCAGAGGCCTCAGGTTGAGGGACTCACCACCCAAAGAGGAAGCAGGTACTCCAGATGCTTTATGGCCCAGGGGTCAGAGCCTCCCAGAATTCCTTCCCATCTGTCACAGTCAAGGTTAAAACCCACCCCACCACACCATGAAGATTTTCCAGATACCCCGATCACACCACTTATGTTCACAACCTACAGTACCCTGCAGAAAGTATTTCAATGTGTTTTAACCTGGTCTCATCAAGACACACAGGCAAGGCTCCATACTTTATTGCACATTTTCCCATAGGCTCCAGTACAGACCAAGTGCGGTAAGTAGCTCACACATCATTCCCAATGGAATACAGCCATGTGCTCTAGGGAAGGGAGTTAGTGGAGCAAGATGAACTTTAATTTTTCTGACTCAGTTTGTTGAATAAGTTCATGTCACTAGGATGCTACTCCTTTTGGTACAACTGTTTTATGTCACATAGATTTGCAAATGTGAGGTCCTGCTACCACCCGAGGAAGCTAGGACCAGCACTAGGAGGCAGGCTGCTATGTACAAACTTTCCATCTACACATTTCCACATTTTATACTTTACCAGATATCTTCAATGGTCTAGTTATTGTCTCACCCACTGCCTCGTTCTCTTTTCCACTTGGTCTGCAGTTACCCATCCCCCCCATCTTTTTTAAAAGATTTATTTATGCACAGGCCAGAGATGTGGGGGGGGGGTGAGAGGATTTACCAGAGACAGAATGGGGTACAGAAAACGCAGACTGACTGAAACACACTTCGGAGGGGAGCAGTGGGCAAGACAGGAGATGTCTGCCGTGCCATGTGGGTAGCTCCCTGGCCAGCAGGGGAACAAACTCGTGCTGCAGAGGCTGCAGACTGCTGCATAGCGCGGTGCTTAACCCCTTGCGCCACCAGGGAGGTCCCCACCCCCCCCATCTTCACATTGCACTTGTCTGGATTATGCATAAGAAAATTCCCGTGTTCTTTGTGTTATGCCAGAACAATGAGCAATCTTACAAGGCACACTCAGTTCAGGTTCTACACTCTTATCTAATGCCTTTACAACTAGCAACTTGTGGATGAAGTTTGAAGAGGAGACGAGAGGGGAGATGCTACAGTCACCATTCTGGGCTCTGTTCTGATGTGATTTTAATGGGAATAAGTTCCAATGACATGCACGATATCTCTGTACATGATATTAGCACAAGGCTCGTAATTATGTCTTCATCTTTAACAGAAAAAATATTAGGATATATCCAGCCATAAATGATGTGAATTTCTTCTCACATTATCCAAGTAATCACTTAGCACAACCTTAAGGAAAGAAATAAATTATTCATTTTCAAGGTGTGTGTTCCTACATTTAATTCTTTACTCTTACTTTTGTTTATCCTTTACTTCCCTTTAACATTACAAAGAACACTGAATGTTGAAACAGGAAATATACTGTATACATATTAATGAAGATTCTTCATTATTTCTGTTTTCCAGAATTTTTTGATGTTAAAAAAAAACTGTAATAAAAAAAATTTAGAACTTGATAGGGAGAAGATACTTCAGACTGGTCTGATGCACTTGGTGGACAGTAGGGTCTTGTTAGGACACCACTGGGTGGTAGGGTTTCCTGGGGACACCACTCTGAGGCCTTAGACAACCAGGGGTTAAAGTAAGGGAATGACTGGAGGGCAGGGGCCATCAGACAGGTGAGAACTGAAAATAGAGAAGCTACAAGGTTAAGCGAATAACTTTATTACTCTGATGATCTCCCTCTTCTGTTCCTGGCAAACACATAAGACCATCAATCCGGTGATTAATCAAGAATGCTTCTCATGCCAGGATCATTCAGGAACTCTTCAAAGCAAATTCAGTAAAACCCTAAGTGCCAAGACCAGCTGATTCCCTTTCCTCTGTCAAGGTGGGCTCCAAGGAAATGCAGCAGATGCGATGCTCTGTGCCAAAAAGACACCAGGACTCAAGAGAAAGGCTGCCCTTGACAGGTGGAATGAGGGCAGCCTCAGTGAGGCTGGCGCAGGAATCACAACAAAAGTATTTCTGGTATACAGGTTCTGGGAACTGACCCTCTTCCCACCTTTGGGGAAAGGACCTTTAACAGAAGGGAGGCACAGAGCCATTTCTCATCATTAGCTGGGAACCACTGTCATTAGAAATGCAACCAGACCCCACCCCTCACATCGTGAAGGACAGCCACCCACCTTCAGCCCCTCTCCCCATTTACATGGTGTGTCCAGGTGTTTGGTAGACTCCACTGCACTGTTCCTGAAAGGACATCTGCTTTATGCCCTTCTCTCTTATGCAGGTAGCTGCTTCAGTATTTAAATTGAAAAGCTATGATAGCTCATGAGAACATGGAATTAACAAAAGAGAAACTACAGTTTCAATAACTATTGTGTTTCTTCCCCATTTCACGTCACAGCAAAAATGTTAGAGGTATATCCATTGTGCGTCACAGTCACTATTCTGTATGATGAAAATGTACTCAGCAAGCACAGTGACACCATGGGCCTGAATTTACTGACTTCTGGGTTTGCAAATCTATAGCACTGAACTTTTATGATCTGAAACAGAGGCTTTAAGATTTACTTAAACATCCTGTTCATTCTGTCCAAGCCAAAATCCCATGCTCTCCCTCCTAACCCCCTGCCTTAAATCTAATTTTTATCCACTTTGTCCTGGCACTCAGAGCCTGACTTAGAGGGAATCATATATAGTTTGCTTGAATCCAACTCACATGGACAGTTAATTTACCAAAAGGAGCTAAGAACATTCAACAGAAATAGAAAAGTCTCTTCAACAAATGGTATTGAGAAAACTGGACAGTCACATGCAAAAGAGTGAAACTAGACCACGATCTCACACCACACCCAAAATTAACTCAAAATGGATTAAAGGGCAAGATAGGAGACCTGAAACCACAAAATGTGTAAAGAAAATATTCCAAGACATTAGTGTCACTGATGTCTTGGGTATTCAACTCCAATAGCAAGGAAAATAAATGAGAACATAAACAATTAAGATTACAGATAATACAAACCCTCTTCACAGTAGGAAAAAAACTCAATTAAAAAAAATGGGAGGCAGATCAACTGCCCTTCTGTCACTGCACAGGTACCACTCTTTTTCTTTTTCCTAATAAGCCCGTTCTTTCACAATGCTAAAAAAAATGTGGGAGAAAATATTTGTACATTGTACACCTGACAAGGGGCTAGTATCCAAGATCTTCAATGAACTCATACAGCTCAACAGCAGCTATTATCAGGGAAATACAATTCAAAACCACACTGAGATACCACTTCATACCTGCAAGAATGACCCATATCACAAAGACCAGAAACAGTTAAGTGTTCTCAAAATATTAAAAAATAGATCTACCATATGATCCCAGCAATTAGAGATGACACTAACTCAAAATATATATATGCACTCCTATGTGGATTGCAGCACTATATACAATAGACAAGATTTGAAAACACCCGGTCCAATGGCAGACGAGCGGATTAGAAAAGATGTGGTATATAAACAATGGAATACTACTCAGCTATTAAAAAAAAAAGATGCAATGTTGCTATTCGTGACAATATGGATGTGACCCGAGGGTAAAATACAAAGCAAAATAAGTCAGAAGGAAAAAGACAAATGTCAAATGATTTCACTCCTTTGTAGAATATAGACAAAACAGAAGAACAGGCCAAAACAAACCCTTGAAATGTGACTACAAAACTGAGTCTACCAGAGGGGTGGGGACAGGGAGGAAAGAGAGACAGGACCCAAAGGACAGTGATGGAGGATTATTGGGGCTTTGATGGTGGGGGTGGTATGGTAACAGACACCTGAAGAGATATGAACCTACACCTCTATATATATACAGAGGAGTTAACCAGTATTACCTTAAAAAAAAAAAGGTACAGTTTTTAAGATGCAGGCAGGTATAACTAAAGTATGTTCAAATATATATTGATAGAATATTAGTCCTGGGTATAGGAAAATTGCAAATATTAAGCACTTACAAAGAACTAGATGCTTTCATGTTATATTTATTCCTTAGAGTAATGTTAGAAAATAGCTCTTATCAATCCCATCTTCCAAATGAGAAAATGGAAATTCCAAATTTAACTTGTCAAAGGTTATATAAATATGTAATGGCTTGAGTGGGACTCTAACTTCAAAGTTCATGGCCTTCTCCATTAAGCCATCCTAACTTCTCCCTAAGGGACTTCATTGTAAGCCTTTTCTCCAACCAAGAACACCCTCACTTCATCATTGAATAAAGTTCGTTACATCCCGTAAGATGATCTCTGACCTCTTTAGCTCAAACTCATCTTCATTCCTCCTGAATTCCCACTAAAATACCATCTGATCAAATTATTTCTCAAGCAGTAATTCTCAGCTTTTCTATGTGGCTGATTCTCAAGTGTTCATTTCACAGGATGATCTAAGTGAGTGACTGGAACTTCAGTAGACCTAAGATTCACCTAGGGAGATATTCCAATGTGCATAGTCAGATTAGGAAGTGGGCATTGTCAACAAGCTCTTGGTCTTCTAATGCAGAGAGACCACAATCACACTGTAAGAAATGTTTGTCTAAGAACACATCTGGCCTGCTGGGTTCTATGCCTCTAAGGAGGCCCCACATTCTGCCAACCAGAGCCAGGGCACACTAAACAGCAGCATTCAAGGGTTCACCTCCTGTCTGAAGACTGGGTTTCCTCAATTTCATTTCATCTGGGCCTTGCTCTCCACCCTCTTACTCCTGATTTGTCCACTAGACCATGCTTCCCAATATCAGCAACAATTTCACTTTGGAATTTTCATTCAGCATCTGTTCCCTTCATTCCTGACCAAAGCCTGGGCTGGTCTCCTGCTTCTTTGTGCAATTTGGAAATACCCTCTCAGAGATGTCATCATAAGTGTCCTCCTGTTTGTTTGTTTGTTTGTTTTTATTTATTTAATTATGCATACAAGAACTGGGGTACAGGCCAGAAGTGTGGGGGGTGAGAGGATTCACCAGAGACAGAGTGGGGAGCAGACAAGCAGATCTACTGAAATACACTGCTGAGGGGAGCAGTGAGTGAGTCAGGAGAGTTCTGCTGCACCATGTCGGCAGCTCCCTGACAGGGGATCGAACTCACGCTGCAGTAACTACAAATACCTTCACAGGTTGCGTCTGAACCCCTTGCACCATCAGGGAGGCCCTCCTCTGGTTCTTCTCCTGTGTAACCATGGAGGAAAGCACCACACTAGCTGCTCCAGCCTCAAAGACATACCATGTATGGGTGTATTTATCTCTATTATACTGCCAGCAACAGATATTTCAGTACTTACTGTTTTATTCTTTTGTTTTGCTTATGCAATCCAGTGACTTCTACTAGCTAAAGAGAGAGAATCATGTCCTCTGGAGACATCAATGGCATTCTTACCTTGTCAAGGCATTGATAGCGGATAAGTTTTGGAATAAAGGAAATGAACTTGGCTAAGTGTGCTCAGTCTCTGACAATCTTTCTGTTTGTCATTCATTTGTCTTTTAACAAATTTTAGATTCTAGAACAAGAGGACTAAAGAATAACATTTGACCTTTTGGTTTTGTTTACATTTCCTTAATCAGTGTGATGTGGTCCTATCATACCTAGAAGGGAAGAAACAGTTGAAGAAGATACAGACCAGGATGACCTCCCCAGCTCAGACTTTCCATCTCAAGGATCCAGTCCATACTTATTTTCTTGTGTGGCAGGAGCACACAGTGTCCCTAATCACCTTCCTCTTGATGTGCTCACTCATCTCTGCCTCCAAGCTTCCTCAGTTTTCCACACAGAGCCATCTGTCTTACCTTTAGTTATCATTCCCAAGGCCATCCCTCCTCTAGACTACAAACTCCTTGAGAGCAAAGTGCTTGCCACCTTCATCTTGGCACACCCACCATGCTGGCACAGCGCCTCACTTATGCTGCGTGCTGCATAATTGTGTGTCAAATAGAAATTAGCATTGGCTTTTAGTACTGTGCTTATCATTTTCTCCCTTGGAGCACAGAACACATCACAGGAGATGGATGCTTTCCAGAGATTCTCACCACTCCTGAAATCAGAGGCACTGTGCCACACTGAAATCCAACTTCCTCAAGCCATCACATATTGTAATTGGTAGCAGCCAGCCACCTTATGCTTTTTATGCCAGATGAGCTGACGTTTGAAGAACTGTATGAAAAGGTTATGAAGGGTCCAGATGGCTTGTAACAGGGCTGTAAACAACCTGACGTGTCCACAAAGGTATAAAGATATGACATTTTTAAACCTATACAATGATAATGGAAAAAGCTCAGCAGTTCTGGCAAAGCCAGACAAAGCATTCGGGGAAGCCCTTGTCAGTCTTTTAGCATATGTAGAACGTAGACTCACAGATTTTATTTCTCTCTCCACACTTCTGAAATTGCATTTGTAATTCACTGCTAGAACTAACAAAAAGACTAATTTCTTGGTGTATAATCCTCAGCAATCGCAGAAACATGCCAACTAGTTTTCCCTGTCTCGTGCAGTACAAGATTGTGTTAGAGAGGAGCATAAACCAATTAAATGTCAGGAGCAATTAACTTCTGCATTTTTCACGCAACACAGAATGAGAAAATTTTATAGTGCTCCTATAATTAAAGTTAATAAAAATGAATACAGAATTCCCCAAAGGCTTGTAAGTCATGTAGGTCCCTGTGACCACAACATACAAAGGCTCCACCTTGCAGGTGTCTCCCAGCTTCACTGGAAACATCACGAGGACTAGGCCTCTGCTTGTTTTTCACAGCTGCCTATGCAGTTCATCCAAGAGCCTATTCTCCCATTATAGATAAGAAGAGAATCCTGCTGGACTCATGAAAGAAAGGAGCTGGCCCACCTGCCTTGGCCATTTGGGGCCTGGAAGGCAGAAGACATTCCATGTGCAGTGAAAGCAAGTCAGTGGGGTGGGAAGAGAAGGAGCTACAGTAGCTGAAAACTTTGAATCAAAGAAAAGGAAAATCACATTAAAGTCTCATGTCAAATCCATTTCAAAGTGGAGGAAAGGGTTTAAAATAAAAAAAGATATTATATATTTCAGGATGAAACAGATGAAAGGTGTGTAATAAACACAAATGGCTATTTTTAAACATAGAGATGCACGTGTATGTAATGACAAATTATTCTATTTGAGGAGCATCTTCTTACCAAACGGTATGTAAGTCTGTACATAAATATCCAGTGCTTTGCACATAATTGTAATGTAAAAAAGGATAGTTCTAAAGAGAAAAGATACTGAAACTCACAATTACTTCCCTCAGAATTTCATCAAAACCAGTTGTTACAAACACGCAAGTCCAAGAGTGTGCCTCTGATCCACCCCAGCATGTGTAAGGAGCATGCTTCTTTTCCACTGAGGTAGATTAAGTAAAAACCCAAGTAGAGCTAAACAGGCAACATTTTTTAGACTTAGTAACATGTTATACATAACATGCTAATTATACATATAATTATCACTTACCAGAACAACTACCAAAAAATATTTTTATTATTTTTGGATGAAAACATTTCTCTTTACACAGATTTAGTCAGAAAAAAATGAAAAATAAAGAAGAGAGGGAGGGAGGGATAGAAGGAGGGAGCAAGGAAGGAAATTCTATAAAATGAGATCATATCACATAAGCTAGTTATATTAAAGGTCTGAATCATTTAAACATGGATACAGAAAACATTTTAAAAATCCAACTTGCACTGAAATAATTATTGACTGTTGTATTTTTATTTCTAGTATAAAGAGTCAGGCTAGAAATAAGATCTTAAAGGCTATGAGGTTTGTATATTTCTTAGAATAAGCTATTTAATGGACACTTTTGGGCTCTCTGTCCGATTTCTTTACCGATTATCTGGGCAGTGTGGATATACCATTAGCAGAGAAACAAAACAATGAGCATTCAGAAAAAAAGAAATAAACCTCTGAATGAACTTGACTTTCCTGTCAACACCAGCTGAAAGCAACGGGAATGGTAAATGTCAGACGATGCCGGGTGGGTAAAGTCAGTTTATTACAGAGCTTATGCAAAGGGAAATTTAGTGAGTTTAATTGTCTGTGCATAAATATATTGTAAAAACCCTATTTCGTTTTGTTAAACCTGGATGGATCAGGTCTTCTAAAATTATTTGTGACAAACTGTACTCCTGGACACATTGTTCCAGGAAGGGGGCCATGAAGTTATGATCTCTTAAATGCAAAAGAATAAGAAAAAGATTCTGCTGAAGAAACTCAATGGTTAAAGTTAGGTGGGAGATTTTGAGTCAAAAAAGTCAATCAGAAGAATGTGAAAAGTTACAGGGTGAAACAGAAAGTAAGAGATGTCATCAAAATGAAAAGGCTAACAAATTAAATTTAGAACCAAGTCACACTCAAGAGATGAAAATCCAGGGGCACTGTTCTTGGCTCAGTTGGGGTATGAAAAAAGAGGTTTGATTTATTATTTAACACCTTCAGGGGCCTCCCTGGTGGTGCAAGGGGTTAACATGCAGCATTACGAAGCAATCGCAGCCACTGCAGCAAGAGTTCATTCCCTGGCCAGGGAGATGACACACATGGTGCAGCAGACCTCTCCTGACTCGTCTACTGCTCCCCTCAGCAGTGTATTTCAGGCAGTCTGCCTTGTCTGTTCCCCACTCTGTCTCTGGTGAATCCTTTTACCTCCCCACACCTCTGGCCTGTACTCCAGTTCTTGTATGCATAAATAAATAAATCTTAAAAAATTAATAATACCTACAGAAGCTACTCCTTCTGAAATGAAATTACTTTTTGGAAGTTATCGTAGAAATTGACTTTTCATCCAATTTCAGTTGTAAATTTGTAAATAAATGCCTAAACAAACATGTCTTTACATACGTATAGATGTAATATTATATACTATTTGTATCTCATCCAAACATGTCAGCATTTATGATAGGATAGTCTACTTTAAAAGAAAACTTCCTTCTATAGCATTCAATTTTTGAGGCCAGGGAATATATCTTATTCACCTTTTATCTCCTATGTTACAGGATATACTACACATGAGAGGTGAGTAATAAATGATTACTAAATAAGTTTATAAATAAATGCACATACCCATATAAACTCACAAAGATACACACATATGCAAGTGTACACTTATTTCAGTACATAAAGTATCATTATACATATTTATATAGCTATTTAAGTGGAAAGTGCCAAACACATTATAGTATAAGTGTTATTATAGTACAAAAGCTTGTAATGCACAAAAGAGGAAGTAGTCAAGGAAGAAGTGGTATTTGAGTTGGGTCTTGCGATATAAGTAAGTCTTTAACCCATGGAGATGGTGGGAGGAAATCCTAAGCTAGTAGGATACTCTGAACACAACTGTTTAGGTTCTGGGAAGCCTACAGATAAAAGTAAATTATGCATGAGTTGTCAGTGAGATTGGGCAGCTGAGCCCAATGTTCTCAGCAGTTTTTATCTATTCATTCTTCTGAAATTCCTACCAAGCAGGTAGGCTATTTCAGGTACCCAGAAAGTTGCCGATAGTCTTATACCAAACAAGTGGAGGAACCCAGATTCAAAACTATGCCATTTCAAACTGTATCTACAGTGGTATTTTGCTACTCATCATGAATAAATGAAAGAAGGGAAGTTGCCATAGCTACTGAACTTAGCCACAGGGAGCCTCAGGCAAGGAGAAAGATTCCGCCTTGGATCTATGCCCATTAGAGAGAGTACGGGTATCTGGGAGTATCTTCCCATGACCAAGAATGGAAAGCTAGTCAAGGCTCTACTTTTGGGGTCCAGAAGCTCTGGATGCCCCAGGTCATGACAGTTTCAGACAAACTTGCTCTCACTTCATGCAGGGTCTAAGGCCCCACATCTGCATCAGAGCATCTTTGCCCAAGACCAGCCACTCAGACCTGACGAAGGGGCAGCATTAGAGACGGGAGAGCGGCCATTTGCATCATTATCTTGATGCAGAGAGACAGTAAACTGTGAAGGCATCCAAGGGAATTCTTTTAAAGTGATCATTACATGAAATCCGTGAGTGTTGTATGCAAACCATAATCACTTCAAAATTTTATACAGGAAATGTAATGCTTGGACTTTAACAGGAAAATTATGACTGGGGTGAGGGGAAGCTGTTGAAGAAGAGTGTTATTACAAATGCCAAAATTAGTTAGTTCTCTCTAGACCTCAATTTATCCTTCTAGAAAACAGTCCCCAGGATCAATAACAATGCAAGTTAAATAGTTGTAGAGTCCTTTAAACACAGTAAGATTAGATATCACCAATATGTGGAATGTAAGTAACTAAATTAATAATCAGGTAAAGACAAGCTGAATATGATGATGGTTCACAGGTGATAATGTGGTGGAAGAAATATGGGGACTACAATGATGCAAGAAAAAATTAAAAAATTAGGGCCTCCCCTGGTGGTGCAGCAGTTGTGTGCTGGTCTGCGAAGCTGCCCGCAGCCTCTGCAGCGCTGGTTCGATCCCCGGCAGCCGGCGAGGGTCCCACATGGTGCGCGGACCTCTCCTGTAATGCCCGCTGCTCCCCTCAGCAGTGTATTTCATCAGTCTGCCTGTTCTGTTCCCCGTTCTGGCTCTGGTGAATTCTCTCACCCTCCCATGCTTCTGACTGTACCCAGTGCTTATATAAATAAATAAATCTTAAAAATAAATAAAAATTAATTAATTTTTAAAAAGAAACAAACAAAAAGACAAGCTGAAAAACTCATGCTTGATAGTTGACTGCGGAACTGCAGCCCCAGAAATCGCTCCTAGACTCATCGTGTTGTACATGTTATAGGTTTGAATATGTATAATGCCATTTTAATGTCATGTGATAATGTATCAAAATTATAATATATCTACCTCTGGAGTATACAGTTTCTTTGCCCTAAAATCCCCATGTTCTGGCTTCATGCCCCTACCCCCCCCCACCCCGGACACTGACAACCACTTTATCATTTTCCTGTTTCCATAGATTTGCCTTTTTCTGAATGCCATACAATTGGAATCATACTATACATAGACTCCTAAGACTGGCTTCTCTCATTTAGAATACATATTCCAATTTCTTCCATACTTTGTCATGCTTTGATAGGTCACTTCTTTTTATTGCTGAATAATATTCCACTGTCTGAATGTGGCACCATTTATGGAACCATTAATCTAATCAAGGGTATCTTGATTTCTTCCATGCTTTGACAATGAATGTATTTTTTGGCAGAAAAAAAGATTCTGAAAGGAGCAACTGTCAGGTATTCCACATCTTCATGACTTTATAAGATAATGATGTAGGTTTGCAGAGCTGACCCTACTGATTAATTGGGATGTTTTGGAAATGCTGTTATAATCAGCTGGAGAAGGATGTCTAGTCACCTGACACTGAAAACTATCAGGAGATATCTATAAAAGAGTTAATGTCTGTATTCTCACACCCTACTTTTGAATCACTGGGACCTTAGCCTCGTTTATTGAGTTTCCCTGCCTTTCAATTTCTCCAACTGCAAATAAGGCTAATGATACCTTCCTCTCCTACCTGACAATGACCACTTGATGAACAATAATGGTACAAATAATATCTTGTATTTGAATTATTAGCCCCTTTTTGTATACATTACAGTATTGCACCTTCATATTTCTACTATGACAAAAGCAATCTAGAAATTATAAGTCAAAAATCTGATTACCTCACAAGTTAGATTCCTCTTTGTTCACACATGTCATTGTTCAATCCCTAATGAATTTGTAAAGGTCACCCAGCAAGCAAGTGGCATTGGTGGGACATGGACCCAGACCACTGGCTCTAAATCCAAAGTGCTTTCATCCATGGCAGGTGGCCTTTCAAAGGAGAATAATAAATGTGGAAGTGCTAAATTGAATAACATGAAATTCCAGTTTTGTAAGTTAAGAAAAACAGTTGAATATCAACAGTTTCATAGGGTTCAATGCACTACTTTACAAATGTGGAAAGGTTTATACATCGAGAAGTTATTGAACAAAATGTTGCTGATTAGCATGGTCTAGAGATCAGTCTTACTCACACCAGAATTTAAACAGCATCTGCACTTAAAAACCACATTGCACCCTGTCGTTACTTGCCAATGTGCACGTTTGCTCTTAGGCAGTTATATTCGACATCTGAGGCAGGTGCAAGGCACATAAAATACACAATATATTCCAACAATCCAGGAAATGCTGATGTAAAAAGACTCCTCTTCTGTGCCACACTTTCCTGAGATAATGAACTGAAACATTTCTCTCTGAAACAAGAAGTGCTTTGTGCTGATGAGAACTCACAATTAATTTGGGGATCTGTCCCAAGGCATTCATTTGACCTTAATGAACAAAGGGAGGCTGCTTTCAGGTCCCTCTCAGAAAGATGACAGGAGCCTTCATTCAATCTAATCAAAATAAGAATCAGTTCCCAAACTTCCCCAAATCATTCTGTCTGTCCTTCAAAGAACTTACAAGTTTCAAATGAAAAGACCCCTTACATAATCTTTTACAAATCCATTACAAAATGCACAATCATTTCAAAAGGAAAAAAAGGGAAAACTAATACTTGTTACAGCACTTAGGTTGGGGAATGCTTAGGGAACGAAATTATAATTTTTGCTAGATCATATGACATAGTAAACCCAGAGTTCTCTGGAAGCGCTAGATGCCTGAACTCTAGAGAAAATATTAAATCAGAACTACAAATCCAAACAACATCTATGTGCAGTCAACTTTTTCATCTGAACAGAATATCTGAGAATGGGGGGTATAATTACATATAAATTAATTTGCAAGCCCTCATTGTTTTATAGTCCACATCAGGAATTCTCAGTGCAGACAGGGACTCATAAAAATGTATCTCAGTTATAAAATGAAATTCAAAATTTTTAATTTCAGGTCATAATACTCCATGCATTCTGAATCCTCTGTATGTTATTGTAGATGCTCCCTAAGAAAATTCAATAAACAGGGCCTCCCTGGGGGCACAAGGGGTTAAGATGCAACCTACAGAGAAGCAGTCTGTAGCCTCTACAGCACGAAATCGAACCCCGGCCAGCCAGGGAGCAACCCACATGGCGCAGCAGACCTCTTCTGACTTGCCCACTGCTCCCGTCAGCAGTGTACTGCAGTCATCTGCCTGTTTTGTTCCCCACTCTGTCTCTGGTGAATCCTCTCACCACCTACACCTTTGGCCTATACCCCAGCTCTTGTACACATAAATAAATAAATCTTTAAAAAAGAAAATTCAATAAACAATTTCTCTTTCAAAGACTCTCCCATCCACTAGGAAAAAAAAAAAAAAACAGAAAAAAATTAAATATCTTCTAACTACTTTCCTATCTAAACAATTGACACTGAATCCAATCTCATTCCAGATATTAAAAAAAAAATCTGAATTTCTGATACACAGATCTTCTAAGTGAAATGCATGGTATATTTGCATACCATTTAGAATACTGTATATGGTACATGGCTATGTGACTTATCCTAAGGCCTAAGTGATTCATGCACTTTTATCAAGTTTACTGGGTGGATAATATACTTTTTATAAGAGACTTATTAGCACTTATTTCTCAGAAAATTACAACAAAGGTTTATAAGTCAATACAAAACTTGCCCAAAAAAGTCAGAATTAAATCTTAGCCATGTTAAATCAGGAGCACGTAAATCAAAAGGATAGAGTTGAATAGGAAAAAAGGCAAGAGTCAAAATAAACAACTAACATCATTTTCTTTCAATTTATCTTATTGCTTTTCAAATACAGCCTCCACAGAAAAGTAGACCCTGAGTAAATTTGCTATAAAAGACATGAGAGAAGCTGTACACAGAACGCATTATGATATTTGAAATAAAGAACTTTCCTTTGTAGAAATGTGTTATGTTTTGACTTTGGAGGAAATTTTGAAATGTCTGTTTCAAACCTAATCATTCATTCATTCATCCATTCCTTCAACAAACAGCATTTTGAATACATATTCTACAAATGAGAGAACACTACAAAAAAAGGAATTTCTGTACTGAAGAGTTTTTCTCCCCAAATGAAACAAACAGGAAGACAACATACAAACTTGAAAAAATTAAAGAACAGTTTTATTTTAAGGTCTTACAAATAGGGCATGACTGTTTGAAGGTACTCAGAAAATCATTGTAGAAGTAAGTAGATTTTGACTATATAAATTTGAGTTGGGTCTTGAAGACAAAGATCCCTCTTTACCTGAACAGCTAATAATAAATATAACACATATTCGTCTTAAATGAGATTCATATTATTTCACTATATTTCCAGTAAAACTATCCCATATTTAAGTCAGAAAAGTTCTTTATCTTCATGATAAAGATCTAAAGCTTTTCTTGACTTTTGTCCATAAACACCACTGAGAACAGGACAGAATCAGGATTGGTTAGTCCAATTTCTGGGAATTTAGGTGACAGCAAAATTGCAGCAAAAATAATGACAACCTCTGGCTGCAAGAGTTGCAATTATGTTACCAAATGTTCCAACAGGACAAAAAAAAAACCTGCAGAGTGATATTTGAAATAGACCATAGTAATCAAGCTTAGGAACCTAGTGGGACAATTCAAGGAAAAATGTTAAATATTTATTTTCAATGGTTGTGTGATTCCTAAAGAAAGTATCATGGGAAAATAAGAAGAAATGCTGACACAGAATTCAGCTGCCCACAGAATCACACAAGGGGATCATTAAAAGAAAAAAAAATAAAATAACAAGTTCACAGAGTTCTCAAAAGCATAGTGAATCTACCGAGGTGGATTGCTATCAAGGCCACTATTATTAATGGTTCTCAAGGACTTTGGGGAATAAACCTCTAAGGTGATTCCCCAAAGTAAAACACTTATTTCTGGTTTGGCATAATTTTACAAGATCCCTTATGATGTTGACACACACATAGGTTTTTATAGAAGAAAGTAAAAATGTGACAGAATTACGTAGCACCGTTATCACATTTGAGTATTTATTCAATCCAAATATTCCATCAGAAGAACAGAGAGAGGGTAGAGAATCAATGTGGACAATATAAGAATCTTCAGTCCTTCATTCAGAGTTCAAATAAGCAATAACAAGGTTACAAGTTTAAAGGGAAACTGACAGCTCCAATCTTGACTATAGGCTGTAAAGTAGAAATTATCCATTTTTACCAATCTAAGGATAAAGGACAGTCACTCTTTTCTTCTGATCTCTGCATTATGGTGAAAGTCATACAATAATACAGGTTTTCTGGATATACTCTCGGAAAGATAATTTCCTCTACCAATTTTAGTTATGCAAATATGATCTCTCAACATTTTTAGCACTACAAAAGTGCTCACTCTGTAGGTGGAGAAAGAGATGTAATCAAAATACATCACTTATACTCTTATGTTACCTATCAGGTTTAATGTCAGATGCGCACCATTCCAGGGAGCTGATTCTTCTCCATAGCACTAACTCATCTTTTTCAACGAAAGCAGTCAGCCTGGCCTGTGGACAGCAGAGTTGCCTAATGATGGTTGTGCATCTTCAATTTATTAAATGTTTATAAAAACATAATCACTGCCCTCTTAGTACATGAGCAATGACATCTTTAGATTTTAAGGAAATAAAGAACCGGCATCATACTTTTGCCTGATAGTATTAATTGGATGATGATGGCAAACCTCTTTTTAAGGATCCACCTCCTACCCCTCTAAGGCACGAATGACCTTTTGTCTATTCAGAGGATTTGCCAACTTGGGAAGTAATTTTGTTCTTCAAAAAAATGTATAGAAATAAATTAATTATACAAAATGGAACAGAATATTCCTTATATTAAAAAAATGGCTATTCTGGAGCCTGTGAAATAGTGTTAATCACTGCAAGGATCAATGCTTGCTAATTACCCATGACAGAAGTTCCATGTAATGTCTAGTGACACAGAGAATCCCAAATAACACCTCATCTCTCAGTACACAGTGCAATAATCAAATATACATTCAAGGAAGACTGTTTTTAAGAGCACAAGGGTTGGCATCATGTGCTGTCCAGGAGTCTTCTCAAGTCTTCTCTAATGCATTTGAGCAAGCAGCAAATGCATTACTTAGGGAAGGGGCATGCTTTGAACATTGGGAAAAACACAAAGGTATTGTGCTTCCTCTCTCCTTCCTCAGCTGGTCTTTCTTGAAGGATTTTCTGTATCATTTGCTTCTCATTAGACTTCCAAAGAGTCCAGTCAAAAATTGTAAAGACTGTTGGGGGAAACTGAGGAGAATCAGGAGAATAGATAGCATTTTTTTCTATTCCTCTGCCTCCTCTGAAAAACATGCCCATGTGTTCAGACCAAAAGTTCTTTAGAAAAAAATGTTAAAATATAATAAACCATGAATCAGAACACAATTGGGATGCTAATGGGCTTTTGTTTAATAGGATCTAGACCCTCAATATGCTTCAAGGTGGGCTATCTTCTGGATCCAAATTGTTAACCAGCTAGGAACCAGCTAGGGTTACCTCCACCTTGTGAATGACAGGAATAGTGAAGGATTCACAACCTCTGAACAGAAGCAGAAGACAGGAAGAGCTGGTCAGCTTCCCGCTGGCTCTCCTCCTTCACGGGGAGACAATGTTCCAGGAGGAAAGGACAAAGTCAAACCTGGGATGTGCTACTCTGATTGGGCCCACCTGGAAGGCTTAGGCAGAACAGGGTTCTTAGGAGGTGGGGGAGAGGACTTATTTCTAGAGATACTGCTTTAAAAGTGTTAGAAAACATACACGGAACTTTAAGCAGTCTTTGCCTGAAACTTGCAAAATTAGGCAAGTGCTTCTTCTCCATCGTCAAAAATTTTCCCAATGTGTCATTCTTAGAATTGAATTTCTAATCCCTATACTATTAACTCTATCTTCCTCTTTTACCACACCCCAAATTTTGAGCAGTGTCTCAAGTAGTGGCCACATACAATCATGTCTATTGCTTTAACCAAATGCTTTCCTTTTCCTTTGATAACACTCTGCACAGGAAACACATAATGCATACATCATCAGTTTAGTCTATAACTTGTTACCTAAATGTCTATTTGTTCCAGGCACACTTTGGCATTGACTAAACTGCTTTGTCATAATCCTACAGAATGATCATTGGTTCGTGCTTCTTTCAACCCTATGAAGACAAAAGGCACTATGTGCATATTCAAGATTAAAATTCATTAGGATTCCTCCTTCTGTCAGTGTCCAAGTTTTCTCTGTTCTATCATCACCAAATTCTTTCTTGTAAATTCTTTACAAACATTAACTAATTAATGATGATTCTAGTTCATAAGCACCGTATATAAGGAGCGCTAAAGAAAGGAGATAAGGAAATTGGTCTCATCAGCTATACATTTCAAAATTTAAAATACAAGCAGGAAAAAAAAGATCAGCTTATTTTATAAAAGAAAGGCAGAAGTAAAAAGAAGAACCTTTTAAGTAGGAAGATTTGGGACTGGAGCCAACTCTTAAAAGAGGAGGTGGAATAATAATTCCTTGAAATTTTCGAGTCCCAGCTTGATGTGTACTTTGCATTGCTTAAATGATAAAGAGAATAGAAAGGAAGACAAAGAACCAACACAATGGGGCAGATGAATTGGTAGAGTGGACTTCAGGGAGTTTAAAATGGGCCACAATGGTTCATACCTACTCTTCACTTAAATGCATTCTTGACTATAAAATGGAATATTCTGACAACCCGAAACAAAACAGGCCTGATACACAGTTCCAATCTACTTTAACTAGTTAAAGGGTGAATGATTACCATTTCCACTTTCAGGTCAAATGCTGCCATATATGCTGTATTTGTCATATTACTGAAATATAATTATTTTCAGTAGTATGTATGAACAAAACCCCAAAGCTAAAAAGACTCATAAAGTATAATGCAGTGAGATATGGCCACGTGCACAGTACTACACACACTTGGCAAATAATTCCCTTGCTCATTAGAAGACAACCAAAAGTCAACTATTTTAAGTCAATTTTATGTCATATAATTATGCTATAAATTGGAATTTCCTTCCTAAAATGGTATCTCATTCCATAAATGTAACAAAATTGATCAGGAATGCAACTGAAAAGGAAACATAACTTGATATTTTTATAGACAGACAAAAGAATGTAAGACAGAAAAGCTGTGCCATAAATATTCACGTTTGGGAACTCTTCAGCATGAGCCAGTTTTGTTAAGTCTTCTTAAAATTAAATGAAGTGAAGTTGTAATGGAACAACCCTTGTTCTTTTCCTGATAAATCTCACTCTTGAGAGAACAGTCATAATTCACGGCTCTAGGACTCAGAGCAGCATTCAAAATCAGGGCTCCGAATTATCATTGCTGAGTCTAAATGCATGAACGTGTCTGAAGGGGGAAAAAAAAAAAAAAAAAAAAAAAAAAAACTCTGGAAGACAAATGCGGAAGAGACCATTTTTACCCTTAGCTCTAAAGATTATCTGTAGACACAACCAGCTAAATCAGTGAATCCTAGAAAAATTTAAGGCACAACTTGATGTGTGGACTTCTTGAGGGCACTTGAGTGACTTATCCAAACTGTCAGCTGACTTGATGAAGGCCAACATTATCATTATTCAGAATAATGTAAAAGCAGGAGGTTCCAGGTCAGGTTGCAACTAGTAGAATGATGAAAATATTTAGTATTGATGGAGAGATAGAAAAGTTTGATTTTGCCAAGTCCTATACCCTGCAAATCCAGACAGCAATCATCAGATAAATTGTGTTCAGAATTATTCCCTCTGAGAAGGAATATGATTGATGACATACCGGAACTTTCTCAATCCCAATTAATAACCCTTTCATAGAGCTCCAAGAGTTGGTCAACCAAAAGTTAATCACTCTTGGGATGCGTGTATTTTTTACATTGTCCAATAAGGTTATGCCTGTATTTTTGTGACTTACCATATTCTATTTTTTCCTCTAAAAACTCACTTCATTCCTTTTTATGTAGCTTTTTTAAGGAATTGTTGGTTTACAAACCTGTAAGGAACTCAGAAACTTAGGAATCCACCTCTTCAAATATAACTTCATAAGGAGTTTTAATAAATTTTAATATACTATAGAAGTCATGAACATTTCTTCATATCTGCCAACACTATTGATTTCAAGATTAGCATTTTGAGCACAAGGCAGTTCTATATTGTATATTGCTTTCTACCCTTATGAACTGGAACTAGGATTGATGTTCCTTGTTTTATATTCAAGGTGAAAAGTGCCAAAAATATACAGACTGACTTAGCTTTGAAATTAACTTCACACATTGAGGTTGAACTCTGAACTGCTATTGATGGGACACATAACATTCACATACATTCCCATCATAACATGAAAATATGATTAAAAGAGTTCACAGCATGGTTTGTGGCACAATTGTATTTATTTATTTTCCACTCATTTGTCCAACAAATATTTACAATTTATTGCTTTTATTGAGGCTCTGTATCCATTCACTCATGCATTCAATAAATTCATTCATGCATTAATTCCACAAACATATAGTGAAACAATCAACTATGGGTCAGAAGCACTGGCTTAGAAATGCTAAAGATATGACTGTAAGACAGGTAGGTTCCTTGACCTTGAAGAGTTCTGAACCAAATGAGCATAATAAACACGTAAATATTGCCTTATAGTGAGAAAAACACTGTAACTGATATAAACATATAAACTTATTATGACAACACAGGAAAGTGAGGACAGGCATGTCTGTAACAAGAAGCTTAAGAAACATTCTCAGAGGGCTTGACAACTGAGGAGAGTCTTGAAGATGAAGTAGAGGTTCAACACACAAGTATAGACCACATAGGGCCTCCCTGATGGTGCAAGGGGTTAAGATGCAACAGAAACATCAATTCCAAAGAACACCTGCACCCCTATGTTTATAGCAGCACTGTTTACAATAGCTAAGCTTTGGAAACAACCCAAATGCCCAAAAATAGATGACTGGATCAAGAAGATGTGGTACATATATACCATGGAATATTACTCAGCATTCAAAAAAGATAAACACATGCAATTTGCTGCAACATGGATGGCGCTGGAAGGGATCATGCTCAGCGAAATAAGCCAAAAAGAAAAAGAAAAATACCGGATGGTCTCACTCATAGCAGGAATCTAGAAAACTTAAATAATGGACCAGGAAAATGAATAACTATAAGAAAGTGAAAATCAAAATCAACAAAAAACTATGAACCAGAGACACTTTTAGGGGGGCGGGGGCGGGAGGGGAGGGATTGGGGTCAGAATGGGGGGCTGCAATTGTATGGGGAATATAACAATAAAATTTATTAAAAAAAAAAAAAAAAAAAAAAAAAAAAAAGATGCAACTTATGAAGCTGTCCGCAGCCACTGCAGCCTGAGTTTGAACCCTGGCCAGGGAGCTGCCCACATGGCTCAGCAGACCTCTCCTGACTCACCCACTGCTCCCCTCAGCAATGTATTTCAATCTGACTCTTCTGTTCCCCACTCTGTCTCTGGTGAATACTCTAGCCCCCCCACACCTCTGGCTGTACCCCAGCACTTGTATGAATAAAAAAAATCTTTAAACAAAAAATGAATAGATGACATGACTCTCAAAAAGCAGTAACTATGGATGATATTGGATATGGTATGATGAAGACGTAGGCAAAGGCAATAGGAGATTACACTGGGCTTTCTGACATTAAGTTTTTCTCACTCTCCCAATAGAAAATCAGATAACATGTTTAAGTAAGAATAGGACATACCTTAAGTAGAGATAGAGGTAATAAATTTGTAGTCAGTGCCTACTGGTTATAAAAAAAAGTATGTAAGTTCAACGGAAAAACATGATTTAAATAGATCCTATCTATATCACATGTAACTGGTGTACTATTGTCAATAAAAGTTGTTTCATGGTGTGTGTGTGTCTGTGTGTGTGTATGAAAGCACAGCTTGGCTCTACTGCTAGAGCTAGAGCACATGTTTTTGAAAGAACTAAATATAAGACCATATATTCTACTTTTTAGCACTATTTATTGTGCCTTACCCATAGTAGATACTGAATAAATTATTCAATTATCTAAAAAAGGAACGACTACCTTACATCAGTGTTGTTGCTAAGAAGGGAAACCAGATAAGAAGTGGTTAATAGAAGCTGTGGCCCAGAGATTTACTGAGAGCAAAGAAATCAGCCATCCAAGAAACATGGCTGTTGGACTCCATCTTCTCATAATAAAAGTTGGAGTTTCCCCCCAAATTTTTACAGGAGATGGACAGAAGTTCCATCTCACAAATGAAAATTCTCAGGGCCTTATTCCAAATCAACACATTACCTCTAGGAGCAGGGCCAGGAATCCATGGGTTATAAACATGTCAGTTGATTCTGATGCAAGTTCAGGTTTCACAAACTCCCACATGCACCTTGGAAAGAAGATTTTGCTTGCACACTCCCTGGGACCAGCAGCCATTCACTGGGAGGTGCCACAATCAGCAGAGGGTTACACACTTTTCTCTAAAGGAAAATACTTTGCTATGTATTGATTCAATTATTAATTTATGCAATCTGTCAAGCATTTATTTAGTACCCACCATATGCATGATATTGTTCTGGGCGTTGACTAAGGAAAACAAAGACATAGCTGCCTTGCAGGGCAATAAATTAGTCTCTTGCTCTGCCACCCCTCTGCATCCCAGGGATTTGTTTAATATGTTTTCAGTTACTACTCATTAAATTGAGATGACCTAACAGTTATGAAATAACTGCTTAGCTCAATTTATTGATTTTTAAATTAAAATTCACCAGTGTTTGTGATTCTTTACAATAAAATGCACTATTCTCTTTCATTGAAACTTTTCTATAACAAAATAAAAAAAAAAAAAACCTGCTCTGTTGACTAAACAGTAACCCCAATGGAGCTGTAAGAGCTACAAAAATTAATATTGAACTACAGACCGTTTCCCAAATCTGATTATCATGAAAATTATGGTGAGCTCCAATTGTTGAATCTTTTCTGATTTGCTATACATTTGCTTCCATGTCTTTTCAGAGGCTTGCAGCAGATTTATCCAAGTTTGTTTTATTATTAAAGTTCACACATCAATGGCATTTCACTACCCAAAACAGAAGGACATGACCAAAGCAAGCAATATGCAGATTGTGGCAGCATTGTTCCTCTGGCTTTAAACATGAATAAATATAGAACCACAAAATGGGTTTGCAGTTTGTATGAATCCACCACTTTCCATACTGGTGACTGCTTTTAAAAGGGTCTGATTCCTAGGCCCATTAATGAAACACTGTTCCTCCCTCTGAACACACAAGAAACTGGCTTCTTCCTACTAGGTAATTAGACATCGCTGGATGGCCCAGTGAGAGGTATATCCTGACTTCTGCAGCCTTTGAGAAAGGTTTAGGAATGTTACCTATGCAGTGTGAGAGACCAAAGAGCTCCAGATTGTAGGACAGACTTCATGAAAAGAGTAAAACAGATTCCCAAATAGGAAGGAATCAGTGTAGATGATGGAAAAAAAAAAAAAAAAAAAACATTCGAGTTCAGAAGGAGCTAAATGACCCACAACAGAGGAGATGCCCAAAATCAGGGAGGATAACTTTGCTTTTGATTTGCTAGACTAACGGGAAGGATGATCCTAGGCTCAGAATGATCTGGACTTAGGTAGCTGGGTAGAAAACCCAGAAAAGTCTGTTTGGCTTCTCAACTAGACACTGATCTCCTCTATTTGCCCAAAGAGTTCATGACCTTGTAACTGGGCCATGCCATTTGGCAAATCCTCTCCTGATTGCATTGCTGGCCTGTGAACCTGTGGTTTTTGTAAAGGCACTAAAGGACTCATGTTCTTAACCCTGAAGCAGCATAGAAGTCACTTCATTCTTCTGCTGATAGCAGCTAGAGCTCACAGCCCGCTAAACCATGCAGAACTGCAGCTGCCACAGAGAGCAATGCTGCAGGCACAGCCTTGGTCCTTTCGAGCTGAAACAGCCTGCTGCGCATCAGAGCAGCTCTGTGACCATAATTGTTGGGAGGAAAATAGTATTATTGTCTTCAGACACAATAAATACCCCTTTCCTAGCCAACAGTAAATTTCAATCTAAACATCAAAATACTCTGCTTTGCTCTGGATTTTACAGTGTTTCTCCAGAACTTGCCTGCCTCTAATTGTGGTGTTAGTCCTCTGAAGCTCCAGTTGGCAACCTCAGTGAAGAGAAAATAAACACAAAGGATTGCTGTCTATTTAACTGCATCACTAGCTCTGGCTCACACTGTTGATGGATGTTATAGGGTACTGTTTTTCCTCTTCTGTTTCCCTGTTTATTTTATTTCTGATGACTTAGCCGCAGGCTGTGTGTCTGGGAATTGGAAGGGAGGACAGTCTCTTCCTCAAAGTGAGTTGCCAATCTGTCAGACACCCCTGCAGCTCTCAAAGTTTCCCGTTAACTATTTTTCAGACAAATCTTCACTGCTATAGCTCATTTTGGCTGACTTCTGTTTGATGCCTCTGGGTCTGGCATAAACCTTAGGCTAAAAACCTGTATTATTAAGGCTCCTTGAGTTTCCCTGAAAACTGGGGTTCACCAGGAAACAGGCAGGAAAAGCTAGCCTAGCACAGGTGTTCATCATTAGCACAATGGTCTGGGACACTGCAGGAAAAATCCCTAAAGGCCTGGCCTCTAGAGTCTGATGCCAAAGGATGCTGGCTTTTTTGGAAAAGTTGGACATGGTAAGAGAATAATTCCAAACATGTTGCAAACAATATGTAGGTAAATGAAGCCTGAAGGCTATGTTATCAAGACAGTGATAGGAAGATGCGCTCCATATATATTAGGAGTAGAAGTCTATTATGACCAAGTCTTTCTGATGGCAAGGCTAAAAGATGAGCTTCTCAGGCTGAATTTGTTGTTTTTAACTGAGAGTCTTATAAAAGGTGGTGAATTTAGTCAGCGAGAATATATTAGATGACTTCCCTGAACTGAACAACAGGTTCAGGTCTCCATGGCCTACAACAAGTATAGTATGATGGGAAAATATGGTGTGGATTGGGAAACTACATAGGGAACCCACATAAGCACATGTGGCTTTCCCCACTATCTGAAAGTAAAACATTCAGATTTGCTGTGATTTAGTAGGTTATTTGGTGGGGGAGAGGTGTTATCTGAAGTCAACACCATGATTTCATATGGAAAATTTTTTGAATATTCCCATTCTAACAAGTTTTTAGGTGGACCCACACCCTTGGAACCACTGATTTGAATCATTCATGGATGGAAATTTCAGAACCATCTGAAATGGTCTTCCCAACAACTTCTGCATTCATTTTTTTGTTCCACATGGTCCAGGTTAAGAATCATTGATAGAGTGCATCTCTGTTACAAATGAGGATGTCATCCCTCTCATTTAATAGATAAGAATTTTGAGGTTCAGAGTGGAAATGACTTAACCAGTACCCCACATCCCAACTTAGAGCAAATGTCCTGAGTGGAGTTCCACGGACAAGAAGAGAGAGAAGTAACTGGGAGGAACAGTAATTTAATCAATTTGTCTGTGACAGTCCCATGGAAAACTAAATGAAAGGCAAACAGCATCCACTGCAGAGAAACATTGAAACAGCAGTATGTGACTAGGAGATCCTAAAGAAAGACAGTATGATCTTCCTCCTAGACCTTCATGCTTATAATACATGCTATTATTTGCTTCTAATTCAGAAGTAGATTTAAAATGGAAGTCAACTTTATGGTCTTTCCACCTTACAATTTTATTTTTGGCTCTTTTTCTATTTCTATAAACAAAACAAGCAAAATTGGTATCAGAATAAATGGAACATGCCAATTAAATAATGTGCCACCAACAAGTGCAGTATGGAATCGCAAACAGAGATATCAGTAGCAGTACTGTAACAAGATGTTCCTGCCATACGCAAAACAATTAACAAACACCTATGATTACATCACTATTAGAACTAAGTTTTCCTTCTTCTCTCAACAATCTGCACTGTGTGTAGGTGAATGTGAACTGTTCTTATGCATATACTAACCATATATTACTCATAGTCACTACCTGCAACAATAAATCTTAGTCTTGCCTATAATGTTTCCATCAGAACTCATGTGCAGCCACCCTGTTAATGCATCAACATGTGGAGCTGTATCATCCAAGCTTCCTAATTGGTTGAGTTATTATTTTTTAACATTATAATGACTCATGCAACTGCCCTCCTTATGGCACAGATGTAAGAGTTTCTGTTACTAGGTTGAACAATACCATATGCCCATGTACTACCTCACATATCAAGAATCCCAAGACAATCACACTACTTCATTCTATTAAACATCTATCCACATTCTACCAACCACTTACCTAGAGCTTCAGGTTGATTCTGATGCATAATTAATAGACCAAGAGGGTCTTTATTCACACATAACTGAACGAGCATGTGTGCCTAACAGGCAGGCAATCTGCATGCCTCATAAAGCAGATTTGATTTTGACTTGCTGGTGTTTATGCCAAGAATTCTGGGACTTGAATAGTTGACACATAGCACCATCTTGGCAGCTTTAAAGCTGATATACAGATTTGTGCCTGACATTAGCTGTCCCAGTGGAGCAGTCCCCAACATTTCCCCAGTCATGCATCTGTAAGTCACTTTCCAGAGAGATGGTAAAAAGACAGCACAGTCGTATGGCAGCACAGGCAGACTAAGTATATTTCCAGTTACCTACTCCCAAGAGATCCAGGAATAAGCCCAAAAGGAACAGAGCTGCTTAATCATGATACTGTGTTCAATTATAATATGGTACCTGTTTAAGTTTGACTGTAACTCTCTGTAAAGAATCTAAGTATTTTGCTCTCCTCTTGTCTTTTCAAACTGAATCTATAAGCTACACTCAATATGGCAAGGTGGGAACATTCATTGACCATCAATGATCAAAGAAGCCAAGCCCCTAGTAGCTTATATTCACATCTCAGAAGGAAATGCAAGTCTGAATTCCTCAGATCTCCAAGTCTCTTATTCTCATGCTCAAACCTAGTCAAACAAATTCTCAATTTCTTTCAATATGTTCAAAGTATATGTTTAAGTTAGAGGATACAGTATCAGGAATGGAAAGGAAACAGATTTGGATGTGTCTTTACTGCCTATCTGTGTGCTTGAATAAATACAGTCTGATTTGAAAGAGTGAGAACTATACTAGTGACGCAAAATTTTAGAGTCCTTGTAATTGTCCATTAGCTCTGTAGCAGGGAAGAAAAACCTCTGGAAAAGACAAGTTGACATGTTGACTGCTATTTCCAAACCACAGAAACTTGAGGTTTCAGCTAATATCTCAAGCTTCCATTCTGTTATTGGCAAGATCAAGATATTACTTTCTAATATTACTGTGAGAATTAAATAATATCATATATATATATATAAGTATGTATATATACACACACGGAAGACTCAGTGCAAATATATGTGTGTACGTGCACACACACACACACAGTGAGCTACTCTTAGATTGAGCTAAAAAGCAAGAAGATGGTAAACTTCTGTGAGAGGGACAAACATCAACAAAATAGGCTATATTAACTGTAGTTGCTAAGACAATGAGGGTTCACTGCCATTGTGAGACACAGCTATGCTAGGGAAAGCATAGTAATGAATGTAACTTGACAATTCCTGACTTCAGCAAGTCAGGGAATAAAAGGATATACAGAATAACTAATATTTTGTCTAATGTGACAAGTGATGATGATTCTGGGCCACTAAGCAATTGCCAGGACTCAGGATGCTGCTTTTCTCTTCCCACCAGCCCAAGAGGCCATAAGCCTGCCTGGAGCTCCCTGCACTCCTAGTCCCTGTGCTGAGGAGCAGATGCCAACCTGGGACTCTGCCAGACATGAAGATGCAATGGCATGAAGGGCAGAAACCATTTCACCCATCAACAAAAGCAACTGGTTAGTGTGAAATCTTATCCACAGATTTAAAATAAACTATTTGTGAATGTCTTTGTTTTAAAATACTTGGAGGGGAAAAGTCAGATGAATACTACTAAACTGGAGTGTCCTTATGCAGGGCCAGCCACTGCCAGGCTCCCTGGGGCACAGCACTGTTACATCTGCTCCTCCCTTAACCACCCTGGTGTGCTCACCAGATGAGTGATAGAAGCAGCGAGAAAAGTTAGGGGGGTGTCTCTCAGCAGGTAGAGTTTTGGAAATAGATCCACCTACCTCCAAAATGATCTGCAGTTACTGTTCAGCTACTGAGAAACTGGAAGTGAACAGAAATAAATTCATGAAAGTCTGCTGCAGAGCCTACTTGAAAATCTGATACAGGAGGCACAGAGAGAGGAGACTCTTTACCCTGTTAGAGATATTTTGCTGCCAGGGTTCTTGTTTCTGGTGAGAAAGGGGAAAAATGTTGGGAGTGAAACATCCTGGACCACAATTGTCCTGTCACTGACTAGGGCTATGCCTCAGGGCACATTTTAACTTGGGTCTCAGTCTCTCCATAGGAAAAATGGAGACAGTAATCTCCTCTATTGTGTTGGAAGCAATACGAATGAAGTGGTAAGCCCAGACTTTAGCACTTGATAGCCCCTCAATGCTTGCAAGTTTTTATTTTTATTCATTGACTCCATCAAAATTCAGCATTAATTAGACATGCATTTTGTTGAAGGGAAGTGACTCCCTGACTATGAACTTCATCAAATGGTAGAGGATCCAGGGATGTGCTCACACTTCTCAAGACTCAGTGATCCATCAAGAAAACTGAATGTTGAACTAGTATTTATGTTCTGCCAAATTACTCTGTGTCCTGGTTGCAAATTTAACACCCATGACAGGAGTTCCTTGATAAGTCTTCCATCCTTAGTGAAATTCATACTGCATTTTGTGTGACTATTGACCGTGTCATCATAGAAGGTATCACAACAGTTCAGGGCTTCCCAACCTCACCATTGTTGACAACGTGGGCCAAATATGTCTTCGATGCTAGTCTTCCTCGGGGTATTTATTGGGATCCTTAGCCAATCAGATTTCAACAGCATAGGGCTGTCAGATTTAGCAAATAAAAACATAGGCTGCCCCATTAAATGTAAATTTCAGATAAAAGAATAATCAGTATATGTATCTTACGCAAAATTTGGAGTGTGCATATATTAATAATGACTCATTATGTATCAAAAATTCAAATTTAACTGGGTGTCCCATATTTTACCTGGCACCACTAAAGCAGAACTTTCCCCACTGTGATAACCCAAAATATCTCCTATTTCCAAAGGTCAAACTGCCCTCCAGTAATGAAATACTGCAAAATGGATTAATCAACAGATGAATTGGAAACTGAGAGACTCTTCAGGTCGGCTAACCCTGCATGGGCACAATCAGAGACCAGGCATTTCTGGAAGAGCTCAGGCATCAGGTTGGAGTTATGGTCTTCTGTGCAGAGTATTCATAATTAATAGCCAGGAAATGACAGTTTGATGCAAATGCCTGTCCTCACTCTTAAATGACCTCTGACTGTTAATTATCAGCCTCACGAAAGTCCCATTATGGAGGGACATTCTTGCCCCAAGATGGCAAGGTTTGGTCTTCTATCCCAGACTGCTATTATTTCTTCCCTGCAGGTCACGTGTATATGAACACAAAGATGAGAGTGCTTGGGAATCTGTAACACTCATCCCCTACACATTTTTTGCATGTGCTGAGGGAGATTTCTGAATGTAGAACATGAGGTCCTTGAAGGAAAACAGCCAACAAGGCATCTCCTTTCCTTCTTCAGTTCACCTGTTGGAAGCTGACAGAATTCTGACAGCCCTAGGAAGAGCGTCACTGAAATGCTCCTACCACGGGGCAGTTTTCACACATTCTGAAGGCACCGAGGACAGCTGTGCAAAATGCAGTATGGATTTCATCCTTCTGCAGTGAGAGTTTAATTTGCAACCCAGAAATGATAATTTGGCAGAACCTAAATAATAAGTCAAAAATCAATCCTCTTGTCAGATCAATGAGTCTTGAGAAATGTGTGCCAGCACCCTGGTTTATGGATTGTCAGTGCAAAACAACCAGTTGCCAGGAAGATACACAGCACATTGATACAATTTTAGAACTGGAAAAGAAGCTGAAATCCTCTTTTCCAATGTCCACTTCTAACACATAGAAAGCTGCCTTCTCCATCTGCCTCTATTTTCTAAAATAATAGGGAATTGGAATGTCCCACCCAAAGTCACAGAACAAGCTGGTGACAGAAATAAGATGGGGGTGTCCAAAGACCCTCCTTACTCCACAGATGTGGCAGTTATTCCACTTTCTTATGCCCAGCAACATGGGTGGTGCAGCACCCTGGAGAGCCTCTCACAGGAGACACTGCACCCTGGGGTGTGCCCACGCCAGGGTTGCCAAGAATCATCTCTGGACATGGAACATGATTAGCATGGGAATCAGATGCATGCATTCACTTTTTACCTAAGCTACATATCAGGTGAATCTGTACCAAATGTACTACTTTCACATGTAAAGCAAATGTAAAAGAATAAGAGTCCTGTTGGATGTAACCAGCTAGGGCCTAGTCTATGGCTGTGGAATGTCTGGGAGAGGTGGAGATGCAAGTGGACTCAAACAATAAGGCCAGAACAAACAAAACAGCTCTGCTCTTCCCTGTACTGAAGAGGTCAGAAAGGGGATTCTGCTCCAGGGAGTTCTTACTGCTGGTGATGGCTGCATTCAAGTAGGTAGCTAGGCTTTGAGGAGACTTCAGCAGCTTTAACAGAAGTGGAAACTAAAATACACCACTCTTAGGCAGAAAAAAGGTTCAGAAATCTAGAACCTCTCTGCAGTCTCCTATAATTCCCCAGATGTGCCTGACCATCTTCCCAACATAGTCATTCATCCCTTGCACTGCGATTCATCATGTAACTAACCTTCATTTATCCAACTTCAAGTCTCATCATAGAAAGCAGGCTGCTGGTGGGCAGCATGATGTCAACTATAAAACACTAAGTCATTGCTTAGTATATTAAACAGAGCTAAGAACATTATCAATCATTCTTGCAATTTAAGAATTTTCCTTAGGTACATCTATTTTAACTGATAGGCTGTTTAGAAAATATGGGGAAGACAGTTTCAGTTGAATTTGGTATCATTTACCATACATCTGGCCCTAGTTACTCTTCATTTTCTGCTTAATTCTGTTTTTCAGTTGGAATTAACCTACTGACTTTTAATTAACTACAACTTATGGCATCAAAAACCAGAAGTTGTTCCCCAAATGGTAGTTGTGCTCTATATTAAACTGGAGAGCTAGTTTCGATGAGAGCACTGCATTTAGCATGAAAGTCTACCATGGCTATGTGGTACATGTTGGACAATGTGCAAAAATTATGTGTGCATTTTGGACACATCAGAAATTGCACATGTGGAACAAAACTGGACAATGAGAATTTAATTCCCAACAATTCCCTTCCATAATTTCAAAAACCGAGAGATCTTCTTATGCTAAGTCTTGCTTGGTTGTGTTTCCCACTGCCTACACCAACTCAACCAACATCTCCCAACACATATTTCCAGAAATAATGTATACGCTTTGGGGTTTGAAAAATCTAGGCTCTTCAAGCTAATTAGCTTGGTTAATTAATATATCACTCCATTTCTTTCAAAACTCATTATGTTCACAAAAGGCCTGTTGGACCAATAGAAGAGGAATGAAAATAAATGACTAGGGAAATATTACTCAAGAAAAAAAACATGACTTACTGATTGAAAAACTAATATGAGGATTACCAAAATTCCCTAATGACTTACCATCACAGGGTCTAAATTGAAATCCATTTTTGAAGGCAAAAATGAAGGCTGTCTCTGTTAAGGTGCTAGAATGGAACTGAATACTGATCTTTTGAGTATGGGAAACACTCTCTAAACTATCACCGTTGTTAAGCAATCTGTCACTTGGAAGTTAGTCTATAATAACGCCTTAGCCTCCCTTGGGTTTGCATCCTGTTCTGTTATCTGTAAAGAATTTCTCGCCCACAGCCTCTATTGTCTTATCTGTGAAATGGGAAGAAGACATTATTGAAATAAGCTAGTACCTAGTTCAGGCCATACTCCAGATATCTAGAAACACCACAAAGTTTGTGAGGAGGAAAAAAAAGAATTATTTATAGACATGTATTAGTGTATACACACCAGGCTCACCCAGCATTCTCTCTGACACAATATTCCAAAGTTCTCTTCTATTAATAAAATAGTCAAACTGAACAGATCAGAACAATATTTAAATATAAAAATCTTATGCACTGAGTAGAATTACTTAGAAGAAAAATACATCAATTAATTTGGTAAGTAGCAGGTTAGAATTCAGACTCAAGCTTCTAAGTTCAGGGAATTTACATCCCAGGAAAATACTACTATTAATAACAATGTAGGACTATACAGAATCACTTTATCCTCTGGGTATTTTTAAACACAGAATAGTTTTTCTGTGGTGGAGGCTACTTCAGAAGCTGAAAAAGCACAAGCTGCTCAACGTGTTCACAATTTCCACATGAACACAGGCCACTTATTTCATATTCTGCAACTGCTCTCTTGAGTCAAGAAAACAGAACACCCAGCCAAGGGCCTTCTCCTCTTGCTCCTACATGTGCTTTTTCAGGTAAATTTAAGCAACAGTTCTGAATCATTCTCATTTAATTTTCCTTTGTTCTATACACTATAACACTAGAAGGCATCTGAGCTTCTATAAAATTTCTCTGATTCTCATGGACTGTAAGCTACAGCTGTGTGTTCTAGCACTATGTAAGAACTGATCTGCACACATATTATTTGGAGGAACCATTAATTAAATGAGTTCTCTGCCCAAAGAGGAAATGCAAATGACCAACAGGTATATGAAAAAATGTTCAACATCTTATAATCAGAGAAATGCAAATCTAAACCACATGAAATATGACAGCAAGCCAGTGAAAATGGCCCAAATTAAAAAAAAAAAAATGGGCAACAACAAATTCTAGTGAGGATGTGGAGAAAAAGGAACCTCTTACACTGCTGGTGGGAATGCATACTGGTCCAACACTATGGAAAGCTGTGTGGAGGACCCTCAGACTTCTAAAAATGGAGCTTCCATATGACCCTGCAATTCCATTCCTAGGAATCAACCCAAAGGATACAAAAATATTAATTTAAAAGGAAACCTGAACCCCTATGTTTACCGTAGCACTATTTACAAAACCTAAGAGATAGAAACAACCAAAATGCCCCAAAACAGATGACTGGATCAAGAAGATGTATATAGGGGCCTCCCTTGTGGTGCAAGGGGTTAAGACGCAGCACTATGGAGCTATCATCAGCCACTGAGGCACGAGTTCAATTCCGGGCCAGGGAGCTGACCCATATGGTGCAGCAGACCTCTCCTGACTCACCCACTGCTCCCCTTGGCAGTGTATTTCAATTAATCTGCCTGTTCTGTTTCCTACTCTGTCTCTGGTGACTCCTCTCAACGCCCCACGCCTCTTAAATCTTAAGAAAAGATGTATATATGCACAGTAAAATACTATTCAGGAATAAATGAAGATTAATGCATGCCATTTGAAGCAACATAGATGGAGCTGGAAGGGATTATGCTCAGTGAAATAATGCAGTCATGCGGAGTCCAGTCATAAGAAATGTATGTCTAACTGAGAAAAGAAATTGCTTGCCCATAAACAGAATAATTTCTTAAAATGTTAACATTTTAAAATACAGCGATCTAAGTAAACTTGTAAGTAGGAAGAAATGATAAGGGGTGGGGAAACTTCAGTTGATCAGAAGAGAAACTCTTGTAGGAAATGCTGTGTGTCACAGACACGATTTGCCAAGATACATGTGGAAGAATGAGCTGGTGCCATTCCAAAGTGAAGGAAAACCCAGTCAAAAATTCCCTGGAAAGAAAAATTCTGAGGTAAATATATAGAACCCTGGAGAGACTGCCTGGATGATGTGGCATGTGATTAGAGGAAATTAGGCAATGAGGATGGAAATACTGTTACACAATATAAACTCCAGATTAAAGAAAGAAGCAAGAAGAATCACAACAATCATGAGATACACAGAGTTATCAGTAAAACAAATGAAGATTTCAGAGAGAGGGAAAGTTCTTGAATAAAGTAATACTTTGTAAGCATAAGTTCAGTAAATGAAAGATTTTTTTGATTCACAGGAATATAAAATTTCATACCATAAAAAATAGCATTAAAAAAAAAAAAAAACTAGGGAGCCTCCCTGGTGGGGCAGGGTGTTGGGACTCAGCATTACAAAGTTGTCCACAGCCACTGCAGCACAAGTTCAATCCCCAGCCAGCGAGCTAACCCACATGGAGCAGCAGAATTCCCCTGTCTCGCCTGATGTTCCCCTGAGCAGTGGATTTCAGTGGATCTGCCTTTTCTGCTCCCCACGCTGTCTCTGGTGAATCCTCTGACCCCCCCACAACTCTGGTCTGCACCCCAGCTCTTATATGAATAAATTTTAAAAAATCTTTAAAAAAGAAAAACTAGAGAGAAAAGTTAAGTCTATTTGACACTAACATGACAAAAATAATCCTTAATGTCTAAAAATGTCATATAATAAACAGAAAATTTAATTAAACAATGATATAAATAGAAAAAAATTGACAAAATACTTTATAGTACAACTCTCTGAAATCATGAAAAAGATAATGAACATAAAATCATTACTTCCTCCAGCAATAAGTGACACAGAAGTTAAAACATGACAGCATTTCTCACCTGAATATTTTACCTACTACGAGACAGAATATGGTGATGGGTATGACTATGAGCTTAGAATAAGCAATCAACTGGTACATTTCTAGAGACTCATTCACTATACCTATCATGAGCATATAAAATATTCTTTTTTAAAATTCAAGAATTTTATCTTTGGGAATCTATTCTGAGGAATGAATCAGGGGTAAAAAGCTGGCACAAAGATATTCATCACAGTTTCATATCTAATAATGCAGAACTGAGAATAAACTAGGCAAAACTAGGGCAATGAGTAAATAAATGTTGATGCACTGATATAATGGCAGTATATTCTTAAAAAAATCTAAATTTTGTTTGTGTAACATTTTTAACACATGAGAATGCAGTTTTGTTATCGTGATGAGTGACAAACATTATAAGAGTGAACAGCAGAAGGTTTAGAGTCCAGCTGATTTTCACCTCCGCTTTTGCCTCCTACTATATTACCTAAATATCATGTTATATGAAAACAGAATCTAGTCTATACTTCTCGCTCAATTCACCATCTCTTGTGCTCCCCTCCCCATTAAAATCACCATCAATCTACCCACAGACCCAGGACAGAAATCAGGTTATCACGCTCCATTTCTTCATTGCTACGCTCTGCAGGTAAAATTGGTCATTGTTGGCTATCTCTAAAATATGTCTCATATTTGTCACCATTACCACTCTAACACCAGAATATTGGTTCACTTCCAGAAACTTTCTGACCTGAATACTTGAAATAGTCCTCAAACTGTCTCTCTGACTCCAGTTTTATCTTAGTAAAATCTGTCCTATATATTTTACCAGAATGTTCTCTCTAAAATGGAAATCTGATTATGGCACTTTCCTTCTTAAGGCACTCTGAAGGTTCTCTATCACTTATAAGATTAAGTTAAAAATGTTCAACATCGTAAACAAGGGCTTATGATATTTTGGCTCCCATCATCACACTAGAGCTTGATTCCTTCAAAGTCAGTACGCTTTTCTCATTTTTCTACAATGGTTGAGTAATTTATGTTATTAGATTTATTACTTTAAGAGGAAGTGAGAATTTACCTTCCTCATTGTACCTTTTCTACACTTTTTCCAGAAGTGTTCAAAAATCCAGCATCCTATATAGCTGCCAGGTCATCCAAACTGTAGATTGTGATCCATTAAAGGGTCTTTAAATCAATGTACTGGTTCCCAACATGCATTTAAGATATAAATGATACAATGGAGCATAAATTATCAGTGATTGTATGCAGTTACTGCTTTTTAAAACTTTTTGTTTCAAATGTAAGTGGTCACAGTCAAAAGAAGTTTGAAAGTCATGGCTCTATTCTGACTTTCTCAGTGTTTTGCAAATAATTTTATTATAGCACATAGGTCATGTTGTATATTTATCTATTTCATCTACTGACTTTTTTAGCTTATGAGTCTCAAACACACAAAAAAATGCATATATTTCCTACTCATTTTTTTCTATCTGAATGTGAATAACTATGGAACAGAGTGAACGCAGCTGTCACTGGGTGTTAGATGGAGCCTGCATGAGTACAGAACAGCTCCTCGTCAGGCTGGCCTCTCAGTGAGTCCACTTAGACCCTCGCCCAAAAGCAGGTGGCCTGAACAGGACCCAAAAGAGCATGGACTGGAAAAACAGCTTTATTTCCAAAACCTATGAATTGTATCACACCTTGTTTTTTAACTTTGCCCCCACATTCTTACTGCATGTATGTAAGGTATAAGTCTGGCAATGTTCAACATTTTGTTTGGAAGTCTCCTCAATCTATCTTGTCCCCATGATATGAGAATTTCATTAACATAAAAAACAGAAAGCCCAAAGAATGATCTGGAAATAGCAGAAAGGACACAAGAAACATAAATCCCAGGTAAAGCCAAAGCAAATGAGGTTGAGAATCTGCAACTACCCCAACTTCCATGGACGCCTCCACCTGGGACTGAACCCTCAGTGCTGGGACAAAGGGTATGAAGCCAGTCCTGGAATTGCATCAAGGAAAGGACTAGAGTTTGATATTATTGAGCACATTAAAAAAAGGCATAGGAGGTCCAGATCCAGCCTAATCAAGTTCTTGAGTTTCATTTACGTAATCAGAGCTGCACTGATGCTGAATTTATACACTGTGCCCAGTGAAATATATATAACTCGGCTGCCCAAACACTTTATCCTTAGAAATAGTGCAGTACTTGATAAGGTTTGATTTCAGCATAACAAGTTTCTCCCTTAGATCCTGAAAATTCACCCTTTCTACAATGTTACACTGGCTTCAGTATCACCTGCTCCTTAAGTAAACCCAAATTGCCTAAAACAGAAATTTCTCAATTACCATAGGATCAAAGTACAATCTTCAAGAAGCATTTTATCATTTCACAGTGATATCACCACATTTCAAACATGATTTGATATTTTTTTCTTAATGAAGCCCTTAAACTTATGAATTCAGCAACACTAATTACTCCACTTAAGAAATAATTAGTGCCCCCCCTTCTTCCTTGTCTAATTAATACCTTGCATTCAAGCTGCTAGCAAAGGTTACAATACCAAATTGGTCTTTGTGAATATCTTTTTTCAAAAAAAAAAAATCTGAATATGTTCCCTAATGGCAGGTATTTTGCTTTAGAGCAGCTTCTTCACATTTGGCAAGCCCTGAGGTGGGTTCATCCAAACTGAAAGATGCTACAGCAAAGTCTTCTATTTGTCTTCTGCTGCAGGTACAATGGATCTGCTGTTCTAACCACATCTCTCAGGCAGGCAAACAAAACTCCAGAGAGGCAAAGTCACTTAGCCCAAGTTTAACATTCATAACCACGTCAGACCTGTTCCCCAAAGCCTTGCTCCTCACTACGTCATGCCTCCTGCAAAGGTTCTCATCAGGAACTAAATCTACACCACCCAACTCCTACACATACAGAGAGTTTTAGTCATGGTAGATCTAAAAGCTAAAGGGACTCTTAAGAGTTTTCACCTCACAGAACTCAGTATCTCCTCAGTCTAGCAGTCACATTTTATATTTAAAGAAACCAGCAGAAGTTGATAAGAATATCTGTCCCAAGATTATCCAGAGACCTACTAACAGAAATGGGGCTAGAAACAAACTTTTCCAACTTGCATTAATAGCTCATTCCCTACACCACAAGGAGTAGAAGAAAGGTAATAAAATTACTAGAAAGACCTTTGCCACTAACTGATGCACAAAACATTAAATGAAATTTCTGTAGCTGGGAAAATGAATTACAGGGCCATTACCTTTAATAATTAGAGCTGAAAACAATCATAACAAGCATGGCAGCAGATCCAAATGAGAGTGTTAAGCAACAGAACAAATTAAATACTTGGTCATGAGGATCTCCCAATAGTGGATATTTCAATGAGTGAAAGTCCCCAGATTAAATAACTATACTGAGACCACAGAGAACATAATCTGTATAGACAGGATTTAAAACCAGATCTTTTGGATGTCAGAGCTTCAATTCTCTCCACAACACTTGACTTCTCACTAGGCAATGGACATTCTTTTAAAATGCTTTTGGGAAAAATGCACCAATAAGAAACATATAAAGAAATATCATATCCCCCCTGGCATCTGAGAGAGGTTCGCTATGTGATACCTCGTGACAAAATTTAAGCAGTTTTATTCACTTTTTGACTCTAAGTAGACTGATTTATATATGCACACTTAAGCTAAGCTACAAGTGTATACAAACTCCAATGATAGAAAGAAAATTTGAAGTCTTCTCTGTGAAGAGGAAAAAGAAGGTATCAAAAATCCTGTGACATTTCTTGTTAAAGTGGTACACAGATATGTAGCCATGTCCTCCTCTTAGTCTCTACCTGTTTCATGGCTTAAATGGCTTATTATCTTGCCTCACCAACAAGATGAAATTTAAGTGCAGGGTCCATTGTATATATTTGCCATAGTGTATAGGTACTGTTGGTATACAGTAGGTATTCAATAGAAAGGCTCATTGAATTAAAATAAAAAGATGCTTAAGTCATAAGATAAGCTCAATCTTCTCCGTGAATTTTGGGAATGTTTTCTTTTCATAGGGTCTTTTGTGATGTTCTCCATTTCTAACCAAATTTACTTATTTCCAATGATATAATTATGAAACTAAGTAAGGACATTCACCTTTCTACATAAGCATGAGTAGCTTAGGTCTACTCATCTAAATTTGTCAGGAGTCCCCAGTTAAGCTAATATTTCTGCATATATGATGATACCTTGAAACCTGCTTTTGAACAGTCTAATGCAATTCAGATGCCAGAAGTCTAGATTTCATTTTCTGTGGAATATCAGATAACAGGAAAAATTAAAAGAAATGCCTATACTGATTGTGAGGGTTTGGTCACACTTGGCAGTTTGGTCATATTTGGCTTTTGGAGTTGCTAGCAGAAAATGTTAGAGTGTCAAACATTCTGCTTTTACTCTTTATTTTTTTAAATAAATTTTATTTTTATATTCCCCCTACAATTGCAATCCCCATATTTTGACCCCAATCCCTGTTGGTGGGAGTGCAAACTGGTCCAACCACTATGGAGAGCTGTGTGGAGATTTCTGGACCTACTAAACATAGAGCTTCCATATGATCCAGCAATTCCACTCCTAGGTATTTACCCAAAGGACACAAAAACATCAATTCCAAAGAGCACCTGCACCCCTATGTTTATAGCAGCACTGTTTACAATAGCTAAGCTTTGGAAACAACCCAAATGCCCAAAAATAGATGACTGGATCAAGAAGATGTGGTACATATACACCATGGAATATTACTCAGCAATCAAAAAGATAAACACATGCAATTTGCAGCAACATGGATGGCGCTGGAAGGGATCATGCTCTGCGAAATAAGCCAGAAAGAAATAGAAAAATACCGAATGGTCTCACTCATAGCAGGAATCTAGAAAACTTAAATAAGGGACCAGGAAAATGAATAACTATAAGAAAGTGAAAATCAAATTCAACAAACAACTATGAACCAGAGACACTCTAGGGGTGGTGGGGGGCAAGGAACTCTCCTGCTTTTACTCTTTAAAGGAAGTGAATATGCTTCAATCTAGTCTCCTGAGCTTAAGATAAAAGACAACCAGATCTAAATGGTTGAGGATGAATCACCTTTGAATCACCAGTGCTGCTCTGGCTTTTTCAAGAGCTTACCAATAATGATCAAAATAGCAATGTGGCAGCCCATGGTCATTCCTATAAAGTCACAAGAAAAATTACTTAAGGGCATCTTAACCTGCAGAAGCTTCATAAGTAAACATCTCTGATCACAAGTTGATGTGCATTTTACTTGTCACATTAAGAAAAGACAAACTGGGCATATCTCTAAGTGATCCATTAAAGTTTTGAATGGAAAATGCTCGGGATAGTAATGTATGCTGGTTCCTTTCTTCTAGAAAAATCATAATTTTAACAGCACAGGAACTATTCATCAGCAGCTAATTTAATTTCACATTTAGACCAATTAGCGGGGGAGGGGGGAAGCAAAAGTTAAGCACTTGTTTATAAAATGTCCTTAAGTAAAATTGCTCACTCAAAGAACCCTGCAGTAACAGCTCTTTCTCAACAGGATTTTATGCCTAAAGAAAGAGATTGTCTTCTGTTAATGACACCTGCAAAGGGGAAAAATAGGAGGTTGCCAGGGCCAGATACCGCTGCTACCCTGCTCTGATCTAAGCACCTGAACGCTCCAGGCATTGTCTGGTTGGCTTTACACTGTTTTTATGTGCACCATACTCTTCCTTCTCACTGCACTCCCTCAACTTTCATATATTTGCACCTTTGTATGCCGATGTGCACACTGCTTAATTTACTCTAATAAATGTTAACAGTGTGCATCTATTTAAGGAATGTGCTAAGTACTGAGAGGACAGCAAGACAGATAATTAATCATGATATATGTAATATGTCTGAATGGTAACCATAGTAGATAGTCACTGAACAGTTGCAGAGAAAGTCGATAAAACACTAGAGAAAAAGATGTGAAAGGGGCTCATTCCTTGGGGAACAAGCACACAGGCAAAAGCCCATCGGCAACTGTTGGGAATGTTAAGGTAAGGAAAATAATTTATATATATATTTTTTAATTTTTTAAGATTTTTTTTTACTTATCTATACAAGAACTGGGGCACAGGTCAGAGGCACGGGAGGGTGAGCGAATTCACTAGAGAGAGGCAGGAGCAGAACAGGTAGATAGACCGAAGATGAGTGGAGCAGCGGGTGAGACAAGAGAGGTCATCGTGCTATGTGGGTTGCTCCCTGGCAGGCCAGGAATCGAACCCGCGCTGCAGAGACTGCAGACAGCTACACAGCGCGGCACTCAACCCACTGCACCACCAGGGAGGACCAGGAAAATATTTTAGTTTGTTTTAAGCAGAGTTTTCTCTCTGCTAAGAGGGTCATCAGTGTACTTGCATGTGCATGCACCCACACATAGAAACACCCTCCTAGTTTTGAGGAATTCAAGTCCCTCCAGTTTACACTTGACCACACAATGGAAATCTCGGGAGACAAATGGATGGATCCTGCTATCTCCTTCCCCGCTGAAACTTACCATGTAGCTCAAAGTCTTGATGAATTAGGATGGCTTCATTTATTCATATTTAGTGTCACAATGTAACTTCTGTACCTTTGAACTAGTATTTGTATGACATGCCATTTCACCAAATACTCCTCCAATAGAGGGTCAGAATGTTCTTGCTGAGTAAAAGATAAAACTGAGATGATAGAGTATTCCAGTATAATTTACAATTCAGTTATTTTTTATATAGCACCTTGTAACAATTTCATCCATGCCCACTTCCTATGGATGCAGGAAAGGACATTCAAAGGGGAAAAGCCCAAAACCATAGCCAAAGGCATACTGGGCTTCAGAATCCAGGTCTTTTGGACCCAAATACAAAGCTGTTTCCACATTAATGCTTCTAAAGGACTAGGAAATCTCCATATTCCTCTAAAATTCTACAGCACTAACTGCCTTTACCATCAGTTTCAATGATTTAACACCCCAATTGTCACCTTGACCTCAAAAAGTGTTGTTTTTTTTTTAAAGATTTCTTTACTTATTTATACAAGCACTGGGTACAGTCAGAAGCACGGGAGGGTGAGAGAATTCACCAGAGCCAGAGAGGGAAACAGAATAGGCAGGCTGACGAAATACACTGCTGAGGGGAGCAGCGGGAGCAGCAGGAGAGGTCTGCCATGCCATGTGGGATCCTCGCCGGCGGCCAGGGATCGAACCGGCGCTGCAGAGGCTGCAGGCAGCTTCGCAGCCCAGCGCTCAACCACTGCGCCACCAGGGGAGGCCCTCAAAAAGTTTTTTTCCAGAGTGTTTGGATCTGACCTGGCATCCCCAGTAACATTTATGATAACTCCCCAGAATGTCTTAGTTGCCTCATCAGTAAACTGGCTTTAGCAACTGGATCATTTTTGCACTGCCATCCAAAAATGGCTGGGGTACTAAACCAAGGACCACTATAATTCCATTTAAATTGGAAGACAAAATCTCTGCAAAACTTCTCAAAGTCACATTCCAAATCAAGAAGAGACTATCAAGTGAACTTTTATGACTTCCCCATTGGTCCAGCATTATCTCAAACAAGCAAAAATTTGTTCTTACGATCTTGTTCTTTGAGAGTTCTTTGAAATTTCATCCTGAATGATAAAGATTAATTACATGATATGAATGGTATTGTCTCAAAAGAGCTAAACCAGGGCCAGCATCTCATTATTTTCGTATATTATTCATTTAAAAAAAAAAATCTTAGAGCAGGTTTGGCTTGCTAATTCTGTTCATCTCAGCCAAACCATTAACATGTGTATTGTAAATTTTCTTAAGTTCCAAGTCTGCTCGCACTTTTGTCCTCCTCCTGACCTTAAATGTCTCGCAGAGAACACCATCACCATTCAAACGCCACTCACATGTGTTTCTTATGCACAGGCCTATGTAGGGCTAAAATCTGGATGTATTTTTAATCAAAATCCTAACATACACATCTGTCCAAGGGCAACCACAGACCACAAAAGAGACCAAGAAGAGCTAAAAGCTTGAAGGTCTCCTTTTAGCAACTTTCAGCTTTGTGTCAGGTTGCTCATTCCAGGGATGACCATGAATTTAGACAATGTGAGTATCCCATGTGGTAGATAAATCCATATGGAAGGAGAAAGGACCATGTTCAACCTATATGTCTCTGCCTCTCACCTTTATTTCTCTCATAAAAACCTGCCCACAAGGGTCTGTCTGGTGGTACAAGGGGTTAAGACGAAACCTATGAAGTTATCCGCAGCCACTGCAGCATGAGTTTGATCCCTGTCAAGGAAGCTACCCACATGGTGCAGCAGACCTCTCCTGACTCACCCGCTGCTCCCCTCAGAATTGTATTTCAGTCATCTGCCTGTTCTGTCCCTGCTCTGTCTCTAGTGAATCCTCTCACCCCTCATACCTCTGGCCTGTACCTCAGTTCTTGAATGTATAAATAAAAAAATCCTTAAAAAAAAAAAAAAAACCCTACCCACAGGCTGTGTGAAATCCGTACCGTTGCTGGCAAGATATTTTGTGTACTCATCTTTCTAGAGCATATATACCAAGGAAGGAGCAGTAAGAAGCGTGGGTCCAGGAAATCTTAAGCTGTTCAATCAAGGCAATTATTAAGGTTAGATCAAGGCTGATGTGACAAGTTTTCTATTTTATGATTGTTCTTTTTTTTTAAAGATTTATTTATACAAGAACTGGGGTACAGGTCAGAGGCATGGGAGGATGAGGGAATTCACCAGAGACAGAGTGGGGAGCAGAATAGGCAGACGAACCAAAGACACTGCTGAGGGGAGCAGTGGGCGAGGTAGGAGACGTCTGCTGTGCCATGTGGGTTTCTCCCTGGCCAGCTGGGAATTGAACCCGCACTGCAGTGGCTGCAGACAGCTTCACAGTGCAGCACTCAACCTGCTGTGCCACCTGGGAGGCCCTGAATTTTTTTTTTCTTATTTACACAATAGACAAATCATTTTCTTTCCTTGATTTCAAAGACCAATCCCAGCATTCTAATGCTGGCCCTATTCATAGTCTTGGATTTCTCTCTTGTGTGTTTCCTCTATCATTAGTAACATTTCATTAAGGTCTATGAATATACATAGCATTTATACTTACTCAACTCAAGTAAACATGTCACAAGTACCTAGTCTATTCCTAAAGAGAAAAGGAACTTCATATGTTATCTATACTTGAGACTTAAAGCAGAGTTCAACAATGTTTAACTTATAACATGAAGAAGCAAATCCCAATAATGAATATCTTCACTAGAAACTAAACATTCATTTGAAAACATTTCTTCATCCACTCTCCATAGGTTCTATCCAATAAACTCCACATGTTTTTTTAAAGAATGATCTGTATCAGGATCAAATATGCCTCATTGAGTCTAAATGATTGGCTCCTCATTGCAAAGCCTGTCACCTGTTTGGAAAGCGATGGAATGAGTGACTAGGGTTTTAGCATCATTTCACCTGCAAAAGCTATAACTAAAGGAGAGAATTAATAGAGGGCATTATTCAGAAGATAAACCAACATGGTCCATTTCATTAAAAAGCACAAAAGACTGGAAGTTTTGGGTTACTGAGCAAAACCTGACTGCTGATATGTATATGACAGAAGAAAGACACAGTTTCAAAATTATGGCCGAGGGTCTCAATGAAAGTTTACATGGAGTGACATATAGTTCTCTCAATTTTTCCACCACATTATTATTAGTAATACACAGCTGAGAATTGTTCACTTAAGCATTCTGTTTACTTGCAAAAACTCCTTTCAAAGTAGAACAGCACGGAACATAGATTCCGTGTGGCCCGTGTCACACCTCAAATTCCATTTACACCATCACAAAAGCACACTTCTGTTAAGGGTCAACCATTTCTTTGGGGGGAGGGAGGGTAGGGAGGTGACCTGTACATATTTTGGAAAAAAAAAATTCTTGATCACTAAGCTGCTCGATCCACTTTCTGAATCAGATGCTAATGCTGAATTTATACATCTTCTCCCAAGAAACTCCTGCACTGACTTTACATTTTTAAAATTCTGTCTCTCTCTCTGAAAAGCAAACCACCACCACTGGAGAGCAGAGTCATTGATTATAAGCCACAGGTGTGTTGTCAACACAATCAAACATGATGTGGGAATAGAGTCTCCTACATCCCTAACATGATAATAGTGCTAAGTACAGATTTTTAGTAAAATGTACTGCATTTCCCATACAAACAAATTGTTTCCGATGGTTACCTCTCCTTTTATCATCGTTGCTTTCTGTCACTCCATCCTCTAAGTGATCCCACAGCTGCCCTCAGCTGAACAAATTGAATTCAAGGCATGTGCAGCAGCCCCACCGCTTCCTTGATTCTATCCTATAAAAACACTTTGATGTCTAAACCAGGAGGTAAGAACTGGGGATGGGGATAAAATGATGAAATTAGCACATTTGTATCTATACATATTTCTTCAAAACTAAATCAAACAAATGCATCATGTCTCAAATGTGTATAATGTCAGAAAAGCCGGCTGCATGCATCCCTGTACATACATAAGTATATTGAGGCTCACAGACAAATAATGCTGGGTCTACCACTACATAACGTGCCACTGTAAAACAGCTCAAATGCCCATGTGCAATGGCTGTTATCAACCCCAAAGGTCCAAAGGAAACTCACCAGCCCCTTGGCACGTAGGGAGAGGCCTGCGGAACAGGTCAGACAAGAGAACTGCCCTAGTAACAGCCAATGCCTAGACTCTCAAAGTGGGTCCCTCTCCTCTACCCCAAAATGGCACCTCCCACTATACCACCAATACTCAAAGGGTGTCCTCAGCACTAGAGAGAAACTGAGTCGAGTATTATAGCTTACTTTTATGGGTTAGTAAGAAGACTCTCAATCATAAATTTGTTCAGAGGACTGATAGTGAGTCCTGTCAGTAGTTAAAGGCAAAATAAGTGATTATATCAATAATATTGCTCAGCCTACTATTTATTGACTGAGAGCATGGAAAACTCCCTGATATATTTCATAAGATTTCCATCCCTTTATGTAGAGTATAATAAAAATGGAAACATTTCCCAAGTCAGTAGATTATCTGGAGAATGTGGGAGAGAATTAAGCTGTCCAGTTGAGGTCCTTCCAGGTAAGCACCTCCTATTCTGCAACTTGGTTTACTTTATCATCAAAGACTAGCCTCAGCTATCCCTAGATTGAGGTAAATTAGGCACCATGGGTGCAACATATAGGGAATATTATTTCCTGGACACTGAAATTCCACCAGGTCCAGAATATAGACTGCTAGAAATGAGTACAAAGCAGAGAAATCTGTTAGATTCATTCAAATAATAATCTTCAGAACAATCCCACTTTCCCATGACTTCAAGATACAGGAACTCCATACATTCTATGCACATACAGAGAGAAAGGCAGGCAGGAAGGACTTTAAGTCAGGCAGCCATCTTCCTGGGGCTGCTAAACAATGTCAAGAATTTAAGAGTATGGAACAGGGAAAACAGGATTGAAATAGTTAGCAATTAAAGAACACTTTTCTTCTTCAAAGCTCTTAGCAACCATTAACTAATTAAGCTCATTTTTTTTAAATTAGAATATATTTTCAGAGGTATCTAGGGTTTTTCCTCATTTAAATATACTTCACAAAACATAAATTGTTCTGGAGTATTTAACAGAAGTCCCACAATTTAAGTAGCACTTCCATTACCTTTGGTCTAGCGGCAGAAACACTATTTTTGTTTTGATATTGCTCTGATTCTCTTCACTCGTTCGTTTATGTAAGCAAACACACACAAACTGTGTAGCACCTCGATCCTGTTCTAATTGTGGTAGCCATAGAGATAAATAAGTTAAATGCCAACTTCAACAGGGGAGAGTCTAGTAAAGATAAAAACACATCATCACTAGGGCCTCCCCTGGTAGCGCAGCGGTTGAGCGCTGGGCTGCAAAGCTGCCTGCAGCCTCTGCAGTGCCGGTTTGATCTCTGGCCACCAGCAAGGGTCCCACATGGCACAACAGACCTCTCCTGCCACGCCTGCTGCTCCCCTCAGCAGTGTATTTCGTCAGTCTGCCTGTTCTGTTCCCCGCTCTGGCTCTGGTAAATCCTCTCACCCTCCCATGCTTCTGACTGTACCCAGTGCTTGTATAAATAAATAAATAAATCTTTAAAAAAAAAACCCAAACACAGCATCACAAAGATGGTCCTTCCTACATGCCAATGTCTTTTCCAGAGCCCCGAGCAGGGGTCCTGCAGTGAGAAAACAGTCAGTCCTGTGGTAAAAAGTCCTCTTCATAATGGTGTTCAGCTTAGGGGACAACTATTCCATTAACGAGTGAACTCTGGTTTCCACCATCTCTGGAACATTCTATGTATTGTAATATCTCTTTTGGGTAGATAATCTTCATATAGCAGTCTGAGAATAAAAATATCAAAGGAGCACAAGCAATGGTTTCTTTGTCATCCTTTATTCTTCTCACCCTCATGAGTAATTTTTAAAATGTTTAACCAATTCAACCAATTTCCCATACTCTTCGGTGATTTCCATCAATTATTACCCATTTCATTATTGCTTTTTGAATTAATTTCTAGCTTGAATCTTAACTATAATGTTTTGAATTCTCATGTGTTAGAAGCATTTGCTTTGTTACATTAGCTCTATGTCTTGGGGTAAAACAAGGGGATTGACTTGAACAAAATCAGACTTTGATCAAGCCATAATCCTGTCACCCCATTATCCCAATTACACTCAGACTGTACATGTGTATTCATTCTGTACACATATATATTCATTATAGCAATTGTATCTGGATTTCATCTGGAGTTCACTGGTACATATAGTCATAACAGGTCATGCTATAAAGCCTCTTGCATGAAGAAGATCAACTTTGAAATAGCGATTGCCTTGGGGTATCGATGCCATGTTGATATTTCACATCTAGTTTTCACCACATTTTTTTTCAACACATACAATTAAAGAAAACATAAATGGAGCAAGTACAGGAGACATGTCTGTGCCCCATGGTCTCTACTGGCAACATATTCGATGTCACTGTTGTCACATCTGGAAACAACACCCAGGATCAGCTACACCTTTGATGATGTATCCACTCTTCTCTGCCTGCACCTTCACATGTGCACACTCAATACAGTTGGAAAGTACACTCCTTTTTAAGCTCTAGTCCTCTATTCACCATTTCCCGATTACTAAAGGTCAGGTTTCTGAGAGGAAAATGCAACCACAGAATAATACTTAGGAGAATCTAAGTTAAGGAATAATAGTTCATTTGCAAGGCAAATGAAAACTAAGAAATGAGAGAAGTAATTTTTTTAAAAAGATTTATTACTTATTTATTTATTTATACAAGCACCGGGTACAGTCAGAAGCGCGGGAGGGTGAGAGAATTCACCAGAGCCAGAGCGGGGAACAGAACAGGCAGAAGGACTGAAGCACACTGCTGAGGGGAGCAGCAGGCATCAGGAGAGGTCTGCGTGTCATGTGGGACCCTCCTCCGGTGGCCGGGGAGCAGCCGGGGATTGAACCAGTGCTGCAGAGGCTGTGGGCAGCTTTACAACCCAGCGCTCAACCGATGCGCCACCAGGGAGGCCCCCGAGAGAAGTAAATTTTAAGCAGATCTGGAATGTGACTGATAGATTCTTTTATTTGCGCTGTCATGATTTTCTCTGAAGGAATTCTCCCTACTGGCACCAAGTCATCCTGGGAGGGACAAGGGATGTTCATCTTAGTTTCTCGGACAAAGAAACCCCAAGGACTAACTTTCAATCTTAAGACAAAGACTTGCCAATCTCAATGTCAACTATGGTCCAAGAGGCAGAAACCCACTCTGAATTTCCCGTGGATGAGCTGATGTGGTCCTTCCCTCATCAGGGAGCTACAACAACAACAACTTGTTATTTTCATGATGGTGTGTACTTTTCTGGGTATTTTACAGAAATTATCTCATTAACCCCTGTACCCATCTTTCAATGCAGGAAGGATCAACAATATTACCTTTATTTTTTCAAGTCAAATATCTGGTTAGTGCAGTGTGCCAGTACGGGGAGGTGCCAGGATGCTTTAGTGAGGTTAGGGTTTTTTTCCTACTATTCTACACTCTCTTCTACACTCTGCACATGTAAGAACCTGTGCAGAAAGACCGTCCTCACTTCGAATAATCGAATTCTTAAGTGAACCTATCACCATAGCCAAAACAATGGGAAGAAATCTCTTGCCAGCACTGGCCAGAGACCACCGGTCTCAAAGGCTGACTTGATAATAATGCCCCTTCTCAGTACCCACTCTGGGAGGCACTGAAGTGTGGCAGCTGTTGGAAGACGCAGAGGGCACCAAGGATACAGATTGAGAACTGCCAGATTCTCTCAGGGTATGAACAAGCATTCAGAGCAGAGAGACATTGTGATTCTAAAAATTAATTTCTTTTCTTGCCCCCATCCATTTATCCCAAGTGGCCCAGACACCAAAATAACTACTAACCAATTCAAAAGGGAATAACAAGAAACGTGAACCCTACAGTATTAAGGGCATGCCCACAAAGAACAGAACAACAGGGATAAATAATTCAAGGTGCTCAAAACTAATTTTAGAAATAAATCATATTACACCCCACAACTACGACATCAAGGTACACACACGCATGCATTTCAGGGTGTGTGCATGTGCATAACCACAGCCACAGAATGCGTTGTTCCATAGCCATTATAAACTTTTCCTCTGCCGCCAGTTGAGAGGAGATTTAACCATTTCAAACAGCAGGGTCTTTCTGAGTAAAATGGTCTGGAAACTACAAAGTTCCCAAAACTACTACTGCCTGCTTGCTTGTTAGTGAGTTCACAGATGTCCACCATCTGGACTGGAATAACCCCTCCAAAGAAAAGGGAGGCAAGAACAAAGTCTGTCTGATCAATACTCCGGAGGCCAAGCAGCAGAGAGTGGCCTCCCTTACAGGAGCAGTGTCTGTAGTTACCACTGTCCACCATGGCAGCGTCAGGCTTATTCAGGTTTTATTCTTTTCCTTGGTGCAAACTTCCCTCCGGTTTGGATTCAAAGTTCTCCTTATGTTCTCTATGCCCAAGTGATGCTCATTATAAGAGAATTTTGTCAACTGGGAAAAGTAGCCAGATTTAGACACTGGGTTTGCTGATCCAAGCCAAGACAGAACATGCCACCATTGTCCATACTGAGCTGGGAAAGAGAGATTATTGGCTCTGCTCAAAGAGCCAAGCAAATGATGGCCCACACAGGGACAGAGGTCTGAAAGAGTCCTTACAGGGGATGAGACTGCCTCCTATCTCCCAAGTTCCTCCTGAGGAAGGGACCCAACTACTGCGCAAATAATATTACTGTTAATATTTCAAACACAGAATTTTAGTGGGAGGAAAACATGATTCCAAATAGTGCATTAATCACAGGTCCAAGTGTCTCCCTCCTGTTCTAGCCAATCACAAAAAAGACACCAGAGTGTGATAATGTAAAAAAAAAAAAAAGCAAGCAATGCCTAGCCTTGTAAGAAGTTATATCCTGAGCAGAACAATTAAAAAAAGTGGCATCTCAAATTCCATACACAGATTTATGAACAAATGTCCATAGACAGACAGGAGGTGGTAACCCATATCCTCAGGCTAAATTTGGACTATTTTTAGCAGTAATGTTGTATTGGAACAAAGCAGGCACCTCCCTTTCCACTCCCTGCGGTGATTGTTATGCTGCCATGGCAAAGTTGAGTCACTGCTACAGAGAATATGTGGCCTCAGAACCTAAACTATTAGCTTTCTGGCCCTTTACAGAAGGAACAAGATGACCCCTTGATCTTAAACGTTGCTTTACAAATTGAAAAATTAGCGCTTTCTCACCAAGTAAGTATCTGACTACAGAAGAGAAAGAGAACTTAGTTGTGCCCCAACTTAGAATCCCCTGCTACATCACCCTTCACCCTACATACTTTTTTATCAGTAATCTTTCCTTCCCGTCATGCTCTCCCCTAATGCCCCGGGCTATAAATCCCTCCCAGCAATTGGAATTCATAGAAGTATCCAAGGCTATACTCTTACCAACCCTGAGTACTTGCTAAATCCCCATTTCTGGATGTTTCATTATACAGAATGATATCTTTTCAAAGGTTCTGGCATGATTTTAATTAAAATTCACTTAATAAGTAATAATATATTACCAGTTTACTTCACTAAATGGTAATCAAGGATCTCGTCAGTTGCTCACTACTATACCCCCTGCCTCAATACTAGAGAAAGGAGTCAATCAGTTATTGTGACTCAATCAAGAAAACCACCTTACGGTCAATCACTGCTGCTCAGGACACTAATAGTTGACATCTACTTCCAAATACTCAAGCCCTAAACATCATTGTCTCATTAATATTTTCAAGACCAGAGAGCAGGAGGTAATACGCAGGCAAATTTAAGCATGAATTATGATAGTGAATTAATCTCTATATATTTCAAACTCAATCTTTTTTCAAACACAACTTCCATTTTTTTTCTTAAGATGTAATGTATCCAGGCCAAAAAAAAAAAAAAAAAAAAAGATGGAGTTGGTAAATATGATTTCTGCTGACTTTCAATATCTCTAAGGTTTTCCAAATTGACATAAAAGGCTTAAGTCCCCTAATATAAGTTAGTAGGAAAAAAAAACAGGAAAAATAGGTTAAAAGGATCCCCCACAAAACTTGTGTACCAAGGATTCCTGCCAGTAAAGCTGGTGGTCTCTGCCTCTGCTCCACCAGCTCCTCACTGCCCTCCAAGCTTGCCCTTGTGTACCTCCCTTTTGTTAAGAAAGATAAAAGTAGGATCAGTGGGTATAAGACAGAAAGATGTTAGATCAAGAGTAAAACAGAACTTTTTAGAATAATTAATGCTCTAAAAGTGAAAGGAGAGGTAGAGGACTATCGGCTCCTGTCACTGGAATTATCAAGGAGGAAGTTATAAGAACTTTGAGAGAAACGTAAAGGACTTTTTCACTTGATCAGGAGCATGAACTAGTTGAAACTAGTTGACTTCCAAATTCTCACTCAACTCTTAGAAATCTTGAACCATGTTCACAATGTCCATCAGTTTTTTAAAGTTATATTATTTACACAATGATATTAAGACAGAAATATATGTATAGATAAAAGTTTTGGCAGTAATTTTGGCTGCCAACTTATCTAGTGAGCAACTTATCTATTTTTATGCTTATTTTAAAGCTCCTTTAAATACAATTACTTTGGTAAATAAGACAAAAGCAATCAAAGTTATAAAAATCATTACAGAAATCATAGAACAAATTATTATATACTACGCAATTTATTCTATGAAGACCCTTAGGTCACCCTTAGTTTTATGTCCAGAGAAAATAACAACAAAGCGTGAATGATATTTAAAATTAACAATCAATATTACTGAGACTCAGTCTGGCCTCCTGCTGGCCTCAGTTATCCCAGAGATTTAGCTACCACTGGTATTGACATTCATGGGAGAGTGACTCAGGGAACACCAACCTGTTTAGGTGTCACATCTTCGGCAAGCCAGAAAAGTACAGAAAAAACCCAAGTCATTGGGGGCCAGTATATGCGGAAGCTATGCTGGGCAGACTATCTGGAGGGTGACAAGAATCTACAGAGGGTAAGGCGACCTTCCAACAACACTGGGGGAGAGGTGATGGGGATATCTTGAAAGCTCGACTCTTGGGAGCTGACTGGCGTAAGCACTGGCCAATCAGACTGTAGGATGCAGGGTACATAGGAAGGTTTTGGACAGTGAATATTTACTAACCAAAGAACAAATGTGCTTATGTTTTAATAGGCTGAGGAGCCACACTGGCATTTGGTTATACACCAGCAAAGGGTTTAAATAATTTGGTTAATGTGCCAGAGAACCTAAGTTTCCTGTTTTTGCCCTGTGCCCTTCAGGGCTATCATATCTCCTGGCTCTAGATCTTCCTGGAAATTGCATCTTTGCCTGACAAATATCACTTCTGAGTCAAAGAAGACAATGCCTGAAGAAATGGGCAAGGGAATTACTGTATCCAAAAGTGACTTCCAAGAATCTTTCAAAGAAAGTAAGTACACTGTGTTTTTTATTGGTTGTATAATAAGGAGAAATAAAGGTCTTTGAAGGGTGACCTGAACCTCATTGCCACTTGTGTTCTCATCTCAAAAATGAGTCCTAGAAATAGGAACAGAACCAATCGATTACTTAATTCCATTAATTAGTCTGAACTGAACCTGGTCTTCATGGTGAGCTCTTGAGTCTTTGATTAGACCATAACCAGCAAAATAAATCCCTAAAAGATCATCTATTAAAGTAGTTTAAGTAAGTAAATGTTTTTAATGTAGGGACTAAAAAAACAACAAGCAGTTTGGTTTGACTCTGTGGCCACTTCCCAACCTGGATACATCAAGGGTCAAAAGGAAAGATTCAGCCTTTCTTCTGCAGCACTGCAGACAATATTTCAATACTTAATTTTCCTCTCAGATTCCTCTGATATTCTTGGTTTGAGGGGTTAACATAGCACCCAAAAAAAAAAAAAAAAAAACCTCAAACATGAATTTTAGATGCAAAGAGGAAAAAAATGAATTTGGGCTAAAATATAAAAAACATTACAGAAATCAAAGGTCCTCTCCCTGCCCTCCCCTCAGGAACTTATGTAAATTATGTAAATTATGGAACTTATGTAAATTGGGCACTTCATGTCCTTGACCCTGAACATGTTTTCAATCAGATAACCAACTGAAGCTTGGAGTTAGGGAATGAAGAGCTGTGATATGTGAGACTTTGGCATTACTTCAAGAAAGAAATCAACCACGTATCAAGGGCAATGATTTCCCAGCTCTTAGTAGGAAGCAACCATCAGATGCAGATCTGTGGGAAGCAGAAATGATTGGACAAATGGAGCTAACATAACTAATAACCATCATTCGCTAGGTCACGGGAGGGCCAGGCCTCTACAGATAGGGCTGCCATCCCTGCCGAGAGGAACACAGATGCTGGGTCCAACAGTCCCAGTTTTTTGAGATGTAACTTGACCTTTTCATCCTGAAACAGATTAGCTTTAGCTTGAAGAAGGCTTTCGGTATCAAAATGCCATACACAGCCAAGGGCATGTTTCTCCATTCAATCAAGACTTTAATTAGATTGTTCCTGGTAAGAAAGCAACGCTGTCAGTGAGGAGTCAAGCTACACATCTCGAACTTAGAATTATCCAAGGTCTGAAACTTTTAACAGGTGAACAAGTCCATGAAAAACACTCTTAAATGCATCATGGATAGGGAGTTCAGTCATGATTCATCAAAAAGAAAATTCTGTGCTTTCTAGTTTTACTTCTCCATATCTATCATTTTTACAAATTAAGTGAGTGATATGACTGAAGATGAGATATGATTTCCCTGCATCCCCAGTATTTCTGCAATAAACCAATGGCAAAATTTTGCTAACCTGATATTTCCTATAGATTCCATCATAATTAAAAACCTTAAGACCATTTAAATAGATCCAAGTCCCACTTGAAAACCATATTTTGGGCCTCCCTGATGGTGCAAGGGGTTAAGATGCAACCTATGGGGCAATCTGCAGCCAGTGCAGCATGAGTTCAATCCTTGGCCAGGGGGCTGACCTACATGGCACATCAGACCTCTCCTGACTCACCTGCTGCTCCCCTCAGCAGTGTACTTTGGTCAATCTGCCTGTTCTGTTCCCCACTCTGTCTCTGGTGAATCCTACCAATCCCCACACCTCTGGCCTGTACCCCAGTTCCTGTATGCATAAATAAATATTTAAAAAAAAAAAGAAAAGAAAACTACATTTCTCCAGCAGTGGATGCTCCATCAGTGAATATATATAAAATGTTCCAGGTAGCATTTGTACTCATCTAATCCTTTTAAAAGTAGGACTAGCAATGGCAATTAGTGAACCAAAAAGGAACAGTAGTTTGGATAAGGAGCGTATGGTAAAGTTTTAATAAATTCAGTCTACTAAGATATTTGTAACAGCTCTCCACATTTTTCCCATCACCTCTCAACCCTTTAATAATATGAAGATTTGATATTTTCGGTTAGATTCTGAATGGTTCCATGATGCTGGTTTCCAACAAGATAAAGTCAAGGTCTTAGATAACGTATGTGTTAACAGAATAAATCTCTTTGATATTTAAAAATCTGAGAAAAATTAGAGAATGAAGATTCAGTGATGCTATGGTCATATAGGAAATAAGAAGAAAACTAGGAAGATCTTTGCTTTCTGGCCTGTAATTGTATCACACAGTTAAAGGTTTCATATTGGGGAGAAACTTAAAATGCATTTGCAAGCTGTAGATGATTAGTAATAAATTATGGACTAGGAAGCACAATTCTTCAAACCAATGTGAATTTGAGTTTAAACCAATGTGAACACTAGGTGAGAAACACAGGAGGGATGTAGGTCAGCCCTTGGACAGTTATTCTGAACTTGATATTGTTTCATGAACATAACAGTCAGTCTTTTTTTTTTTTAAAAAAAAAAAAAAAGAGCAGATCAGGAAGCCACATGAAAGTTTGCAGTGACACTCATTTCTCTATCAGTATTGCTAATGCATGAGTGATCCAGCTCTTAGAAATTGGTGAGATTCCAGCAGGAAGCATGCTAGACTTAGGTTACTTCTCAAACTTTGACCTGCATGCACATCATCTTGTTAAAGTGTAGATTCCAAATCAGCAGATCTGAGGTGAAGACTGAGTTTCTACATTTCTAACAATTTTCCATATGATATTGATGTTGCTGGTCCACAGACCAAACTTTGAGAATCAAGGTACTAGAGGACAGTTTGGTATTTCTGAGGCCATGGCGCTGACGTTTTTCCTCCATGCAGCAAGAAGATAGCCATGCCTGGCACTCATGTTGTTTTGTGAAGATCATTTTTATCATAATCATATACTTTGTTTTTATTTGTTTAAAGATTTTATTTATTTATGCATACAAGAACTGGGGTACAGGCCAGAGGTACAGGGGGTGAGAGGATTCACCAAAGACTGAGTGCAGAACAGAACAGGCAGATTGACTGAAATACACTGATGAGGGCAACAGTGGGCGAGTCAGGAGAGGTCTACTGCACCATGTGGGTAGCTCCCTGGCTGGCTGGGGGATCAAACTCATGCTGCAGTGTCTGTGGATAGCATCATAGGTTGTGTCTTTACCCCTTGCACCACCAGGGAGGCCCCATATTCTTTGTTTTTAAATGCTAAAGCAAATGTTTGAGATTTCTGGTTGTTTGGTAAGTTGGTTTGGCTCTTGTTTTTATAAAGATTAACCTATTCACCTATTGCTTGCTTTTTTAAAAGGCTCAATATTTTAAGGTGATGCAAAAATAAAAATAACTTTGTACAAGTTCACCAATAAATGTGTAGCAGGTAGAAAAGGAGACCAGAAAAAAAGACAGCAAAACCAACATTGGCTTACCCTGGAGAGATGGAATTATGGGGACGTTTCCTTCTCTATTGTATACACTTCCATGATATTTGAATGCTCACAATAAGCATACATTTCTTTTTGGCAGAAATTACAGTAAAGATGTGGATAAAATTATATAAAGAAATTTGAGAGAACACATTTTCCTTTCTACATGGCTCTCAGCGCTATCTTAATAGCATCACATAGTGATCTGTGACCTTATATAAGACCAATTAGGTGACTGCACAGTCTTCAAAATGTTTAAGAAATAGGACCATATCAATCAGTTTTAAACTTGAGTTTTACAATTAGTCAAGTTGCACTGTCCATTTCGTAGATGAATCCATTTACCCATATCTAATCCTGAGTTAAAACAATACATTCTTACTAGCAATCCCAAATTGGTGCTTTCCTTTCTAGCAGATGCAAAATAATAAAATGGTTCAAAAACTGAACATTCATATCCAATTTCACTTTTGGCTTAGTTAAGCAAAATCATCAACCTCGAATAAAGGCTTTCAATGTTTCTCAAGCAAGTTTCCTTGCTGACATGGCTCTTTTCATAAAATCATACAATGGACACTGATTTTTTTTAAATGATGCACCATCTCTTTAACAGAAAATTGGGTTATTGATTAATTGATTATATGCTGCTCACAAATGCCAACTTAAGCACAAGTAGGGAGACACTATTGAATGTTCATAACTCAAATACTGCAAGACCACGCTACATGGTTGCATTATTATTGTCTCCTATTTTAATGAAGACATAGCACAGCACTTTGTTGGCCTAATTTACACAATATATCAAAACTATGTGAAATTCCCTTGCACTACAATGGGAGAGAAATTACAACACACACGTGAATTACAGAGCTTAGCCTGGTGGTAAAGGAACGACATTAGCATTCCAAGGCTGTGGCTGGAATGTTAGTCTTTTATGTGGTGGCGGTGGATTTCTTCTCAGAGGAAATTAAAGTGCATGAAGCTGTCTTTTAACTTGTTAGTGAAAACTGTGACATTTGAAAACAATTAACAGAAAATTGAGTTTTTATTTAGATACTCAATAATCTAAAAGTGTCTAAATAATAAATGGCTCATAGGAAAATATCACACATTTGGAGAGAAGTGAATATCATCAAAATAACAGCAATAATACAATAACAATAACATCTATTATCTAGGAGTTACAGCACTGATTTGAGAACATCTGTTTTGAAAGCAGGATTTAAATGCCCTATCTATAATTCACAATGGGGGACCTGGCTAACTTCTTGGGGGTCTCACTTTCACCACCTGTAAAAGGGCATGAGACTCACCCCTCCCTTGTTGTTTTACTATTAGGAGTAAATAAGTTAACATGGGAAGCCATAACAGTTAGGACTGAGCACAGTGGTTCCATACCAAAGAGAGCAGAATTCCTGACACCAACGAGAAGTCCAGACAGGAACAGAGCCAAGACAGCAAAGGGACCAGGAAGCTCATTCCAGACTCAAGTTTCTTCTCATGCTAACAGGTTATGGAACACAAGATGATGATTCTAACTTCAGGTCTCACTTTTGTTTTCCATAAAGAGAGAAGGAAGCAACAAAAAGGAAGAGAATGGTTCTCAGGTCGGGAGAGTACACTTTCTCTGAGATACCAAGGAGCCTACTGATTCAGAGTCATTTCCCAGAATCACATCACAGGGCCTCTCCGAGTTGTAAGGGAATCTAGGAAACAGTCTTTCAGCTGACACGCTGCTGCTTATTATGAAAAATGTCCCTGTGATAAGAAAATAAGTAACAAAATTGCCATGAACAGTATCTGCCATATCACGTTACACCCCACAGTCCCATAAATATTGACATCATTCTACTTCTAGGTGTATATATGTATGTGTGCATGTGCACATGCATATGCACATATCAAGCTCAAGGAGACTAACTATGGTGTGTGAATCCAAAAATGTCGACACCTCTTGACAGTTTATTTATATGGAAGATTTAAACTACTTCTTAAAGAAGTTCCTTCAGCAAACTGGAGACAGAAAGGCTAAATCTACAGGGAAATAAGGCATGTGGCATCTGTCAGATATGCCCTTCAACTGAATCTGAGTCATACGGTGAGAAGAATTATAGGCCCTAGTTAAATGAGTTATTCTATTGAAGGGTTCTGGGAAACAAGGGACATGAGCCGTATGATCAAGTTTGACAGCAAGGGAGAAAGTGTCAGGAGACCCTGCCACAGGACAGAGTGGTGCTGCAGCACTGGAGAGGCCCTGGAGCTTGGATAACCAGACAGGAACCTGGCAGAGGAGGTGCGGTGCCTGGCAGGAGATGGTGATGACCTGCAGACTCAGGAGAGGTGCAGTGGGCAGGCCTGTGGCACTACAGTGCTGTCAGCCAATTCATTTATGACCTGCCTCCTGGAACCCCTAAAAATATAGAAGACAGGCACTGGTTGAGATTGAAAAGCCTGTTCTGGAGGATGGGGAGCATGAGCAACAATGCAGTTTAATTTAGGTTGTATCCTCATTAATTTGTTTAATCCAGACTAATACCATTCTGGGATAGTCACGCTTTGCCTTAAATGTAGAGCATAGCGTATACAGGAGGCTATGTCAAATAATGACACTGAGGCACAGAGCAGTAGAGTATTTTGGCCTAATCCTTCCATCAATAAAGTTTTGGGGTTGGACTCTAAACTAGTATGTACCTGACTCAAACCCACACCTTGAGTACAAAGACTAACTTGTTAACTACAGAGCTACTGCGATTAACTTTTAGAGGAAATGTATAACAGCCAAGCACCAAGGTTTTTAAAGTTCAGTGTGTACAGAATCACCTACAAAACATCTTCAAAGTGCAGTTTCCCAGCACTTTGGTCCACCCTGGTATTCTGATTGAATAGGTGTGGGCTAAAACCTGAGAACCCACTTTTTATAACACCTCCAGTGCTAATATGACCACAGTAGGAGGAATGTGCATGGAAATTAAAGGATATTTAAAAATCTACAATTCTCAGAATAACCATATAGAGTAAAATTACCATCTGTACCTTAAAGAAGAAAAGAGCTTAATAAGATTAAGCACTCAATTTGGTGTTCCATTCTATGGGGCATGATTGCACACTTTTTGATGTTTTTCCAAGTTATGTTTATTGGGGTAAAACAGGTTTACATCTGTATCTGCTACAGGTGTTACAGGTTCAAACCTCTACACATGGATACCTTAGCACCCTGCCCACCTCCTGTGTCCTAACAATCCTCCGCCATGGTCCGCTGGGCCCCTTCCCTCCCGTCCCACCCCACTACACCCCGCTTTTGATTGCTTCAGTTCTGCAGTCAGATATTAACAATCAATTATTGCTTTGTTTTTATTTTTAATAAATATTTTAATTGAGAATAGCTTTATATTTAGAGAAATATACATAAATATGCATCCCAACCAAGTGTGTCCTATTGCCAATAACTTATATTAACATGGTATATTTATTAAAATTAATAAACTCTATTGATGTGTTCCTATTAAAGAGCTCCTAATCTATCCAAATTCCTTTTTCTGTTCCAGGATGCCATGCAGGATGGCCTAATACACTTCATCATTGTGTGTCCTGAGACTTCTTTGGTTCCGACAGTTTCTCATGCTTTCCTTATTTTTGAGGACACTGGAGATCATTAATGAGTATTTATTCAATAATTAATATCCATGCAACATTATATTAGGCACAACATTATATTAGGCACAAAACAAAAGTAGGTAGTCATGACTTCTCCAATAAGTATACTATCCTGTCTCTAAAGGGCATTCTAATATAGAAGACAAGTTGTCATTTTAGCCAGGTAGTTGGCTAAAAAGCTTTTTAAGAATCCTTTAATTTTGAATGTCAAGTTTAACTTTAGCATAGGGTTAGACCCAGACATCAGGGTCAAGGTACAAGTTGTTTCTAAACTTCCAGTGGGGCGCTCATCTCTGCGCTGTTGGAACAGCCCTGGCTCAACAGGCCGCACAGCTGCTCCCAAATTACTCCTCCGTGCATCTGGCTAGCAGTGTGTTGTCTCAGATACCCTGCAGAGTTGAAAGCCTTCCCAAGGTTCTTCCTACTTCCATCTCCACCACAGGTACTTCATTTAAGGGGACCGACCATTCCAGTTTACACAGGTTCTCCTACTGTTAACACAGAAGTTCTGCTTCCCGAGAAACCTCTCAGGCCCAGACAACAGGAACAGCTGGTCATGCTATAAATGCACACTGGCAGTAAGGACCAAAGCAATGCTGTGCTCTCACTCTCAGATTTCTTTTTGTATGCGCCCCTCTTCTGCCTAGGATTTTCTTCTCATGCTCTTTAATTCTCTTGAATATTGATGAAATTACCTCTCCTAAGTTATAGGGTATGAAATGCCATTTTTCAGTGATAAATGCAGTTATCACCTTTCTAGAAATAGGATTTTACTCTAGGGGGGAAAGAATCCTAGCAGCCTTACATAACCTTTCACAAAAGCCCTACTCATTTTCTACCAGACCCAGAAAAGGGCCTCCAGTTCATAAGCTAAGTAGAAACTTCTCTCACTGGGAGGAACACTAGTGATTTTCATTCAGATTGATCCAATATGCACAGCTGAGCCCCCGCGTTCTCTTCTTGTAGAGTCTGACTCGGAGCAAGTCAGTGAAAGCACCTCTCTCTGCCAGGCTGTGCGGAATGAAAGCTTCAAAACCTGCACTGAGCTTTCTGTCTGCAAAGCTTTATTCTTCTTCAAAAACCTCAGCCCCATCCCTTCTCCACTGCCACAGAAGCCCAGGCAAATGAGCTCCTGGTCTTTTTCATACCCTGAAGACTGTTTCCAATCAAATGGCAAGTTTTGGTGCGGGATGCCCGCCAGGGCCTCACTTTGAGCATCTGCTTGCTGTTAGCATCAGACCCCAAAGGGAGAGCAGGGAGGGTGGAGAATGACCCATGGCCCCATGTTCCTTCCAAGTGCCTTTCTTTCTCCCTAGATCTGAGTTTTCTGAAGGAGGAAAGAAGGGGGAAGGAGGAGAAAATATAGGATGAAAACCAGCAGATGCTTTTCTAACATGTCTTCCTATCTTGAACATTGGTGAAAAAAGAAGTGGAGAGGCTGAACGAACACCCAAAGAGCATATTCAGAGCATTTCCCAGAGCTTTCATTCTTAAGGAAAATGAAACGTGTTATGGCTTCCAAGACTGTACTAGCCACTAAACCACAAGACAGAAGACTCCACTGATGTTGGCCGGTTCCCACTGCAGGACCAGCTCCTGAAGCCAAAGGCCTCCAGAGAGGAAAACTCTAGAAAAGTCTAGTAAAGATGGAGCACTTTAACAACGACTAGATTCTTACAAAGAAACTGCGGCCAGGGTCACTTCCCTCAGTGCGTTTTCAGTCGTCTTGGTTAGTATTTCTCAATCACCTGGGACTCCAATTCTAAGTCTAATGATAAGGGCTGAGATTCTGAGTGCTAAAAATCTCACTGGCCTGTGAACACACTTTGAATAGAAAGGCCATAGGACCCAAGTTCTCAAACTTGAGAGGTTTAAGAAGAGCTTTTAAAAGAGGTTAAAAAAAAACTTGGAGGTCCAAAAAATACTTGTGCTGACCTCATCTCAGATATTCTAAATTAATTGGTATGAGGCAGTACCCAGCATGACACACAATCAAGGTAAGATCCCCTAGGCCAGAGAGAAGACACTCAGGAAATGTTAGCTCCAGCACTACACATGCTTCCAGATGCTTATGCTGAGTAGTTGCTGGAATCAATGAATCTGTAGGAAATGGATGTGTTTAACCAGAGAGAAGTTGATGGAGAGGTCAATTTGGATGAGCAATCCACAGGAGGTGTGTGATAGGTGCCAAGTTTGATCAGCATTGCACTGTGTCAGGTGAAACTTAGCCTAACCTATTGGCTTCTAAATCCAGCAAAGGTATGGGCCAGCATCACCAAACCACAGCCCACAAAACTAATCATGTGCTTGATTTCTGAAATGTTATTGGGGTCTGACAATCTTATGATATATCCAAGTCTTTAAGATCATCAACCACAATATATTTGAGAAGGCTTCTAGAATAGTCTACCTTTGCCTGTGAAAATTTTATTTGTAAAGACTATTCCAGTAGAAATGTAGCCCCATTAAGTTAATTCTACAAAGAACTAGCATTTATGTAACACTTACTAAGTGTATCTAACTGTTGGAGTGAGTTCATCTTCAATCTAGACTTGGGAAAGAGATTGATTTTGTCTCCATTGTACAAATGGGGATGTTGAGGTTAAGATCCAGAACTTTTCCTTAGGGAAATCACTAGCTGTCCTGACCATGCAGCCAACTCCTTTGAAACTCACAAGAGTGGAGGAAAGTCTTCCAGCTCCATGACTTCTAAATGAGCTACAGCTTCCAGCTAAGAGAACATCTATATTTTTAAAAAGAGATCGGGCACACATTTCAGGGGATGCTACTGGAAAAGAAATTTCCCCACTGCCAATCAATCCTACTTCTCTAGAAAAGATACAGCACTGAGTTCCCTCTGCTCCGTGATTGCTTTCCAATGGAGTACCTTTTTACACATATTTATTAATAATCGTTTGCATTTCTCTAGCTCTTTACACTTTTGAAAATCCCTTCCCCTTGTTTGTCCATTAGTTATGGACAAACCACCCTTTCAGGTATTTTCAGACACAGAGGATGGGTTCATAAATTCAGATTCCATAGTTCATAAGAACACTGTGGTAAGAATTACCTAGGCAACTTGCTTAAGTTTTAAGTGACTGTGCTGAAATTAGAAAGAGTTTTTTTCAAGAACTCATTTCAATTCATTCAACCAATATTTATTGGGTACAAGCAGTTTGAGTAGTTACCTAGATCTCTAGGTAACTCTCTAGTAGTTCCCCTAGATCTCTCTCTTCAAGAGAGGAACTTAAGGTCTTTTCCTAACTTAGCTAAGCTATTACCCTGCTTCATTCTCCTGGCCTTGGATACACTGATCTTTGAATGTACTATAATCCCTCCCACCCAGGGCCTTTGCACTTACTCCTCTTGAGTCGCCTTCTGTCCCCTGTGCCTCCCCACTTTTAAATTAACTCATTCCTCAGTCTGAACTGTGACTTTCTCAGGGAAAAAGTCTTCTTTGCTGTTTGTGTCACTCTCCTACAATACTTATTTTTTTCTTTACTGCTTACCTTATTTGAAACTGTGGATTTATTAACATATTTATTTGATTGGCTTTTCTGTCCCACTAGACTCAAAGCTCCAACACCATCTTAGCCCACAGCCTGGCACACCCTCAATAAATAAAGGAAGAAAGGGTAACAGAGGGCTGGGGAATGTTGTCATAGCAACAGGCTGCCAGAACTGCCAGGACAACGCTGATATCTTCATTCTTACCATATTTACAGCATGGTTTAAACATGATTGACAACTCTTTGCACTGCCTTGCTTTTGTTGTTATTTTGTTTTGCTCCGATCAACCTAAGAATACAAGGATGAATGAATTGGCTCTGTCAGCCCATCTGGCTAATATTAATATATTAATGATCAAATGAATAAACACTGCAGTTGATATTTTTCAGAATCTGTCCACTTTGTGCTTCCTTTTTTAATAAGGACTTTGTTCTGCCTTGTATCCTATTTAGCAATGTCTGTGCCTATCACCTTCACTTGATGATAAACCCTTCCAGGACAGAAACACATTTAAGCCTTTCATTTAATTCTTTGTAACTCATAGCAAACATTCTGCCACCATTATCTTGAATCAAATTCTTGATCTTATTTGATCCTGATAATAACACAATGATTTTGTTAAATATTGATGAAAGTCTTACCTGAAAAAATGAGAACACAAATTATAAAGGTGACAAAATGTGTGGCCATGAATAAGGGAAAATGATGGACAATGCTCCATCTAGACTTTCTAATATATGACTTGGGAGAACTGACTTAGGAGGGCTTATTACTTTTGGGGCCCTTGATTATGAGAAAGATTTCAAGAAAGTAGAGGGAGTTGAGGTAAGAAAAACAAACATTATTAAGCTTCTGGAGGGTGGGAGGAGAGAGTAAATGAAGTAAACACTTATAGTCTGGTTAAGTAAAGACTATGGGGAGGAGGCAAGCATGAATTATGGCTAGAATTATCTAAAACACTTTGGCACTGAAGAGGCAAGGTGTCATTGCAAAGGGAAAGCAGGAATCAGGAGTAGATGACAGGAGTGATGGGGAGAACATTTACAGCAGGACTGTCTGAGATGAAGTGCAAAATAAATTTTTAACAGCCAGAACTGATATGCTACTGAAAAGTTTCCCAAGGGAAACAGTGAACAAACTCTCTCTGGAGATGTTTCAAACCACAGGGGAAAAAAATAAAAAATAATAATAATAAAAAAAAAAAAACAGAAATTGTCCTGCAGGGAACAGTTCTGCCAATACATTAGACATGAAAAGGAAAGCTTTTCAGATTTTTCTAATTCATATTCTTCTGGGTTCTCATGAGGCTGAGAAAAGATGTGGGAACAATGGAATAAGGACTCAGGCGCAGGGGGTTTTGCTTGGATGCTTCAGCCTTGGCTCATATGTCCAATGACTCAGCACACAGTCAGGACACTAGGGAAGCCCCTGACAGTGCTAGAGCTTTATTTCATCCAGCACCCTTAACTAGTCTGTCCCATGAGAACAGGTGAAACAATCAGGAACCCAAACGAAAACCAGGAGGTGCAAGCACACCTATGAACAAACATGGGGTTTGTCTGAATCCCACCATCAGATGTGTTATGGCACAATACTGTCATCCTGGGCCTGCGCATTTTAGTATATTGGAAACACACCCCAATTCAAATGGTTAGATTCAGATTTTTAACTCAGACTTCTTATTTATCATTATAACTCTGTCACTTGGCCGTATTTATAATGCTTGGGGATTTATAATGTTCCTCAAATTTAGCCTGGCGCCCCAGCCTCCTGCTTCCCTGCAGCTGACATTCTCCATGGAAGTAAGAAGCCAGGTAAGGCAGGGTACTGAAAAGGCAACTGTTGCTCTAGGTAAATGATCATCTTACAGTGGCTAAGGATTTCTTTACTGTTCAAATTAAGGGTATGTTCTGGAAGGGTATTTAGGAAACTTCTGGGCTAAAATGAACAGGATACATTACTATGCAACAACTTTTTTAAAGTTAGACAGCTGATAAGATCTACGGATAAAAGAAAAGGCTGCTTAGTAGTAAAAACAATATAACTTCTGTTAATTTCAATGTATTACAGCAAATGGCTGCTGAGTTGGAGAAACAGAACCATGGAAATATCTTGCTGAAATCACCAACGGCCAAGAAATGTATGGGGAGACAATGCTCAATCTTATTAGCAATCAGGGAAATGCAAATTTAAACCACAGAGAGATGCTAATTTATATCCACCAGATGAGGGCAAATTAAACATATGACAATACCAGTATCGGTGGAGATTAGAGCAAAGGGGATTTAAATATGCTCCTGGATGGTCCTCCCCGGTGGCGCAGCGGTTGAGCGCTGGGTTGCGAAGCTGCTCGCGGCCTCTGCGGCGCCGGTTCGATCCCTGGCTGCTCCCCGGCCACCGGAGGAGGGTCCCACATGGCGCGCAGACCTCTTCCTGCCGCCCGCTGCTCCCCTCAGCAGCGTACTTCGGTCCTTCTGCCTGTTCTGCTCCCCGCTCTGGCTGTGGTGAATTCTCTCACCCTCCCGCGCTTCTGACTGTACCCAGTGCATGTATAAACAAAACAAACAAACAAATAAATAAATAAAACATGCCTCTATTTAAAAAATAAATAAATAAATAAATAAATAAATATGCTCCTGGTTGTGAGTTTCAAGAAGGGAGTTTATCACTCACTCCTAAAAGTACAGGTTCTTTCAATGACTCAGCAATTCTAGGCTAGATAAGTATCCTAGAGATAATGGCTAATTTGTTGAGGGGGTATGCACAAGCACAAGAACATTTACAGAGGCATTACTAGCAATAACTGTTTCCAAGAGCCCATCGATGGTAGGTGGTATAAAGTATACTTAACTAATATTATGGAATATTACACAACAGGAAAGTGATATAAATAGAAAATGTGCAACCTCATATATGAATCTCAAATATTTAATGTTTAGAAAAAATGCAAATCACAGACTACACTATATTTGTTTAATAATGGTAAAGAAAAGACAAGCAAACTATTAAAGATGCATGCATATGTGGGGCAAGGATGTGCAAAGAAAGGACAAATTAACACAAAATTCAGAAAATTGATAGTGAAAACAGATTGTTTCACTATAAATATTGTTGCGATCATCAATGTTATTTTACCGATAAAATAATATTAATTATAAATTACAACAAATTAATAATAAAATATTAAGTATAACAAACACTGTATTTTAAACACAGCTCGTGATTTAAATAAAGCATCTAATATTGAAATTAGTAACATAACTAGAAGTCATTCACCCCACACCTTCATTTAACAAAGAAAAAATAATCACAAAAAGAAAAATGGTGGCACAAGGGGTTAAGCACAGCACTATGAAGCAATCCGCAGCCTCTGCAGCATGAGTTCGATCCCCGGCCTGCCAGGGAGCAACCCACATGGCGCAGCAGACCTCTCCTGACTCACTTGCTGCTCCCCTTAGCAGTGTATTTCAGTCAGTCTGCCTGTTCTGTTCTTCACTCTGACTCTGGTGAATCCTCTCACCCCCCCCCCCATCTCTGACCTGTACCCCAGCTCTTACATGCATAAATAAATGAATCTTTAAAAAAAAAGAATAATGGAATCAAGTGAAATGTAAGATTTCAGAAATGATATAAACTCATTATTTAAAACCAATTTTTTTTTTTTCCCCTTCTGGAAGGACTCAGGTCCCAATTTAATTTATTCCCTTTTACTGCAAACAATCTCAGCAAAACTGAGCTTCCTATTTCTTTAGCAAATCAAAAGTAGGAAAGAGAAGAAGTGCTTTGAAGAAGTCTTACCACAGGGAAAAGTTAAAACTAGACATAGGGGAGGTGATCAAATGCATTTTATAAGTCAGAAATAAAATTTCTGAGAAAACAAAAGAGGCAGCCCATGGTCATTTAATGGTGAAATAAATAGTTCTGTATTTATATGTTTATATTAGCCATTTAACACCTTTATTCTCTTGTAGAAATATAAAAAACAAATTTAAGAACTTTTTTAAATTTTATTTTACTTTATATATATTTTACATTATTCTTTATTTTTTTTACAATGCATGCTTTCTCCTCTTTTAGCGGTCCCTACTAAATTCCCACCACCAATTCACCTGTGCACCATCACCATAGTACCTTGTGTAAAAACACATACCATGCCCTATTTTAATCCCTCTCCTTCCCCTCCCCTGCAGAGTACCTCTTAGTAATAGTTGCCTGTTAATTTGTTTTTTATTTAATTATAATTATTTTCCTGATCACTTATTTGGTTCCCCTACATTCCTCCTAGTAGTGAAATTTTGCAATATTTTTTCTTTTTCCTTCTGACTTATTTCCCTGAGCATAATCCCTTCCAGCTCCATCTATGTTGCTGTGAATAGCATGAGTTTATCTTTTTTGATTGCTGAATCAAAAAGCTGACCAGTCATCTATTTTTGGGCATTTGGGTTGTTTTCCATGTCTTATCCATTGTAAACAGTGCCGCAATAAACATAGGGGTGGCGGTATCCTTTTGAATTAATGTTTTTGTGTTCTTTGGGTAGATTCCTAGGAGTAGAATTGCTGAGTCACACCGCTTCCCATAGTGGTTGGACCAGTTTGCTTCCTACCAGCAGTGTAGGGAGTTTAAAGAACATTTTAGATGCCAAAAAAATATTGTATCGATAAGCCCCCTTATAAGGTTAACATACACTGAGTTGGTATTTTCATTAGGTGGCATAATAAAGAATCTGTTAAATCACTGGAATATTTTTGTCCTAGACACTCTTAAATGTAGCTGATAGTAAGAACAAATCTTTAAAGGATGTAGGCAAAAAAAAAAAAAGGAATAATTCCCAAATTGCAATAAAGACCCTGTAAATTTTCATGATAACAATCATAAAAGGTGGGGAGGCCTTAGAAAATGAAATGACTGAGTAAGCAATAAGCAAGAAGTCAAAGAATTTGATGACATTCTTCATGAAGTAAGAAGTAATCACTAGTATCACTGACTTTAGCAGAGATGAGGAACATTCCCACCCAAGTCATGCTAAAATAATAGATTTTAAAAATATGATCAATAAATAAAGAATGATGTGTGTGTTTCCCAGTTGAACTTTCCCCCAGGAAATGAAATTTATGAATAATATGGTTGTTTGGAAATATCTGTAGGAAAGCAATATGTGCTAGTATCACCACTGGTAAATTAGCATCAATAGTAAGAAAGAAAGAATATTCAATCATGCACTTTATTATGTATTCCTAAACCACACCAATGGACAGAATGCGGGCATTTGTAAACCACCAAAGAAAACACATTTAGTAAAAGGGACCTGTTTTATTTTTAACCCCAGGCTACAATTTGTCAAAGAACTTTAGAGCACTATAGCAATCTTGATCATCAATCAGCCAACCTATATTTCTCTAAGTACTGTGTTAAGCCTGAGAAATGTAAGATAAGAAAACAACACTCTGGTGTAGGAAAAAGCAAAAGTGTGGTACCAAATTGTGCTGTAATTTACCTGAGTGCTGCAATTATAAAGGTGTAAAATAATTTGCATTTTATTTTGCTATTACCCACTCGGCTTATGTAACATGTAATTTTATCTAGTACAACCCCCCCCCCACTTTAGTCTACAAAGAAAAAAATCAGGATTGTACATCCTTTTCTTATTGACGAACTTAACATTTGCTTTATTTGAGATCTTACCTCCAAAGAAAATGTCTTAAATGTTTTGGGTCAGATCCATGCAGCTGACATTACAGTACCATGAAGAAATGTTTTGATATCATGAAAAGTAGTAACTGAAAAACAATTAAATTTCCATTGTTCCAAATCAGTAACACCCTTCTGAAAAATAGCACACCCAGCTTGGCATGGTCTACTTTCCTCTAGCTTAGAGCCCACTCCTCTCTGAGTTCTAGAATTCCAATAGTACTACCTAGGAGGCCCCTGGAGTCTCTGATGGTAAGAGTCCTCCATAGCTTTCTTTAGAGTATAGCTTTAGAGTATAGCTTTAACTTGCCACTAAAAGAAACACTCATGAAAATTAAAATTTTGTTTTTAAGGCAAATCCTTGTGACCTTGCAAAGTCTAATCCAGCAAGTTAGACACACTGCCTGGGGATCAGTCTCGGATTCACAGTGAGAAAGCCTTTCCTGGATTTGTCTCCAGGGAGGCAGCATTGATGCTATGCAGTTTACAGACAAGAGCTGTGAATTCTGTAGAGACAGGTTAGAGAGAAGCAGGCAGCCCAAGAGCAGGCTGCAGAACCATTCATCGGGCATCGAGTTGATATTTAATTCAGTGTGTTTCAATCATGAGTTAGTGAGATCCCAGGCTACAATTCATTAAGGTACAACTGTTGTGACAATTCATGAAACTCTTCAATCCTCCTCTGGAACATCATCATGAAGTGACAGGGTAGGAGTGGGGGAGGGGGGAGGTGGTTCCACTTTGACATTTTATGAATTGTAAATGTGCCTAGTATTTATCACTCCACTTTAGGGATTACAGTATGTTTCCTGAATCCAGTGACTTTTTAATCTTTAGTTAATTAATCAAGTAATCCTCAGTGGATTTATGTCATTATTCTTCTTACTCAGGCAAAACTAAGGCTTCTTGAAATTTATGAATAGAGTTCATCTAAGAGATTATCATTTGAGGCGTATTAATCCATCAAAATTTTATCATAAGCTGGTAGTCATGTAACAAATATCAAAGCAGGGCAATGTATTTCTGACTTGGTGCAAGATTCTAAGAACAAGACAGGCCAGAAGACCAGAAAGTGGAGAGATCTCTATCCAGGCATGAAGGGCTTACTCACTGGAGAAATCACAATGTTTTCCAGGAGAGTCTGCATGTAATTAGCACTATCCCAGTTCACCCCAATGTCATACATTTGGGGACATGGCACAGAGGGTGGAAAGCCTCTCTTCTTTGTGCTGATATGACTCTGCCTTAATTTAAGAAAATGCTCCAAAACTGTTGCATTCTTTTCTAATAGAGCTGTCCTGCCAGGTAGGTGCCTGAGGAAGAAGTCTCACGTGGAAAGTTAAGCATGGCAAATTCTCCAAAGAAATAATAAGATTTGCTTTAAAATGTAATCTGAGAACACAGTGTTATACAGGAAAAAAAAATTCTCTCTAGAAACATCAGCCCTGACTGTAAACATGTGATACCATGTAAGATAAAAAGTATTTCAGTGGGGAAACCAAGATTTAAATCAGGGCTTGTTTCCAAAGAAGAGCCACAGGACTAGATGATTCCACAGCGGGCAGCAGAAAACAGAAACAAATCACACAAATTTGAAGAAACTCAGTCTACTGGCTGTGTGGAAGCAGCTCAGTCAGGAAGAGCCATTTCCCATTATAAAATATGCTTTTGAGGATAACTGGGGTTCTGGGATTCCCTTCAAAGATGCAGCGCCATCCCTGCCATTCCTTTGCTCTCCAGAAGCAAAATAACCATATCCTTTTTCTCAAGTCACTCCCTCAATTTTTCTTTCAGTCTCCCATTGGCTGGGAAAGCCATACCCCAACCTGCAAATACTCCCTACAGCAGGAGAAACTTCAGCAGGGATTCATTCAGGAGTTTAGAGGGGATTAAAACCTTTCCTCTTCAATGAAAACAATAAGGAAGTTTGCTGAGAGGTTAACTTGCCAGAGGAAAAAAAAAAAAAAAACCATAAGTCATACACAGTGAGAAGTTATAAATCTCTCCCCAGAATAAATGCCTATCAGCAGCTCAAGCCAGTCCAGCTTTTAAGAGCATTAAAGCAAATGCACTAAGCCTAATATATTCACATATAACACACATGTGGTTGTTTCACATGCGCCATAACTCAGAGGGCAACTGCTGCTCTGAGGAAATGGATGCTGTGACGGGTCACAGGTGATTTATGCTGCAGCACTCACAAAGGAGTGGACAGCAGGCTGCCCAGACGACCTCAGTCCTGCCATGCTCCACTCAACTGCAAACCCAGATAAGGGTATGGGACGGACTTTGCTTGGGGAGAGATGAGAAGTAGGTGGCTAGGGAAGGCAGCAAGCCTCCTTTCACTCAACTGCATAAACTCGCATAGATTTTTTTTAATAGAATGTAACCCATACATATTACATGGAGAGCTAATTAGTTAACAAGTATGTCTGCTATTTTATTCACTACCATCTAATATATTCATCTCATCTGAGAGTGCCTTTGCTTGTGGCTCAAGTAGGTGTAAGACAGCGTCTTACAGAAGTCAACTGAAAGGTTCCTATCTTCCTCCTCCAGCATTAAGTCCTCATCCTCTGCTGATAATACTGTTCAGGGATGCCTTTTGTCATGTCATACCATTTCATAAATATCTGCAGCAGCTTCAGGCTTTATCTAAAAAGTGGGAAAATATCCAGTGCTATTGTGCTAGTCTCCATAATCCTTTGTTACCAATCAACAGTCTTTAAAACATCCTGCTGAATGGGAATTTCACTGCCAGTGAGCTAGATAGACACTTGGCCTTATTAAGGGCACCTCCTACTGGTCCTTTCACAGAGTGAACTGTTTTAGCAATTCCCTGCCATGGTCTGAAGAGGGGAAATTACTACAGGGGAAAAAAGAGGAAACAGATTAGTAAGACCACAGTCATTTGAATTAATTTGGATCTTAGAAGTGCACCATCCATTCTCTCGGACCTGTGCAAATGATATCACATTTGCAAGTAACACACATGCATCTAGAAGTATAGAAAATCTTAAAAAATTTAGATCCACAAGCCTGTGCAAAGGCATGTGCCTTCTATATGTACACTTTTGTTTACCTTTTCAAACACAGACTTATCCGATGAGGTGAAACGTTTTAAAATATATACTTCTAGCTCTCTAGACGAGAAACTTAAACAAGGGGTATATTTAATGCATTTAGACATTAGTAAAACATATAAATCCATCTCCATTTATCTACCCCTTCCTTCCCCCCCCAGTCACTTTAAATTATTTTTGTGTAACTGACAAAACATGATTGTTCATTTTTGGCACACCTGCCTTAAAGCAATATTTTCAGCCAATGCATTTCAGGCTGGGACCTGCAGACTTTCTCCCATTGAAGGGTGTCCCCTCTGAACTTCCCTTCTCCCCTCCTTGGCGGTCTCCCAAACTGCCAAAGAGCACAAGTCAATCTTCAATGCAGAAGGAGGGGTCCTTCTCTATGCAGTGCCTAGCATCTGCAGGTCTAGAGGAGAGAATTCAGAAAAGACACCTATTCATTACTGCAGGAGATGGCCCCCCCGCCCACCTTCCAGGGGAGTAAATGCCGAGGACAAAGCTCCGGGAGAGGGGAGTCAAGGGAGGAGGAAACGGCCTGAGAGGGAGGGAGGGACCGGGGGCTGCAGGGCGCGTGGATTCGGTTACGTGCGCGCGCAAACGCGCGCGTGCATTAACGCACACGCACACACAGATACACATCTCTGGCTTGCTAGCTCGCTGCCTCTCTCTGGCCAAAGGATGGTGTGGAGTCAGGTCCGAGTGGACGCTCAGATTCCTGCTTGCCTGTGGCCGCATCAGGATTTGGGGAGGCTCCAGCTGGCTGCAAGATTTGACTCTCCACAACCCTAGGGACTGGGAGAGGTGCATTCTGCGTTGGCAACCCTCGGTCAGGAGGCACTTTGCAGGAGTAAGAAAGCCCCAGCTTTAGGCTCCCAGTAGGTTGGGGTTGGGCCATCATTTACATTCCATTCCTTGTTAATTTCCGGGGTGTAGGTTGGGACGCTACTACCCAAAGCCTCCTCTCTGCCAGCGGCTCTTTTCTTTTGAATTTGAAAAAAGATCGTTTCTGACGGGATTTCAATGCTCAGCCTGCTGCTCAGCCCTCCGTCCCAGGCAAACCCACTCGCTGTACCCAAGTGCCCTTCCACTCTTGTAGGTAAGCCTGCCCAAGTGGGCAATATAACGAGTCATTTTTTTTTTAATATTATTTCGGCTATGGAAGCCCCCAGCTCCGTATTCCAAGACTGCAGCAGTTCTAAGCATCCCCCGGATCCCTCTTCTGCCTGCTATAATCCAATCCAATTCCCAAGCACTTTTACTGGTTTTAATTAGAAAACTGCGCGTTCCAAGTGCCAGGTCCAGTGGGCCAGTCCCACGGAATATCAAGCATTGGAGTTTGAAAGTGTCCTGGAGGTATCTGGAGACGCGGCTTGCCAACTGCGCTCACCGATAACAAAATAAAATAAAATAAAACACGTCTCCTTCCTTCTGGCAACTCTGTGCCTCATTAGGCACCACCATCCACTCCTCCAAAGTACCCAAACGCATAGGCTGCCCCTGTCTCCATTCTAGATCAGCAAGTCTACAAACCCCAACCTCAGGCACATATAGCCACATACAACGACCCAGCCCCGCCGTGCACATTCATCAGACGCCCCTCAAAGTCCCTTCGATGCCCTCCTCCGCTTGGCCCTGCTGCCCCAATTCTGTCCTTTTTTAGGTTTCTGAACATTTAAGGATCAAATCCAGTTCCTCTCCACGACATCCCCATCATTTGCCTCCCCCCTGCCCTGCTGCTCCGCCAGCTCTCAGAACCAACCCAAGTATTTGCAAAAGCAAAGCTCCGAGAAGCATCAGATGCAAAGAGAGAAGCGGCGCCGCTCTCCTCAGCACCAGCATCCTAAGACCTTCCACCCCCAGGAAAAAAAAAAAAGTCTCCCCAGTCTCTTATCACCGGTGGGGAAATTGAGGGGAGGCGGGTAATATCTTGCTATGCCTCGTTTTTCCCCATTTCCACCACTTGCCAAATGAAACGAGAAGGCTAAGGAGGTGGGGGGGCAGCTATGTGAGGAGAAGAAAGGAGGAATCTCTTACCCGAGACTTGAAGATGTGCGCTGAGCAGGGTAGCTCCGAAGAGTACAAAAGCCAGCTTGGGTACCCAAACACATCCAAGACTATTCTCCATATTTCAGCCAACACCTTCGGGGCCGGGGGTCGTGGGCAGCGGCGGCGCTCACACACATGCACACACACGCGTGCACACATGCACACACACGCGTGCACACATGCACACACACGCGCTGAGCCCCTTCAGCTTCCTCCTCCTCGGCCCCTTCCTCCACCTCTTTATCCACCTCCCCTGCGCCTCCGAAGCCTCCGAAGCCTTTTTCTTCGTCCAGAATCAGCAGCAAAAGGAGGCAGGAAAAAGTTCCATTAGGTCCAAGAGATCCCGAGTCCGGGTAAAATCTTGGGAAACTAACTCAAGGAACCAGAGGGAGCAAAACGAGGGAGGGCAGCTGTCCACGGGGCTGGCGAACCATCAATAAACAGAATATCCAGGAGGGACCAAGAGAAGGTGGAAAGCAATCCTGCGTCTGGGCTGTGCATTAAAAGGTGGAGGTTGGCTCCATGTCCTCGGCTGGGTAAAGTTGCAGAGAAAAAATCCGCGCGCGAGCTGGAGATGCTGTTGGTGTTTGCTCCGGGAGCGAGCGGTCGGAGGGAGGCTCGGGCGGAGGCGGGAGGGGTTTGCGGGGTGGAGCGCGCTCACTTGTTACTGGGGTGTCCGCCAGCGGCGTGTGAGCAGGGAGTTGGAGCCTTACTATCCATTGATCCGGAGAAGTGGATGGGCTGGAAGGGAAAATGTGGAGACCGGAGGGAAACGAACTGGATCAGGCAAAGATTCCACGCGAAGGGGGGCGGGCGCAGGGGGTGCAGAGAGATGCCGGCGAAGGGAAAAAAGAGCGGTCGGAGGAGGCTTCCAGCAGCTGCATTCGCCTGGTCTACATATCAATGAGCAGGGATGCCCTCTGTGGGCAAAGCGTGGGAAGTCACTTTTGTCAATGGAGCCTGTGAATTTCGTGTGCGTCAGGGGGGTTTGCAGCGATCTCTTTTGACACTCCGATTATTTTTATTTGGATGTAAAACCTAGATGGGTGTTCACACTGGGTCAGGTGGTCGTAGATTTTTTTTTTCTTCCTTCTCTGCCCTTAGTGTTATTTAAAATACAATTCTTCGTCTAGAAAGCATCACCTAATCGAACTCCCTTCTAGGACAGGTGAGAAACTGAGGTGCAGAAACACACAATGCACACATGTCAGACCACTATTTTCTGGCATAACAGACTTAACAACTAGGTTTCCCTTTTTTCAGGACATTTTCATTTCATGTATGTTCTCTCATCTCCAGATAAGATGCAATTTTTTTTTCCCCAACATTTGTAAAAGTATTTATCACGGTGCAGGTGCACTATTGGTTCCCAGGAAATACAGATATGAAGTTTAATGAGACTCGGCCTCTATCCCCAAGAGATCTCTGATCTATTGGGAGAGAAGTTCAAAGGAACAATCAAAAAATACCACCATAACTATGGTAAGTAAGTATGATTGATGTAATGAGGAGATGCTGTGGGAGAATAAGACAATTCTTCAGTGCCTGGGACATAAAATCAAGCAGACACAGACACACACATGGCAGGAAACTTAGGAAGGGTGAAATGAAGCCTTTTCAGAAAACCTCCTTTGCAGTTCGTGAAGCTCCTCTGAGAGCAGAGGTTGTCTGTCATTCATCTCTGCACTCTTCACAGATCACGCGGAGCACTTGCAATACTGCACGTGCCAATACATTTTTGCTGAATAAGTGAACTTGCAAACAAATGAATTTGGCCAGGAAGGATGATGAATAGAAATGCCATTCTGGTAAAAGTTCTGCTTTTTAAGGAACTGTTCAGCTGCAGCTACATTCCTCAATGTACTGCACTGTCTATTCTATTCATTCTTTCCCTCTGTGCCCCATACTTTCTTGACACTCTCTCAAACTCTTAAGATTCCTCCTGGAGAAAATGTGACTATTTCAAAAGAAGGGGGGGGGGGTAGGGCAGAGAAGGAAGCATGACACATACAGGATAAAATCATCATCAGTAAAAATCCCATGGACAACAGTGCTTCCAGAACCTCAACCATGCCTATCCTTTCCTGTCTTACAGAAGTTAAAATAAGAAGTATCTGTGATCTACAAGGGTAGCTCAGATGGGTGGTTTCTTTAAAATGGAGTGACATGATGGTGGAGGACTATGGTGACTAAACCTTGGGGGTGGGCGATGTGGGGATCCTGTACTATCAAAACACTATCAAGGATGTAAAATAATGGCATTTTAATAACAAAAAGTAAATAAATTAGGAAAATATAAAGAATGCAAATGTAAAAAATAAACACAAAAAAACATTTAGGAAAATAGAAGCAACAAAAATTTTAAAATAAAATAAAGTGGGATGAAACTCTGATGAACCCCAACTTTCTCAAAACACGCAAAACTTCTACTAGCTAAGGATGTGGTCTCTGGACAGGCAGGCTCAGTATCTAGAGCTAGTAGAAAGATGGAGGCAGCTCACAGAGAAAACTACTGTATTTTTAGAAGGAGAAGGAAATAAGGTAGTGAAAGACGACGTCTCAGAATAATCGGACTCCAATGGGACTACTAACCTGGCAAAGTGTTTGAGTGCTTGTGGATATGTAAAGTTCTGGAGGTTGAAATGTAATCAGGTTGATAGGGAGGATAATTTCTATAGGGGCAGAGTAGGAGGAAAATTCCCAATAATGAGTGAGTTCTAGAGGGTTTATGCTTTTAAAAATAGCCAACATTTCTTGTTTCAAATATTTTCTAAAGTGTAAAAATTACTTGCAAAAAATATAACTGAATCACTTTTTAAAAAACCTTTAAAGAAGAGACATTTATTAGTGAAAATAAGCAAGTTTCCTTAAATTACAGTAAAAATGGAAAGGCTAAAGTTATTTCTAACTATAGGCAAGTCAGCTAGAAATCAATTCCAGGCAGGAGATGAAAATCAATGATTGAATACAAGATTTATAATTACTTAGGAAGGGATGTGAGATTACCAGGAGCCAGCATGGGTTCACTTAGAGTAAATTATCACAGATTGAAGTAGCTAGATAATATCATAGATGAATCACATCTGGATTTCAGTGAGGCATTTTAGGAGGCACTAGTGATCTTGCTAAATTAAAATATGATCTGAAAAATACAGTGAGTTAGTAACTCACTGAGTATTGTATTAATTGGACAATGGCAATCAATGCCACTTCGAGGACAGTCCCCGCATGATTTGCCAAACAGCTCTGCTCCCACTTTTCCCAAAGCAAAGGCTTTTAATTGATATTTATGAGAAAGATATTAACATGCTTAACAATATAGTTGGTGACATAAAACTAGAATAAATTGCTAGTATATGTGTAGAATAGTTTAAAATTCAAAAAGATTTCATCAGAATGGAATACTGAAATGAATATAGAAGTTTTAAGTGAAAAATAATACTTCTATAGGTTTGTATTTAGTAACTCACCCCCACACAAAAAAATCTGTAAATATAGCATAAATGGAAAGCAGAAATTTGACTTCAACTGAGTGTGGGGGGAAAATGAGTACTTTAATTAACTTTCACCTTTAGAAGAGAAAATCGTGTGATACACTACTTAAAATTCCATTGTCAAGTTTTATCACATAAGACATGAGGGTGTATCCACACTAGAATGGTAAATATTTCTCTGCACTCAACAATATACTCTGAGATTCACTGTTGAGAGAAAGGTCTAGTTCCCAAAGTGTATGTGCTCCCCCTAAATTTTTTGAATTACCTTTTCTTCCTGTACCACTCTATAAATATGGTTACCTCCTATTGAGTTTAGAATTAAAATTAGCATAAGTCCTAGTAAATACACATAACATCTACATTTAATATTATATTACTATTACTTATTAATTTTATGCTAATATTATATAATAAATAAAATTCAATACATAGGTGATGACTTAGAAACACAAGTAGGCTCTATGAGAAAGCAAGTCTGAATAGGGAAAGCTAAGAAAAGGACTTGATAGTTCATGTGAGGGGGACAAGAAGAGCCATGCCTCTTCTCACACTCTGGGAATAGACTAGATTCCATGTGGAATGGAAGGAGAACATACAACCACTATTTATATGCCTATAATGTGGCAGGCTTTACGCCAGGCACTTTAAGTATATTATCTCGTTTAATACTCCTAACTACCTCATAAAGTAATGTTCTTCCCATTCACAGATGAGGAGCTTGAAACAGAGTTAAAATTACCAGTTCAACTTCACTTAATTGAAAAAAGTAGAGGAGTTCTGACTTGAGTAACCCTTTCTCCAGGAGTGCCCAGGCTCCCTGCTCTGTGCTGCTCCAGCTTTCAATATGGAGTGAAGGCTCCACACAAGCAGCTCTTCAAAGCCACCATCCCTTGTCTGTGATGTGATGGGCAATGGCCTTAGTCTGGGCTGTATAATTAGTTATCTCACATACTTTTGTTAAATCTGAACTAACGAACTCAAGAGTGCCCAGAATGGGTTCTGGTAATGGTGTAATAATATAAGAAATGACAAGGACTGACCCTGGGCTTTGGAAGATGTTGGCTCTACTGAAAACTACTAGAAATATTTCTGATGTCTGAGCATTAGAAACCTGAATAACACTCTTCCATTCTTTAAGCCCGTGGTCCTCAGCCTCCAGATGGCTGCCCGCAGGGAGAGCAGCGCTGACTCCATCTCAACAGACATCTTCTACACATTATCTTCAGGAACAAGGGGAGTTTTTTCTATAATAACCCATGGCAATGAGGGAAAGAGCCTTATTGATTTCCAAAATGGGAAAAGCACTTTCCTTCTATCTCAGAAAATAGCAAAAGCAAGTTCTTTTGCAAGTAGAGGAGTATCATTTTTGCAGCTGAATACTCTTGAAAATTGGTACTTTGGTACAACTCTATTCCCTAGTACTGAGGGAATTCGCCTATTGAGGCTGGCAAAACTGCTACAGAAATAGCCTATTTGTTGCAACACTGGTGAATCACTGAGGTTTAATTGAATAATTTCTAGTTCCACCATGTGAAGCATTGCAGAAGGCCCAACTACTGGCTGTGATACATGAGAAAACATGTTATGTGTTGTCATGTGTAATGTGGATTCACTCGAGTCCACAGCACAGATGGCTCTTAATGAAAAGGAAACAGGCAAGTTCTTTCTTTGAAGGTTTGATGGTGAAGGAGGCAACAAAAACCTGAAAAACCTAGAAAGGGAGGTCAAGTTCTGTTTTGGCCAGGAAAGGTAATGGGAAGACAACAGAGAGGGAAAATTACACTCTGAAGCTATATTAGATAAATGAGAACTGAAAAATTTATGAAATCTTCATCATCAAACCAATGAAAATATTAATATCTAATGTTCCAGAGGGTGATGCCAGAATGTTTTTCACTGACTTTTTCAACTAACGTTTGGACCTCAGGCACACCCACTCACTTCTGCACACATAGTGCCTTTCAGAGTGAACACACTGGCTACAGATCCCAACTGCATCATGAGTAGTCTGGGTTAGTTTCATGCTTAATTCATAAAATGTGATTTTTCTATACATTGTTTTAGTTCATTAAAAGCAGGATTAGACTTTAAATTGGTTTTGTTTTGTTTTTCATATATCAAAGTTAAGATATCCTCATCAGCATGAAACATGATTTAAAATATGGTCTTCAGGATCTCTGGCCTTATCTATGAAAGGGGCGGGGAAACTCCTGATATAAATACTTTCTTAGGTTTTTCAATTAAAAATATTAATGGTGGGAGATGGTTATCTGAAGACAGTACATCTGTATTATAAACTAAGGTGGAGGCTTAAAAATGATGCCACAGAAAAAAATAATATCATGACAACTTCAGTAACAACAATCCAGTTATCAAATACTGTATGATACCACATTTCTAATTATAGTGCCCCTGCTGCACACACACTCACCAACACTGTGTGAGCACAGTGGGGAGAACATGGACTGAAGGATCAGCTGAGCTGTTTCGAGTCAAGGCACTACATGACTCTAGTCAGTGAAATCCTATGTATCTCCATTTCCTCCTCCTATATTTGTCAGAAATATAAATATGCCGAATGTCATTTGCTTCCAGTGATTACTCTATACAACCTCTTCTCAGCATAACCAGACTGTTTCTTTTAAAGCATTAAGTCAGATAAAGCCACGTTGCTAGAAACTTTTCTGTGGATCTGTATCTTATTCAAACCCAATTTCATCTCAAACTCTTAGAAATGTTCTATAATGACTTATAAAGACCTACAGGACCTGTTATCCCTTCTTTCTTTGCTTTTCTTGCCTACAAGTGTCCCCTTCCTTGGTCTTCTTCAGACACTGGACTCCTGGTGCTCCTCACGCACGGCACTCTCCCACCTCAAGGCCTTTGCAGGCTGCCTCTCTCTGGAACAGTCCTCTGCAGAAGTTGAAGAACTGTCTTCATAATTTCTCTAGGACTTTGCTCAAATTTCACTTTCTCAAAGAAGCCTTCTCTGACCTACTTTCTTACCGAAGTTGACAGAGAAGTATTTAATTTTAAGTGAGAGTGAAGGAATTAAGAAGTTCTTTTGTATTCTCGAATTTTTCTTCCCCACCCCACCACTTTTGCTAGTTATTGCTCACTCATCTCTCATCTCACTTCATTACATCCTCAGAAAACCACATCACTGAGTAGATCAAATTCCCCCATTGTAGCCTCTCATACCCCATGCCCTTCTCCTTTGTTGCACTTGTCACAGTGGCAATTATATATTTAATATTGCTTAATGTCTGTCCTACTAGACTGTGAGCAAGATAAAATACAAGTTTTTCGTTTGTTTTTTTGTCTGTCTTTATAGTTCAGTGATGGCATAGTGGCTGGCACAGAACAGGTGTTCAGGATCTCCCTGGTGGTGCAAGGGGTTAAGACGCAGCACTATGAAGTTATCTGCAGCCACTGCAGCATGAGTTCGATCCCCAGACAGCCAGGGAGCTACCCATGGGGCTCCGCAGACCTCTCCTCTCTCGCCCGCTGCTGCTCTCCTCAGCAGTGTATTTCAGTCTGCCTGTTCTGCTCCCCACTCTGTCTCTGGTGAATCCTCTCACTCCCCACACCTCTGGCCTGTACCCCAGTTCTTGTATGCAAAAACAAATAAATCTTAAAAAAAGAGTGGAGGAGGGCTTCCCCGGTGGCGCAGCAGTTGAGCGCTGGGTTGCGAAGCTGCCCGCGGCCTCTGCCACGCGGGTTCGATCCCTGGCTGCTCCCCGGCCACCAGAGGAGGGTCCCACATGGCGCGCAGACCTCTCCTGCCGCCCGCTGCTCCCCTCAGCAGTGTACTTCGGTCCTTCTGCCTGCTCTGCTCCCTGCTCTGGCTCTGGTGAATTCTCTCACCCTCCCATGCTTCTGACTGTACCTGGTGCATGTATAAACAAACAAACAAACAAATAAATAAATAAAAAAAATGCCTCTATAAAAAAAAAAAAAAAAGAGTGGAGGAGAGGCACAGAGGTTGTGCTGGAATGCTTAGAGATCGTGCTGGAATGCCCAGACAGAGCAGGAGAGTGCTCACTTTAGACTTTAGCTGAGGGATTTTAGGCATGGAGCTGCTATCCTCTTTTCACCATGAGGAAGAATCTGTCTGAGGACCAGCCACATGTGGATGGAGAACACATCTGAGGGATAGAGGGAAGAGAGTCCTGATAATACTTCAGAGCCCTGATAAGGTTTAGACAAAAAGGTCATATAGCCCCAGACTTTTCAGTAACTTGAACATCACATCCATTTTCTTTATTCAATTTGGTCTGGGTCTTCTTGAAACCCCTGAAATCATCAACGACATGAGGGGATGTCCTTTATCCCACGTGTGTGGGTTATGGAAACGTGCGTGGGATGAGGCAGGCCTTTGCAACTGTGAGGGCTCTGACCACCGTACAGCCTGGGTCTTCTGTAAGACTGACAGACTGTAGACTGGTCAGTCTGAACTCCACAGTCAGAGGGTAAATATCCCTGCCCCAACTCGCATCAGTCATAATAGTGCTCCCTAAATCAACAAAAGCATACCTGTTTGTTTTCTCCAAATGTATGCTATTTCCTTTGATAATGTCATCTTTCATATTTATAAAAACAAAATTCCCATGACATTTTTTCCACTAATGTGAATGTAAAAATAACATTTAAGAAATTGTTCAATTGTAACAATATAATCTATTAATTTAGACTCACATGCACATTTTAAATGTCAAGGATAAATAATGTATCGCTTTAGAGACAGTCTTTTCACTCCCCTTTTGCAGCAATTGTGCTCAATTTTTCACATGCATTCCACGTTTCCATGGGTGTCGTTTCTCACTCTTGTCGCCTGTCATTCTTCAGAGCATGTTTATGTCCTCAGCCTGTCAAGCAGAGCTGCAGACATTGTGACTCTACATGTGGACAGCCCAGACACAAGTGACTAGCTCCACAGCATTGGAGCAATTTTGTTCCCCTACCCATCCCATAGTTACAGAACTTGTGCCCCTAAAACAGATTGTTTCAGTATTCTTTTTCTAAAATTATCATTAAAAGTTTTGATTATGGTACCTCAAACAATTGCAATGTTGAGGTCACATCTTCATGAATAATTAATTACTAACTTGAGCACTCATGTTTTTAGTTTTAGAAGAACTAATTATGGCAGATCTGTTTAAACATACAAAACTCTCATTGCTTGAGATCAGCTGAGACCTAACATTTGTAGGTTTTTTTTTCCCGAAAAGGGTTTTATTATTCATAATACATATTAAGGGGCGGAAGTGTCCCTTAATATTTCTAAATACAAAATAAGAGAGAACTTTCTTAGGACAAAAAGGCAGCTTGGATGAATGTGATGTTTTGGGATAAGCATGAGCTGGGCCCTTGCAGACAAGTGCAATTCAGAGTGACAAGCACTGTCAGATGGCAAGGCCAGTGTGCTCATGAGGAACAAAAGAGGGACATTGTATTTGCGCTCCAGATGGTTTGGGAAGACTACCCTAAGAAACAAACAGGTTAGCCCCTACACAGTGAGTAACAATTAACAAAGGAAGTATGTTTACGGGGGTAGGGGGGATTTCAAAAGGCAGGGAAGGAACAGTGTTCTATAGAGAGGAGACTAGCATTCTCAAAGGCACAAGTGAAGGAAGAAATGCATGGTATTTTGGGTTTGATTTCTGAAAAAGTGCTATCTTTCTACAGGGTCAGTTGATGGGTTGATTAGATGACTTATTTAAATGTTTCACTGTCCTGAGAACTAGTGAGGATACTGTTGAGTAAACAGAACGCCAACTTTTCAAGGTACTAGGATTTTTACAGGACATTGTGGCTTTTCCCTATCAAATGGGGAAAAGCTAGAAATAAGCACCAATATGAAGGATCCTATTTATGACCATTTTTAAAGCATGTGAAATTCCAAAGAGTGAAATTTATTTCAAAGGGGCATGACTGCCAAGATTGCCAGCTCTCCTGCAGGGAAAGTCTTTCAGCCAAGAGATACGCCTGCCCGGCTCTGCCAGCAGGTCTGTGCTGGTAATAGCTCAGGACACACCTGCTAATGGGAGCTGAGATGCACCTCCCACACTGGCACCATCAATGGAAATCATGTGAGCTTTTATGGAATGGTGGAAGTGGTATGCAGGACAAAAGAATGCATGCATCATCAATGACAGCCAGCAGAGGAAAGAAAAGACATTGTCCTACTGCCCATATCCTCATGATCACAAACACACATATAGCATATCACATTGTGCTTTCTTGGATGATTTTCTAATTCTTTCTCATAGCCATACAATTGCTACTTTATTAAGATGTGTAAAATGAAAACATTTGAAATATGAGAAGAAACAGAAAATCCCACAACTACAGTGTGGTAACTGTTAAATTGTTTTTAGGGTTTGATTGCTCATATTGGTTTAAAAACATATAATGTGCAACAACTCAGAAGTTGAAATAATCGGATGCAGAGCCTGTGGCTTTGAGCTCTTCCTGTTTTCTCTGCCTTAGAAAAGAATTAGCCTCAGAGTCAGGGACAGACTAGATCTTGACTTTTTGCTAACTTATTGCCGCCCTTAGAGCTAGAGAAATATAGGCACCCAACACGACACAGAACTCACAAACCATGCTGGTAGGTGAATGATTTCTTTGAAGGAAATGCAGCCTGAGGAAGAAGAGGAGTTGGTTTGGGCATTTAGAGATCTGGGATTTGGCTCACTTCTGATCCCGAGCAGGGTCATTAATAAAGTGAGGGAGCTGCCCACATCACTGGTTCTAGGTGGGACTGCATATCAGGTCCTCAGGGATGTGTGTTCAAAATGTAGATCGTGGATGCTAGTCCAATAATGCATCATCTCTGCAGGGGTGACAGTTCAACAGCTACACTTTTACCAAACTCCCGAGATGGTTTTATGTAGGAAGCCGAGTAATGGACCACTGACCTGTGTTTGCTAATTCTGATTAGATGATTTCTAAGGCTCATTTCAACTGTTAAATTTTCTTGTCTATAGCCATGCATATGCTGTATGTCTAAGAGAAGGCATAATAAGAATGGTTTACTGGTTCATCAAAAATACCCAAGTTAATAAATCTATCCTAAGTTATTTATGTAAAATTAAGTTATTTATGTAAAATTGACCTTGACTTTCCCATTTGATGAATACATGCCTTAGGGAGACAGGTGTGGTTCTTTGCCCTTGAGGTAGCCCTGGGAGTGGTATCTTGTTTATTGGATGCATCAATTATCCTGCAAAGAGTCCATTTCCAGTTGGATAATTAAGGTGCTGTTCACCTGTTCAACAAAAAATGTCAGAATGTGGGCCTCCCCTGGTGGCGCAGCAGTTGAGTGCTGGGTTGCGAGGCTGCCCACAGCCTCTGCAGTGCCAGTTGGATCCCCAGCCACCGGTGAGGGTCCCACAAAAAAAAGTCAGAATGTGCCTTACTTCACTGGTACATGGAGTTTATCAGACCTTCCCTGAGGAATTTCAAAGCCATATCTCAGAAGCCTTGAGCCTCCCTGAAGAAAAATGCCAAAGGAGGAAATGTAAGGCTACAAGGTAATACGATGCCAAATAAGAAAATAAATACATTATAACATCACCCCTACAGTACATCTTCCTAAAATAGCAATATTCAAACTATGGCACCTAGCAGTTCTATGAAGAATCTTCTGAAGAGTTTCTACAAATATGTGATTTTAAAAATGAGAAAAACACTGTGACTAATTTAAATACTGCACAATTCATATCCTAGAACATATTGGTTACCAAATGTTAATACTGAAAACCACGAACACATCCACTTAGCATTACCAAGCTTGTGTATCTTTTTGTAAACTTCAGGATAATGCTTCTTTTGCTTTCTATGTATTTGAGCTTCTAAATGTATTGGTGATTTTGAAAGCACCTGGCAAACTTACACAACCTAGGAAACAACTATGATGGAGGCTGCGTGTGGTCATGGAGATGCTATGCGCAGTTCAGGACATGCACACATCACAGTGTCGCTGTCATTCCTGCCAGTGAGAGTGAGCACCCATTGCTTGGTCAAAAAAAAAGGCAAAACTTGTAGACAACTATAGCTGAGGCTGGAAGCAGGGGAGGGGAAGGAAAAGGCATTAAGACAGGGGTGGGAAGAGCACAAGGCACCATGGAGATGGTTCACAGGTGATGTGGGTCAGGGGAAGAACTACACATAAAGGGAGAAAACAAATACTGTACAAAAATGAACAGCATTGTAAAAAAAAATAAAATTAATAAAAGTAGAAGGAAAAAAAAAAAGAAAGTGAACACTCAAGTAGTATCGATTAACTAGATAATTCTCAGCGAGTCCACTGGTTGGCAAGTTCACACAAGGATCAGACAATATCCCAAGAACTATATCAAGAGATAGATAGTAGGTTTCTCTGATCTTGGATAACCCCAGGAGAGGAAACCCCTTAGTCTTTCCCAATTTCATCTGGGTGAAAAAAGTGCTATACATAACTGCAGAAATATTTTGAAAAATATGGTTCTAAATTATTTTTAGATCGTATTACCCTTATTATTTGGTATTGCTTTCAGAGTCAAATTATAAACTATACAAGACAATTTCAGTATGTTCAAAACCATATTTAATGTAATAATTCTGGCTCTATTAAAGGGAGGGAAGAAGAAAGTTGTATCTCATCTATCCTGAAAGTTTGATGGATTGGGCCACTTAAGATAAATAGAAAGTTCCTTGGGTTCTAAAAATAGTCTCTAAAGTTGGCTCCCAAAGAGCTTTGAACAATGACAATACAGCCAAACTAGAACCCTTAGCTGACTGGGTTCACTTCAGATGACCAAAATTGAAACAATGGTCTGTTTGTTACTGAGTAGGTCATCTCAAACAATTACTTAACCTCTTAGCATACTGCTGTTGGGGTTAAGTACAGTAATAGAGATGATGATAATTTATAAGCTAAAATGCGCTTCACCGGGGCCTTCTTTTTGGCGCATGGGATTAAGTATCAGCACTACGAAGCAACTCAGCACTATGAAGGGATCGGCAGCCACTGCAGCACAAGTTCAATCCCCAGCCAGGGAGCTAACCCACATGGCTCAGCAGATGTCTCCTGTCTTGCCCACTGCCCCCCTCAATAGTGTATTTCAGTCAGTCTGCCTGTTCTGTTCCCCACTCTGTCTCTGGTGAATCCTCTCACCCTCCCTGAACCTCTGGCCTATACCCCAGATCTTGTATGCATAAAAATAAATAAATCTTTAGGGCCTCCCTGGTGGCACAGCGGTTGAGCGTTGGGTTGTGAAGCTGCCCGCAGCCTCTGCAGTGCCAGTTCAATCACCAGCTGCTCCCCGGCCACCGGAGGAGGGTCCCACATGGTGCTCAGACTTCTCCTGCCGCCCACTGCTCCCCTCAGCAGTGTACTTCGGTCCTTCCGCCTGCTCTGCTCCCCACTCCCTACTCTGGCTCTGGTGAATTCTCTCACCCTCCTGCGATTCTGACTGTACCCAGTGCTTGTATAAATAAATAAATAAATAAATAAATAAATAAATAAATAAATAAATAAATAAATAAATAAATCTTTAAAAATAAATAAATAAATCTTTAAAAAAATAAAATAAGCTTCACAGATTATAGTGTTAATAAAATATTTTAAGTATTATAAATGGGAGTATATAAGCTATAGAAAATATGACAGGAAATAATCTAACACCTTTTTGGATAATTATAGGATATAATTGAGTTTGTGTTCTCACCAGATGTTCCTTTAAAGAATACAGCATGATCAACAAGCAACTATAAACCAGAGACACACTTTTGAGGGTGAGGAGGGTGGGAGGCAGTAGGATCAACACAAGGGTTGTGGGAACTGTATGGGGACTATAACCAAGATGAAAATGGATATATTGTGGAAAAATGAAAAATGATATAAAAATATAAAATTAAAAAATTAAAAGAAAATAAAGAATACAAAATGAACATTAACCAAGAGGTTCCTACATACAGTGAGGACAGGGAAAGAGAAAAAGGGAGACATGGATGGATGAAGGTACAGACTGGGCTTTGATAACTCCGAGGATTGGGGTTAGTAATGTCCCCTTGATCCCCCTCCACACACTGCATTTTGAATCCATTCCAACCCATTTTATGATTTTCTACATCTTTGGAATGCTTGGGAAGCCGGGATTTCCTAAAGCTATAAAGGCTTTGGCTTCCTCATAGCTGACCTGTCCACAACAGACCCTGCCAGAGGCTTTAAAGAAACCTCCGCCACATCCCCCACCCTGGTGTGGGACATTACAATCTGGAGCGGGTCCACCCCAGTGCCATGGGACAATTCAGGAAGTTGGTATGGATGCTCTCCAGGGAAGAACCTTGACGGAAAGGAGGAAATGATGAAGGAAAAATCCAGTACTGGAGCCATTTCCATTTCAGCAAAGATGGTGTCTCTTGGGACAATGTAAGATAATGGAGAAATACAAATTAAAATTGTTAAGGTGGAGAATGGAATGTCAATTAATGCCTGCTACTGAGGAACTTGAAATCCCAAAATCTGAAAAAGGCTTCTGCAACACTGACTTGGAATGGAAAGAGAACAAAGGACTGTCCAACCTTTGCAGAGCAAGACCCTGCAGGTGGATCCCACCTGTTTCCTTATAGCACAGTGATCACTTGCGACTGACATGTCACAATCCTTATCAAATGACCTCTGCAATACAAAATCTCTTTGTGATTTCTACACTTAAAGATCTTTTCAGCAGCCTGAAATTTGGAGTTCCTTCCAAGACCCTTAGTTATGAGACTTATGGCCTGTAGTACATAGTTCTGACCCCAAATTAAATATTTTCCTTATTCCTAAAAAGTCTCACTTTTTCTTTGACTAACACAACAATGGATAGGATATCCACACACAAAAAAACAATTATCAGGTTCAAAATATCAGTACTGTTCAGCTTAAGAAACTCTGCACTCAATGGAGCTTGTCCATGTCTCACCTTTTTGTCCCTAGAATAGCATCTATGACCTCTAGTTAAATCAGCTAAAGTTGGAAAACCTACTGAGTGGATCTCCAGAGTCTGAAGCTGTGTATCTTTCCTGCCACCACTCCCTGCCCTGATAACAGGAGACCCAATTCATCCTGCAGGGGCTCTGCTCACTCACCAGTAATGAGAGGGCTTGGGATTAAATTGGCAAATTTCAAAAGCTGTCTTCCCTGTCATCATATTTTGTGATAGTGACTCTATAAGGAATAGAATGTTGTTTTTTAACCAACATTCCTGAGTGCCTGCTGCAGATCAGGTGCTGCTCCAAGTCCTTTACAGGGACGAACTCATTCCCCCTAACCCCCAATGGCATGATACAATGACCATTATTATCAACCATTTAGAATCTGACAAGAAAATTGCAAAATAGTGTGGATAGCTACCCAAGCTTGCATTGTAGGTAGCAAAGCCAAGATTTGAACCCTGCAGTCTGATTCCAAAACCTGCACTGGGAAGTGAATCAAACATGCCCTCCCAGGAGATGGAAAATCCAGGAAGGGATCAAGTTGGGTATCTACTGCCCCTCAGCTCTGCTTCATCCCCAGCAGCCTACTTAGTTTTTTTTCCCCCGGGTTCCTGTGTGGGTACACACATGCATGTGTGTATGTGTGTAGCACAAACCATTTCTTACACTATATATATTTTAAAAACCACTTAGATATGTGATTCCTGCATTTTTCTTCATGTTTGATATTTCATTATTTGAATCTTCCAAGATTATTTGCACTTGAAACTATCTATTATTTGAATCTAATCCAAAACAAAATGTATCTGAAAGCACAAATAATGAAAATAATGCTAATTCTAACATAGCAAAGAAAATAACTACATGTTATTATGTTCACAGAAATAAAGACAATCTTGCATTCATAATGACTTTTCCTTGAAAAAGTGTAAAGCACCTAACCAATTTAAGAGTAGTCCTAGGGTCTCCCCGGTGGCGCAGCGGTTGAGCGCTGGGTTGCGAAGCTGCCCGCGGCCTCTGCAGTGCCAGTTCGATCCCTGGCTGCTCCCCGGCCACCAGAGGAGGGTCCCACATGGCGCGCAGACCTCTCCTGCCGCCCACTGCTCCCCTCAGCAGTGTACTTTGGTCCTTCTGCCTGCTCTGCTCCCCGCTCTGGCTCTGGTGAATTCTCTCACCCTCCCGCGCTTCTGACTGTACCCAGTGCTTGTATAAATAAATAAAAAATAAATAAATCTTTAAAAAAAAATAGTCCTAAATGAAAAAAATAATACAAGTTCATAAAATCATTGAATTTGGGAGTATCTACATTTCAAACAGAATACCTACCAACATATATTTACTACATTGTCCCTTTAAATACCAAGCCCCCGCATGCATTTTAAATTGATTTAACTCACAAAAATTCAATGTACACTCAACTCTTCAAGAGCTCATCTACTGTATACAATGGAATATATACCTGCAAGAGCCCATTAATACTGCCAATTCTCCAAAAGAATCATTCTCTTCATTTTTGAGAGAAACAAAGGCAATACAGCATCCTGTGTAAGCAGAGAAATAAGTGAATGCTATTTGATGAGAATGATTCACACTAACAATGAGAATCACAAAAATGACAGTAGTAAATATGTGTTGTCCATTATCTAAGAATTAGAGGTTATAACATTTTATTTGAAGAACAGAAATCTTATCACACTCAAGTACCATCATTTTAACTGAGTATTATAAATGGTATATTTCTTACCAGTTTCTACCAGATAACAGGATGAAACCATCAATGAGAAGTGATCATATTAATGCACTTATAATTTTATTATGATTTGCTGTGATAGACTCTACTGGGTATTTACTCAATAGCCTTAATACGCACTACACCCCTTTCTTCCTAGCTGGCAGGGTCTACTTTCATTGCAAGGGCTGATAAAGCAAGTTATTTGCTTCCCTATGTTTTCTTGAAGCCAGAAAACAGACAAAAAAACAAACAAACTTAAAAACCCCACAAAACAATATATCAAGAGACATCTGCCAGAGGTTTCGAAAGGAAATTCTCCCCTACTTCTGAGAAAAGTACACTAGAGAGACATAAAATATTCAAGTGAAACAAACTTTGTGAGGGGTGTAGAAATTTTGATACCCAAAATTATCCCAAATAGCTGATATTAAGTATTTATGTTGCAGTTAGATTCCTTTTTCATGCTGTTGCCTCAAAATATTGAATGCCAACAGGGAAAGAACTATGACTTTTTCATCACTGTATCTCTAGAAACAAAACAGTACCTCAACACCATAAGTGCAAAATAAATGACTGAGAGTTGACTTGAAAGTAGAGAAAAAACACTGAGCCAAGTCCTTCAAAAAAATTGTTCATAAAAATGACGTATTCAAAATACTCAAAGACAAAAGCTTGCAGCCAAGAACACTATATCCTGTAAGACCCACTTTTAGATACAAGGGAAAATAAAGGTCTTCCCAGACAAACAAAAGCTGAAGGAGTTTGCATACATTAGTCCTCCCCTACAAGATATATTGGAAGGAGCACCCCTATGTGGATCAAAGTGAGAAAAATCATACAAAAAATTAAATAATAAATGGCTTGAACAAGAAAACTAAAGGTAAATGACAATGGAAAAACCCCATATATCAACAATTACCCTAAATGTAAATGGAATGAACTCACCAGTCAAAAAGTATAGATTGGTTGGCTCCCAAAACAAAACCCAACTTTCTGTTGTCTCTAGGCAACATATCTGAGCTACAAAGATAAATATATGCTCAAAGTAAATGGCTAGAAAACAATCCTACAGGAAAATACACTTACATCAAATGAAGGAGCACCAAATATATAAGACGATTATTAACAAACCTAAAATAAAGATATCAGTCACAACACAATAGTGATAGGTGACTTCCACAACCAACGTCATTCAATGGACAGATCAACCAGACAGAAAATCAACAAGGAAACAATCGCCTTAAAAAAGGAATTAGAACAGATGGACCGATTAGAATTTTATAGGCCACTACACCCCCCAAAAGCTGAGTAAACATTCCTTTCAGGTGCACATAGAACATTCTCCAGGACTGACTACATACTGTGTCATAAAACAAGTGTCAATAAATTCATGAGGATTGAAATCATAGTAAGGCTCTTCTCTGATCACAGTGTTATAAAGCTAGAAATGAACCACAAAAATAAAGCCAGAAAAAAACCCTAAATATGGAGTTTGAACAACACACTACTGAATTACTATTGGATTAATGAGAAATTCAAAAAAGAAATTAAAAACTACCTGGAGAGAAATGAAAACAGACACATGACCTACCAGCACCTGTAGGATACAGAAAAAGCAGTACAAAGAGGAAAATATATAGCAATACAGCTCGACATGAAGAAGAACTCAAAAAATAATCCGAAAAAGAAGCGCAAATGAAAACAAGGACAAGTAAAAGGAAGGAAATAAAAATTACAGCAGAAACAAATAAAAGTCAAAAAGAGTTTAAAAGATCAATGAAACAAAATCTAGTTCTCTGAAAAAATAAACAAAATAGACATGGACTTCTAGCTAGACTCACTACGGGAAAAAGGGAGAAAACTCTAATAGAATCAGGAATGAAAGAGAAAACAAGACATCCCAGAAATACAGAGGAAAAAGACAACAATTTTTCTCATTGCTATGACCTGTCCTCCAACAAGCAGTTTAGATGCCTTCTCTTTTACAAGGAGAAGCAATTAGAACAGAGAGAACCGGGTTTTGACACCAGGAACATAGGGTGGGAAAATAAACTGGTGATGCTGAGGAGGAGGGGAGAAGGAAGAGTCCTCAAATAAAAGATGGTTTGGAAGTAGACCAGGACCTGGAATAGATATGATAAACACAGATCTTGCCAGTTGACTTCCTGGGATAAGACACTGCTTATGGGCTGTGACAAAGATCTATGCCAACCCATGACTCTCCATGGGAAAGTATCTTTGCAATATGAGAGCCGCGGTGTCCTCATTAGCTGCATTTGATTGGAAGAAATAACTAAATTTGACAGCAACACTGAAGACACTGCCTTCAGGGGCCTATGACACACTGATAAACCACAGGGAATCCCAGTCAACTAGAAACAGATTCAAAGGAAAAATCAACTCTGAATGTTTTGGACTGAATTGAGTGTAGCAGGGCTGAGTCAGGAGAATGCACACCACCATTACATTAATGTCACATTACCAATATTCAAGTTAATATATAACTATAGGTCAGTGACCTAAAAAAATGTAGTATTCTTTTGATTTCTTCATTTCCTGAAATTCTATCACACTTAAAATTAACATCAAGTAGTTAGTCCTTTAATTATAACTTACACAAATCTTTGCCATCCATCTTTTTGTTTTCCACAGGTAGCACTAAAAATCTTGCTTTAGCTCCAACATGACCAATCACTTACTGAATCTCCCCTTCTTGATTTTCAAGTGCCCTCCTTTTTAACAGACTTTATACAGGGAAGATAGATTAGTATTGAAAATATCCATCTATGCTGACGAATCGTCTCTTCAAACCTCAATATTTTGTCAACAGAATTGAATTCAATTGTCTTCTTGTATCACTTTTATTTCCCTTCATATCTTCTATTCGCCAATCAAAATCCATTACTAGGTTGTCTGAACATAACCCCTGCATTAGCAACTCTGTCACTGCTCATTCCTTCCTGCTGCACAGACTATACTTGTCACTCATTTTCACTTGTTGAAATCCCACCCATCTTTCACGACCCATGCAATTGTCACCTTGACCTTGAAGAATTTCACTGACATCCATTCTTTACTCATTTCTTTACCCATAATTAGAAATCATAATGCCATATCATGAACTCTTTGTGACCTCTGGCAGAAGCTCAAAACATTTACTAAAGATGAGACATGCTAGGTATTTTCTAGACTCTATGTCCCCTGAGGGCAAGGACCATTTCTTTTTCATAATTCCAACCCACCCGTCCTCTTACCACCTAGCACAGATGCTTGCACATAGTTAGAATGAAGCACATGTTTGAGAAATGTGGGTTTATTTCTTCATCCTTCCCCTAACATGTGTCACTGAGCTTGCCATGTGGAGGGTGTTCAGCATATAGCAGGACTCTGTTTCAACCAGGATACTCATTGTCATTCAAACAATTTAATCAGCACCTCAAAAAAAAAAAGAAGAAGAAGAAGAAGAAGCCATACTAAGACTTGATTGAGGGACGCCAGAAGCATCAAAGCAATATAATGGCATTTTTCAACCAGATGTTTCCAGAGGTGCAACCACTGTAAGGAAGACTTTCTCCCTGGATGTGTCCTGTTACTAAGCTATCCACCCACCAAATATTTGTAACATTCATTCCACAAAGGGCTGGTTCTGATGATTTGTCATATACGAGAGGATGAAACTCGTTTTAAAATCTGCTGTTTTCCCCAGCTTGTCACAGATTCTTTCGAAGCATCTGTTCTTTACAAAACAGTATGGGCTAATTCCAGGTACATACAATCTTTTCAGAAATTTAGATGATTCTGTTTGGCCCTCTCAACTGCTTTCCTCAGTTAGTTTCAGTATATCTCTCCTTTGGCTACCATTTCCTATTCTAAACTTATTTAGTCCCCACTTCCACCCCCATTGTTTACAAAAATCTTAATTTTACATATTTTCAGGACCACGCAGTTTCAACATAAATTCTTTAACTGTGATAGCTGCAACAAAATTACAAACCAGTTCTTAAAAACTCTGGGATGCAAGCCATCAGGCCCCGATTTGCATACATGTGTCTTATTTGCTCCTGCCTCTGCGGCTTGTCTCTCCAGGGGTAGTGGCTATTTGCCCATAAATTCTGATGATTCTGATGAACCGAATGTAGTAGGCTTTAGAATCCCACTTCACTGCAAGAAAACACTCAAGAATAGAAAGTGTTTTAATATCTTTGCTTTGTAAAGTTTCAAATAAATGTGTTTGTATCTGGATATTTAACTCTTCTGTTTTCATTTTTGTTGCCCACTTAGTGAGACAATCAATAATCCTGAAAAGGTGACCTGCTAAACACATACAGATATCATTTTACACCTCATTTCCCTCCACAGCCCTTTGACACAAGGAAGACAGACTATGGTTAGTTTTGTTGTGTTGTTAACTCTTCAAGTGTCTGAATAGATCCAACCATGTACATAAAGCCTAATATAAAATAAATATTGTAATTATAACCTTATATGGGTATGCATGCACACACTGAGAGCTTCTTATAGCAGCTATTTTACAATCAATTTATCTTGACATACATAGGATGGATTTCAAAGATACTAATTTAGAAATTAGATGCTTTCATCTCATTACATTAACTTCATGAAACCCCAGAAAAGCTTGAAAAGATTATATTTTTCCTAAAAAATTCAGAACAATTTTACTCTGTGGTCTGTTTTTATCTGCTCATGGAAGCTGATCACATGGTTTTGGTACAATTGGCCTATCTATTCTAAATCATTTAGTAATTTATTACATTTATTAAAAGTATTAATAATTAATAAATCATTCCATTGCAAAAGATATAGAGTGCTAATGGTGAAACAGAAGGATTTATGCAAAAATGTCCTGAGGAAAAGAAAAGGTAAAAAGGATTTGAGTCCAGGCAGAAATTAGGAATATAGGGAGACATTAAGTCTATTTTTGCTTTCATTTCTCTTGCCCCTATCATGCAGTCCCCAAACACATACTGAAGACAATGTTGTAGAGTGTTTGCCTAGGTTTTCTTCTACGTATTTTATGGTTACAAAGAACTCATGCAACTCAACAAAATGAAAACAAAGAACCCAATCCAAAAAATGGGCAGAAGAGCGAAAGAACACATACGGATGGCCAAAAACACATGAAAAAAATGCTTATCGTCACTTATCATCAGGGAAACACAAGTCAAAACCACAATGATATGCCACCTTCCACCTACGAGAATGCACAGAGGGCTAAATCTGCACCAAGTAATTTATCCAACCAGTGTCTGCTGCACCACAGTGTTCTACACACTCATCCAGGTGCTGGGACACTACAGTGAATGAGACCAATCCTTGCCCTCCTGGAGCAAGAGGGACACAAAGGAGGGACAGTCTTCCTTCCTTACAGATGGTGATGCAGCTGGATCTGCACCTCAATAGCTACATCTGTCCAGCTATCTTGAAACTTTGAAAATAGACAAAGGGCAAAAGGAGCACACCCATGTGGCAGTGAGAAAGCATAGACAACACCTGAGCTTCATATGACATAATTAGTCCCCAAATTTACCATCCCTGAGGTCGCACTTCTTCTGGAAAATATAGTGGTTATGTCAATATAGAGGTTAAGATATGTCAAAATGCTGAAATAGTTAAATCTAAGTCCTACTCCTGGCCTTGTGACTGTGAGGTTACTTGGAAATAGGGTCTTTGCACATGTACTTAAGTGAAGAATCTTGAGATGAGGTCATTATAGACTTAGGGTATTACTAAATCCAATTTCTGTTGAGCTTAAAAATAAAGGATAGGGGTATCTGGAAGGTACAGAGGGGACATCCATGAGCAGAATCAAAGAAGTCCATGTGACAATGAAAGCAGAGAGTGAAGAGAGGCCTCTACAAGCCCAGAATGACAAGGGTTGCCTGCAACCCCAAGAATCAAGATGCCTGATTCTGCCTTTGGCAGAGGCCCTCCTTGGTGGTGCAGGCACACTGTGAATCTGTCCTCAGCCTTGCAGCATGGGTTCCATCACAGCCGGCCAGCGAGAATCCCACATGGCAAGCAGACCTCTCCTGTCTCGCCCGCTGCTCCCCTCAGCAGTGTATTTCATCAGCCTGCCTGTTCTGCTCCCTGCTCTGTCTCTGGTGAATCCTCTCACCCTCCCGCACATCTGGCCTGTACCCCAGTTCTTGTATAAATAAATAAATCTTAAAAAAAATTAATCAAACAAACCCCAAAGAGTGTACCTTTAAAAAAAAAAACTTAAAAAAAAAGAGCCTTTGGCAGAAACCAACCCCAGGATAATGTGATTTCCCACCTCCAACCACTGAACTGTGGGAGAAAAAATACCTGTTGTTTTAGGTCATCTAGTAAGTGGTGATTTGTTACCATTGCCCTAAGAAACAGGGACAGTAAAATAACATCACTTTGCCCCTCATGATCTATTCTTAACATACAGAAGCCAAACCAAACTGTGAAAGTCCTCGCTTAAAGCCCCCAAATAGTTCACTTCTCAGTTACATTTAAAAGTCCAAGGTTCTTTCACTTGTTTCACAGGACCTATACTGATATAGTCCCAGGCAAACTCTATTCCTGCCTGGCTGTTCTTGTACTAGTTATTACCCCACCTGAAATCCAATTTTTCTAATACCTGCAGAGTTTTTTTTTACTCTTCTCCATTAAAGTCTTTTTTTTTTTTTATAATTTTTTAGAGGCATGTTTATTTATTTATTTGTTTGTTTGTTTGTTTACACATGCACTGGGTACAGTCAGAAGCGCGGGAGGGTGAGAGAATTCACCAGAGCCAGAGCGGGGAGCAGAGCAGGCAGAAGGACCGAAGTACACTGCTGAGGGGAGCAGCAGGCAGCAGGAGAGGTCTGCGCGCCATGTGGGACCCTCCTCCGGTGGCCGGGGAGCAGCCGGGGATTGAACCGGCGCCGCAGAGGCCGCGGGCAGCTTCGCAACCCAGCGCTCAACCGCTGCGCCACTGGGGAGGCCCTCCATTAAAGTCTTATCTCAAATTTCCCCCCACCACCACCACTGTTAGCACCACTGCTAACTACTCCTGACTCTCTACTGACTGTCACCAGCCACCCAACCTACTGTGCCAGAGCGAATGGTGCTCTTTGCCCATCCTATATTTCTGTTTTGTCCAAAGAACTATAACCTTCTAATACATTCTATAATTTAGATGTTTATTGTAGGCACTATTTACTATTTGCCTCTCCCACTAGTGGAATATCAACACTGTGACAGCCAGAGTCTTGTCTAGAACACTACTTGGTTCTGAGAAGAGACTCCATAAATAATTGCTGAATTAAATAAACAAATGACTTGTTTTTCCACTTTTAGCCCAAACTATCCCCAAAATAATCATAACAGATCAGCAACAGCATTATACTCATTACAAACATGGATCTTCTCCTAAAAATTTTTATGACCAATTTCCCTTAATCCTCAGAATGATTTTACATATATACATGAAGTTACATGTCTGTATAATGGATTAAAAGAACGCAATTTTTTCTTTTACAATCTGTTGGGGCAAAAACAACCACTACACAATTTTCACTACAATTTGCTTTTCATTCTTCTTTCTACTTAACAGGATGACTCATCTCCGCCATCTCTCCATTCTTTATGTCTCCTCTAGCAATAGAAATATCTTAAAATTTGAAAATTGTTTTCATAAGCCCATCTTAACAATTTTATTTATCTCAAACATCTGAAGATAGCTGAGTCTTCTAAAACAAGTACTGCTCAATTATTTTATTTTTGTGGATTCATGTGCCAAAGAAAGGTAATATTGTATCACTATACTTTGCAGATGGAGCTCTAACAGCTATCCACATCAAAAAAAAAAAAAAATAGGTTTTAAGTAATTTCAGCAAGGCTGACAGTGTTCGCTTGTTCCTTGAAGTGAATGTTCACATCAATCCTGAAAAACTGATCAGTAATCTGAATGTCCACATGCATCAAACTTGAGAATATGTTTTGTAACACAGATTGCATTTTGTCTGTAAAACTTTTTGTACTTTAAGCTGTGTCCCTTCAAGACAGATGAAATCAGAACAGTCCAAAAGATAGTAATGAAAAATTGCTAAGAGATGGGTAACAGAGGAGAACCTCAAAAAACATGAGGACCTTAGTAAAATAGGAACACATACTAGAGGGAATAAATATAAATAAAAATATGCTTACAATATTCTGGTTTATAATGTTTTCTTCCATCCTAACTTCATCACAGAGAGATATTTTATAATTCACAGCCATAATCAACATGAGCTCTATGATTTCTTTCCCTAGGTCAAACATTCTAGGAGAGGTTTATCTTAAGACGCATAATCAAAATTTAATCCTGAAAGAACATCTTTGTTCCCAGTGCAAAGTTTCTCTATGCTATGGAATAACACTGATTAGCCTCTTATTATACATTTAATGATATCTCAAAGTATCTGGCTTTGAGGTTGGTTGTGAAAATGCATTCAAAAGATACATCTGATTACATATCTATGTGTGTGATTCTGTATATAGATATACATTTAGTTGGCCAGAGAAAATTAAACAAAATGATAGTCACACAAAGGTATGTTAAATAAGGATTTACAACTGACTGGTAACTAGATAGCAAGTATTCTCAATGGGACATTAACCAAATGTACAAATCACATATAATACAGAAAAAGATAAACAGTGCACTGTGGTATTATCATCTATTCAAAAAGTGCATAATCAGATGACTTGAAAATAAATCCCTTAAAAGCTCAATGGGAGGCAATAAGGGGGAAAAAAGTGAAATTGGGGTACAAAATCTGTAATACAATATGTCAGACAAAATAGATTAAGAAATGTAAAATGTACATGATACATGAAGTGTACCAGAATCTACAAGAAAGAAAACTATTTTTTTTCTAATTTTGCAAAAGAGAGGAGTTTTTATGTAGCAGAACTATGGTGAATTAGTTTTACAGTAGATTTTCTTTGTGTCCTTCTTTTAACACAATGCTTAAATTCTAACGTGGAGGTTGTGGCTGGGGAGATGAAAACAAAGCAAAATAAGCCAAGTACACAGCTCTGGCTGAATCCAGAGCTGAAACCAAAACCTCAGAAGTGAATGGACTACATGTTTCATATAATTCCTAAAGGCTGTTTCTCTTGACTCACTTGAAATAATGGTAGTCCGTTTGAGTTCATACGCTTTGTTGAGAATCTCAAATGGAGTTACTCAGTACTGAATAGGTCTTGTCTTCATACTAAAAACTCCTATGTTTTTATTTCATTATATAAAAAAACATACGGTTATTATAAAACATTCTAACACAAAAACTACACACTATAGAGTATCAGCTGTTACCTTTATGATCATGTGGCTGGCTGACATCTGAACCTCGTCGCACTGTCCAGAATCACCAGAGTATCACACTGCACATCATCAGCCTAGAAAAAGATCAAAATTCAAAATCTGAAGTATAGTTTCTACTGAATACATATTATTATCATAAAGTCGAAAAAATCTTAAAGAAAAACCATAGTGGGTTAAGAAATGTATTAGTCAATACTATTAAATAAATAAAACATTGATCCCACTCCATATTTACACATGTTTACATTATGTGTATATGCAGACAGGTATTAGAATGTATATATGCATATAAATATTAATGCAACTATGTTCATTTCATTTTTGAGTCATGAACACTCTTTTGGTCCCATCCTATTTTTTTTTTTAATTAACAAGTAGATAGTAGGGTTGAGACATTTTCAAAATTCTTCAAGGCAAAAACTCTAATTTGAAGGGACACATGTACTTTCTGTTTATTGCAGCACTATTTACAACAGCCAAGTTGAAAGAGTCCGAGGGCAAATGAGTGGCTTAAGAAAATATGATATAGGGCCTCCCTGCTGGCACAAGGGGTTAAACATAGCATTGTGAAGCTAACCGCAGCCTCTACAGCACAAGTTCAATCCTGGACCAGCGAGAAAGCTACCCACAGGGCACAGCAGACTTCTCCTGTCTCACCCGCTGCTCCCCTCAGCAGTGTATTTAAGTAGATCCACCTGCTCTGCTCCCACTTTGTCTCTGGTGAATTCTCTCACCCCCCCACCGCAAGTCTGGCCTGTACCCCAGTTCTTGTATGCATAAATAAATAAATCTCTAAAAAAAAGAAAATATGGTATTTTTACATAATACTCAGCTAAAAAATTTATGAAAACTTGCCATTTGCAACAGGGATGGAATTGAAGGGCATTATTAAATGTGAAATAAGTCACAAGGAGAAAGACAAATACCAGATGATTTCATTCACATACAATATAAAGAAACAAAAGAACAGAGCAAAATAAAACAAACCCTAGAAACATGACTGTAGAATTGAGGGAGAGGGGATATGTAGAAGGTCGAAAGGGGAGGAGGCACAATGGACTATGGTGGAGGAATATGGGTGTCTTGGTTGGGGCATGGGGGAAGGGTTGTGGTGCCATACATCTGAAGGGGTGTGAATCCATAACTCCGAATCATACAAGGTATATACTAATGCTATTTCAATTTAAAAAATACAATTAAAATGCTTTTGTAAAAATATGGTGTTATAAAACAAAGTTACATAAATTATTTGACAAATATATAAAACATACTCAATAAACAAAAAGAAATAAAAAAACTATCTTTTATTAGTTATATCCCTCCTACACAGGGTGGATCCACAGCTCATATTCTAAGAGGAACTGACAGGGAGGAATCCCTTTCTCCCTTGCTTCTTGCTGTGCAGAGCAACACTGTAAACCTAGTGGACAGAGCTGCTATTCTCACAGGAAGTCATGAAGGTCTCGGGCCTCCCTGGTGGCACAGTGGTTGAGCACTGGGCTGCTAAGCTGTCTACAGCCTCTACAGCACCAGTTCAATCCCAGGCTGCTGGCGAGGGTCCCATGTGGTGCACAGACCTCTCCTGCCACTCCAGCTGCTCCCCTCAGCAGTGTACTTTGTGAGTCTGCCTGTTCTGCTCCCCGCTCTGGCTCCGGTGCATTCTCTCACCCTCCCGTGCTTCTGACTGTACCCAGTGCTTGTATAAATAAATCTTTAAAAATAAATCCACTTAAAAGGTCTCACTTTAGGTGGAACCCAAGTCTAATGTATCATCAAATACTACACACATGGCAGGTGATCAGGATAGCAAAGAGATTAGAAAGTTGAGCACACCCAGAAGCAGCTAATAGACTCACATTAATAAGCTAGAATGTTGATAATATTTTCAGGGGTACCAATGAAATTTCCTATTATTTATCAGGCTCTTGAAATCCAGAGAAGTGAGTCTATTAACATAGAGATGTTTCTCTATGCTCTGAAAGGGATTTTCTAGCTGGTGATCTTCAAAGAAGTAGGAGGATTTGGGGATATATGAATTGGAACACTGCTATTAGGTCAATTTCAATCTAATAACAGCAAAATTTATATAATTCTGCCAATTAATATATCTTAGTTTTGATTTTAAATATGTTCTTTTACTTCAGCATGACTCTTGTTCAAGCCCTCTCAAAAAAAAAAAAAAAAAAGGTTAGATTTCAGTAATGATTTCTCAAGGCAGATAGGAGGCTCTACTTTTAAGCCTTCTTCCTGTGAAACAGAGAGAACTGAATTCTGGGAAGTTAGTGATTCAGTAGGTATTTTTTTGTTATTTTCATTCCCAGTTGCCTTCTGAGAAGACCCTAAGAGAGTGAAAGAATATTTTTGTTATCTTTTACCATTTCTTTAAGGTATTAGCCAGTTCCCAGAAAACAAATAGTACCTCTGCTGGTACTATTAGGGAGAACTGATACTTCTTTGCAATTTTGTAGAACCGAACAAAAATGTTATGAGACCCGGGGAAATACTGTTCTATTTCCATATAAAATAGGCAATTTCCTCCTCTTCCCGCCCTTTCTAAATTTCAGTCAGCAAAGATCCTCTCTAGCCTTTCAAACATAGGACCCCACTTAACTCATGCTTGCCAAACCAAGCCCCCACCCCCACTTAAAAAGCTCTGGTTAGTAAACTACCTGCTTTGGAAATAAAGATTTATGGCAACAGAGTCACACCTGCTTGTTTACATTTGCCCATGGCTGCTATTATAGTGTGGAGCTGAGCATCTGGGGCGGGACCACAGGGCACACTCACAGTCAGGAAGATTTACCGTGTGCCTCTCTGCAGAAAAGGTCGCCTGCCCTGTCACTGGAAACACACAGATTTCCCCACAAGCCCACCTGGACATTTTCAGAAAATTTTTTTTTTAAATAATAAATTTTATTTTTATATTCCCCCATACAATTGCAAACGCCCCATTCTGACCCCAATCCTTCCCCTCCCGCCCCCCACCCCACAAAAAGGGTCTCTGGTTCATAGTTTTTTGTTGATTTTGATTTTCACTTTCTTATATTCATTTTCCTGGTCCCTTATTTAAGTTTTCTAGATTCCTGCTATGAGTGAGACCATCCGGTATTTTTCTTTTTCTTTTTGGCTTATTTCGCTGAGCATGATCCCTTCCAGCGCCATCCATGTTGCTGCAAATTGCATGTGTTTATCTTTTTTGAATGCTGAGTAATATTCCATGGTATATATGTACCACATCTTCTTGATCCAGTCATCTATTTTTGGGCATTTGGGTTGTTTCCAAAGCTTAGCTATTGTAAACAGTGCTGCTATAAACATAGGGGTGTTTAGTCAGCTAACTTTCCAGTGTATCAGAAGTATTTCCTTAAGGTGAGTGGCTGCAAGTCCCTAGAGATAGAAAGATTAAAACTGATCTTTTTAATAAAGTTTATTTTTAGAGCATTTTTTTTTTGGTTCACGATAAAGTTTAGAGAAAGCACAGAGAGTTCCTCCCATATGCCCTGTGCCCTGACATATACAACCTCCCCATTACCAGCACCTGAGCAGTACATTTGCTACACTCACATCTACACTGACACGACACTCTTGCCCAGTCAGAGCGCACATTAGGGTTCACTTTTACACATTCTACTGGTTTCAATTAAGATAAAATGATGTGTATCTCCCACTGTAGTATCACACAGAATAATTTTACCATCTTGAAAATTCCCTGTGCTCTGCCTATTCATCTCTCCCTTCCAACTCCAGGAAAATACACATCATTTTATAGCTCCATTGTTATGCCCGTTCAAGGACTCCGTACTGGTGGAATGATACAATCTCTAAGATTTTCAGATTGACTTCTTTCACTTCTTGATATGCATTTCCTTCAGCTTTTTGACTTGACAGTGCATTTCTTTTTATTGCTGAATAATTTTCCATTATCTTGGATGTACCACAGTGTATTTAGTTACTTTCCTACTGAAAGACTTTTGATGGCTTGCAAGTTTTGGCAATTATGCCTAGAGTGGCTATAAACATTTGTGTGGAAAGAAGTTTCAATTAACCTGGGTTAATACCAAATAATCTTCCAAAGGAACCAATCTATTCTGCATTCCCACAAGCAATAAATGAGAATTCCTTTGCTCTGCATTCTCATCTGCCTTTGGTGTTGTCAATGTGTGGATTTTGGACAGTTGATAGGTGTGTAGTGGTATCGCATTGTTTTATTTTGCAATTTCCTAATCACATGTGGTGCTGAACATCTTTTTATATGCTTAGTGCTATCTCTACATATATTTTGGTGAAGTATGTGTTCATGTCTTTTGCTCATTTTTAAATCAGTTTTATATATTTTTTTTGTGTGAATCCTCTTACCCCCCTGCATCTCTGACTTGTACCCCAGCTCTTGTATACATAAACAAATAAATCTTCAAAAAAAGATGCAATTAGAGATTTAGTGGCTGAACTTAATGTAATATATGCTAGTTGATTCTCAGTGATACACACCTGTAACTTAAATGCTATTAGAATGCAATGTTACTTCTATTATAAAGAAAGAAAGAAAAGTTGTTGAATTAGCACTAAACCTGTTCAGCTTTTTACTTGTTAGGATAGAGTGACCATTTCCAAGAATTCTTTGTATAATCTGGAGAACAATCCTTTATCAAGACTGTATTTTTGAAAGGGTCTAGGTTGAATTTCCATTATTTAAACCAAGTGATTAAGCTGCAATAATTTATAAAGTATGAACACAGACTAAATCAAGCACTTTTAAAAGGTTTTAAAATATTTTCATTACAAAATGCTATGTACTATACAATATTTGGAAAAAAAACACATTGTTACTTTCTTGAGTACATACAATTTGCATGTATATAATACACATATAGAGAGAAGATTATATGCATCATAAAAATAAAGTATGCTATAATCTACTTTTAAAATAATTTATCAATATGTTGTGAATATTTATTGAAGCATTACATATTTTCCTACACCATTTTTTAAAATAAAGGCATAGCATTCTAAGAGTTGTATTGTATTTTGACTAATTTGCCATATATGTTGATTCTTACATTTTAACTTTTAAATAATGCATTGACAAGTGTACTAGAAAAAAACCTTAGCATCCATCTTCAATTATTCCTATAGCATAGGTTTCAAGAAGTGCTGTATTAAAGTCATAGAACATTTTAGAACACCAGATACATCTTATCCTCCAAAAAGTTTCTTTTCTTTGAGCACCCTTAGGAAATCGTCATGACAATGTCACAAACATTTAAAATGAGGTGAACTGATTCATATTCATTTATTTACAATCAATTATTTATAGACACAAAATAACATTAAAATATCTCAAACTAGTCACTATGCTAAACTTGAATCCAAGTTAATTCAGCTTGTTATCAATCACCAAATGCATTCTTAGAGGATAAAAAGCTGAAGAAAGACAAACAAACAAGCAAGCAAACAAAAAGGAAAAAAAAAGTGTGCTATAATGTACTTTAAAAAAATTATGCAGATTTGAAAGTTTTAAGAGATGCTGGGAAAGATGCTTTCAATGTGGTCAATATCCTTCGGCAAAGTACGTTATCTCCCTATATTCACAAGTAAAAAATTAGCTCTCATATGGAAACCCTGCTCTGGAACAGTATTGGCTACATTACTTCAAATGAAAACCTGAATACACACTAAATACAAATTAAATCCCTTTCTGTGCATCGGCCATACCTCTAGGAGTGTCCCTTGAGAAGTACTGTGCTGGGATGGGCTTAGGGTCAGTGAGACCTGGAATCAAATTCTAACTCTTTGGTAAATCCCGGAACTGATATTAAGCTTCAACTGCTTTGTAACAAAAGCAATCTACCTACCTCATTAAGATTCTTAAGAAATTTAAGCTAAGTATGCAGAGCCTCATCTCATCATCTTTGTAATTTCTAGCTCTTCGATGCAAAAATAACTTTGTCTTAAGGAATGTACAAGCTGTGAAGGGATATATTCCAGAAGAAAATTAGTGGCACTAAACGCAAGCCAGGTCTACTCCATGTACATCCTATAAAACTTCAGTGTTGCCCAGTGTTAATACCGGGCCAGAACAGACAGCTGGTGGTCAAAATCAAATTACTGAGGATGTAACACTGGAATGAGAATGGAATTCAAGCATTTCAAGAATAATAAAGAGAAAAGGAATACAGAAAATAAGCTCAAGTTAAGCTATATATTATACTTTGCCCCTGAATGGATATTCTGATTTTTTGGGTTATTTTTGGATCCTCTGATTTTTGTCTAAAAGATTTCCCCCAGATTACATGGCATTGTAACACCATCAAATACATAATGCTTACATACTGGTTCCACATCTGAGTGATGGCTTCTGACTAAAAATTGAATGAACAGTTTAATGGTAGTTCAAATAGTAGCAAATAGTTGTTTGCCAGTTTACAATCACTTATTCGCATTCGCTCTCTGTCATTTTCTGAGCTATGTTGCAGTTAAGAAAGCTGTCATACAAAATGAAAGTGGCTTTTTCAAGCAGAAAACAAATGTACTCTGGCTGGTAGACTGGCATTTAATCATTCAGTCTCTTAGCATCATTACTCTGCTGCTAGCATAAACTATCCGCCTTGTTTTCGGAGGAAAAGAGACTGTAAACACCTGGCCTTGCCAACCTCCACAAGAAGGTGCCACCCAGGTCATTGTTGACACTGTGGAAAGGGATCTTTCTTGTGTTGATATCTGGGGTTATCAGCAGTGGCAATGGAATGCCCGTGGGATGATGGCACCAGGATTCACACCTCCTGGTTTGGGGGTGAGGGTAATATAAGGCAGAGCTCACTCTTTGTCCTTGCTCCTGGTATCATCCTTTAGACCCTGTGATCTCGTAAGACTGAAAATAATAAACATCATCTTCAGTGTTAGAAAACTCAGGCTTTCGTAGATGATTTATGTGCATCTAGAATTATGCCCCCCCCAACAATTTACCCCAAATTTTAGTAGGTTGGTACCTTTGGGGATAAGGGGGAAGTGTTGATTTTCACCCTTACAGGGCAGGGTCAAACCAAGTATCTCCACAGGTGGGTGCTGGGGTTTTTGTCACCAGTCCTAGGTGACACAGATTCAAGTCACCTTTAGCAATAGTACTAACCTTCAGCAACAGCTGGTTTTCCTCTGGTCTCCAGCTGGAAGGGTGAAATGGAGACACCCTGTTAATAAGGGAGTGCAGGGAAATTTGTCCTTCTCCTGGTTGCATATATAATATGCTGTGGGAGATGTTTTCTTCTGTATTCACAGTTCCAATTCTTTCAAGTGATGAGAATATTTGGGTGAGTATTGTCAGTAGAACTTTTCAAAGAAGAAAACTGAAATGTTGGCATTTTATGCAAGCATCATGCATGTATATTCACTGTCACACTTTCCTTAGATGACTTTAACAATAATTCCATAGACTATACCATTTTTATTGTTTTAATTGTTTCTTAGCAGAGGCCTTCAACACCACACTAAATCCGGCTAATCCAATAAATTAAAAAAGATGGTCTTTTGTCATCTATCTATATGGTTCAAATTCCTCACTTTCCACTGGTGTGTTCAGGTGCTCTCTCGAGTACATTCCATAATGTCTATTCCATAATATCTATTGATCTTCTATTACAGAAGATAGATTAAAGGCGTTCTCATTCTTTCTTATTATTTGACATGTATGGATTTCTTCATGAGAAGCCCAAGGACTAATTATCAGAGGTCTGGATGTACATCCTCCATCCAACTCACCATGTGGTTCCTGATAACTATCAGATGTTTTGATTTTTGAAAAATATAAGTTGTTACTAAAAAGACCGGATACACTGGGAAGAAGGATTGCCAAACATGAAAAAGGTAGACATAGACTAATATTGCTCAATTTGGAAAAAACATAACTTCACTGAATTTATTGTTAGGAAAATTTATTGAGAATGTCTCAATATCGTGATTTACAGTAATCCAGTCGCAATTCAAAACATAGATGTCTTAGAAGCTGGTTTAAGATAACTTTGAAGTGAAGTGTATCATAGGTTGATGGCAGATACTTTTAGGCTCCTATGCTCCTTTTATTCTTCTCAAATAAACCTCATACAATCTTCTAAAACCAATTAGATTACCCAACAGAGGTGCTGGAAGCCAAATTCTTTTGGAGAAGTCTGTGCTGAGAAAACTATTTCTATTTCCCCCTTTCAGGCAATATCAGGATTAATCAATGCCAAGTTTACCAGTACATTTGTATCTCTACTGAAGTTCAGCACCTACTACACTCTCTAAAGCACAGGAAATGTGAAGAGAAATGTCTTATTTACCAGTTCCCAGAACTCAGCTTCAGGAGCTCAAGTTAAAAACTGTCACATATTATCAAGAGTTGATAATAGGTTATTTGCTTCCAGTAAGAAATAGAAACAGAAAGGCCACGGGGAAACATAAGCTAAAACCAGTTAAAATGAGATATTTGTGTTATTAAAGTGTCAGGCAGAAACTTACACCCATGTAGGGTTTTGTGAATCGCCTGGCACCCCACACTTTAGGGCCATCCTTTCTGCAATGGTTGCGTCTTTCGTCTTCTTGTGCAGTCATGTAAGGGTTCTTGTTATTAGATCTGGTGTTATTTCCGCTCCTTGTGGGAAATTGTTTAATGCTATTGTCAGAGCCAGCAGTGCTCGGAACATTTTAATCTTGTAAAACGTTCTCCCCAGTTACACAGGGGAGTCTACTTTTGAGTTTCCGCTGTTATCATGAATGATAAGGGGCCTGCATGCAGGTCTCCTTCCAATTTATTACAGCAGCATCCCTAAGACTTCAGATCATTTTAACTTATTGTCATATATCACATGCTTCTAACAGTTAGCGGGTGTATTCTCGAGTTGCTTCTGTAAACACAACCATTTTATTCTTGACATGAAACAGACTTTTGGGTTTTGGTGGTGAAAGGAGCTGGAATGAGCTATGAAAGATATGCTGGTCATGCTACCACCTAGAAAGCTAGGAGGGAGACACCCGTATGGAAAACACTGGTGGAGCAGAAGAGGGATCACATGAACGGGAGCAGAAGGTGCGGCAATGAAGAATAAAATTATTCCCAAGTATTGGGCAAATAGAAAGTTGTCTGTCCAGTGTCCTAGAAATCACTCAATGGGATTAACTCTCTGTATTTCTTACCCAGGTGGCAGTATTTGTACAGATGACAAAAGGCAAAATATTGTTCATTTCTTCACTCATTCATGCATTATCAGTTCATTTGTCCCTACCTATAGTGCATATACTGGGTTTCTCATCACACAGACAAGTAGAGACTAATCTCTATTGTCCAGATTCTCACATTCTGGGGGACGACAGACTCCCGGAATTCTCTAATGCAGAGAGAAGCATATGCCAGCAGGAGGATGGGGTGCATGTGATTACCCTGCCTGGGTGGAGGAAGAAAAGAAAGGGCAGAGGAGATAAAGTGAAGGAGAAAGAGGCAAAGCAGATGATGCTTCAGAAGAGAGAGTATTTAGGGCCTCCCCAGTGGTGCAGCGGTTGAATACTGGGCTGCGAAGCTGCCCGCAGCCTCTGCAGTGCCAGTTCAATCCCCAGCCACTGGCGAGGGTCCCACATGGCATACAGACCCCTCCTGTCATGCCTGCTGCTCCCCTCAGCAGTGTATTTCATCAGTCTTCCTGTTCTGCTCTCCGCTCTGGCTCTGGTGAATTTCTCTCACCGCCCCATGCTTCTGACTGTACCCAGTGCTTGTATAAATAAATAAATAAATCTTTAAAAAAAAAAAAAAAAAAAGAAGAGAGAGTGTTTAAAGGGGGCCTTGAAGCATGTGTAAGAGTCAACCAGGTGGGGAAATACAAGGACCATTTAAGGCAGAGGAAATAAGTGAGAAAATCCCAAACAGTGCTCTGGGAAGGAGGGTCTACTCACTCCCTCCTCACACCTTGATGTCACTGGGCTCCACTGCCCTCATGTCATCATCTTTCACCATAATCTCTACAGATTTGCACCCCCTCTTAAGACCAAATCACCCTCGAAGCCCATGACTCCTGCTCACTGTCAAATGGCAAAGAGGTTAAAAATCTTCCATTAGAGTGGGTTCTACAGTAGAGTCACCGCCAGAGAGGCACAACTGTCCATACTGGAAATGCAGGACAACACCCGTTTGTGTTGAAGGTTTGCCTGGGATTTTGCTCATCTGAAGGAAGATACCCAAGTCTTACACTGTCGCCACACACCCAAAAAGAAAGAAATGTGTAATTTGTTTCATGTATTCGGGTAATTAAGAGAGATGAATGGACAGACCAGAGGGGAAAAGGTATACAATGGATGCTGTCCCAGGAAATATATGGCTTCCCAGGACATTACATTCTAAAAAAATATTAAATTACAAAAAGAGAGAATAACCTTAGTCAGCTTAAGAGGAATGACAGGCAGGGCCCCCCCGGTGGCGCAGCGGTTGAGCGCTGGGTTGCGAAGCTGCCCGCAGCCTCTGCAGCACCGGTTCGATCCCCAGCTGCTCCCCGGCCACTGGAGGAGGGTCCCACATGGCGCACAGACCTCTCCTGCCGCCCGCTGCTCCCCTCAGCAGTGTACTTCGGTCCTTCTGCCTGCTCTGCTCCCCGCTCTGGCTCTGGTGAATTCTCTCACCCTCCCACGCTTCTGACTATACCCAGTGCTTGTATAAATAAATAAATAAATCTTAAAAAAAAAAAAAAAAGAGGAATGACAGGCAACGCAAAACGAAATTCGAGGCTCCTTCTCAGTGGTCTTCCCAAGGCCCTGTATTCAGGGAGCAGAGGTCTGATACAGTGAAACTGAGCGAAGGCTTGTACATTGTACACAGAATTACATTGATTTTCCTACCCTGCTGATATTTCGATGAAATTCTTAACTATGTTTCTCCCTTTTTAGACCTCAGAATAAAAGAGCTCTGTCCATGTCCTGATTTGACTATCTAGCAATTTAAAAAAATCTTCTTTCAGAAGTGCTACTGAGAAAATACCACTTAAATGTTTTTGAAACAATTGGCATTCTATTTCTGTGGTGACTTCTTTTCACAGCAGGTATCACTTTACTTGTATTCATAATATCCTATAATATAACGTAAGCATTGAGCTGACTTAAAAAAAAAAAGAGAGATTCCGAAAGCTTCCTATTCTTCTCAAGCACGCCAAGTTATTGAGATCAGTGGCTGCAATTGGAAATATTGTATTTGTTTTTATAATAAAAAGGACATAATTGTTATTAGTCCCATGATTCCTTCTGTTGAATACAATGCCCCAAACTTCATTGCTTTTCATTCTGCGTCATGTTCTTTATTGATTTTCCTGTTACTATTATTTCCTTCAATAAGTCATTTTAAAAGAACATGGATTTTTATCTTTGATTTTTTTTTTTTTACTTCATTCCTATCCACAGCCTTCCCCAAAGCTGAATACAGGTCCATGCTACAGTTTTTGCTTTTTTTTTTTTTTTCCTTCTGCCTTCTCCATTTATCTTCCCCATGATATGTGTTAAGATTTCTTGGGGGGTGGGGAGGAAGGAGGGAATAAATCACCCCCTTTCTGCTCATCCTGAGTTTACAAATGAGTGGGAAAAAACAGGCAACAACAAATGGAGATCAAAATACCAGCCTTACTGAACAGCGCAGCTCCCAGTAGGCAGCAGTCTCTCCTTGAGCGAGACAGGCACAGCTATGTAGTCAGACAACGCAGCCATTCAATTGGCCCCGGAAAATCTCAGACAACCATAACACAGAGACCCCCCTCAGCTTAGTAAAATAGGGTATCTGCATGTTCTCAGGACAGGGTGGCTCTGAAAGGGGTGGGAAGGGCAGAGCTGGGTATTCTGAAGTCCAGAGCATTCTGAGTTATGTTCCTGTTTCCTGACCTCTCCCTGGAGAACGTGTCTGCCTCTCCTAGTTTATAAGTATATGGAAGTACAGGGGCAGCCAGGATGGTCAGCTTAGGGAAAGAACCTGGGGTAGATATGAGTCTTAGGGATACATAAGGTCCAGAGGAACTTTATGAAATATATTAGAAGTTTTAGATCCAAGAAAATACTCATAAAATGTCCCCTGAGCCATAATTAGTGAATAAGTAATTAAAGCTCCTACCTTGTCTCCTTCCTCTCTCTATTCACACCTGTCATATTTAAGATCTAGCTCAATGTTGAAATTATTCTTCAAAACACATCAAATTTTGGGGCTCGGGTGTCTTCTATTCTCAGTTGCTGAATGTTTCCAAAGTTACCAGGTTAAAAAGCCAACTACCACTGCCACCAAAGGAAGCTCTGCTGGGTTTGAAATGAACAATGTGGTCCCTGAAAATATAAAGTAAAATTAAGACTATTATTCAGACATTTGACCTTCATCTCTCTTACAGAGGTAGAAACTGAGATTAACTGATACTGACTTGCTGATATTTTGTCTTCATTTCTGGAGAGGTGATATTTCTCAAAGGAATGAATTAAGAGTTAAAGGCACAACTTCATTTCGAGAAGACTCAGAATTTTGTCATTTGGTCAATATTATGTTTTTGGCCTGATGTTTAGTATGTAATTCTTAAACTTTGTCCATTTTTCTGTTGTCTTAATTTATTTTTGTCTACTTGGCTTGTAGATATTTTTAATCTCCTTTGATTATTGCAATTTTGTTACTTAAACATATTGCATGTGATTTTTAATTTTCTAGTAAATTATATTTCAAAAAAGTCAGTGTTTTTAATCCTCCTCTTATGATTTGTCCTTTGGTGTTCAAAGATCCTCTCTGCCTTAACTCATAAAAAAATCCTCTTACCTTTTTTCTAAATACTTCAAATTTTGTTTTGTCATATTTAGGTCTCAAAACCACTGATAAATAAATTTTGTGTGCAATATAAGACAGGGATTTAATTTTTATTTTTCCTTTTTTGTAACCTACTGGTCTAGCACCATTTATTACATAGTCTCCGACAATAAAAAATGCACTGTGGGATATACCAAGTTAGAAAATATGCAGTAGGCAGTTTCTGATTATTTTCTTCTATTCTACTTTCTATTCTTGGACCAATATTCCTATCAGGCAGGGATATCTTTTTGGAAGGACAGAACCAGTGTCATCACAATAATCATCTTTGTCATCATCGCCATATACTTGTTTAATGTATACTACATGCAAAGAAAATCCTGAGCTACTAATTTAAAATTCTTTATTATATTCACTTTTTACACAGCCCAATGAATTAAGTATATCTTTATTTCAAAGATGAGGAAACCGGGGCTTAAAGTTAAAATTTTCCCAAGTTGAGTTAGTCTGGAAATGGGAGAGCTGGAATTCAAACCCAGCACAGTCTAAGGGCAATACTCATTCTCTTAAAGACCCATGATAACACTGCATCCCTGGACAAGAGTTGAGGATCATCTTGCCCAGTACTTCTCAGCACTGGAAGAACATTAGAATTAGCTGAGGACTTTTTTTTTTTTTTCAAGTACTGGTGACACAAAATTAAAGTACTCAGCAACCACTTAAATGGTATAAAGTCAAGAATCAGGCATTTCTTCTGATAAACTGAAGACAATTATGCTTAATCAAAATCCTTCCAAATGTTTGCTCCCTTGTTTGTTAACAATAGTCATTGAATATTTTCATTTGATAATTAGAAAAAAAAACTTCAAAATTACCTTAGAGAAATAGCACACTAACTTGGGTTCAGCAAAAGTATCATTGGTGACCCATTCACAAGAGCACACACCCAAGACTCATCCCAAGAACAGATTATTGAGAAAGGAGATGAGAAAGTTCAAAATCACAAGGTAAAAAACATGAGAATCCAAATAGTACAAAGACAAATCTTATTGGAATCTAAATATAGCCAATGATCACAAAAAGGGAAGACCTGATTTAGAAGAATACATATACTTCATTGCCAGAAAGTGAGCAAGGCAATGAAAATGGGAGAAAGCTTCTTTTTAACCATTTTGAATGGAAAATTTAAAATATACCCCAAAGAGAAAATAATTAAATGAACATATCCATGTCAATATTATTGACATATAAAAATTACTATTGCTATTATTAAATTTGTATCATTTTGCCAATCTTGACATGGAGTTTTGACACTATTCATTCTAGATGTGCAGAAAGTTATATTAGATAAATTCTTGAAGGAGAGATTCATGGCACCAAAAATACAAGCTCATGCTCTGTTTGTTTGTTTTTTTTATTTATTTATGCATAGAAGAACTGGGGCATCGGACAGAGGTGCAGAGGGTGAGAGGATTCACCAGAGACAGTATGGGGAGTAGAATAGGTGGAGCTATTGAAACACACTGCTGACCTGCCATGTGGGTTAGCTCCCTGGCCGGGGATCGAACTCATGCTGCAGTGGCTGGCAATAGCTTCATAGTGCTGAGACTAACTTCTGCTCCACCAGGGAGGCCAATCACTCTCTGTTTTATGAAGAAGTCAAAGAACACATTTCAGGAGACTAATCCTAATTGGAGGTTTTTCTTGGCATTTGTTAATTTTGTTTTCATGCAACTCATTTGTTTGCAAGTTATACATCAACAGCCAAATTAGATAAATATTCTAAATTTGGCCTTCCACACATAGCTGGCTGATAAGCTGAAATTTCAGGTAACATTGAGTTTTTGATAGTCAAGCCATGGTACACTTTTGGCAGTTTATTTTACAGCAGTGTTTGTGTGTTTTGAATATTTTATTGCCTTCTGTCTTTATTATTTTATAAAAACAAATGGAAGATGAAAATGCTGATACAAGAAGTGTGGCTCTTGTAAACCTAATATAGTTGAGACAAAGATGAAAATCAATCTGAGAGCCAAAAACGGTAAATCAACAAAGCATTCGTCGGGCTTGTGCCAGTCAACTGTTTGTTCAGTTGAGAATTGAAGATAACAAACAAGAACACATTTGAAATTCCAGAAATAAATCACAGAGATTTGTGTAAAAGACAAACATAATTGAAGACACTTTTATCTCTCTATGTCTGGGTCCAATACCCCCTACTCCTATGTTTATCATTTGGACTTTAGAAATAATCAAATTTGATACACATTATTAAGAATGTGTTATATACAAAATGTAGAATATTTATAGCTCTTGTAAGTCAAGGATAATCTATTCCATAATCATATATATATATATATATATATGTATATTTCTTCTGAATGCTGGCATAAGAATCATACAACAGTTCTTGACCAGTAAAATCACACATAGGTAGTACATCACTCAAATGACCCTTGGCCTACTTGATCCAACTTTATACCAGAAAAGTGTTATGAAGGCCTATGACTGACATGTACAATACTAGTATATTTATATTAACACTAATCACAGTTGCCAGGAAGACAAACAAATTAATAACCATAAAGAAAGCTACAACATATTGATGTGATTCCATACTAAGGAAGAAAAAAAATTGAAATTCCACTCAACTTATAAAACATCATGAAATGCATATAATGAAAATTGATGTAACTATTAAAAGAAATTGTCGGGCCTCCCTGGTGGTACAGCAGGTGAACACTTGTGCTGTGAAGCTGTCTACAGCCTCTGCAGCGTGGGTTCAATTCCTGGCCAGCCAGGAAGAAACCCACGTGACATGGCAGACCTCTCCTGCCTCACCCGCTGCTCCACTTAGCAGTGTCTTCAGTCCATCTGCCTGTTCTGCTCTCTGCTCTCTCTGGTGAATTCTCTCACCCTCCTGTACCTCTGACCTGTATCCCAGTTCTTGTATAAAAAAATAAATCTTAAAAAAAAGTTGTCAAAGTCAAAATTTTATTGGCAGATTTCAGTACCCCTCTCTCAAAAATGGATAGACAAGTAACATCAGTAAGGATACAGAAGATCTGAACAACACAAATATACATGTGTATATGTCCAATTTTATCTCAGACATATATCATCACCACATCCACCAGAGATTACACATCATTACCATGTACCCAGGGAATGCTAACAAAATCAATTCTATACAACAAAACAATAGAAAAATCTTCTATAAATTTCAAAGGAAGAAGAGGCAAGGATAGTCTACACCATCTTGAGGACACGACAGGATAGAGGCAGGAAATTAGTGCATGTTTTAGGTGATGAGACTAGTAGTCTCGAATGATTAATGTAAAGTGGCAAGGATGTTTTCCAAAATACCAAGCCAATTAAAAAGGAAAGTCTGAACACAAAAAAAGGGCTTGAACTTTTTAGTCTGGATCTTCTTAGGCATTAGTTGCTTGTATGTTCTGGCTATATGAAATATATCAGGCATTTGAATTAGGAACAAGAGATTCTATATTCTGTCTAAACTGTAAATTATTTCCATCAGAAGGAAAATTCAATGCACAAACCAACAAACATGACAGTCTGATAAAGGTGTCTTTTTCAGTATCTTTCACTTCATGACAATAAAATACAGTGGAACCAGATCTCAGATTCACAGACATGTGAAAACCGTCATGGCAGTCTTGAGGTTAGGAGACAGTTGCTCAACCACTGAAGGCTCCTTCTCTCTCGCAATGTAAATATGACTGATCTGAAAGGTCAAACATAACTCAGCTTCTCTCCCTAACTTGAAGCTCAGCACTGGCTTTGCCTTCACAAGTTCTCAATTCCTTCATGTAAAGGCAATACTGAAGTAACTATTTCCCAGCAACAGAGGGATCATTCTATCAAGATCTTTGACCAGAATGTAAATAATGCTGGTCAAGCCTTTGGGTCCTGTCAATCAAGTTGGGCAGATCTTATTCTGTCCAAAGGCTTTACACATAGTCTGTATGTGGAGAATTGCCACAATTTCTATGACTTAGCAATGATCTCCCCCTTGAACTTAATATATTTATTTGACAACCACTACATGGTGTTTACTTGGTTGTGTAATGGGCATTTCAAAATCAGCATGCCTAAAATATAACTCTTGATTCTGTTTTGTTCCCTCCCAATACTCTTGTTCCATCTGTTTTCCCATCTCACCAAGTGACTCTAATACACACTTGGTAGTTCAGTCCATAACAGTCTATCTTCCACTCTATATCTCCCAGAGATTAGAAAAACTGACCTGCCAATAAAGTGACAAAACCTTCAAAACTGGCTACCTGCCTGATAAATGGAGAGAAACCAGTGAAAGGAGCTCCAGAATCAGTATGGGATGGTATTCCAAAGCCTACAATAAACCAAACTTCACACAGGACAGTAGACTGGACATGAACCTGCTCTCCCTTGGGTTGATTCAGTCCAGTAATCTCTTCAATAAATTCTGATTGAGAGTCTGTTATGTGTATGTCAATACACATCCCAGATAAAATGTATTTTGTCCGAATGTCAAATCACTTCTCTGACCACATGACTGAATTTTACTTGTAAAATTATGGCAGCCAACACCACGTGCTTATGTAAATAGACTTAGACCTTCATAGAGGCTCATAGCCGAAGGCAAATCTGCTCAAAATGTACAGACTCAGATCAAGAATCATCTGGCAATACATGACTAAAAAATCTTGAACTGAATCAGAATTCTTAGGATGTTCACTGGAAAATTTTCATGTTTAAAGAAGAAGGTTTGATGGGAAAAAAACAATGTGAACTCTGGAGAGGTCTTGCGTTCCACAGAGAAGTCAATGAAGAAGCACTCTTCATTGTAAAAATAAAAAAAAAAAAAATGGGCAGGTCATCTAACGGAACAAAGGAAAATCAGAACTTTAGAACTTTATTTGATTTTTAGAATTATAACTACTGTCTCTTATGCTAAATCCTTTTGTTATTTTTTAGCAATTATCACAATTTTGAAATCTATATAGGCAAATATACACATAAATATGCAAAATATATGTATGTTGTCAAATCTAGAGGAAGCTGGTTGGGATCCAAGTTATAATTTGGCCCCTTGAAACACATGCAGAGCATATTTCCTCTGTATGTCTCAGCTTCCTCATCTGGGAAATGAGGCAATTAGATCACACCACTACTCATATTCCATGAAGTGGAGGGGACATCATACATTCGTTAAAGACACAGGAGGTGGAAGCTGTTATGCCATTCAGGTGGCTTATTAAAGCCACCAGGTCATAATTAGAGCTGAGGGGATAGCCGCATTTCTCAGGAAGGCGGAATCTGTGAAAATCCTACCCTGACTCTGACACATGAAGGATCCTTCTGACAATATCATAAAATGCCTTGTACACTGCATTCTTCAAGTCACCAACTAGATTATCTCAGCTATAGACCTCCTTGGCAGCCCCTCCATCTCTTACCCAGGGGAATAAAGATGGGCATCAATGCACAGACATCTCTTTCAGTCATGAGGTTTTATAAAGTTCCTGGTAGGACAGTAAGCAGCAGGTCCAAAAGCATTAAATCGGGAGTTACAGCCATTGTTGACCCAAGGTATAAGGGTAAGATGAGGCTGCGGGCTAGCAGAGAATTATCAAGGGATTACATTATGTTTTGAGACAGAGACCCAGAAATATCCATATTTAATCATGGCTCAACCATTCTTCCTTTGTATAAGGAAAGAAAATCTGAGAAACAAGGATTTAAAAAGGCAAAAATGCATCTTGACTATTAGTTTGGGTCCCAAATATCAGGTCAGAACTGTGGACAGTTGGTCTGGAACCAATGGACACATTCATTGTTCAATGTGGCTTGCAGTCTTTGATGATACTGATACACACAGTTGTAATAAAGGAAAAGAATTAAACCAGAAATAACACATCCATGTCATCTGCCAAGATGCCACCCACAACCTCCTCCCCAGACCTCAGGGAAGGGCATGTGAAGGGCAAGCATGCCAGGCCTTCATAGAGGGAAAGTAAACCTCAGGCCTCACTGCCACTAGGATGAAAGGAGGATCTGAGGAGGGATATAAATTGGAGGAGAAGGAGAAGAAAAAGAGGGGAGTGAGGTAGGGAAGTAAGAGAATAGGAGAGAGAGCATGAATATGAATACAAGAGCATCAAGCAAGAGAGAGAGCTGGACCTGCTGGGAAAACCCCAAACTACCCCAGTTGCATGAACAGAAAATGCACAGTAGAGTTCTAGTTAAAACTAGTATGCCTTTATCCCCCTGTGGTTGGAAGTTTTACTTTCTAATTTGTGATATGTTTATAGAATAACTCAGTTTATAAACAAATAAACAACACTTCCATTATTAGGACTCAAAAGTAATGTCTGACAGAACCTGATTCTCCTCCTCCATGGACACATTTCACGTTGCCTGACTCTTTCTCTCAAGTTTTATGACCTGAAGGATTTCTTCAACTCTGCCTGTGAAACATTCTATGGTTATTTTTAATTTGAGAAATACTTCTTTATGATTTGGGGGATCTCTTTAGCACTTCAAATGAATTTTTTGATAGTCATGCTGCTATCACTGTGGATTCACAGTACATGGTAGAAAGTGCAGACACCCCCTGGACACCCTTCACAGAGCTTCCCCCCACAGCTACATCTTAGGAAATTGCAGGAGACCTAACAGTTCCTTTGTAAAAAAGAGCAACTACTTGTTTTAAGATTACAACATTTTCTTGAATCTCTCAGAAGATAGTAATTAGGATTGCTTTATTACTTTTAATTTATTTTCTTTCATCCACCAATGTGTCTCCTTCCTGCTGAGTTTCTATGCTATCTTGGCCTTTCCCTTCCACTTATACAATTTTTTTTCTCATATCTATGGAGAACCTTGATTGTTCACTTAATGAATTCCTTAGAGAAGTTGATGGTATCCACACACATCAACAGGGCCAACTGGTAGACATTGTTTGGGGTCAATGATCTGTCCAGCAGCAATTATGTTGGGAAAGTGCTAATTACCAAGATAGAGAGGGCTTTATCCTATAGCCCTGTTCCCTAGACCAGTTACTCAAGTACACTCTGACACCATTTTTTACAAAAAATGCCTGCCTCCCCAGAAACCCTAGGAACTACACCTACCTCTGGCTGATCTGCTTATGGAGTAAAGTGAGAAATGGAGGAAAAAGCAACATTCCCTTATACAAACATCAAATTTATTCCTCAGTTATGAACTATATCTAATCTTCCCCCTTCTTCACATAATGTATCTTAGACACAAGAATTTCTTTAGGAATCTTCAATAGCCTTTTTGCACATCTGCACAAAAGCAGAATTATTAAAAAAAAAAACCTCAAAGCAAATTATAAATGAGAACCTTATTTTTATACAATTCCTAGAGGTCACATTAAAAAGTTTAAAAGGCAAAATTAATTTCATAATATGTCATTTAACCAAAAATATTTAAAATGTAATCATTCAACATATAATCAGTATAAAATTATTGAGTTATTTTATGTTCTTTTTCTCCTGCTAAAACCCTAAGATCTGGTGTATGTCTTATACTTGGGGCACATATCAATTCTCACTAGGCACATTTGTGGGTGCAAAATAAACGGCAGTAACAATTACAAACAATAGCACTTGGCGTGCTCTCTCACATCTCCTATATGGCCCAAGGATTATATACCTATTCAATTATTTCAGTTAATTAGGATTCAATTGTTCTGTATTATTTTTTTCTAATTAACAAAACTAATAATTACTACTATGTATCAATATATCTTCTTAAGCTTTACAGTAATAACTCAAATCTTCTCAACAACCATATAGCGGGATGCTATTATCATTTATTTTCTACATATGAGAAAACTGAGCACACAGAGAGGTTGAGTTATTACAGGTATTCCAGAATTATTCCACAATTATTCCATTATTCCACATGTTCTAAATCACTATGCCCTATGTTTCTTCAAGATGTTATGTCTACAGTGAAGTTACTTGGATTTCACTCTTGGAACCTCCACTTACTCCATCTATAACCTTAAGATTGCTACACAGTTTCTCTGTGCTCGGCTTGCCATCAGGGTCATAAGGTAAGATTGCTCATCCTGCTGCTTTTCACATGCATGGCAGAACAGTCAGAAGGTAACTGTGGTCATCAATGGGCTGAACGGCACTTCTGGACATTCCCAGTGCTATCTACAAGTGGGCATTTCTGCTCGATGCTGGGTTCGCCTCTGAATTGGGAATGGCATTCAGTACTGGAGAACCACCTGGCTCCACCTTCTCTTTTTCTTTTGATCTAAATAAACTCCTTATCACCTATCTGGGCCCCCCTGGTGTTGCAAGGGGTTAGGATGCAACCTATGAGGCTATACGCAGCATGAGTTAGATCTCCAGCCAGGGAGCAACCCATATGGCACAGCAGACCTCTCCTGATTCACCCGCTGCTCCCCTCAGCAGTGTATTTAAGTCAATCTGCCTATTCTGTTCCCCTCTCTGTCTCTGGTGAACCCTCTCACCCCCTACAACTCTGGCCTGTACCCTAGTTCTTGTATGCATAAATAAATAAATCTTTACAAAAAAAAAAAAACACCCTATCACCCACCTCTGGTTTGGAGCACCCTACTGGTAACCAAGTCAGTTCTGACACTGTAAGTCATGGATTCCTTGTGCCTAAGAATAAGGAGTTGGAAGACAGTCAATGTCCAACTGTATCCATATTCATTATTTCAAAATGAGGTAAAAAGAAATAATTCCATTTGAGAGAATTTTTAAACTACAATATTTTGTATCTTAGATATAAACTTGATCACTAAGCTAAAATACTTAATAAAAGCATTTAAAAACAAAGCAAAAACCTTACATAAGTGTTGTAAAGCACCCAATTTAAAGCCTGTCATTCCCAAGATCAATGTGGAATAGCTGGTATCTGCACACTGGTTGACATCTTGGGTAGCAGATACTCTGTCTAGTTTAGACAAAGGAGGAGCCACCATTCCTCTGGTAAATAATGGTCTATGACAGCGCTAAATGCACTCCTCCAATTGAAAGCTTCCAAAATGAAGGGGAGAAAACTGATTAGAAATGGTTTGGGAGTCTAATTCTGTTAGTGGGAATGAAAATTGACAAACAACATTGGGAGATCTGCTGGAACAAATAGATTCTTGATTCTGCAGGAATCCAGCTGCTATTATGTTCCAGGTGAACAGGCATTACTTAAATAAATAAATCCCTTCTTTTTCTGTACATGCTTTCCAGGTTTGCCATATTTATTAAGCTAGAAGCGAATCCAGGCTGAAGAGGCACAGAATACTCCTCTGGGAAACACCATGGAATTAGTGGGATAAATAGAAAGGTCACTGAGCTCCAAAGAGGGGAAGGGTTGTGTTTTGCAGCTTTCTCATAACTGAGCCTGCTATTAACATAGTGGTATTTTGAATTTATTAAGCATCTTGCAGCTTTGAGCTTCAATGTGTATACTGCAAACATTAATTAATCCTCACAACATCGCCCAGAATGTGAGGGTGTGCAGTCCACATTTAGAGCTGATGTAACCTCAAACCAGAGAAGTTAAGCCAGTGGCCAAAGAACATACAGGTCAGTCAGTTGTAAACCAGAAGTCATGACTTCAGGGATGGCAAATTCCCAGTTTAAGGGAAGAAAGTGCAATCATATGGACTTTAGCAAATAAGCAGAAGGAAAAGGAAAGCTTTTCCCCAGGCTGAGGAAAAGAATAGGAAAAGATCAATCATGGAGCAGTGGGTAAAAATCTGTTTGCACTGGGAATGTAACTTTTGTTGCATGAGATTTTTTTCCCAAGTAAAAAGAAATATCATCCATTTTATGGTATCCCATCCCAAGGTAAAAACATACAAGAAGTCTAAAGGTGACTAATTATGTTACACTGAAATAAGTGCTACTTAATAGCTCTAATATTTAATTTAATAATTTATAAATATTTATATAATTTATAATAATTTAATAATTAATCTCTAATGAGATTAATTCCTTGTTCTTGTAAAATTAAGAACAGAAATATCTCTTATATTTAGATCTCTCTCTCTCTTTCTCTCTCTCTCTCTCTCTCTCTCTCTCTCTCTCTCTCTCTCTGTTTCTCTAACAGAAAAAAAAAAAGAGTAAAAAGTTTCACCCAAAAGATGTGGGTGAAGTCAGTTATTGAAAAGGCAAATTTCAGGCATATTTGACAAATGACAGCAGTGACATTTTCAGAATCACAAAAGCCAGAACAGTATGCTCACTCGTCTTCTGAGGTGAAATCTCTCTGAGTTGCAAATAGGATTATAAATAAAGTGCTGTTCAAAGACCAATCACAAAACCATTTTCCATGAGAAACTTAAAATAGAACAAAAATATCACATTTACGTTTGCATGATACATTTTACTACCTGCCACTTTAATCTCCAGAAGAATCAACCTCAACAATAATATCAAAGACAGGTTTATTATCAGGGGCCACATGTGCCATTCTCCTCTTACTAACAACCTAACACAAATGCCAGACACAGAAATTATTCTTGGTGCAACATATCATTTAATTCCCTCTGACAGGTTTACTATTCTTTGAAATTGTGAATTCATTCATTAGATAGAAGAGTCTTGTTAAGTTCTGATATATTATTTTTTTGTTTGTTTCAAGGATAGACACTATCTCTCTGATGTATAGTATATTGCTGAAAAGAAGTCCTGGGTTTATTAATGGGAAACATATTGATGGCAGCCAAAAAACAAAACAAAAAAAAAAAAAAAGTGTTTTGTGAAGCAACTAAAATCAGTAATATAATCTGCAGAAAAGATTTGGAATTCTGGTGTGGAATAGGGAATTAAAAGTTTAAGATATGTAGTTTACCATAATACAAATAAGGGATTTTGAACCTCATTCTTGCTTTCTTCAGGAATATAACTCAGGGCCTCCCTGGTGACACTAGGGGTTAAGACGCCGCACTATGAAGCTATCTGCAACCACCACAACACAAGTCCGATCCCTGGCCAGGGAGGTGACCCACATGGCGCAGCAGACCTCTCCTGTCTCACCCGCTGCTCCCCTCAGCAGTGTATTTCAGTCAATTTGCCTGTTCTGTTCCCCACTCTGTCTCTAGTGAATCCTCTCATCCCCTGCACCTCTGGTCTGTACCCCAGTTATTGTATGCATAAAGCTTTAAAAAAAAAGAATATAACTCTTAGCTATGTCTCCAGATCTTTTCTCATATTGGCATTCATATCTAAGAGAAAATTATCCAAGTTTGTCTTAATTCGCTTTGCTCGCAGTATTAAGAAATGTGTGCTGAAAAGCACCGCATGGAGAGAAAAGCTAAAGGGAAGATGGCATTAGAACAAAGAGAACAGGATTAATCGGCAGTTATAACACCGCTGGAATAGACCACATCAAATTAAGAGACTTGCTGAAGGTCACAAAACTCTTAAGAAGCAGATTTAATAGTTGATCCAAACCTATGTAATTCCAAACCCGCGTTCTTTCCACAACACAGTGTGTCTAAAGCACAAATTCTTAATTATGATAACCAGCCTTGTTCCAAAAAGAATATGAGGTCAACCTACAAATATGCAAACCCTACAGGAGGATAAGAAAATTCATCTAAAAAAGCAAAATGAGATAGGAAAATAAGGATAAAAAAATTAGGCTATATAGTCAGTTTAGGGCACACCATGATGCAATTAAGTCTCTTTGCAGATGAGAATCAAACATGACAATACATTTTGCAGCAGTAAAAAGAAAACATGCTCGCAGAAGTCCGAACATTTGTATAGAACAGTCAGAAAAATTGGACTGATTTTCCCCCTACTCTTATTTCTCATACAAGTGTGCATTTTGATGAAAAAGATCCTCAACAACAGACTTTCAGAAAATATGTTGTTTAGCTAGGCTCCTTTCCCCTAAATTAAGATGAAAGGTGTCACATCAACACACAAGTCAATAAAACCAAATCTAAACTGAGTATTTTGGGGGCAGGGTGCAGACACGGTATTCTACCCAAGCACAAGGTTTCTAAAATACCTGGTAAATTCGGGACTAGATGTTGGGAGTATCTGCAGAAATACTATCCCTACCCCACTTCATCCCCAATCCTAAGTGAACATGACTTCTCTTAGTTGAGTTTTAAAATGTATTCAGCATGGTAACGTTAAAATGATAATCCCCAGTAAATACCTGGAGCTCAGCAATGCTCTTGGCCATTTAATTGTGAATCTATAGGTTTCAGCAAGCATAGTCAGAGGTTAAAAACTTGTGTCAGGCATTTGAAAAAAGACCTTGTTAAATAAAAGTGCATTATCTGGAATTAAGATATTATCAGGATTAACATCATAGTCTGAGTTAGTTCTGCCAATTAGTTACTAGACATCAGGGGCCTAATGAAATAGAAGTAGAATACACGCATTTTTTTGAAGTTCCAGAACAGATTTAGTTTATATTTCCAATGCCTACAACAGTAGCAAAACATAAGTTTGAATGAAGATTTGCAAAGTTCTGGGGGGAGTACTGGATGGGAGAGGATGACAAGGGTTAGCACGGGGGTGAGGCAGAGCCACTATGAGACTAGGCGAGTAGACGGCACTGCTCAGCGGCCTCCATCTCAGACGGCCCTGAATTCTGAAGAGAGTTTGGGAAACATGTCTCTTTCCTTCTGCTGGCTTAGAACCAGCTAGAGATAGAGGTGCCGGGCTCTGTAGCTGCCATTTTCCGCGTTCAGACATTTTTCTGATCTTTTTCTGCCAACTTTGCAGCCCACTGGGTCAACTAAAGAGGTTCCAAGGCTGATTTGTGCTTGTGGGGCAGTCCCAGGGCCCTGTGGTTGAATCCTCATTCTAGGAGGGTGAATGAATGGATCATTCTACCTGGTTGTTAGGATGTTTCTTTGGGGGAACTGTGTGAGACTGTCAGCTGCTAGAATGGTGCTGACTCCCGATCACTTTGAACACTAGACAAGATCAGGACAGGATCCTCAGACTCCCCATATTCCAGCCACAAGGCTGCCTCTGAGCTGCACCACCAGCAGGGGCAGAATTCCCCTGTAGTATGTGGCAGTTTTAATGACTCAGGGAAGTCTTTTGCTTCCTCCAGACTTTGCTAGGCATGAAGAAGACTCTGGGAATGATGGCAATTATCTCCTCCAAGGGCTTCGGAAACTATGGCTTCCTGACATCATCACCCTTTTAATCCATGATCGCTTTGTCTCTGATCAATACGGTGACAATGGTTTTCCTGGACAGTCCATAAGCCATGCTGAGTGAAGAACAGGCATTCCGGGTACAAATGGGAATGTCTTTTCCACTCTGGACAAAGGGCTGTTACCTCTTCTCTCCACTGGTGAGAGTACGTCGAAGGCAGATTTGCAGTCAACATCAAAAGAGATTATAAACTAGGGGTGCAGTAATGAGCCTAGAGTCTAAGGCTAGGCCTTATACTATAAAACTATGAAGAGTAAAATTAGCAAGTCAAGAAACTATTGACATTTCCCTTAATATTCTAAGACTTTCATGTGAGGATATTATCAAGAGTGCATAGCAAGTATCTTTAAGTGTGCTAAGAAGCCAGTTTCCACAGGTAGCTGGATAGTTGTGCAGCACTATGAGTGAGTGTAACAGGGAAGAGCAAAGCCAAGAAGGTCGGCATGGGTTCAGGAAACAGGTGGTAATGAACCACAGCATGATGGGCTGTAGCACTGCTAACTCCATCTCATGTGGAAAGATGACGACCAGGAAATAGTATATATGATAGAATGAAAAAGAAGGGATTATTCTTAGACCTGATGAAGAAATGGTGCCAGATACTAAGGAAAGTCTACATGTGTATGGATTAGGAAAAGCTGAAATACTGCACTTTTCTCTGTGACATTTTTAAAAAGGGTTCTGCAACTATGGCCTTGACATGTTACACAGCTTGAATATATTTTACATGTTTTTAAAGGATTATAAACCAAAAGCATCATGTGAAGTAGCCTTACGTAGCTCATAGGCCTACATCAGGTATTATCTGACCCTTTATAAAAGAAGTTTGCCAATCTCAATTTTAAATCAATAAACACACTGACACTTTTATATAGGTTTTTGATTTTTGTGACAATTATTGAAAATAATCATGTTTATTTTAAAAGTTTTAGATTTACAGAAAGTTACAAAGACAATGCAGGGAGCTCCCACAAGCCCCACACCCAGTTTCCCTATGACTCTATCTAACCTTTTGTCTGATGCAGTGGTTACAGGTAATGAACCAATGTTGATACACAAATAACCAAAGTCCTATTTTATTCAGATTTCTTAGGTTTTATCTAAAGCCAATTTTTTTTTTTTGGTCCTACCCCCCCAACCTGGACACATTATCTTGTGACCCTGTCTCCTTAGGCAACTCCTGGCTGTAAGTTTCTTAGACTCCCCTTGTTTTTTGTGACCTTGACAGTTTTGAGGACTAGTCAGCTATTTTTTTTAACTTTTTTTTTTAAAGATTTATTTATTTATACAAGAACTGGGGTATAGATCTGAGGCATGGGAGGGTGAGAGGATTCACCAGAGACAGAGCAGGGAGCAGAACAGGAAGACAACCAAAAACACTGCTGACAGGAGCAGCGGGCAAGACAGGAGAGGTCTGCTGCACCATGCGGGTATCTCCCTGGCTGGCCGGGAATCAAACCCACGCTGCAGAGGCTGTGGACAGCTCCGCAGTGTTGCGCTCAATCTGCTGCACCACCGGGGAGGCCCTAGTCAGGTATTTTATAAAATGCCCCTCAACTAGGATCTGCCTGCTGTTTTTCTCATGATCTGATTGGGATTATGACTGAAGGAGAAGAAAACTACATGAGTAAAGGGCCATTCTCATCACACAGGAGAGAACGCTGCCAATATGGCAGCACTCCTCATGCTGGCCTGGACCACCTGGCTGAGCTCCACAGAAAGTTCCTCTATTTTTTCCTCACTACCACACTATACTCTTTGGATGGTGGTCACTACACCCAGTCCACCTGAGATTACGCTCCACTTACCTGAGGGTGTACTATTTGCATAAATTATTTGCAATTCTTCAGTATGGGGGATTTGTCCATTCTCCAGTTCTTTATTTTTTTAATCCTTTATATAAATATGGACTCATGCATATCAATTTTATACTTTAGGTCATAATCATGTTTCCTTTTGTTTTTCAAATTGTTGCATCCTTGGCCATAGGGACATTCAGTTAGCACGTGAATCCTACCAATATGTGTTCCCCTCCCCCACCCCATTAAAAAAAAAAAACTTTATTTTCTCTTTTTGAGCAGTTCTTTACTTGCTGGCATGACAAGATTCTCCAAGCTCATCCTGACTGCATGTTACATTTTAAAATTAAATTGTTTAAACAGAGATCTTCAAAACAATCATATTTGTGTGCATCCCGCACACACTGAAGGGGCCAAAATGCCAAGGAGAGTGATGGGGAAGTCAGTGGCAAAGCAAAATTTTGAAGGGAGGAGCCAGCTATAACTTCTCCTTCTTCAAAATTTTACTGCAAACCAGCCCTGCTCTAGAGCCAGATTGAGCCATATCAGGAATCCTTTAAATTTTTGTTTTCCAGCTGTTTTTGACTTGCTGCTAACATGAGATATAAATATTACACAATCCTACTTCCCAATATTATTCATCCGATTTTGTGAGGTAACTTGCTGAAAGGTGGCTTTAGAATTTTAAATAAAGCTATTTTAAGAAGAGCAATTTTGCCTGTATTGAGGGAATAATACCACCATGCATCGTAACAAGCAGGGATGTTTGATAACATTGCCATATGGATATTTTACTTCCCATTCAAAGTGTAGCCTGGAATTTATTTATTTTTTTAAATTTTGAGCCTTTTATAAAAATGTTTCTATACTACGCCCACAATTTGTCATCTTGCTTTTTGGAATTAAAAAATTAGACTTTGGTTAAAAATTAAGCAGAACTGGAATTGAAAACCAGGTCTACTAAATAGCATTACAACATAGTCAGATGTTCTCGTATGTTATGAGGGAGCCATTTTCATGACCCTCTGAGTAAATACTACTGTTACATTCAAGATTCACTTTATTAAGGTGTTTTCCTGAAGTTACAAGTATGCTTACATTACAAGGCTGAGTTCTAATAACATGCTGAGAATTTCTGTACCTAAACTTTCTGTATCAAGACATTAAATGAGTTTTAACCAGATCTAAAAAGAGGAAGTTAAAATGATGGAAAGATGTAGTGGTAAACAGCCTTAATGGCAAATTTTTAAAAGGAGTTTGACAATATTTGAAGGAAGAGTGACTCGTTGGGTAAATGCATGCATTTAGTACTTGAGTTACAGAAGCACAGACTGATGTATCAAAATACCGGCATCCTAGTGGCTCATCACAATAGGAGATTACTAATCATGACATACCCCGCCAGTGCAGGATCCCTGATCAGCGGCAGCTTTGCATGCAGTGATCCAGAATCCAGCTCTCTGTCTTGTAGCACTAGCATCCATTAAGCCTCAACTTCCCCTCTATCCAGGTGACAGAGGATGAAACAGGAAGGGCACACTGACTTCTCTTCAGCTTGTTCTAGAATTGACCACATTGTTTGCACCTGCATTCCATTTGTAGGAATCTGTCCCTTCCCTTTGCTTCGCAGTGAAGGGGGGACTAGGAAATGTGAAGGGCAAAGTAAAGGGGTCATGCCCAAGCACTTGCTCTAAAATATGCAGAGAGGGAACAAGATCTGTCTGAGGCAGGTAAGGGGTCTCTGCCACCTTTCTAACCTAACAGTCCCAGGGGAGACAACCTGCACTGGGGTGGCCAACTTCAGTTCCAGTTATAATAAATTCTAGTCACATAATGTTGGGTATGTTGCTATCTCGAGCACTCATTATAAATCACAAGTCAAAATAATACATCATCAGTAATGTAACACAGAAGCAGTACTCAATCATAAATGTAGATACTGCAGTTACAGGATGTTCTGGGGAAAAGGTGGAAGTCTTTCAGAATTCTTTGATTGGATGACTAATTATCACATATTTTCAGGTATTTCAATACTGCTTTCAGTTTGAACAGAATGCCATTCTTAGTAGGTCAACATTCTTCAAGGTAAACAAAGGTAGATGCTGAGAACAGTCAGAGAGTGGACAGCAATGTAAGTAGCAAAGTTGTCTATGGAGAGTTTGTTCGTAAGAACAGTTTAAGTGTTCAATATCTACCAGAAATGGAACTTAGCACTATACATATATCTTCTTCTTTAATATTTGCCCTGGTTCTAAGAGACTCACCAATATATCCTTATTTGTAAGAAGGGTAAACCAAAGCTTAGAGGTGAATTCCCAGGGCACAGCACAACAGAGCCCAGCTATGGGGTGGCAGGGTGGCTCTAGCAGTCATAACCTAGAATCTAACAGGCAGAGTTATTGCCAAGATGGTCTCCCCATACAATGTGAACCTGACAGTTCCTCTTCTGAAAAACTCTAGTTTTTACTAAAACAACACTACCAACAACAACAACAACAAAAAACCTTATATATGATGAAATAATTTGTGATTTCATCAACTAGCTTTGCAAGGACTGTACAGAATCTAGATGTGACAGTCCCCAACAGAGTGACTAGGGAATATCGGGGTGCTGAGAGTCAGGTGTGCATGTGACAGTATCAACCTGTTAATTCTCTTTTTCAGACACTGAAGTGTCCCCATAGTGTTCTCAGTCAGATCCAGAGTGAAGGAAAATATGTCTTTGTCTCAATTTCACTAAGTTTTAAGGAACAACATACTTGCTCAAGAAAAAGACTAACCCCAGACCAATTTCATCCCCACCCTTGCCTGTTGAGTGTTCGCCTGCCTTAATCTCTAGCCTTTATAACAACATGTCTCTGCGCCACGTGTCCAAACCAGGAAAGCACCCATTTGTTTGAAGGAGGATAAAGGCAGGAATTTCCTACTCTCTTCCTAAATGGAAATCCACCAAGGGTTGAGTTGACTTTTGGAGGGTCTATCCCCTGGCATCAGGAAAAGGAGATAAGCAGAGGCTTTACATGAATGGAATTTTGAGTTGAAATTTGAATTGGGGGAAATGGAGCATACCATTTAGATAAAATACTGTCTGACTCTTGCAGAAGTTATTTAGTTCTGATTAACTAAAACAACGCTGATTCAAGGGCACTTTTACATAAAGCAAAATTAAACAAATAGAATTATTTTACTTTATTATTTTATTAGAGTTCATTCAAATGCATATGTGTTATATATTATATAAATATACAGTAGATACATATACACACAAAGGATCTGCAGACGTCTTTTATTTATAGAGAATGTGTCTGAAACTTTGAACTGAGAATGTTATTGCTAATGATTCATTGAATTGTTTTCAAGCTTTTTCTTTTTTTTTCTTTTTTCTGATGCAAAACAATTTCCCTGAAAGGTTGAAAATCATCTCAATGAAGCTATAAAATAGGTGGTAAAATGGTTTTTAGCTCAGCTGAGGAGGTGCTGTGCTGGTCTTAATGAGGTGCCCACTTACAAAAGAGTGTATCGTGCTTATACAAATCATTTGTTTCAGTAACATTTGAAACAGCTACTAATGCAAAAACTCTATACCTATAAACACCACTTTACCATTTTTACCACTTTTCCAAGAGTTTTGACAAGCCTGACTACCCACTATAAACTTCCCCTTCTTTATATAAAGCACCCATTTTATTTGAGCACAAGTGATTGCTGAGACTCAGAAGATTTTAAAGAACTCTGAGAATCTTCATTCTGCCTTACTGCTTAAAATAAATAATCTGAGCTTAGTTACATTTTAAAATTCTTTTCCATGATCTTTCTACATGTTAGTACGATTAGGATATACGATTCCTCAAATTAACAAGCAAAATAATCAGTGCCTACTGCTTGGAGACTGATTCAGAGTTAGGTGGCAAATACCAAAGAAGATATGATTTCTCTCTCTCTCTTTTTTATTTTCTAATGATTTCTCTTACTGAGATAATGACACAAGACCTAAATACAGTGGTGGGAAGAAAACTGGTTTGTTACAAGAGAAAGCAACAACTCCCTTTTAGATAAATTGCCCTGAGCAGAGTATCATCTGAAGCTAGAGACGTCAAAAAGTAACTCAAGGTGAGGCAAGGTCATATCACAACTAGGAGCACAATACCTGGCGCTGTAAGCCCTCAGAGTACGCTGCTAAGAATCCAGTCTGATATGTAGTTCCCTATGATCCCAATTACAGAGTATTTTATTTTATTTCTGGGTATGTGTAATGGGATAGAAGCTTCAATTTGATCAATAAATAGGTAAGCACCCATTGTGCGGAATACAGGACCAACTGAGAGTCAGTCATGAAAATTCTGAATCTGCTCTAGTGTATAAGAAACAAATCAAATCACAGCACACCTCAGTGCTTTAGTATTAGCAGTAAACAACATGTCATTCACCTTATGGCGCCCACCTTAAGTGGATTCCCCCTTAGCCATGCATATGGCTGAGATTCAAAGCCCCAATGACCTTCAAGTTCCCTTCAAGTGCAAAAATCCTATGATTATATGATTCTAATTACTTCAAATCTGCTATGACACAAAATATGACTCTACAAATTTTACATTAGTGTTAACATCCAAAACATCTGCTTCCCTTTGGCTTAAATCATCAACACAATAAAGGTAGATTCCAAATCAGAGAAAGGACCGACTGCTATCATCTCCCTCCTTGCTTACAGTAAAATAAAATTTCATTTTATTTCAGGAGGCTTTGGTCTAAACTACTTTTCTTTCATACAGACAGGAACAACAACAAGAAAACAAAAGCAATTCTTCACTGGCAATTCCTATGATTGAAATTCAGATATACTAGCTATATACATGAAATCCACAAAGTTACAGTAAAGCAGTTTCCCTTCATTGGATCATATTCCTCAGGGTAGCATGTCACCTGAAGTATGTCTAAAAAGATGCTGTGACTACCTCTTGCATGCTTTATCAGATGGCCTCATTCTTTCTAATCCACAGGCATTCTCCAGGTAACAGCAAGGATGGCTGCTGACATCTGTATGTAAATGTTCAAACACACACACACACAGTTGCAAGAGGAGTTGAGAGTTATCTTTCACTCTCCATTGCAGGGGAGGATTCTAACTGGCTCAACTTGCATCATACAGCTCTTTGTGGGTGACTCCATATAATGATTAGCCCAGCTTGTGTCACACACCCAAACCTATGAGTAGGAGGCTAGAACTCTGAGTTTAATAATCCACAACAATGTGAGGACAAGGGTAATATGTTTTAAGGAAAGCATATAACCATTTCCAGGAGCAAGAAGAAAAAGTATGCCAGGAAGATAAAAATCCCAGGATATATTCCACATTAATTAGGTGCCCCAGCATATCAGAATGGTAATTATTAAGCTGATAAGGAGATATATTGGCTTTGTTTAGTGTTCTTTTCCAAATTAAAATCCATATTGAAAAATATCTCTAATTTTATAAACAAATAGCTGATTGCTGATGGCTATAATCTATGAAACACTTGACAAGCACACAAATAGTCACAGCAAATATAACAGTGTAAATTGAATTCTCTTTTATTTAAGCTATACTGCTGCTTTTCATTTTTAAAGCAGTAATTAAGAGTTATATTTCCGTTAGCTTTTATTTTTAAGTCATAAATGTGTTTTTCTAGTCAAGCAACAGTAATATTACCTAGATGAACACATTACTTACTTTAATATAATCTGAACCAATCATAATCCAAATGATATTTGCTACTTACCATATTAAAAAAATAATAAACATAAGCCCCAAGGTTGTTCCCTAATTAGTCTTAGATTTTCCTTTATGAAAGCACCAGGGAAGCCTTTGCAAAGTCTGTGAAGGTGCTGAAAGTTACTTCCAGACTGGGCCACTCTCTCCATGCTATAATGTGACTAAGCTCAGTGAAGCCTCCATGCCTGGTGGTCACACACTCTGGGAGGACACTGAACCCTGTCTGTATAATACAATCACCTGGGAATTCAAAATATCCCGTGGGCCTGCCCTAGACCCATTTTCTGTAGACGAGTCTAGATGATAACTTTGATGAGACCTGTGATTCCAAGGTGCACTGATATGAACCACTAGCTCAGTGTTAAGGAAATCAAACCTTCAGCTCAAAAGTGAAAGTATCACATGAGATGGTTAGCACAGGAAGCAAATGTGCTCTAATCTTGTTTTATAGTATAGTTTTTTTCACTTGGCGGAGAGAGACAATGCTACTTCCCTTCAGGACATGTGGCAAGCCAACACATTTTTGGTTGCTACAATGTGGGGCGTAATCTTGGCTTAAAAGCTAGTGATGCTGTTAAACATTCTAAAATGTACTGGATAGCCCAATGCAGCAAAGAATTATTCACCCAAAACTCCAACAATGTTGAGGTTCAGAAATAATGCCTAAGACAGCATCAACTGCTGCGGGTTTGTTATATAGCCCAGAGAGGTAAGGAAAGGGGACAAAATAGTTGAAAATGTTTATCTATGTTCATGGTTAGCAAAAGGCATCCAGAGTTATATAATGTTTGTCCTGTTTCTCAACCAAATTATCAATGCAATAGAGGCAAATGATTGCTCAATCATTCATAATACTTGTATTACACTTTTCCATTCTCAAATCCCAAAATGCTAATTTGATAAACAAAAGAAAATTGTGTCAAACTAATGGAAACTGCTTTGAAAAGTTAGAGGCTGTTCTGCTTTGAAAAGTAAGAGGCTGTTCTACTATTAGATTCTATTTGCGCTTGCCTTTGGAAGAATACCTCTCTTTCCACTGACACACACAGCTGGCTGCTACAGAAACTCAAACCACGATTGGTGCAAGTACACCTATGGATTTACCATCATTTATTTGGTCTAAATTTCCTTGTCTTTTTTATCAACTCAAGCAAAACTGAGAAAGTATTTTTGCTTTTCTAAGCTAGTAAACAAACCCACATAGCAAGCAGACCTCTCCTGTCTCGCCCACTGCTCCCCTCAGCAGTGTATTGCATCAGTCTGCCTATTCTGTTCCCCACTCTATCTCTGGTGAATCCTCTCACCCTCCTATATATCTGGCCTGTACCACTGCTCTTGTATAAATAAATTTAAAAAAGTACTACTTTTTATTACACTATGTTGTAAAAATGCAAAGCTTAGAATGCAAGATGACCAAAGCTAAATGGAGTTGAAAGTCACTGAATGTTTGTCAATATCCTGACATCATTGAGGTCCAATTTGCCGCAATTATCCAGTCACTATAGGGAGAGGATCTCGAAGGCCTCATGGAGTGCCACCATCAGGAGAGTTGTATATTAAAAAAACAAACAAACAAAAAATACTAACATCTTGCCTTTCAAATATGGCCCAAAAGTATACAAAAAATGATTACTATTGAAATTCAAGTAAGTAGATTTCTTCTTTATTCTTTTCTGTGCTCCGTTAATTCATAACAATGAGTACATATTATTTTTTTAATATTTTTCTATGAAGAAACACCAAGGATGTCAATACTCTTTCATGAAATGAATTCTGTAGAAATAAGTATTAGTTATAGTAAAACATGTGTTTAAACAAATCATGGCAGAGTAGAATCACAGTGTCCAAGATGATGGACAATTGGACTGCTCTCTTTCACAAGAAAACTACTGAAATATTTAGCAAACTTGCTTTAAATATAGACTTCTCAACTTGGTTTGGTTATAATGCTATAGATTGTAAGTCATGCCACAATGATAGCTTGGCAGAATACTCATCAGAAAGACAGGAGCTGCTGAACTTACTATGAAAGTAGTGAGAAAAGGAATAATGGATGAATGCTTCAATAGAAAAAGGAAACTCTTGTCTATTCCAGATCTCCAGAACAACAGAGGACTTAAAACCATTCTCTGAAAGGGATGCCCTGGCTTTTGGCTCTGTAATATGTGAAATTCTGGGTATTCTTGACTAGAGGTCCTTACTATAGGTCACAGATGCAGAAGAGCTTTGAATCCTGGGAGTGCTCTCTTTGGCAGTCATGCACTAAGCCCAACACAGCACATGGAAATGATCCAAAGCATCCTAACCCATGCTCTTTATCACCCTCCACTAAGCCTTGAGAAGACCCAAGTCTTCTCTCCTATGCCAACATCATCCTAGGAGAACAGCACTTCAGGCTTAGGTTAAGAGCCAGGAAAGCCCTGCCCTTTGGGATTTAACCATTTTGGCATTGGAGTTGCCTGCAAGGCCATGTCAGCTCATGACAACAGGAGGCAAGGCAAAAATTTAGTGGGGCTCCAGTCTGAACAAATGGCTTCACATCTCCAGCAACTCTGACTTCATGGAAGCAAGTGCCACCATGATGGGAAGATGGATCCTGCAAGAGTAGAACAGTTAAGGGCCTCCCTGGTGGCTCAGAGATAAATTTGCAGTGCTATCAAGCTATCGCCAGCCACTGCAGCACAAGTTCAATCCCTGGCCAGGGAGCTGACCCACATGGTGCAGCAGACCTCTCCTGTCTCACCTGCTGCTCCCCTCAGCAGTGTATTTCAGTCAGTCCACCTGTTCTGCTCCCCATTCTGTCTCTGGTGAATCCTCTCACCCCCTGAACCTCTGGCCTACACACCCATTCTTGTATGCATAAATAAATTAAAATCTTAGAAAAAACACAAAACTGTTGGACAGTTAAACTATAGTCACCTTTCTGAGTCCTGGTCCTGAATCCACCTACCCAAACTCACTACATGGTGGGTTACTAACACAAGTCATCCCTCTCCAGAGGCAACTCAGCATACATTTTCTTTTTTTTCTTTAGAATGAACAAAAACTCATAGAACCCTTCTTCTTACAAGATGTTATGACCCTGGAAATATAAGTAGATTATTTTTCAGGTTGATTGGCAACCCCCTCACTAACATTTCCAAATAGGAATAGTACTTTTGCTTTGTAGAGATTTCTCACAAAGAAAAGAATAAGCTGAAGACTGTATCTAGCAGGGAACAAGGTAAACATTTGAAGAAAATGAACTTTGCTGGTATGTGGGAAACATTTCCATCACAGCTGCACTTGTCCTAAAAGACTTTGATCATGAGCACTAAGACCCTTTAAGCATCTTCAAAGTTCAGGCTGGGAAAGGTGATTAAAGAAACAACATAAGGACAGAAAGATAGGATGGACCAAGTCCTACATTTAGCATGTGGCATGGCCACGTGAATGCTGTTCCAACTTCTTGTGACTTTGTGTCCCTAGATTTTTGCCCTGCAGAGGCCTTTCTGCCCCCGCTTCTTCCTCCCGCCCCATCCCGAGCTTGGAGACGGCCATCTTTCCCAGCGTCTGCTCTTGCTGCCACTGGTTGGGCTCTACTCTACTTTGTGTGTAAGATCTAAATAAACACAAAAATGTCAGTACTACTAGGTGCTTTTTCATCTTCTCCTCTCTATGCTCCATCCTCACCAGTCCCAAGTTTGGCACAACATTTCAAGCCACCTTGGACAGTTTCAATTTGGGTTAAAATTTGTTTTTAAAGATTAATCCTTCTCTCATGCTTCAGGGTTCTGGATTTTAGCCTCTGGACAGCTTATTATTAAGGCTTTTATTTGGCTTTTGACATTTATCTAGCATGATACACCTTTAACTGTCAGCTTACTGTGCATCAAAGCAAAGGTTATATTTGCCCTGATAAATTCCCTGTTCAAGCTTTTGCTTCCTTTCTCTCTTGCAGCAGACAAGAAAGGAAAAAAGATCATGGCCATGTCTGCCCATGAGCAACATGGATTTCAAGGGTAGTTTTCCCCGTGCAAAGAGTTTTCAATTTCTAATTGGCCTTTTCTCTTTGAGAGGAGGCTCCTTTTTACCATGGGCCCTCACACTGGTCTGCTGCGAGAAGTCCATGGAATGTGTCAAATGGAAACATTAGTGCCACATGTAATAGTGCACCATATGCTCTGAGCTGGGGTTCTTAAAATAGTTTGATGCTGTTAACTTTGCAGCCCATAAATAAATATGCCTTAAAGAGAAAGCCTTGCAGATGAAGTCACTGCATTGTCTGGGAAGCATTTCCTAACACAGGCATCAACCTAATTCCTGAGACAGGAAAGAAATGAAGAGGATTTGTCAGACCATGAGGCACACCTGACAAAGAGCAACAGGGACCTCCAGGGTGAAGGCTTTTCTGTCAGAGGAGTCCTGTGCTGGGTAGGAAAGGTCTGGTCCTCGTGTTACCTCCGCTGCACTGCAATGAGGGTCCCCTGGGCCAGAGTGGCTCCAGCACCGCCAGCTTGCTCAGTGACTGCTGAGGACTTCTCAAAATACGAGTCAAACTCCAAAGGAGTCTAACAGCTAGAGTTGGCCAGTTAACCACATTCCTTACAGCTGGACAGCAAGTCCTTCCTCTAGGGGAATCTAAAGACAAGGCTCAGTGCCGTTCCATGTCTGCCAGCCACTAAAAAAGGAACTTTGAAAACAGAGATCCACAATGATACCTTAACTATGTGCCTATGTTTACTTGTGCAAGCGGTGACCATATTAGTTATTGCCCAAAGGAGGGCCTTTTAAAGTGAATGTAGTTACTAAAAATTAGCCAGGACTTTAAGTACATAAAATCATTCTACATGTACACATGCTACCTTTATTACTCACAGTGTCTATCTTCATTCCTAGGAAACTCATCCATGCATCCATCACAATTTCCTTCATGTTTCTGAACATTTACTATCTGTGGAAAAGTCAAACCTGGAGGTATCATGCATGAAGGAGCACATATGAAAAATTAGAGGTGCTCCTGTGTCTCCTCCTCTCCCTTTCCTCACTTCCATAACAATATTGGGGCTCAATATTGTGTCCCCGTTATTCTCCCCTGGGATTTAGACACCGGTTCTGTGAAGGTTTTCTTAAAGATTTATTTATTTATGCATACAAGAACTGGGGTACAGATCAGAGGTGGGAGTGGGGGCACTGAGAGGATTCAGCAGAGACAAAGTTGGGAGCACAACAGGTAGATGTACTGAAATACACTGCTGAGGGGAGCAGCGGGTGAGACAGGCGAGGTCTTTTGCACCATATGGGTAGCTCTCTGGTGGGCTGGGAAATGAACCTGCACTGCAGAGGCTGCAGATAGTTTCACAGTGCTGTGCTTAACCCCTGGTGCCACCAGGGAGGCCCTATTTATGCTTTTACTAACCATTAAAAGATATAAAATATCTGTTTGGGTTACTGTAATGGTCAGTCAGAACCACCAGAAAATCTGACTACAGAGGTTTTCCAACACAGGAGTTCATTTGTCTCACATGGACATGGGCCGGTTGAGCTTTAAGACTGTTCAGCATGTTATCTCTAAGCTGGCACTGGGTTTGCGGTTTGCTTCTATTGCCATGATATCAAGATGGTGTCTGACCTCAGGTACTGATTCATTATTCCAGTTAAAAAGGGAGAAACACAAATGTCAAATGGAAAATGAGGAAGGCACTTGCCTGCTGGGAACTCTAACTGAGCAACTGTTACTTCAGCACCACATTGGGACATCCAGCAACCAACCTCTGGCCTCAAAGGAGGCTAAGAAGGATGTTTCAATTGAGTACCTGGCTGCCTTGAGAAAACCAAGATTCTATCAATAAGGAAGAAAGGAAGAATGTGGATCTTGGAGTCAGTTATCCTGCATAAGGCACACACCGCAGTGCCTGCACACAACATGTTTTTTTACCCAGATCTGCCCTGGTATGGAAACTATAATCCTAAATCCCATTTCAGAACATTTTCTTACAATGTTTCACTCAAGCATTCTCCTTCTTAGCCTGTCTTTTTTCTCCAGACTACATATTCAGGCATCCTAAAATCTGATAGAATCATCGATCATGTGGCATAATTTTCACAAAATACCTGAGAACCAAATCCAACATGCAGTGGTCCAACCTCCTGTTACCTGCTCACCCTTCTCAGTGCAGCCCAACTGACTACCACAGCCATGGCCTGCTGTCCAGTTCACAAAATATACTTCCTTCTTCTGAAGGCTGCCTCGAAAGCCGATCCTGTATCATCTACTGTACACAAAATAGTATTCAAATCTTCTTGACCTTTTCATAGTGTGAGTCATGTACATATAAAAGCAGGAAGAGAGTTTTAATATTTTTATACTTATATCCAAATATTTGTTTTATTGGAACACCTGTACATTAATTTGGAACAAAAAAGGGAGTAAAGAGGCATGATCAACACAAGCAAGATATACATAACAGCAAATGCGCAGAGCGTGAAAAAGAACAAGATTTATAATCCCAAGAGGGAAAACAAATTTTTATTTCCTTGAATATATTTTTGAAGTCTAGAATCCCACAAACATATGTATATAATAATTATATAATTACCATATATATATATATATATATATGTCTACACACAGAGCAATTGCGACATCAGAAAACATTTCTTAACCTCTGTAATATCAAAGTAATTCAAATGTGTTGCAGTGATAAATTGGTTTCTTTTAAAGACTTATTTATTTATGCATACAAGAGCTGGGATATAGGCCAGAGATGTGGGGAGTGAGAGGATCCACCAGAGACAGAGCGGGGAACAGAACAGGCAGATTGACTGAAGTACACTGCTCAGAGGAGCAGTGGGCTAGACAGGAGAGGTCTGCTTTGCCCTGTGGGTTGCTCCCTGGCCGGCCGGGGATTGAACTCATGCTGCAGAGGCTGTGGATTGCTTCATAGTGTAGTCCTTAACCCCTTGCACCACCAGGGATGCCAATAAATTGTTTTTTAAGCTTATGAAACACTATCTGAATGCTAAAGGTAGAAAAGGAAGTCGTATTTGTATTTTCAGTTTACTAATGTTTCTCCTCATGTTGTACATCTGTTGATATTTATAATACATATTAAAGCATGTTTAATTTAAAAATTTAGGAACTAAGATTGAGAGAAATAAGAGACTTGCCCAAAGTAATACACTTAAAAGTGAGAGACAGAACTTCTGTCTTCAATACTGGCTCTCTTTCTCCAACTTCTCTAATTTTTGATCTACTTGTAAATACTTTATTGGGGGGGCAATAAAAAATTGCTATAATATGCTATTTAAAATAAGGTAATTTTTGTCTTCTTATTTCCACATTATGAATATGATGTTTTTGGGGTAGAAAAAAGATATTCAGGCTCAGTGGTATGACTAGAGGGTAAAGGCAATAAATTTGCAACTAGACTAGAGCTTCGAATCTGTACTTTGCAGCTCACAGAATAGGTGAAATTCATCATGTCATTTATCCTCTATTAACTGCTTCAATTTCCTCAAGGAGTAAGCTAAGGAGACACAATCACATACTCATGATTGATATATTGAATTCAGAGCTGATCACTTTCTTTTTATAACTCTCACCGAGCTTCACCCACTAGAGGAAAGGATCTTTGAGTACTATTGATCTCATTCTGGTACTTCAGCCCACAGACTAGTAACTGCTGGGATAAACAAAAGTCTTACATTCTGTAAGCTCCTTTATCAATTCATTCACTGAATTTTCCCTGAGCCATTAATATGGGCCCTGTACTATTCTAGGTGCTGGAAATCAGTGAAAACAGATAAAAATCCCACATTCCTATAAAAGAGGCAAGTGAAACCCACCACTTGCAACCACAGCTATAATAGTGCAATAACTAAGAGGAGGGGGGGACTTCTTTTGTCTGGGAACCTAGAGGACACTAAGATCCCATCCAAAGTGGGGTTCAAGAGGCACCATGAGGCTATACTAGAAGAAAAAAGCAAAACCAGGAGATGCTAATGAATTGGCAGAACTAGGAGAGGTTTCAAAAAGGTCTGAACAGTTGAAGCAGAAATAAAATATGGAAGATGCTAAAAAACTATCATTGATTAATACGTTGCATTCTTAGATGATTCCAAGTGTGTTGAACTAGAAAACTTAAGATCCAAAGAGCAGTTACAGAGCTGAAGAATACAATGAGGGAACTGAACAATACAACAGAGGGGTTCAAGAGCAGACTGAATGAAGCAGAGGAACAGATAAGCAAGCTGGAAGATAAAATAACAGAATTCAGAATAACAAACAAAAAATAAATTAAAAAAGTGAAAATACCTTAAGAGACTTCTAGAACAACATCAGGTGAAATACTATTCATACTATAGGAGTCCCAGAAAGAGAAGGAAGAGAAAAGTGGCCAGCAAAATTATTTTCAGCTATTATTTCCTCAATCTGGGAAAGGAAACAGACATCTAGGTACAGAAAGCTCTTGTTTCAAATAAGGAACTCAAAGAGATCCACGCCAAGACACATTACAGTAAGATGACCAGAGGAAAAAAGAGGATCTTAAAAGCAGAGAGAGAAAAGCAGCCTGTCGCATGCAAGGAAAATTCCATAAGGCTAACATTAGATTTTCAACAGAAACTTTGGAGGCCTGAAGAGAGGGATAAGACACTCAATATGCTGAAAAAAATTCGAAAAACTTGCTAACTAGTAAGGTTAACATTCAGAATTAGAGGAGAGCTTAAAAGTTTTCTAGGTAAGCAAATGCTAAAGGAGTTCAGTTTTACCAAATGGCCTTGCGATCAATTCTGAAGGGACTTTCTTAAAACTGAAAAGAAATAACACTAACAAGAAAAAAAAATGACCAAAAAAATCATTAAAAAGGTAACTGTACAGTAAAAGGAATGAATCAATCACTTATAAAGAAAGCCAAAAGACTGAGACAAAAGTAGTAAAATTAATTAAAGTTACAATAATTAACCAAGGGATATATATATATATATATATATATATATATAAAGATATAAAAAGGGGGCCTCGGGGCCTCCCTGGTGGTGCAGCGGTTGAGCACAGTGCTACAAAGGAAGCTGCCCGCAGCCTCTGCAGCACCGGTTTAATCCCCGGCCACCAGCAAGGGTCCCACATGGCACGCAGACCTCTCCTGCTGTGCCCACTGCTCCCCTCAGCAGTGTACTTTGGTCCTTCTACCTGCTCTGCTCCCCGCTCTGGCTCTGGTGAATTCTCTCACCCTCCCGCGCTTCTGACTGTACCCAGTGCTTGTATAAATAAATAAATAGTTAAAAAAATATATATATATAAAGGGACAGCAAAAATATGAAAGGTGAGGGAAAGAGTAAAATATGCTAAGATTTAGAACATGGTCCAAGTTAACAGATTATGCACAGAGGATGTACTAAGTAAAATAAAACAAAGAAAAAAGCTGTGTGATCTCACTTATATGTGGAATCTGAAAATAAACCCAAAATGGATAGAAACAGAATAGAGTAGCAGTTGCCAGTGGTGAGGATGGAGGAGGGAGAAATGGGTGCAAGTTAATAAAAGGTACAAACTTCAAGTTATAAGACAAAACCTGGGACTGTTTTGTACAACATGTGACTAATGCTAACAATATAGTTTGTGTATCTGAAGTTGTTATGCCAGTAGATCTTAAGAGCTGTAGTCATGTGAGGTACTGAATGTTAATTATTGAGGTAATCACATGAGATACAGACATGTATCATTTATCAAGTCACTATATTATAAATCTTTAACACAATGTTATATATCAATTACCACTCACCAAACTGAAGGGAGTAAGAATTACCAAATGTAGTATCATCTATGTAACTCGATTTTCAAATGTGTAAAATGCTCACATTAAAATAAAAACAACTTAAAAAAATAGTTCATTGCTTTTTGTTGCTGAGAAATAATTCATCACCTGGGTGCAATAGAATTTTTTTACCCATTTGTACTGATTGATGCTGAGTTACAGATGTTCCTGTGGGATTTTCTGTGCATAGAAGCTTTCATGCTCATTGAATAAATGCCTAGAAGTGGGATTGTGGGGTTACACAGTAAATGTAAGATTAAATTGGTAAGAAATTATCAAACACTTTTCTGAAGTGGACAAAGCACTTGGCAGAGTTTCATTAGTTCCATGTGCCTTCTTCTATTCCCCCCACCCCACCTTATTTCACTGCGTAGCAACTGCAGCACAATGTTGAAGCAGACATGGGGGGAAGCAAGAACTCCTGTCTTGTTCCCAATATTAAAAGAAAAAGCATTCCAGCTTTCACCATGTAGTAAGATGTCAGTCGTAGGTGGATTTGAGGATAACATTTAAGAGAATGAAAAATTGGCCTTCAATCTATGTTGCTAAGAATTCTTACCATTAACTGCATTCAATTTTGATGCAATTATTGAGATGATCACAAGTTTATGTGTATGTCAGTATGTATTTACTTGCTTAAGTGAGATCCACTTAATAATTCCTGAAGGTGGAGCTAATATTGTATTCCTGATACAAATATCATCTGGTCATGAAGCATTATGCTTTTTATATATTATCAGATTTTATGTTTTTTCTCAAATTTATTTAATTTTCCAATCATTTACATTATGATACAATTTTGGGAGGATGTTGTATATGCACATGTCTCACTCACCTGCCCCAAAGCTCCAGTGCCAATACCCTATCACTTTCTCTCACCAACACCCCCCACCTCTCCTCTCACACCCTCTGGTAAACATCTTTTTCAGAATCTAAGCACTGTTCTTATTCCATTTTGCCAGGTTTTCTTATTGCTATTCTGCAAATGAGTAAGACCATCCAGTCACTGTCCTTCACTTTCTGACTTTCGTTACTTAGCATAATCATCTCAAGAGCCATTACCTTGTTCCAAAAAGGCACTATTTCATCTTTTCAAATATATTACTGGATTTTATTTGATAATATTTAGTAAAAGATTTTTACAACTCCTGAGGAATAATGTGTGAATTTCTCCTTTCAGTTATTTTTTTTCTTTACATACTTGAAAGTATTCTAAAGCAGTTTTGTTGGGTGCATACGTATTAAGGACTAATTATGAGTTATTGTGCTTTGGTACTGAATCTCTCATAACATTCCTTATCCTGACTACTTTAACTGATAATAATAGAAACCCACTTTCTTTACCATTTACAAGACATACTGCTTTTCTAAAGATGATTTATATTTAAGTGTAAGTCATTGCTGATTTTTTAATCAATTGTATAAAATTGTCTTGCATTTCTATTTAATCTGACAGTCTGTCCTGCTATTTGGGGACTTGGTTATTTACAGTCAATGTAAATTATAGATATTTCTTAAATCTTTGATCTTGTTGGTGTTTTCTCTTTATCCTTTACCTTAATAATATCCTTTACCTTAATATTTATCTTTTTAATGATTTCATTCTTAAAATTTATAATTTTAGTATCTATTCTAGGGATTACAAAATTCATTTTTACCTTATCAAAATCTACCAATTAATAATATACCACTCCCCAAGAATTAAAATAGTCTAACAGTATACTTTTATGTTTTGTGCTATTGAATACATACATTTTACCTAGACATACATTATAAATGACACAAAACATTGTTTTTTTTTTTTTGCTTTATATACTCGTGACTTTTTAAAAGATTGAAAATAAATTTATCCCCACAGCTACTGTTTTCTATACTCTTTCTTTGTGTAGATTCAAATTTCTCTGTGGTATCATACTCATTCTCTCTGAAGGACTTCTTTTCTTTTAATATATTTTTAGTGCCTATATATACTGGCAATGAAAACTCTCAATATAAAGTCTGAGAAAGTCTGAATACTGCTGGGCTGACAGATTTTTTTTTTTCTTTAGGCACTTCAAAGATTTCACTCCACTGATTTCTGGCTAGCACAGTTTGGTAAAAAAACAAAAAGTCTGGTATAAGTCTTATATTATTTCTCCTTATTTAGTGATTCATTTTATCTGATCACCTTGATGATTTTTCTTTGATTTTCACCATTTTGAATATGATGATTTTAAATGTATGTTTATGTGGCGGGGGGGGGGTTCTGTGTTTGAATAATGGTTTTCTCTTTTATTAATTTTAGAATGTTCTCAGCAATTACCTCTTGAAATATTTCTTCTATTGCTTCACTACTATCTTTTTTACATACTTGAATTTTATATCAGATTATTTGATATTATCCTACCCATCTTGGATAATTTTTGTCTCTTTTTTATTTCCCTTCTTTAGTTACATTTTGGATCATTTATCTCACCTACTGTTCAAATTCTGTTTTATGGTCTGTTCAATCTGCTGATAAGTTTATCAAAGACATTCTTCATCACCAATGCCAAGTATTTTTTTCTACTATACCTCTTTTACTGTTTATTTATTTTCTGATACATTTGTTTATGCAAGTACATCATTGAGTTTTTCCTCTGGAATATATCACAGAGTAATCATAATGTTAAAGTCTCTCTTTGATAGTTTCAACATTTGGGTCATTTCCATATCTGCCAACCTCTTGAAAACAGCTCATTTTCCCCCCTTGGTTTTGTGTGCTCATAATTTTGATTAAATGCTTGACATCTTGTGGAGAAGAGCAGTGCAGAGAGAAGTAAATATTAGCTCTCCTGAAAATAAACACATCATCTTCTCTTCCCATTAGTTTAAGGGACTAACTCAGTCAAGTTAGTAACTGCGTCAAATTTAGGTTTTTCTATTACTAACTGTACTTTTAGTTCACAAGAGTTTTCAAAATCTTCCTGCAGTGAACATGAGCTTAATGTGAGGTTTTGGGTGCCAGATGGTTATTACACAAGTGTTCCTATTCCATTATCAGCTTTTAGAAGTTAATCATGTGCAATTAAAGAAAGTCTCTCTCCACATTCCTGCCTTTTCCTCTGTTTTATACGCCTGGTGGCAGCTACTCAGTCTGAGGCTCACTGATGGGACAGAGTTCTCATGGCCAGCCTGTTTTAAGCAGGGTCTCTGTGCCTCGGTGGAAACATTTCACTGCTATTTATTTGCTGATTCTCTTCCACCAGCAGCAACCAAACTTTACTTAGCATTTCATGAAGATCTTGGCTGGGGTGTTTGCTGCCCCTCCTCTCTCTGTATGTAGAGGCCTCTATTTTATAAGAGGGCAGCACCTGGCTTCAAGCAATTGTCCTGTTCTCCCCAAGGCAGAGAGTGATTTCTTTACCCTTTTCCTCAGAAATAGTGGATATCTGTCTGAGTCTAAAGTCGGAGTACTTGAAACCTCTCTCCTTGGTGAAGGTTGTTGCTTGCTAAGAGAGAAGTGTTCAAGGGAGCAGGAGGCATCCACTCCCCAGCTCAGCCAGCCATATGGCATACCAGTGCTTCAAAGGGCGATGTCTCCATCTCCTTTCATGCACTGTATCTGTCTGATGAGGTCCTCACAGGAAGCCCTGGGTAGGAACTGGCAAAAGGTGCAAATTTTCCTAATGTCTGGGTCTCCCAGTACTTCCAAATTGATACACTGATCTTATTTCAAACTTTCAAGGTTCATTAAAATTTTAGTTGATGTCTTATCTACCTCTACAGCAACCACCTTTTGTTTTGCTCTTTGCTCTGCCAAAGGTGAAACAGTTCTTTTATATAATCTATCCTTATAGAAGCCGATCATTGTTTAGAATCTAAGCTTTTTAATCTTCAGGGTTTAAAAAATTGTGATTTTTTTTTTTTTACATTGCAAAGCTTTCTTCTCTTCTTTCCCTCATCATTAGGAAGGGAGTAATGTGCTCGTATCCTGTTTTGCATCCAAACAGAGGTGGAATTTTTGATGTAGTAGATACACAGAGCATTATCAAAGTTAAGAGCTTTACCAGAAAGAAAAAGAAAAATACCGGATGGTTTCACTCATTACAGGGATCTAGAAAACCTAAATAAGGGACCAGGAAAAAGAATAACTGTAAGAAAGAAAAAAATCAAAATCAACAAACAACTATGAACCAGAGACACAATTTGGGGGGGGGGGGGGGAAGGAGGTATTGGGGTCAAAATCAGGGGGTTGCATTTGTATGGGGAATATAAAAATAAAGAAAATAAATTAAAAAAAAGTTAAGAGATTTATAGGGACCTTAAGAATCCTCTACAATTGTGGTTACCGAACATTTTATGTTGGAATTTTAGAATTTGTGAAAACATGAATGAAAGGATTAGGAAATAAAAAAAATTTAAAGCTCAGGCTTAAAAAATAATAAAATGAAATAAATCTTTAAAAATTATTTTGCAAAAAAAAATAATAAAAATAAAAATTATTTTGTTTTTTATTGGTCACTATCACTGGTAGCTGTTTATATCAAACTGATGATCATGCTGAGTATTCAAATTTAAATACTGAAGAGGCAAAGTTGTCACATGATCTAGTAAACATAAATTCCACCTTGGGCTATGACTTCACACTGAACCATGTCTTTCACTCACAGGAAATTGCTCTCTACTGTGTGCTGTATCGCATGTCTGGTCCAGTTCAAATCTCTATCACTTGTATTAAAATAAAATTGCAAACTCATCAAAATCTTATAGCACAGGTCTGACATATGAGAGTATTTATTACTTTGGTCCAATGCCTACATTTTAAAGATATGCCAACGGAAGGGAGGTTATTATTATCTCCTAATAGCAAAGTCAAGACTAAAATTCAGGACTCATGATTTTAGTGCCACTGATTTATAGTAGTTGCTCCCTATTTTTGTTTTTCAAATGTAACTTTATTTATAATCTGCTTTGAGGATCAAACAAAAAAATTGCTTTTGTTGTTATTCTATCTACAATTGATCTGCAAATTTAGTGAAAGCAGGAGAAATATGTTATCACCTCTTTTTTCCCCTTCAGGGCCCAAAGAACATAGCACGTCAGTCATATTAGAGTTGATCTATAATATTAGAGTAGATTATTCAACTAAATTAACAATGTTGGCCATCTGTACCCTAGACACATATCTGCAAACAGATAAATGTCCACATGTTTAATATCAATGCTTTGTTAGCAGCAGCCATAATTGGCAAATTCTATTCTATTTTGAGTTTATTGGGGGAATCAGGGTGTCTGGCTCTGATCTTAAGCAAGGAAAGAAAATGTGTGCTTTTGACGTATCTGCATGGGGCACACCTCAGGATTGACATATTTAATCATGTGACGCAGAGCATTTCTGATGATTTAGCTGACTGAATAATCAACTACTTAATAATTCAATCACAGACTAAAAAAATACTCTGGGCAAAAGTTACTTTTATTGGTTCAACACCCACAGGAAAATGGCTCTGACTTACAGTGTAAAGAGCAGTGATGGCTGATACCTCATACAGGATCAATGACAGCAGGAGAGATACCTTCTACCTCCTCTACTGTTGTGTCACAAAGAAAAACCTTGTTCAAGATGGATACTGCCAGAGATTATCTCACACTTCTGCCAAGTATGGATTATAAAGGCCTAACAAAGAAAGAAAGTAACAAAAATCACCTCCATTCCTCTTACTAAATACAACTACTGCAAATTACTGGAAATCTCTCCAATTATGGTCTAAAATTGAGCATTCAATTGGGAACTAACAAGGCCTACAACACTGCTAATCCTTAGATAATTACAAAAGTCCTAAATTGTCTGTCATGTGACTGAAGTAGACCCTTATGAGGCAACAGGGTAGTCTTGGACACTCAAGAGATGGAAAGTCAAATGAATAATGTGACACTGGGCATTAGCAAATGCTAAGAAAATAGACAGCAATCTTGTTCTAAGCATTGTTGACCTTTTAGCTCCAAATGCTATCTCTAGGGCTAAACGCATTTACAATTTTTGGCATCCTGTTTTGGATTTTGTCATGAGAAATCAATCTTCATTTTCTGCTCTCCTCTCAAGTCCCTAAATCCCCAATCACGATCCTAAAAATGGATATACCATGTTGGGTCAGTTCTCACCAGTCTAAAGTCATACAATCATTGGATAATCTTTCAAAACTTCCAAACATTTATCAAATATTCAATAGAGCACTACATACCATATGGGAAGATATTGTACAGATGAAAGAATTACAAAATGATAAACTCATAGGACATGTTATTTCATACACACACATACCACACACATATGGGGGTAGGGGGCATCATCAATTATTTATAAAAGCATTGCCAATCAAGTAGTTCAGATTTTTAGTTTAAAAGATACGAAACCAAGGTCAGAAATGTTTACCCTGTACAGCACCAAGAACACAGGCAGCAACAGGAATGTTTCTGTATATTTTTAAAAACAAGAATTTCTTATAGAGAATTGATTATGATGGTGATTTAAAAAAAAAAAAACCTGAAGTCAAATGGGGGATGATTAAGCCAGAGATTAACCACAACAAGAGTTTGCTGTCATCCAAAGGCTAGAGAAGTGCTGTCGCCAAAACTCAGAAGCAGAGCTCTGTGACAGGATACAGAAATGCAGACTGCCTTCCCCATAGGAGAGAGTCTGAAGGCAAGAGTGAAAGTGGTGAAAAGACCAATAATCCCCTTCTCCAAGGAAGCACATGGAGAAAGACCCTGGCTTCTCCTCCTTCCTTCCTCCCAGTGCTCTCCTGATGCCTGGTACTGGCTGAGCCTAGCAAGAAATTAGTCAGTGAGGGAGTCTGTTAAATGGGGTTGTAAGAAAACTGATCTCAGTGCAATCAGGCAGTGACTGACTTCCAAAGTGGGTGACATAAGTAGCACTAATCATTATCACCACAGAACTTCTACTCTCCCTTCAGGTCACAATTATTTTCTGTCATTCTACCCTTGGAATTGACTAATCAACTCCAGGAGTCTGGTTCTATGGACCTACATAATATTGTTGGGGGGAGGGCATATATTCTGAATTTCCTTCCCATCCTATTAATCATACCCATAAAGACTTTTCAGAGAGTGGAAACAGGAGGAAACAGGGATGAAGTTTATTCCCTTTTCAATGATCTATATGTCCAATTTCATGAGATCTTTTCCTGGCTTACAAAGCTACCTATAAGCCGTTCCCAGTCTGATAATGCAACATGACTTTTCACTTCTCTTCACTGGCCAATCTCTGATACGGTTGATTTTACCCAAGAAAATGTCCTTTTTCCACCCTTTCATTATTCCCATTCAAAGCTCCTATATTTCAGAAAGCCTGTATTTCTCTAAAAGCATCCATGATCTCCCTAGGCTTCTTGTTATCTCTCTCTCTCAGTAATTCATACAATACATTAGAATTAGCCACACTATTTAGCAGCTAATTACTTGTTATTATGTAAGAGTTTTCTAATTGTTTCATGTACATATTTCTTGGCACCCCAACAAAGTTGTACACTCTTGATGAAAATGTCTATACTTCATACCACTTACCTATGTCCTCTACCTTTGGAATTTGTGCTGATCACATAAAAACTACTCAATACTACCTTATTTTCTTCCATCTACATGTTTTCACAGCATCTAATAGAAATAAGCTATTGTATCTCTCGTCCCATCAAGTGTACTTGAGTAAACTTCACCCCTCTCTCCTTGTATCTCCCTTCTCTCATAAGGCTTAACTCAATCTCCTGGACTCCTAGGACTTTATGTAACTGCCAGCAGGTAGATAATGCATCCTTTTATTCCATTATGAATATATTCTATTTTTTTTCCTCATAATGTATATACCCATGTCTTTAGTCATAGTTATATCCTCACAGTGTTTAGCAGAGGGGAGTCCAACAGAGAATATGGAGTTTACCTATTTTGCTATGCATTCCACGGACTTAAAAAAATGCAGTGTTTGGCACACAGTAGGTAATAAACACATTTCCGTTGAATGAAACAATGATAAAATAAACACACTTAAAACCCAAAGCTAGACTGAGTTAGAATAATTTTAAAATATGATTTTTATGTAAAATATAGAATAACAAAACTCTCATTTTTAAGCAATTTGTGGAAATGAGAAACATCGACTGACAAGTTATCTATGCTAAAGTAACCTAATTTGGGCTGGTAATTTCAAATTCCTTCCCTATCAAAACTCTTACCAGAAGACTTAATATTAGGAAACGAGATCAATTTCCATTTTCTTTCCCCAACTTAATTTTGGAGACTCTCTAAGGATACTTCCTGAGGAAGTGTGGGGAGAAATATTCAAAATGTAGGAAGAATAGCAGAAGCAGAAACAAGGGGCCTAGACAATGTATAAACTAGCTAGCCATGCTGCTGGTTTTCACGCTTTGAAACAAGAATAACACGAGATTTTAAAGTCCATGGTTTTAAGCAGAATCCTCCTACGCTTAGAAGAGGTACAATCTTTAGTACTGAAAGATCTGTCAGTTGCTGTTCTCTCAACTCGAACCTATCTGCCCAATCAATCTTTCTAAGCTCAATGTTACTCCTAAGTGGTTAACCAGGAACATCTATGGCCACATAACAATTTGGGTTGGCTCTTTCTAAAGGAGAGGAAGACTATGGTGGAGAGAAGAGTAAGGGGAAAATATGAGGAAGACGAGAGATTATAGAGGTAGGAAATGAGGGGGCTGAAGCCAGGTGTTGTTTACCTCACATAGTGCCATGAATTGCTTTGTGTATATATTGACCTGGATCAAAATATCTTTATGACATTTTAAAGAAAGGGTATTTTACTATTTCATCTTTCAATAAGAATACATCTGAGACAGAGACGAGATGCAAGGCTACAGAAGTTATTTATGCTTCTGGCTATCATTTCCATATAGAATACCCAGAAATATCTGCAGATCAGCTCATTCTTTGCAAGAAAGTCATGAAGCTATAAATACATAACAAAGTCAGAGAACCAAAGACCTGTTCCTCACCCCTACTCTGTAAGCACGGCATCCTGGAGGCATATCTCCAAATTTCCTACATTTCCCCAACTAGATTGGCAAGACTCTGACTGGTTTCATGTTAACCACTGATTTGCTGTGACATCACATCTTTAAATGACCATTTAATCCACATGTATTTCCCTTCACACCATATATGCATTCACATCTGGTTTACACTTTAATAAATACAAGTGTTTCCTTTTTCTTTACTCAAAATCAAATGATATTGACCTTCTGGGATCTCTGAACATAGGCCCTAAAAACAAATCACTAAGGAATCAGGAGAAAGATGGTCAGAAGAGAGGTCCTGCTTCACTCCTGAGAGTTAATATAAAACAGTCCAGGTGAGCATTGGAGTCACAGGATGCCATGAATTGGGCTGAAACTAGAGCACCTCTAGGAAATCAGAGACTGACACTGACGATAAAGACAGAAGAGACACTGAGGAAATTCAACTCTAAACAAGGGTAGATAGCCAGAGGCATGGCCAGGGCAGAAAGTAGAATTCATACCCTGTTCCAATGATAGGGCAGAGCTGCTTAGTGTGGAGCGAACCTTGGGAAGAGAGACCTGCAAAAGTGCCAGGGCAACCCAGGTAGACAGGGTCACGAAAGAACAAGACAAAATGCAGACAAATTCAATCCCCCCCCCAACTACCTTGAGGCTTAAGTTAATACAGAGAAGCTGTGCTGAGAAGTGCAGCTGTTAGCACACTGTTAAGTTACATGGAAAGCAGAGCTGTTAAGCTACATGGAAAGCCCTGCCTCAGACTACAGAGATATGGATCTGACACCTAGAATTGAGGGCTATCAGTGACACCACAGGCATGAGCTTCACCACCCCCACATACAACATTCACTAGAGATGGACCTCTCCAGGCCCCTTTGTTCCCCAGAAGAGGTAGGTACAGTTATCCCGAACATGCAGCACCATCTACTGGAAAAGTCTGTACCCTCAAGACACAAGAACACAAACTTGAACCTTAACGCCAATAATGAGGAGGCAAAAAAATTATAGCAAAAGGCACCTTGAATCCTCAGGGGAATACTTCACTGAAAAAAGAGAACAAATCTCCAGACATCAACCACAAAGACATGGAAGAACTTTCCTTTCTATCAGATATAGACTTCAAAATTTTATGACAAAAAAATTCAAAGAGATGGAAAAAAAAAATGAAAAGCTGATCAAAGTTATGCAAGAAAACTCAGAAAGAAAAAAAAGAATGTCCTGAGGAATAAAATTAACTAGCATAAAATGGAAATTGAGGCTTTAAATAAGAAAATAATGCATTGAAAGAATCACAGAGCATGGCCAGATGAAGCATATTCCAGGGACACAAGCATGATTCAACACCTGAAAATCAATCAATGTGCTTCACCACATCATAAAAGGAAAGGTAATAATTATATGATCTTATCAGTGAATGCCAAGAAAAGATTTGGTAAGATTCAACATTCGGCTATGACAAAAACAATGAAAAAACTGGGGCAGACAATTCTAGATAGTGCAATTAGGCAAGAGAAGGATATAAAAGGAACCCAATTTGAGAAACAATAAATAAAGCTATCATTATTTTAGATGACATGATAGTATACATAGAAAATCCTGAAGACTCCACTAAAAAACAAATTTAAACAATGAATCAGTTCAGTAATGTGGCAGGTTGCAAAATCAATACACAAAAAACAGTTACTTTTTTCTATGCAAGCACAAGGTAGAAGAAGAAGAAAATGAACAAAAGAATCCCATTCACAACTGCAGCAAAAAGAATTAAATGCCTAGGAGTACACTTTACAAAGGAGATGAAGAATCTAAACAATGAAAATTTTAAGACACTGTTAAAAGCAATAAAGACAAATAGAAATGGAAAGATACTCCCTGCTCTTGGATTAGAAAAATTACATTGTCAAAATGGTCATCTCTCTCAAAGCAATACGCAGATTCATTGTAATCTTATCAAAGTTCCAATAGTATCTTCAAAGATAAAGAACAAACACTTCTGAAATTCATATGGAACTACGAAAGACCCTGAAGAGCAAAGCAATCCTGACAAAAAAGAGGAAGCATGGTGGACTCACATGCTCACACTTCAAAATGATACTACAAAGTTATAATAATCAAAACAGTATGGTACTGGAACAAAAGCATACACACAGACCAATGGAATGGAGAGACATGAAATAAATCCACAGTTAACCTACGACAAAGGAGCCAAGAGTATGTTGGAGAAAGGAGAACCTCTTCAATAAACAGTGTCAGAAAAACTGGCCAGCCACATGAACAACAATGAAACTAGACCACTATCTAAAACCATCCACAAAAATTAAGTCAAAATGGATAAAAGACTTGGATGTAAGATGTGAATCCATAAAATACATAGAAGAAATACATGGAAAACATTCCATGACAGAAAAGACTGTGGATTTGTCTTCAACAGCAAGGAAACAAAGAGAATATAAACAATTGGGAATGCATCAAACTAAAAAGCTTCTTCACAGCAAACGAAACTCTCACTAAAATGGAAAGACACTACTAAAGGAGGGAAAATATTTGCACACCATGCATCCAACAAGGGGCTGATATCCTAGTGAGGTCAATGTTGGAAACAGTTTAAATACTGCTACCCTGGAGAAGCACAGGTTTGTATGTGCCCTGAGCCTAGATCATTAAAACAGGATCATGGGGATCAGGAGCCCCACGTGGACAAAAAGCTGTTCAGGCTGTGATCACTGTGTCATCATTTCTGCTACTTATATTTCTCTCCTCCATGCTCAATATTATGCTATTACTGAAGTGCTAGCAAAATTTTGTAAGAACTCACTCCTGGATTTTCCCTAGTCATGCTACAAGAAGAAGCTTTTTGAACAGCTGCCAATGAATGGAGTTTAGACAACATCTTTACTCCAGGGATTTGGAACAGATAATAAATAGAGAAGGAGGAGAAAAGTGTTAGAGGATTAAAAATTTAACAGTACCCGGCAGTTTGGCTGTTCCCCCCGCCACACACACACCCTAACGCTAGCCTTCCTCTAAATCTACTTTGGGAATATTGAAATGATAGAGACAAAACAGAATAATAAAGGTATGAAAAAGAAATTCCCCCACTCCTCAGTAATCAATCCCCATACCGTGTTTTCATTTGACAGTAAAGAAATACCAGGGTGGAGAATGCCAGTTTCTCCCCTGGCTGGGATGATGAGCCGAAGGAGTGAGTTTTCTCTGCAGAAAGCCTAGTGATTCCATTTGTAATGAGGAGAGCAAAGCACCTGGCTTCCTGCATGGCTCTAATCCTTCTGAATTAGTCCCATCTTACCGCTCCCTCTGTGCTTGTTGGGAGAGACTCAGGGGTTTTGTTGTTGCAGTTGTTTGTCTCAATCAATACTGCAAGCTTCTTTTAATCTTCCTTTCCACCTTCTTTTCCTCAATGCTGCAAACTGCCCAGGGATTTTCATGGCGCAAGCTGGACTTTGCCCACATGTACTGCATTGCACTGCATTAAATAAGGGCAAATGACATTTCTAGAACCCCAAAGGAATGAAAAAAAAAAGAGAGAGAGGAAAGAGAGCTAATTATGGTCCTGTTAAATGTATTCTGCTTCTCTCCATCTAATCCCCGAAGCCTCCTAGGTATGCAAACCCCCAAAGAATGTGTTTTTGAAGTCACTTAAGAAGGTCAATGTGGGGGAAACAAGTTGGGGGCAGGGCTACATCATCAGAGAACACTCCTCTCTCTCTAATCATGCCTAGGCTGTTTGCCAGCGATTTTAGCTTATACTCTTTTGTTTTTACTTTTATTTTCTTCCTACTGGTTTTGGTGCCAGAATTCCCAGGCTTTGTATAACATCTTTTTGAAGAGAACATGTGAAGAGGACAGTGATTTATTTTTACAGTAGCGATCAGAAGATTCAGGTAACAGCCACGTCTCCCCCTCTCTTTCCCTCCTTTTCTCATGAGCTATTTTTTAACACTTCCATGCACCAAAAAGTCTCTACCATTCTGAAAGTTGATTAAAGTCAATGGAAAGATGAACGTGATTGCTTCCTATAGCTTAGGAACTAGCCAGGCAGCCCCACGTGACTGTGATGAACACACATCCTTGTGCACGCGGCTTGAGGAGGGCAGGTGTGGATGGTGCCAGCCCCAATGCCTAGGACATGCTTGGCAGAACCTGGGCTCCATGAGTGCTTGTTGAACAGAGTAAGTGACCAGATGGTTAGATGAGTTCTAGAGTACTCTCCACTCACATTTTTCCATCACCAGGTCTGTGTTCCTCCAAGTCAACTTTCAGATAACAGTCTTCATCATGAGCAATTCAGATATATGGCAAACAAACAACTCAACTCCACAAGCACCAAGCAGGATCTTTTCAGTTCTGGGAGTTTGGAGAGGACCCTCCAAATCATGGTAGAATAGAGGGAAATCACCAAAATACAAGCAGGTCCACTGATATGAAAGAAGCCCTGCAAGAATAGAGCAGGGCTCTAACATTATTTTGTTCAACATTATTTTGTCACAGTGTTGATGAGAACAAATAATTCCAGGTGGTATTGAGAATCTGGCTTCATTATGCATTGTTCTGCTTAATGTAGAGACTTCTAAGAACCTGTGAACTTTAAGTGAGGACAAACGATACAGAAGACAATGTTATATTTGCATACGAGTGTATAGGGTGTGTGTGTGAGGGGGAGGTGGGGTGTGGGTGTGTGTGTGTGTTTGCCTATCTGCAGGAACTGGTTGGAATTACATTTTGACCAGGAATGATAACATTTGAACTGATTCGCATAAGTTGGGTATGACATGTCTAGACATAGCCACTGGTGAAGGAGTTTCGACAGGAGTCAAAAGCATAAAGATGTGACAAGGCCTGGAGTGTCTGGGGAATGTTCTGTGACAGAGGAGCCTGCCCAGACTGTATTATTTTGGTTGCTACACAGAAATGTGCTTTCCACTTTCTATAGTAAATAAAGAAGTGGATGGAAGAATATTAAGTGAATAAGAGAAATGCTCCAATCTGGATTCTTGAAATGTAATTTCAAGGGCAGTGTGCTACAGCACTTGGGTGAAAGAAACTTGGAGGAAGGTAGACTAGATATGCCGTGCAAAAGTCTAGAAATGCACCATGTGTGTGAGTGTGCATATGCATGTGTGTGTCTAGTGACGTGTGGGCTTTTAGAAGGACAGGCTCAAAAATGACTCATCCCAGCCCCACGACATACCTGAAAAATTTTTCTCCATTGATCTACACTTAGAAAAGAAGTCACAGCAAAAAAAAAAAAAAAAAAAAAAAACTTACAATCTTCATAGATTTTACTTTTCAAATAAATATGAGAGCAATATTATACAAATAGCTCCCAATGTCAGATATGTATGAGACATCTCTCTACTTGTACTGACTCCTCTCAGCAGTTTTTCCACTTGAATTCAGGTGACTCTTTCATTATACAAATTACCTTAACCTCCCAAACAATATGTTGCTATAACAATGTATTCAGGAATGTTGTTGTGGTTTTCATATCTCTCATTTGTGCAGAATAATAGCCTACTGTGTCATATTTCTTCTGGTGGAGGTAACTAAACACGGCAATGGAACCAAACAGAATATACAATATGACTCAACAAGGGGAAAATGTCACTATTTCTTGCAGAAAGGATTACCTATATCCCGTGTAGCTAAGTGACTTATCCACTGAAAAAAAAGTTTTAATACTGAAACATATTTTTGAGACTGGGGTTTAACTCAGTGGTTAACAACCTAGAGTGTGCATGCAGAAGCAGCTGGCTGTCAGTCCCTAGGGTCCTACTGCTCCCCCACACCTTGGATGCCTTAGCCCTTCCTACGCTAGGAGGCGATATTGCATATTGATTTGGGTGTAGGCTATCTATGTGTGAATTCCATCTCTACTACTTTTGCGGTCTTGGTGATCTAATTTTCTCCACCTCATTTTTTCTCCTAATATGCAAAAATAGTAGTACCTATCTCAAGTTTGTTTGTTGTTCATGGGATATACCACATTAAAAAAAAAAAAACAAAAAAAAACCAAAGATCCCTGTCCTTGTGTGTTTCTATTCTGGTAGGTGATAACATAAAAACAATGTGAATAATATATGGAGTCAGAGGAAGGTAAAAGGGTTAGGGAGCCCTGGATGGGTGGATTGGGAAATGAAGCATTAAGTAAAGTGGTCAAGGCAGTTTGATTGTAAAATTTGAGAAAATACTTGAAAGGAGGCAAGAAAATTCTTCAAGTAGATTCCTGGGGTTCCTAATTTGGTGTGTTCAAGCCTCAAGGAAATCAGTGGAGACTGAAGTGGTAGATGGACAGCGTCTGAGATGAGTGACAGGTAATGTGAGATCACGTTTTATGGCCTTTGGGTTCCTGGAATGAACTGAGTGTGAACAGAGGAATGACAAGACCTGATTCACATGTTAAAGTCCAGTTGTTGAAAACCACCATCACCAGGAACAAAGAAGAAGCAAGATATCTGAGAAGGCTTCTGTTTGCATTCCAGGTGAAGGGAAATGGTGCAGGTATGAAATGCATAAGAATTGATCAAATTCTGCATATATTTTGACAGAATAGGATTTCTTAATAAGCAGGATAATCCTAATATGTTTGGAATGAACAATAAAAAAGATAAAATGCCACTAATTGAGACGTCTATAACAGACTATAGACAAAATTTAGGAAACAAGACCCAGAGTTCAGTTATGACAAGCTGTTGAGTGGTTTCTTAGACATCTAAGTGTAGACAGTGAGAATTAGACACGTGACCACAGAGCTCCAGGAGGCAGAGAAAAAAAATTGGGCATTGTCTGAATATACATTGTATTTAAAACCCAGTGACTTGTTGAGATCATCAAGGAAGGAAGAAATAAGACCAACAAAAGAGGATTACATCTGAGCCCTCTAGCACTGAGATGCTGAAAGATCTGGTACATTAAAACTTTGGCACCAGTAGCAGCTTAGTCATGTAGCTGATGAGGCATGAGCTTCAGGGTCCAGTAATATATTCACACTGATCTGTTTTTTGTTAAAACAGCTTGACTTGAAATTTTACAATCACATCCCAGTTAAGATCACTGTGTCTTTCAACTCTCTCTCCCTTGCATTAGGCTTTCCCTTGTGACAGAGGATCTGATTTTTGGAACTTCTAAAAGAGGTTCCAAACTCAGCTAGGGTACCAATTCAGCTAAGATAATAACTCCCAAGGTATAGGGGCGGAGGTGAGGGTGTCTTACAGCTCCCAACACCAGATGCTACAGATAATGGAAGAGAAAAAATAATTCAAAATGTATACAATCAAAAGTTTTCTGGAATGTTCTTCCAATAACTAGCTGTATGATATTGTTCCTGAATGATGTAATTCTCTTGGATACCAAGTCAAAATAAAAGTTCTCTCTTATCAAAACATTCTAGAAAATGCAAAGTGCTGTGAAAGAAGACATAAATTGAGGCATTTTAAAACAGGTTCAGAGTTGTCAAGGTGGAAAACCTATACTGTCTGTCTATACTGGGTCAAAAGACGTTTGGGCTGGGCTACCAGTAACTGTTTCTGAACAATTGTTTGAGAACTCAGAAGAAAGTCCAGTCTACAAAGACAAGTACAGACTTTTGCCAGAGGTTAGAATCTACAACTGATTATGTAGAGCCAAGAATAGTTTACAATTGTTAACACTAATTAGCTTTTTTCTTTAACCCATGTCCTCTTTTTTTCCCATAAAAACCAACAACTTGTCTTCCTTCCCAGGGCACATTTTAGGTTTCTGCCTAAAACTGAATCACAAATTTCCATTCTTTAATCCCAAGTAAACACCTGGCTGCCTCTCATTTCGGTTTTAGGTTAACTGGGCATACAGCTATAAACAAGTCAGATATTTTTTATGGTATTGGGCTAAATAGAATTTATCAGAATTTCTGTGACCGTGCAAGTCTGTAGCAATATTACAAACACATCTGTAATGGCTCATTTCTAAAAGAAACGTGATAGATATATTACTGAGTTTGGCAACAATCCTAAATTCACAAAAGTTGTAGAAACTGAAATAAAAATCTAAACTATTAATGAGAAACAAATTTTAGAGGGAAAAAAAACACTTGAAGAAAGACTAGATTTTCTTGGTATTCTTTTTATAAAAAATGATACTGCACAATCATTTCAAATGAAGAGGTGATGGAACATTAATGCAGAAAAAAATGTTTTAAAGGATTATAAAGGTACATCTGGAAGTGAATAAGTTAATAAAATCTAAATTTTCATCTTTATGATACCAGTTGCTTTGAACATCTATATTAGGCATTCCTCACTTTCCTCAAACCTGTTTCACAGCCAGAGTCAAAAGCTACAGTCTTGGGCCTCCCTGGTGTCACAAGGGGTTAAGCACCACACTATGAAGCAATCTGCAGCCTCTGCAGCACAAGTTCTATCCCTGGCAGACCAGAGAGAAACCCACATGGCACAGCAGACCTCTCCTGTCTCACCCACTGCTCCCCTCAGCAGTGTATTTCAGTCAGTCTGCCTGTTCTGTTCCCTGCTCTGTCTCGGGTGAATCCTCTCATCCCACCCCCCACCCCACATCTCTGGCCTGTACCCAGCTCTTGTATGCATAAATAAATAAATCTTTAACAACAAAAAAAAAATCTACAGTCTACCCTCCCCCGCCCATCATGTCTGTTCTTAGTTAATGTTCAGTCAGACTGAGAGGAACCTTGCAACCTCATCTTTCGGTGACTCCACCTCTTGCTCTTCCTGCTGGTTTTCCTTCTAAAATAATCTGTTCTCCAAGGTAACAATGTTTTCTATGGCATTAAGCTAACAAGTTAGTAGCCACAGTATGGGTGTGGGGGAGGTGAAAGGAAAGGGTAGATGGGTCTTCTCTTAATTCAAGATGGCTTTTAGGAAGCTAAAAACTCTAAGTTTTGTCTCACCATAGTAAAAAATGGCAAGTTTCCCTTTATTGACCTAAGATTACCTCAAGAAAAATTACCTCATCACATTTTTTGCATATTTATATTTGCATTATTTGTAAGCCAGTCTGCACTTAATTGTTGTATATTTATAGTTGCAGAAACCAAGACTTTGGAGAGCCTAGGGTTGTGCACATTGTAGGTGCACACAATAAACACTTCCTGAGTATGAAATAGATCAAAATTCTCCAAAAATCAAATATCAAAGGGAAGAACAATATGTCCATTTGGTACTATCTATAAATAAGTTTAAACACAACCAGAATGACCACATAGTACTAAGGAAAGAAAAATTAGAACTTGCAAATAATGTGACACATTTACAAAAGTTGAATGTCTGCTACGTTTTCCAGACATTAAAGATATAATACATAAAAAGCAACACACCTGAATACGCAGTATCTAAAATCATTTAAGAACACGTTCTATGAAATATGTCACCAACTCAGTCCTTCTAATTTGGGAAACATTACAAACAAAATAAACAAATGTCTTGTTCTTAATTTTAAGCATCCAAGATGTGCTTGAGAACAATAAAAATACAAGCTGTGTGGCATGTTGGATTGTCAAACTTGGAAAACATATTAATAAATTCCCAATTTTGAGGGTTACTGGGCCCTAAAATGGGACAGCTAAGGCGACTTCCACAATCTTTGTCTCTGATGCTTTTGATAAAGAGATTAATTTCTGTAGAACCAACCTAAAATGGAATCATTTTTATCAGGGACAAAATGGTGATGGTCACTGCAGGCAGATCATGAAACAACCTCACCTTACGGGAATTTTCAGCTCTTCTCAAAGATCAGTGAGGACACCAGTTAAGCTCCCAATGCCAAGTCTGTTCACACTATCTGTCAGCTTGTTGCCCAGCCTCAGCTATCCTGATCTAAATGAGGCAGAAGACCACTAGCCAAACAATCAGCTGAAAAGAAGAATATGTGTATTTAACCCTAAAAATCCCTCAGTCCGCAGTAACTTGAAAACTTCCTGCTCGCCTAGTCCTGAGTTGTCCATTGTGCAAGTGTAAGCCCTAGCAATGGGCTTGCCTTTCTGCTTTGTTTGACTCAGTGTACAGTTTGGGGTTGACACATCTTGTAAAAGTGATGGGTCGACAAGCTGGAATCCCAAATAAGGGTACAATAATGAGAAAATTGAGTTTAAATTCATGCTCTGAGATAAAGAAATCCTGGGCTCTTCAAAGATAAGGGATCGTACTTTAAAATACCAGGAGCTGGGTTTTCGCTTTTGTTTTTTATTTTGTACAAGCTCTGTCTTAGTGATGAGGAAGACTGTTATCTTTCCTCTGAAACAAATATAACCTTTAAATTAATAAGATATTAAGCTCCATTGGAATTTATCAAGAACTTGGGATAACATGTCTTGAGCCCTGGGTTCTAATCTAGAACTTCCAAATACTTGTGGTCTTGGACTTAGGAGTTTAACTTGAGTCTCAGTTCCCTTTTCCTTAAAATAATGTGATCAGATTCCATCAAAAGCTCTTAACCTGGGATTCGTGTCTGCTAAATGCTTTATAAATGAGATTTAAAGAGTTTGTGATGTCCTGAAAACTATTTGTGGAATCATGTGTGTCTGGGATTTCCTAGTTAGATTTTCAGATTTTCTTTTCATTTGTTAAAAAATAATTAAAAGTTAAAAAAACACTGAATTACATGATATACATTTAATTTACATCCAGAATTGTTTTTATAACATTATATTTTTCACCCTATGATCGAGCATTCTATCAGCAGAGTATCAGTTACTATGTTAATCTGTGATGCAACTGTTAAACTGCTTTAGTTTTTAGCCCTGGATTAGTGAAGCTAGTTGGAGCTGTGTTCTTAGTTATGCACTGAGAAAAAGAAAGTCAACTGAAAAGGAGAGGATGATAAAATGAAAGGAAGTCAGATCTGCTTCATTTTTGAGCTCTTGTGATCTTTCTCATGCATTTCCTTCACCTCCTGAAATGAAGCTCTCAATCCTGTCCCTTACCCCAACCATAGGTGCCACTTCCTCCTCAAATATACATTCAACAAATACTGTGAGTCTGCACCCTAAAGGCAGGGAGTAAAATTTGAAAACAACAGGAGCTAGTATTGATTTTAAACAGATTTCTTCTTCTATCGACAAGGCCACTCTTACCCAGAAGCAGGCTGAGTGGCCTCTTGCGGGGTGCATGTAGAGGTTCCTGGGAAAAGGAAGCCTGTCCAGAGGCATCATGTTCTCTGGCCCTGCCAGACAGCTAATTCTCACATTAGTCATTAATTAAAGTACCGAATGTCTCCCTATTACAATGCAAAGACTACCTGAGAGGGGAAATAAATTATACCATTAGCATAGGCGATTTAAACACATTAGCTTTATCCTGCAGGTAACAAAACAAAGGATACAGATGATTGATGGGATGGCTTGGGGAAAAATTCCAGAATTCAAAGGAGAGGCCTCTTTTGTATCTCCAAGAAGTATATAGATTTTAATGTTGAAAAAATGTGGATCCTTACATGATATAGTTCAACTTTTTAGAACAATAATAGTCCTCATTTACTATATTCTTACTGTATACCAAAGAAACACACAATGTAAAATCTACTTTTCACTCAGAACATTTTTTAAAGAATTTGAATTGTACTGGTGACAACATAATCATACTTCTGGAAAACAGTTACATAACAACGTAATCTAAAAAGGAGAGGTTCAGGCCTCCTGGTGGTGTAGGGGTTAAGTCTCAGTGCTTTTATAGTGATGGCATAAGATCGATCCCCAGCCAGGGAGCTAATCCACATATGGCACAGCAGACCTCTCCTGTCTCGCCCGCTGCTCCCCTCAGCAGTGTATTTCAGTAGATCTGCCTGTTCTGCTTCCAGCTCTGCCTCTGGTGAATCCTCTCACCCCCCCCCCCATACCTCTAGCCTAAACCCCAGTTCTTGTATGCATAAATAAATAAAAATAAATCTCAAAAAAAAATAAAAAGGGGAGGTTCCATGTTCCTTGCCCCGCCCAATGTAGAGTGGAGCTGGGCTGCACTGAGCAACTATAACTAACAAACAGAAGATTAGCAGGAAGCCCATGGATCAGAGACATGTGGATAAAAAGTCACACTTGCTTCTCAGCCTTGGACTTGCTCCAGGTACTTGGGGGACATGGAAGGAGACACTTGAAAGAGACACAGGTGATATAGCCATGGGGAGGCTGACAATGGCAGCCTTTTTTGACTTGTGTCCTCATTTTGCTCCTTTCTTTTCAGACTTACCTGGTCCCTTCTGCCCCTTACCTATGGTTCCCCACCAAAAGGTGACTTAGATTTGTGACAAGCTTTCAGGCCTCAGTGATGCTGCTTTGGGCCAATCCTGGTTGGCTGGTCATTTACCCACAAGAGGATAGTAACTTTGGGTGTTTGATGGGGAAACTACTATACTTTCTTTCTTCTCTCTCTATGCTATGCATATTAATTCTATTAAAGTTATTTTCTTTTAAAGATCTTACGCACTAAGAATATACATTGTATTTATGTGTCAGATGGAAGAAGCCATTCAGAGTATGTAAGTAAAATTTGGGGTCTTGCCATGTCTCTCCTTCTGTTTACTAACAGTACAATATAAATAACCTGTCATCAGATAGCTAAATGATCACTCCAAAGAATGGTACAATATTCGGAAGTCATACTGATCTCTACTTCTGACAGACCGTATGAAGCCAAGTCAACTTGAAGAGTAGAAGTCTAGGGGCCTCCCTGGTGGCACAAGAGGTTAAGATGCAAATCTATGAAGCTGTCTGCAGCCTCTGCAGCACGAGTTTGATCCCCAGCTGCAGAGCTACCCACATGGTGCTGCAGACATCTCCTGACTTGTCCGCTGCTCCCCACAACAGCATACTTCAGTCAATCTGCCTATTCTGTTCCCTGCTCTGTCTCTGGTGACTCATCTCAGCCCCTGCATCTCTGGCCTGTACCCCAGATCTTGTATGCATAAATAAATAAATCTAAAAAAAAAGTAGAAGTCCATATTGCTAAACCATGTATGGCCTCTATCTCTGCCCCTATGGCTACTCTCTGCATGAGCCCAGGGGGCTATGACAGGGATGACTTTAAAAAGCAACTCACTGATCCACAGAACAAAAAATATGGCAGCCAAACCTGGAAAAGTGGCTCTATAATCCTTACATTCTTAGGATAATTCATCTCATCGTTCCATCATCCTCAGCACACGGCTTCAACTTTGTGGTCTAAGGGGCTCTTAAGCTCCAGTCACATGCCCACATTCCCAACAGGGTAACTAAGAAAATGAGGAACAGGGGCAATCCCTGCTGGAAGAGGTACATCTGTGTGACATTCCCCTTAATCACATGGTCACATCCAACTGCATGCAAATTGGGCAAGGCCTAGCTAATATGTGTGCATTGATTTTAAAAAGAGGATGGCCATTTGAGACCAGCAAACAGCCATTAACTCTCAACATATTGAAAAACAAAGCTACCCACCTTTGGACAACCAAATCTGTTACCGCTCTCTGTTTCCCCTCTTGGTAAGTGGCATCATCCTCTACCAAATTGCCCAAATCAGAAACGTCCTTCTCCTTTACCTTCTACATTTAGTCTCACCAAACTCTATTGACACTCTCTCTTCAACACATCTAAAATCCATCTCCTCTTCTGAAAGTCAAATGTCACTTCCCTAGGTACTATTATTATGATCATGAGCCACTTTCATAAAATTTTGTCTCTAAATGATCTCCCTGATATCAGTGCAACTCTACTTCTATCCATTTCCCACATTAACAGCACAGCACCTTTCTAAGCAAATGTTGGATAATAGATGTGCCTGATAATGCTCCTATGATTTCTCCAAACCCATCCAATGAAGTTCATGACTTTTACTGCAGCCTTACTGATTAATATACACTTCAGCCCTGTTTTGCCCTCTATAACCAAATCATTCATAAGAGGTTTCTAGTCCCTCAAGTACTCTGAGCACTCTTCAGGGTTTTCACCTTTCCATTTACTGCTCATTATTTACCCTACCTCCCTTCATGCCTATCATGCAAGTTCTAACTCCTGCTCAATCCTCCCTTGAAGATTCTGCTCAGGTGTCACCTCTTCCAAGATGCCTTCTAAAAAGCCCACAGACCATGAAATGTGTTTTCCAACAGCATTTCTACCATAGGATTTTCCACAATACATTGTAAGTATCCAACCCTACTCCCCAAGATTCTGGAAAAGGAACAAAACTACTGACCATAGGTCTTTAGTGCTTAACATAAAGCATGGCACTGTACTACTGCAATAAGTAAATGTGTTCCTTAAACAGGATTCCAGACCTCTTCCCCTCTACTTGGATTTCTTCTCTGTTCAACTCCTGGCTACTCCATAATCCCATTCCTAGTTTGTTATCCTGGCTCACATGAGCTTCTCCTGATACTACTGCTGATGTATGCACTGGAACAAAACGACCTATCAGGCAGTGACTATTTTCCTCTGTATTCCCATCTTGTGCACACTGGACATAGCCATCCGCAGCACATTTTCAGGAGGGAACTACTCCATCATGATGTTACATGCTCAATCCTTGTTCGGGAGACTTAATATTGAGTCTAGTAATCTAATAATCAAGGCCTTAATCACTGAAAGATAAATACTTGTTGAATGTTAATTAACTCAGAAGTATTTATTGCAGCCCTCCCATGTGTTAAATACTGTGTTAGATGCTGAGTGACCAAAAAAAGTCACTCCTCTTAAGGAATGTCTAGCTTAGTCAGGAGAATGTACTAACCCAATAACTGCATTAAGAAAGTTCAATTACAAATGTTGACAAGTAACTTCAGGGAAATGAAGATAATTTTCCAATTGCTGATATTAAAGAACTGTAACTTAGATGTCAGTGGAGGTGAGGACTGTTTGAAGAGGGGAGTTGTGGAGAGAGGCCAAGAAAGTATCTACAGGATAAGCATTAACTAAGTAGAAGGGGAAAAGAAAAACACTGAGACGAGGAAAATAGTATGTACAGAGGTCCTAGGGTAGAGGACTCACAGTACCTTCACGACAATGAAAGGAGGCTCATATCACTGGACACGCACTTAGTGAGAATGGAGAAGTGACTGTTGGCTACCCTGGTGAAATCAGATCCAGTATATGGGCCCTCAGAATAATGGTAATGGAGGGCTTTCATGAGATGGAAATCGAAGGGGAAATTGTGTTCTTTTCAGGTAAAGGTATAGGTAGACATAATAAGAGAAAATATATATAGTTTGGTCTACTACTCCAATTAGCTTAAAATTAAAAATTGGGTAGCTTAACGTATGAACAATAAGAAAGCAAGTAATGAGTGAAGGATTTATAAATAAGTCAAGGAGCCACAGGACCTCGGATAGGCTGAATCCTCAGAAGTCTGTAGCCTGATGAGAACCAGAATAGATAAGGCTTCTAATAAGAAACTGTATTTTCTTTCAATGTATTTTCATCTGGCCATAGTTCATGGATATTTTTCATGAGTTAATAAAGCATTCTAAATGGGGAGTATGGATTTCTCAGAAAGGAACGATAAAATGGACCCTGCCCTATCCTAAAAATCCCAAATATGATTTTTTTCCCAGAAAGATTACATTTAATTAGCTCCCAATTTGCTCCTAGTAACAGAAGGGATTTAACAGTTTATGGTAATAACATGCAAAAGGTTGAAATGCTCTTGAAACATATGCCAAAATCTTCCACTGAACAGAGTGTGAGAAGCTACTGCATCACTGAAGCGTGGGGGAGAGCCTGCTCCACTCACCATGAGGAAGACACCAGGCAGTGTCCTTCAGGGTGTTCTTCCAACTCAGGGGTATGACTGTCCAGTCAGGCTGCACTATTCTGATGGCAATATACTATAACCATGGTCAAGGCCTGCCAGCTAGAACATAATTTTTAATGCATAAATAATTGTAATAACAACTAATTCTTAATGAATGCTTATTATGTAGTGGCATCTGTTCTCTACAGTTTATATGTACTAACACAATTATTTCTTAGGAAAATTGTACAAAGTAGGGATTATTTGCTTCATTTTGCAAGTAAGGGATCAGAAACACTGATGATGTTCTGGAGGCCTCATAATTTGTTAACAGAGCAGCTAGGATTAGAACCCAGGCAACCAGACTCCAAAGCTGGCACTCTCTATAAATATGCTAGAGTAGTTTTCTCATTCATAGAGTGTGGACTTCAAATGGTTAGTGCAATGATTTTATGTATATGTGGAGATTAGGACAGTTCCGGGTACCTAACAGGATATTACGTGTTTGCTTTTAATTTTTGTTTCCTCCAGTTCACACAAAGGGCCCCAGTTCTGTTCATCTCTAGCTTTTCTTTCTCTCTCGTTCCCCTGAGGTCTCAATAACTGCCAGCAAACATAATATGACCAGTTAATGTATGCTAACTAGCTACTTCTTGCTCAAATTTTCCAGATAACTGTTAGGACAGGAAGGAGGAGGGTGAGAAATTCACAAGCACAGTAGTAATTCAAGAATGGTAGGCGTGAAGACTACGAGTAATTCTAAAACTCCACGTGGGACTGTGGTGTGTGCACATGAAGTTTACAGCAAAAAAGGAAGCCTGGAAGTGCCCATGTGCTTTGCACAACTTCCCAGGGAGGGATGATGGGACTAGGTATGCAATACAGACACAAAACATATGCAGTAGAGATTAATAGAAAGGACATTTGGGGAACTGGGAAGAGAGGCCAGCAGTGTCCCATCCTGACATCACAGGCACACAGTAGGAAGGTGGTGTACAGGGGACAGTTGAGGTGTTGACCTGTTGACTTCAGTATCATGGCTTGAAGGAAGTACCAGGGTGAATGAAATGATAATCTCTCAGAATCAGATATCCACCTTTTACTGTTGTCTGATAAAGCAACAGATAAAACCATCAAAAGATACACTGTTTAGCCAAGGATTTCGCTGTGGGGCTAGTTACTTCAGAGTGATAAGTAGCAAGTAGAACCAAGAGAGGCAGACACTAAAGAAGGCCTTGGAAACTTCCAGAACAATGTCTTCCAAGCTGTTTGGCTGCTGAGGGTGGAGATCATTGGAAGCCTATGGTTCTGGGATATTTCACAAGACTGCGGCACTGCTTGGTGCCATGGGAAGCCAGATTGGTATTCCGCAAGGAGGCCTGACGGACATGCAGCTGGAAGAGAAACAGCAGCAGAAACTAATAATAGAGCTGCCTGGAGCACAAGCACAATGGCTGTGGAAGTTGTGGAGGGGAGACACAAACCCACAGGGGAACGTGTGATTGCCACTACTCCCTGCTTGTCAGCATCTGCAGCAAGGCTTATTTGCTTTTCATGTAACATTTCCTGAGAGTGCAAAACACTGAAGCTAGCATTTATTCAGTTCTTAACTACGCAGTTGGCACTTGACATCCTTTATCTCATTTCATCTTCACCACAACCCAATGTGTCAGTGAATTTTTCTAAACCTATTTCCTCTTTTACATATAAATACATGGAGTTCTTGAGACAAAAAGAAGCTTGTCACAGGTAACTGAAATTTAAATCCAGTTGAGTCTGATTCTAAAATGTGGGCTCTTGTCTTTTCAAGGCCACTCCTTGGACATCTGTTCTGAAGGTTGGCCTTCAGGCAGCAAGATTTCTGCTCTACCACCACAGCAGCTCATGACCCACGCCACCAAGAGTTTGTACCCCTGCTCTTTGTGCACCACGGTATGTGAAGGCTTGCAAACTTTGGACACTTACAATTATCTAGAAAATGAAATGTAAATCTGAGCTGGATTATTTTAACCAGATCTTATTCAAAAATGACTCACCTTTCCCTTGTAAGAATAATCTAGGATATTTTAATATACGCTAAAAGTATGATTTACTTGGCAATGCATTAGTAGCTGCAGATAAACAACTAACAAGACCCAGAACTTGGACATCATAGGAGGAATAATGCCCCTCAATTACACAACTTCTGTCCATACAAATATTTGCCTTCCCATAGCTTTACTCAACAAAGAGACTGCTGGAGCATTCTTAACCCTTCTTACTCTTGCTGGGGATATTCAGAATCTTCGTTCCTTAACCCTTGAAACAAAAGATGCCTAAGGCTTACGGATCAAGTCCTCCTAAACTGATTTGTGGTTGCCACACACACTATCTCTCCTCTACTCCCTAATTTGGTTGCTGCTACCCTGGGACCTCAGCTGGTCTTACAGTCAACTTCAACCTGGAGCAAGGGGGAAGGATCTTTCTGGAAACAGGAACACTCGTGGAATGTGGAACAGTTTTTTAAATGGGTTCCATAGAGAAATAGTATCACAAGTGAGAAGGAGGATTTAAGCTGATTTTAATATTCATCTACATTCTCTAAATAAATAAAACATGGTCATCTAAATTAATAACCCATCCATGCTTTATAACAGTTTTCTATGGAAAAATAATTTTTAAATTCCTACCAACCAACTTCAAGACAAATGAATACAACTCCTTGATTAATTATGGGCTGGCTACACATGTTTAATTTTTTCAACTTATCCTATGGTAGTGCACAAATGTCTGGAAGTGATAAAAACAATTAGGTAATCTAATAAAAAAATGGAAGAGAGGTACCCCCCCTCTTTGACAAGGGATTCTTATTTTTTCCTTCACTCAATCTCTGGAGAGCAGAAGGTGGTAATAAATTTTGCTGTACACACCCATTTTCTGGTGTTGGGTTCCACTTAACCAGGGCGGGGGAAAAATCCTCCTTATAACTTTATTCTGGAAATGGATATTTGGTCCTTGATTAGACTAAAATGAGACCCCTTCAATTAATTAGATTCCTTGTGTTAGCTTGTTCTCTCCTAAACTTACAAACCAAGTAATTGCTTGAGATGTTAGTCAACGAACATTCTTAAAAAAGTGATGTGCTTTGGAGCCTCAGCCAATCAAGCCCTCTGGGACATTACCTGAAAGATGTGCTACTGATACATGTGTGCACACAGAGCCATAGGAAGAAATGATCTCCCACTGCTGCCTCCTTCAACAAGGGTGCATGACGAATCGTGGGATGAGAGCGCAGCTCAGCCTGGAAGAACTATGAATGTGCCTACAAAATGGAAAGACATTTGCACTATATAAATTCCATCTCCGCTTCCTCGTATGAATGGTCTTCCAGATGTTGCATTGGCTACTCCAGGGATGCTGATGTCATGGGATCCGAAATGTCCTATTAACCTGTAAGTCAACTGTGTATCTCTTTCTTTACTGGACCCTAAGGAAGCCAGGCATACTGAAAGTGGAATTCTAATACCTACAAATCATGGGATTATGCTGCTGATTCCATGTGTTAAGTAAGGAAAAGGGGGGAGTGAGGAAGGATCAGTGTAGTTAGGAGTTATTTTCCTTGAGTCTGTTTTCAATATTTCCTCTCACTCTCATTCTCAAGCAGTGGATATTTACAAACATCAAGATCCTTGCTCAGATGATGTCCATCTGCTCAAAGCATCTTATTTCCCACCTGAAGCCCTCAGCTCCCGACAGTGACGTCACAGGCATTTCTGGGTGGAATCAGTAATAATTAGGGCTCCAGGTGAAAAAACAACAGCAGGAACAGATGGACCCTTTAGAGACAGAGTCTGTTCACATACAGCATTCCAAAACTGAAGGCAACAGGACAACACAAGATAGTTCTAACCCAAATGAGATTTCTGCAAGCTATGGAGAGTTTGTGGGTGTCTTATGTCCTTCCTCAGGTCACATGGAACATTTCCCTTCCTTTTCACCAGGGAAACTGGGCAGGGGAAAAGCACAGCAATCAGGTCATTACAATATAAAGCTTTTGCCTTTCTCAGCACAGGGATCTGGGTGGAGGTAGCACTGCCTATGCATAAAGAAGTGGGTGTTAGCTTGTTTGCCTCTAAGAGAAGAGCTGCAGCCCAGGCGCTGTCAATCTCGATTAGCTCCTTTAAAGAACTTTTGTGTGTGACATAAAATAAAAATGATACAGTAGTGTGAAGTGGAAGGCAGTAATTGCAGATTCTTCTCAATGGGTGTTTTATATGTTATGGGGACCCTGTATTACTGAAATCACTGCATTACTAGGTAAGTGTAAAAAATATATGGTCCATTATTTGCTAATTTGCATGGCTTTGGGAGGATTGTGGGATTGGTTCAGGACATGTGGGAATGGAAACAAGAGGGGGCAAGCAGAGCATGAGGACTCTGAATTACCACAGTCTGTCTGCACTCAGCATCCTCATCCCACTGAAACTTCAATACAAAGTATCATGATTTTATCTTCCTCAAACACCTTTAGTAGATTCTATCAGCATACAATGAATCATGCCCATACCTTTTTCTTTATTCTTTTCAATATATTCTAATCTCTTACATGCTGTTCTAGTAGTTACACTAGTCTATCTGTTTCCCTGTCTTCCAATCTAGTCTTACCAAGAACTTTCTGAACTGTTTTCCTAAAAGACAGTTCTGCCCTTGGCTTCTCCCTGCACAGATCACTTATATGGGTTCCATCAGCATAGCCTCACAACTAGGTTCACAATCACTTTAAAAAGTAGGTTAAAAGTATCTATTGAAGCTCAACCTTTGACTCAGCAAGTCCATCCAAGGTTAGGCACATACCTAATAGTTTACAGCAGTATGCCATAGTGTACTTGAGGTACAAGAGGTACTAGAATGTTTGTAGCATCATTATTCAAGTACACTCAACTGAGGTGTGCAAATTCTTATAATTAGCATGAACATGGCACAGCCACAAAGAAAGGAGGAGAACTATAACGACGTGCAGTAATTGTCTCTTTCGCTGTGCAGAAGCTCTTTAATTTGATGTAGTCCCAGCTGTTTATCTTTGCCTTCACTATCACTGCTTTGGGTGATGTGTCTGTAAAGGTGTCTTTGATGTGCATATCCCGTAGTGTTTCGCCTATATTTCCTTCTATGTATTTTATGGTTTCAGGTCTTATGTCTAGTTCTTTAATCCATTATGAGTTGGTTTTTGTGCATGGTGTTAGGTAGTAGTCAAGCTTCATTCTTTTGCATGTAGCGACCCAGTTTTCCCAGCACCATTTATTGAACAAACTTTCTTTGCTCCAATGCATAGTCTTTGCTCCTTTGTCAAAAAACTAGCAACAACAAATGTTGGTGAGGTTGTGGAGAAAAAGGAACTCTCCTGCACTGCTAGTGGGAGTGCAAACTGGTCCAACCACTATGGAGAGCTGTGTGGTGATTTCTTGACCTACTAAACATAAAGCTTCCATATGATCCAGCAATTCCACTCCTAGGTATTTACCCAAAGGACACAGAAACATCAATTCCAAAGAGCACCTGCACCCCCATGTTTATAGCAGCACTATTTACAATAGCTAAGCTTTGGAAACAACCCAAATGCTCAAAAATAGATGACTGGATCAAGAAGATGTGGTCCATATACACCATGGAATATTACTCAGCATTCAAAAAAGATAAACACATACAATTTGCAGCAACATGGATGAAGCTGGAAGGGATTATGCTCAGCAAAATAAGCCAGAAAGAAAAAGAAAAATACCGGATAGTCTCACTCATAGCAGGAATCTAGAAAACCTAAATAAGGGACCAAGAAAAAGAATAACTATAAGAAAGAAAATATCAAAATTAACAAACAACTATGAACCAGAGATGCTCTTTAGGGGTGTGGGGGGCAGGGAAAGGAGGGATTGGGGTCAAAATAAGGGGGTTGCAATTGTATGGGGAATATAAAAATAAAATGTAAATGAAAAAAATGAAAAAAAAAAAGACGTGCACTAATAAGATGATCACAACAAGCACAATGTTGAGTAAAAGCAGACAGACCAGAAAAGTACATACTGCACCACTCATATAGAGAACCAAAATGAGCAGTGGCTACTCCTATGCTGTTCTAAGTGAGAGTAGCAAGGAAGGGGCCAGAAGCCGCCTGAGGCAGCACTGACAACAGTCTGCTCCTGACTGTCGGGAATGGGCACCTGTGTTTATTCAATCTTTAAGAATCACTGAGGTGTATACTCATGAAATGTGCACTTCTGTATCCCTATGTTATACTTTAAAAAGAATTTAAGTAAATTAAAGGGAAAATGTCACAGAATTGAAAGCTTTTAATCAATCTCACATTAGTTCTTCAACATTGAGGGGTCAGCATCTTATTCACTTATCAATCCCTGTCATTTACATATTGGTAGTTATTAAATAACTTTTTGGAATGAAAAAATAATAAGATGCAGAAATAATGATAAGACAAGAGTTAGAGTAGCTGCACAGTCTTTGTTCTTGCAGAAACTCCGCATGAAAACAGAGAAACCACTAAAAACATATGTACAACATTTTAAACAAAGCTGAGTGAAAGGGTATCACACAAACATGTGTGGACACAAGCTGACATCACGAGACCAGCAGGTGGCTGGCATTTGTGTGAGAGAAAGCAAGGGGCACCGACAGGTTATGAGATGAAACTAAGAAAAGGAAAACTCCAATATAGGAAACAGGTCTTCACTCCAAAGTGTGGTGGGTGAGTTTGAAGATTCCAACATGAGCAACTACATGAGAGATTCATGGGAAGAATGAGTGGGCTGGAGCTGTCTTAAACCTATGAACTCATGAAAATGACTTGCCCCCCACTGAGGATAAGCGGCTGCCAGAGAAGCGGAGACTGAGCACCTCCTTCCTCCATATGAATGCGGGAAGGAGGTGAAGATAACAGGACTAGGAAACCAACAGAAGGAGCTTGTGAAGAAAAGCTATCTGGTTTGATTCTACTTCAAAAATTTTACAAAAACTGAAATTCATTAGTTTGATCAACAGAAGAACTTGAGATCAAATTCCATAAAAGTTACTATGAAAACAAGAATGGAAAGAAATAGAATATTTTTTTTTTTTAGATTACTTAATGTTTTTTTTTTATTGTTGAATTTTTTTTTTTTTATAAATTTTATTGTTATATTCCCCATACAATTGCAGCCCCCCCATTCTGACCCCAATCCCTCTCCTCCCGCCCCCGCCCCCCTAAAAGTGTCTCTGGTTCATAGTTTTTTGTTGATTTTCATTTTAATTTTCTTATAGTTATTCATTTTCCTGGTCCCTTATTTAAGTTTTCTAGATTCCTGCTATGAGTGAGACCATCCGGTATTTTTCTTTTTCTTTTTGGCTTATTTCGCTGAGCATGATCCCTTCCAGCGCCATCCATGTTGCTGCAAATTGCATGTGTTTATCTTTTTTGAATGCTGAGTAATATTCCATGGTATATATGTACCACATCTTGTTGATCCAGTCATCTATTTTTGGGCATTTGGGTTGTTTCCAAAGCTTAGCTATTGTAAACAGTGCTGCTATAAACATAGGGGTGCAGGTGTTCTTTGGAATTGATGTTTCTGTGTCCTTTGGGTAAATACCTAGGAGTGGAATTGCTGGATCATATGGAAGCTCTATGTTTAGTAGGTCCAGAAATCTCCACACAGCTCTCCACAGTGGTTGGACCAGTTTGCACTCCCACCAACAGTGCAGAAGAGTTCCTTTTTCTCCACACCCTCGCCAGCATTTGTTGTTGCTAGTTTTTTTAATATGTGCCATTCTCACTGGTGTAAGATGGTATCTCATGGTAGTTTTGATTTGCATTTCCCTGATGGCAAGTGATGTTGAACATTTTTTCATATGCCTGTTGGCCATTTGCATTTCCTCTTCAGAGAAGTTTCTTTTTAGCTCTTCTGCCCATTTTTTGACTGGATTCTTTTCTTTGTTGTTGTTGAGTCTCATCAGCTCTTTGCAGATTTTTGTGATCAGTCCTTTATCATTAGTGTTGGGTGCAAAAATGTTCTCCCAGTTGGTGGGGTTTCTCTTTGTTTTTGTTATTGTCTCTTTTGCTGTGCAGAAGCTCTTTAATTTGATGTAGTCCCAGCTGTTTATCTTTGCCTTCACTATCACTGCTTTGGGTGATGTGTCTGTAAAGATGTCTTTGATGTGCAGATCACGTAGTGTTTTGCCTATATTTCCTTCTATATATTTTATGGTTTCAGGTCTTATGTCTAGTTCTTTAATCCATTTTGAGTTGACTTTTGTGTATGGTGTGAGGTAGTGGTCAAGCTTCATTCTTTTGCATGTAGCGACCCAGTTTTCCCAGCACCATTTATTGAACAAACTTTCTTTGCTCCAATGCATAGTCTTTGCTCCTTTGTCAAAGATTAGTTGACCATAAATCTGTGGGTTTATTTCTGGATTTTCTATTCGATTCCATTGGTCTGTATGTCTGTTCTTGTTCCAATACCATGCAGTTTTGATGATTATGGCTTTGTAGTATAGTTTGAAGTCTGGGAGTGTAATGCCTCCATTCCCTTCTTTTTTTTTCAGGAGAGCTTTGGCTATTCGGGGTTTTTTGTGATTCCATATGAATTTCATCAATAATTGTTCTATTTCTTTGAAGAATGACATTGAAATTTTGATTGGAATAGCATTGAATCTGTATATTGCTTTTGGAAGGATGGCCATTTTAATAATGTTTATTCTTCCAATCCACGAGCAGGGGATGTCTCTCCATTTCTTTGTGTCTTCTTCTATTTCTTTTAACAGTGTTTTATAGTTTTCTTTGTATAGGTCCTTTACCTCTTTTGTTAGATTTATTCCGATATTTGATTTTTTTTGTTTCAATGACAAAAGGGATGGTTTTTTTGATTTCTTCTTCTTCAGATTTATTGTTTGTGTATAGGAAGGCTACTGACTTTTGCATGTTGATTTTGTATCCTGCCACTTTACTGAACTGATTGATGAGTTGAATTAGCTTTTCTGTGGAGTTTTTGGGGTTCTCTATGTATAATATCATATCGTCTGCAAATAGTGATAGTTTGACTTCTTCTTTTCCTATTTGGATTCCTTGGATGTCTTTCTCTTGTCTTATTGCCCTGGCTAGGACTTCCAGTATTATATTGAAAAGCAGTGGTGAGAGTGGAAATCCTTGTCTTGTTCCAGATCTTAATGGAATTGCTTTCAGCTTTTCACCATTGAGAATGATACTGGCTGTTGGCTTGTCATAGATGGCCTTTATGATGTTGAGGTATGTTCCTTGTATCCCAAGAATTTCAAGGGCTTTTATCATGAATGGGTGTTGCACTTTGTCGAAAGCTTTCTCAGCATCTATTGATATTATCATATGGTTTTTATATTTCTTTTTGTTGATGTGTTGGATAACGTTGATTGATTTTCGGATGTTAAACCATCCTTGTGCCCCTGGAATGAATCCTACTTGGTCGTGGTGAATTATCTTATGGATACATTGTTGGATTCTGATGGCTAAAATTTTATTGAGGATTTTTGCATCAGTGTTCATTAGGGAGATTGGCCTGTAGTTTTCCTTTTTTGTGTTGTCCTTGTTCGGTTTTGGTATTAGTGTAATGTTGGCTTCATAAAACGTGTTTGGTATTGTCCCTTCCTTCTCAATTTTTTGGAAGAGTTTGTGAAGAATAGGCACTAATTCGTCTCTGAATGTTTGGTAGAATTCATTTGTAAATCCATCAGGTCCTGGGCTTTTGTTTTTGGGGAGGTTTTTGATTACCATTTCAATTTCGCTAATTGTAATTGGTCTGTTTAGGTGTTCTATTTCTTCTTTATCTAGCTTTGGGTGATTGTAGAGTTGTAGGAATTTGTCCATCTCCTCTAGATTATTAAACTTGTTTCCATATAACTGTTCATAGTAGTTACTGATTATTCTTTTGATTTCTGCTGTGTCCGTTGTGATTTCTCCTCTTTCATTGATGATCCTGTTTATTTGTGCTTTCTCTCTTTTTTCCTTTGTGAGCCTGGCTAGGGGTTTGTCTATTTTATTGATTTTTTCAAAGAACCAGCTCTTGGTTTCATTGATCTTTTCGATTGTTTTTTTAGTTTCAATTTCATTTATTTCTGCTTTGGTTTTTATTATTTCTTTTCTTCTACTGGTTTTGGGGTTTTTTTTGTTGTTCTTTTTCTAGATCTTTGAGCTTCGAGATTAGGTTGTTTCTTTGAGTTCTTTCTTGTTTCTTGATGTGAGCTTCTATTGCTATATATTTTCCTCTTATTACTGCTTTTGCTGCATCCCATACATTTAGGATATTGGTGTCCTCCTTGTCGTTCAATTCAAAAAATTTTTTAATTTCTTCTCTGATCTCCTCATTAGTCCAGTGGTCTTCCAGTAGTGTGGTTTTTAATCTCCATGAGGTAGGAAAGTTCCTTGCCTTCTTTTTATGGTTTATTTCTAGTTTGATGCCTTCATGGTCAGAAAAGATGGTTGATATGATTTCAATCTTGGTGTATCTGTTGATGTTTGTCTTGTGCCCCAGTATGTGATCGATCCTGGAGAATGATCCGTGTGCGCTTGAGAAAAATGTGTACTCCGTTTTTTTGGGGTTTAGTGTTCTATAGATCTGTTAAGCCCAATTGCTCTAGGTCCTTATTTAGAGCTTTGGTTTCTTTACTTATTTTTTGTCTTGTTGATCTATCCATTGTTGATAGTGGTGTGTTGAAGTCTCCCACTACGTATGTGTTTTCTCTGATGTCTGTTTTCAGAGAGGACAACAGTTGTCTGATATATTTTGGTGCTCCTTCGTTTGGTGAGTATATGTTAATGAGTGTTATTTCTTCTTGAAGTATTGTCCCCTTGATCATAATGTAGTGACCATTGGGGTCTCTTTTTATCTTTTTGAGTTTGAAATCTGTTTTATCTGATATAAGTATAGCTGTTCCTGCTTTCTTTTTTGGTCCATTTGCTTGTAGGATTGTTTTCCATCCTTTAACTTTGAGCCTATTTTTATCTTTTGTAGCTAAATGTGTTTCCTGGAGACAGCAAAAGGTTGGGTTTTGTTTCTTAATCCAGGCTGCAACTCTGTGTCTTTTTATTGAAGAGTTTAGTCCATTTACATTTAGAGTTAATATTGATATGTTAACATCTGTATTTGCCATTGTGTTTGTCTTTCCTTTGATTTTATTTATTTATTCTTTTAATAACTTTTGTTTTTTTTTTGGCCTTCTTTCATTGTTATTCGTCCCTCTGAGGTTCTGGCTTTAGGACTCCTTGTAGTATTTTTTGGAGTGGGGGTTTAGTTGCAATGAAATTCCGGAGTTTCTGTTTGTCTGGGAAGGTCCATATTCTTTCTTCAAAGAGGAAGGAGAGCTTTGCGGGATAGAGTATTCTTGGTTGGCATCTGTTTTCTTGGAGTCTGTTGACTATGTCCCTCCACTCTCTCCTTGCCCGTAGTGTTTCTTCGGAGAAGTCTGATGTCAGCCTTATTGGCTTTCCTTTGAATGTTATCTGTTTCTTCCCTCTTGCCAGCTTCATTATTTTTTCCTTGTCCTGGATTCTTGGGAGCTTTACTATTATGTGTCTTGCTGTATTTTTTCTTTCGTCGTGGAAGTTTGGTGTTCTTCTTGCTTCTTGTATATCAATTTTCAGCTCCTTCTTCACATTTGGGAAGTTCTCTTCAATTATCTCTTTGAATATTTTCTCTGTTCCTACTTCTCTCTCCTCTCCTTCTGGGATTCCTATAACTCTTATATTTCCTTTCCTCATGGAGTCAGATAGTTCCCGAAGTCTTTCTTCATTCTTTTTCCTTCGTACTTCTCTTTCCTTTTCTGTTTTGGTTCTTTTTATTTCTGTGTCTTCAAGAGCACTTATTCGTTCTTCCATTTCATCAATTCTGCTTTCATTGCTTTTCCCAGAATTCTTTAGTTCTTCCACTAATTCTTTGATCTCCTGCATTTCTTTTACTTCCCTCTTTAGGGACTCAATTTCATTCTTCTGATCGTTGATTATTTTTCCCTTATCATTGTTTTCCTTTATGACTTCTGTCAGTTTTTGAATCACGGCAATTTTAAATTCTCTTTCTGGAAGGCTCAGAAGTTCTTCCAAGTTACTGTCGTTGCAATCTGGGGGCTGGTTTTCTTTTTGTGGTGTGCTTTTTCTCTGGAGAGTTGCTAGGTTGCATGTGGTTCTTCTCCTCCCTACTGTCTGTTTTCTAATTTGCCGTATGCGTTGGGACACTGTGTTGTTGGGACTGGCCGGCATCTTGGGTGAGCTTCTCTTCTCCCCTCTGGTTCCTCCAGGAGTCATCGGCAGTCCGGGCTGTGTGCGCATCTCCCGGGGTCTTTGTTCTTCTCTAATGGCGCCCGGAGCCGTTCGCTCACCGCCGTGGCGAATCCTGCAGGGTTCGCCTCAGCTCCCGTTCAAGGGGTGTGGTGACTGCAATAGTTCCTTTCCACTCACAGTCCCGCTTGCTGCGTCGTTTGTTCTTGGTGGCCGTTTTGGTTTGTTGTTTTCCTCCTCTCTGCCAGTCGGTCGGAGAGTGCCGCCTCTGTTGGCGGGGGAGGGGAGCAGGGTTCTGCGCTTCCCTCCCTTCTAGTCCTCTTTTATGGCCACTTTCTTCTTCGGGTAGTTTGCTGGAGTCACCCGTTTATCTTCCGTGTCCCAGTTCTCACTGGGACCTGCCACTTTTCCTCCCTATTAACTTTTTTTAATGGGAGATCTTACTCGCAGCGTCTCCTCGCCGCCATGTTGCTCCGCCCCCTTCAGATTCTAGAATGATATTCTTAAAACAACAAAATGAGGTCATCAAAAAGTGCTCAGAGGTGGGAGTAAAAACTGTAAAATAAATAAATAATCGGTCACAATAAGCTAAATACATAGAAAATGATTTTAAAAATAAACAACATGAATCAAGTTTAGAAAATTAAAACAAAAGCTACATTAAAAATAAAATTCAAAAAAGTGTTATAGAAGGGAAGGTCAAACTAGGAGGAAAACAAAAGAAAGATCACAAAAAATGTCTAAGAGTCACAAAATGTGAAAAGAAATGAAATTTCAGAAATCAAAAAGAAATTACCAAGATTAGAGAGAAATGGAAAATTATTAAAGATAAGCAAAGATGATCCAACATGTAAATAACAGCATTTTCTGAATAAAACAAAACTAAATGCTGCAAATATTAAAAACTTTAGTTCATGAACAGTTCTATGAAAAAAAGGCTTAACATATTGAAAGAGCATACCATACAACTAAGACTGTCATTATCACTAAAACATATCCTTAAAAATTCTGGGACATTAAAGAAAAAAACTTTGCTGACCTAGACAAAGTGGTCTTAGATTTTACAAGGGAAAAAAATCAAATTATCATCAGATATTTTGACAGATGGTTTATGCCTGAATATTGAGTAATATATTTTACATATACAAGAAAAGAAAATATGAGACAAGCATTTTATAACAAACAAAAGTGACCTTCAAGCATGAAAGACACAGGCTTCTGCTAGCATGCAAGACTTCAAGTACTGCTGTCATATCGTCCCCAGAAGACCTTCCTAAGGAATCTACCAGAGAACAAATTTCAGATAGCCACGATTACTGGAGGACCAACATAAGGACTGGGGTGGGTAGGGGTAATAATACACACACACACACACACACATATATATATATTACATATATAGTTACTTGTAAAACTAAGACTTAATGAGAGCTGAAAGGGGTAAGATAATGACTGTGTGATCTGACAGAGCAGATAATCTGACCTCAGTAAGACTAGAAAAGACTTACAAATATATGTAATACACATATATGTACAAATTACTTTATATATAAATATCTACATACATACACAAAACTATTCTGTGTAACCATAATTACTGATGGTGTCATCGGTGTTGTTATTCTGAGATTATGATGTGTGTATGGTGGGAAAAATCACTTGAGTAATGAGGTAATGGGCCACCTTATTCTATTATCCACCATGTTCTTTAAATGCCTCAGGATGAAAAGAAAAAAAAACAGAGTAAGCTGTCAAGGTCCGACATTTTGCCCTACTTTGAAACTAAAAAGTGAGCCTGCCAGTTTTGTGAATGCTGACAAGACACAAAAGGAACAAAGTAATGTATTACTTTATTATGCACAAGAAGCCAACACATTATGTTTATGTCAATTCTTTTTCCCCCCATTCCCAAAACCCACAATGGTGATGCAGAAAAGCCCAGGTTACTGTTGCATATACAATCAGCCTGTTCACAGTTGAGCAACCTGGAGATGAGGGAAACTGAATCTTTTATAACCATTTGCAAGCAAACCTGCTTGTTACGGTGAATTTCTGGATCAGCTTGATTAGGTGAGGGTATCCACTGATTCAATCAACACTAATCTAGGTGTGTTGCTATGAGGGTATTTTGTAGATATGATTAACATCTATAATCAATTGTAAGGAGATTGTCCTTGATGGCATAGTGTAGGTCCCATTCAATCCATTGAAGGGCTAAAGAGTAAAAACTGGAGATAAATTTCTGCCCCGAGACTGCAGCACCAACTCTTGCCTGAATTTTCTACCTGCCACTGGCATGTCCCAAGGATACAAAATTGCCCCACACACACACACACACAAACACACACACACACACACACGTGCGCTACACCCCTTACTGGTTCTAGTACTCTGGAGAAAGCTCATTGATACAAATTTATTCTTTCTTTCACAGAAAGATATTATCTTTCAAGACCATTTGCTATACAAATGTCCTTCTAAATATAGTCTAGAAAAAAAATGATGGTCCTACCTCTGCTTTCAAGATTGTCAGATCCATGGTGAATTATTTCCCAACAGTACCACGAATTTAAGTAAAAGTCTTACTGCCCTGAATTTGAATAGGAAATATCACTACAAATTCACAATATTGCATACATACAGATATTTCCTTACTTCAGTCCATTGCAAGTTTTGAAAAATGTGCTCAAACAAATATCGACAGCAAGCCCAGACTCCGATTTTAAAATCTATTTCCCATGAAAGGAAACTGAACCTTCTTTGAAAAATGGCAGATTTGAGTCTGGCATACCATGACATCACAGGTAGCATAGACTTGAAGAGTTTCCTACATGGGCATAGTGATGGTCCCATTCAAAGGCTCAAAGCATCGAGCCTTAATAACATAAGGCTGCAATAACATGAGAACTGCAATGGATTCCAACTCAAGACAATCAGTCACCTTCTGCAGATGATGGGAAGCCATTTCATTATCTTGAAAACTCATAAATAAAAGCAAAGACACGTTATCTTCCTTCCTTATATGAAGTGACAGCACCATTGGATAATCAAGAGATTAGTCAGGGTCACACGAGTAACCAATGTCAGAAGGCATGGCCACATCCGATGTGAGTTCTGCTAAGTACATCTATACTTACAGGCTATGTTTTACACTTCTGGTCTGCCCCTGAAAGCTTCCCTTTCTGTCTCTTTTTTTAAACATTTATTTATTTATGCATACAAGAACTGGGGTGTAGGCCAGAGGTATGGGGGGTGAGAGGATTCACCAGATATAGAGTGGGAACAGAACAGACAGATTGACTGAGAAGCACTGCTGAGGAGAGCAGCGGGTGAGACAGGAGAGGTCTGCTGCACCATGTGGGTAGCTCCCTAGTTGGAGACAGAAATCATGCTGCAGTGGCTATGGACAGCACCATAGGTTGCATCTTAACCATTTCAGCCACCAGGGAGGCGCTTCCCTTTTTCTTTACAGACTGAGGTAAAGACCCCAAATTCTTTCCAGGTCCGAAGAAGGCTTTACTATCAGAATAGCCTAAATTTTGGAACGTTATGTAAATATCCCCCAACCCTGAATGGTTTCATGATAAAGGTACACTTTTTACCAACCAGAATTTTGCCAGGGCAAAATTACTGTTCTTTGTAGCAACTCAAGCACTGACTAATAGGGCGGTGACTACTTTGAAACTTTGAACACTAGTAGCAGCTTGTGCCAAAGGAAAAGAAAGCTCTAAAGGTTCTCACACATATAACAGAATGCTTTAATATGGAGGTAAACTCATCACTTAGGCACAATGCTCTTTGAGAAAAGGCTAATTATATTGTTCCAACTAACCACAAAGAAGCCAAGAGCTAACATCCTCCTGTGTGCTCAAATGGAAGGAAAATTGAACATCATTGGAAATCTATAGTAATAATTCCTGAAATATCTGACTTTGCATTTCAAACAGGGAAAAGCCATAATGGTTTGTAAGCTACACACTCAAACCTGAAGTTTTCATTCTTTGTGTATGAGAGGTCCACACCCAGGAATTCATACAACATTGAACAAAGACTTGAGGTCTAGTTACTTTCGCTTGAGTCTTTTAGTGAAGAAACCACAAATATGCTCTCTGCTTGGATCCCATTGGCTTTTCTGTCTGGGATCCTGGTCTCAGAGGGCTCATTGTTTGTCAGAGAGCCCTTTTTCTCTTGGGATGTACTTAAAGCATTTAATAAGCAATACTCCTTCTCAGGAAATACTGTGAAGCAGCATTTGTAAAAAAAAAAAAAAAAAAAAAGCAATTGTTGACTCCAGAGGAAGAGAGTTCAGTGTGTGGAAGTTATTTCCTACAATAAGAGAGAAACAAGAGGGCCTCCCTGGTGGCGCAGCGGTTGAGCGCTGGGTTGCGAAGCTGCCTTCGGCCTCCACAGCGCCTGTTCGATCCCTGGCCACTGGCAAGGGTCCCACATGGCGCGCAGACCTCTCCTGCTGCCCGCTGCTCCCCTCAGCAGTGTACTTCGCTCCTTCTGCCTGCTCTGCTCCCCGCTCAGGTGAATTCTCTCACCCTCCCACGCTTCTGACTATACCCAGTGCTTGTATAAATAAATAAATCTTAAAAAAAAAAAAGAGAGAGAAACAAGAGCTGGGAGATACTTGGATCCTAAGCACCTATTTCTGATTCCTGAAGAGAAACCGAAGGTCCAAGTACCCATGGCTTACCCCACTTTCTTAGGCCCCCACCCGTGTTGTCACACAAAGCACTTGGACACAATGGGGCAGGAGTCAAGTTTCTTATGAGAACACAGGGACTATCCTGCCCCTCTCTCCCCTTCTATGACAATTTCCCTCACTCATTCCTGCTGTCATCAGAGAAATATACCACTGTATTCAGAAACCCAGAGAGGCATCAAATTTTCCTCCAAACTTTTTCTCTAACTCCTCCCCCAACGTGTACACAGAATATTAGAGGATGCTTTTCTGGGGGAGGACTTACATCGAAACCAGGTGTTGCTCTACACAGAAGTGTAGTGTTCCATACTGAATTCTTTCTCCCTATTCAGAGATTCACATACATCTGGATCTGAGATCATTTTTAGCACAACCTCTGCCTTTTACATATTGAGGAAGGTGCAGTGGACATGGTAGTTTGGCTAACCCAACATGTAGTGGAGTCACAATCCCTTTTTTCTGTCGGCCTCCTCAGAGACGGAACCAGCCAAATTTTATGTCTCAGCCTCCCTTACAGCTGGGGGTATTCAAGTGATTCTGCCAAATGAATAAAAAGTTTTCTGGGAACTTCTGAGATGGTGCTTCCTCTTGCTGATGAAAGAGACAGAGGCCTATCCAAGTCCTAAATGCAGATCTAAGGCTTGCAACTACCATTTGCATATGGAGGCAATAAAGCAAGGCCAGAAGATATAGAGAGTATGGCTTCAACACTGTTAAGCTGCTGCAATAACAGCAGAGCTGCCAATGGTCAGGTACCTTGTTACATACAGCACAGAATGACCGTGTATTTGACACCACCGCTAGTGTTCCTGTTTGCTGTTTCTTGCGGCCAAAGTATTCCTTCAGGAAATTGAATTCCAAATGGGTGAAATGATTTTACTGAAGTCATGCAGCTCAGTTACCTGCAGAGCTCGGGTTGGAATCCAAGAGACTCCAGCTAAATGCTCTCTCCACTCTCCAGCTCCCGAGGAGAGAGCATTTTGCTGCAACTGCAGGTGAAAACTGGTTCAGCTGATTCATGAGTTCTCACCTATCTTGGGTCAGGAAAAAAAAGGTGGAGAAACACTTGAGGAGGAAAAATCATAAGAACACTTACAGACATGCAGTTAACACAGGCCACCGCCTCACCATGGAGAACTAAGCTAAGGACTCTGTCTTCCCTCCATAAAAGTCATCGTCCATATTTATCAAAAAAGGTCAGAACAGTGATTACATCTGAAGGCATTCTCTGCCTGTTTTTTAGGGATGAGAGAGTGAGAAGGGAAATGATGCTAGTTAAATTAACAGGTTCCCTCCCGAAGGCAGTGGTCTAGTTCCCCAATATTAGGCCGTCTGACTTATCACAATGGATTGATAAGGCTACTCTGGGAACAAAATCCAGGATGTGAGGAAACACAATCCCTCTCCCCAAACTCTCTAGGCTTAGAGTGGACTGACCAAGGGGGATGTTGCTGGGGAGCAGGGGAGAGGTTTGCATGTGGATAGGGTCTCAGTGACTTTAGTCAGCGTATATGGTGAAAAAACTGCTCTGTGTGAGCAAATGGGAGTTAAGGGCATCAGAAAGAAGCCAGGGACATGAAATGATTTTTGGTTAAAAAAAAAAAAAAAAAGCAGGAGATAACTGAGCAATGTATCTGCAGATTGGGGCTAATTGAAAAAGGTAGTTAAAAAAAATTCCTCAAGGACAGAAGGACTAAGTGCTTTTGAGCAGCATGGAAGTCCACACTGTTCCATTTTTAAGTTATGTCATGCTGTGCTGAGGAAGCCGCCGCTTCTTTCTTTCCTGGGCATTTGGAGAGATGTGCACAAATACATCCTTAAAGACACTGTAAATAGTCAGGGCAGGGGTGGGGCAAGGGCCTGGGCATTTCTGAGAGCCACTCATTTCACAACGTAAGGCTGGAACAGAGCCATGAGGGCATGTGAGGAAATACAAACTTTCCCCAAAAATAGACTGGAGAAGGCAGGGAGAGGGAGGCTCAGCTCTGGGTAGAATTCAGATGCCTTCAGCCTATCAGGCAACATCTCTGGGCTTCACAGCATTCATCTTAAAATAGAAGGGTCATTGCTAATGGTTTCTAAGGCTCCCTAATGCTCTCTCTGCTGTTCTATAAACTTGCTGTTTGAACAACAGTCCTATTCCTTCTAATAGCCCAGCAAGGGCAAGTTGTAGGAATCCAAAGAATCGGGAGATCAAGTTCAGAGAATGGATGCAGAAATAGGCAGAAATCAGAGAACCAAACCATAGTGCAGAGTTCATAATCTCAGAGTGAAAAAAAAAAAATGCAAAAGTCAGTCAAGCATCAATCTAGGAAACTAGGATATGAAAGGGTCACATCCAGAAAATGACTTAATGCTGTAAATGGTCAGGAATCCAAGCCAGAGTCTTGGTGACAACAATGGGCACTGGATGCAAAATGAATATTAATTTAATCATGTCTGAAATATCTCCCCAGCTACTTAATAGCTTCTCAGGGAGAAGGTTCTGCATCACTTAAAACAGAACAAGAACAATGAAAGAAGAAAAATAATGTGGGGAAAAATAAATAGTACAAGTCCATCTCTTTCATTTCTAGGAAGGTGCCATTGAAAGAATCAAATAGCAATGCTTTCATATACACGGATATGCATTCCATACCTATAAAATATCCATGTGTCTCCAAGGGAAGGCGTGGGCTATCTTAGTACCTTGAATTATGGGGCGACAGAAACAGATGTACAGCAAGCTAATGGGTTGGTTTTGCTGTCTGCATTGTCCTCTCCCCCTGCAGTTGGATTCCAGGGAATATTTAGCATAATATATGGCAACAACTCTCTGCCCTCCAGTACATGAGCAGAAAGGGGATATTTACAATTGAATTGCAGTCAGTATGGGGCCTATGGAGCAAAACTACTGCAGTTGGTTCATTATTTACAGTTCCAACAACAGGGTTCATTGTTCCCCTTGCGGCTTCTCAGCTGTCCTGGCAAGTAAGCAGTCCCAGAATGGCTTCAGTGGAGACCTTAGAATGCTAATGATTCCCTCTGAGTAACCAGACTCATCTGACATATAGACAGGGCAAGCAACTTCCAACATGGCATAATTTGGGGGCCCTTCAAAGCCCCTTGGTTCAAAAATATCTCTACTACTGCCTGCTGCCTGACCCTGATACCTGAAAATCTTGTCAAATTGTGTCCCTCTGAGTTACGATATTGTTCCTTGTTTATAGTAATATGTGACAAGCCAGTATTATCTGCTAATATCTCAGAAAAAAATTGAGAGCCTATCTAAATTTAAATTACAAATCTTCTGGGTCGGGCAGGTTCATAGTGATTCTGCACTAGAGGGGTCAACTAGCAAAATATGACCCATAGACTGAATCACCCCACCACCTGTTTATTTTATTTAAAGAAAATCTGATTCAAACACAGTCACACTCTTTTGTTTACATAGTTTGATGCCAGAGCCGAATCATGGCAACAGAGTTTGCATGGTCCACACAGAATAAATCATTTATTATCTGGTCCTTCATAGAAAAAGTTTTCCAACCCTTGACATCCAACCACCCTCCTGAGGAATCTGAGACCTCAGGACAAGAGACAGGACCAAAACTACAGTCTTCATGGCTGCGCTAAACCTCAGCCACAGCTCCAGACCCCCACCTCACTATTGTTTTCATCACCTCATGTTATCTCTTAACATTGTCTATTAAACAAGAACAAAGGCTTCTCCTATGAACAAAGGTCAAAAACATATAGTCCATGGGGTCTGCTTGCAGGCTTGCTTACCGAGTGGGGTTTTGAGCTATTTTGCTTTTGAATGCTGTTAATAGATCAAGAGTTTTCACTTCAATTTAAATAAGGGTATGGAGATTAAGAACATACCCCCTATGTATCAGCTGAAAGGCTATGCAATGGGGAATCTTTGCTTTAGCATATGACCATGGTTCTTAGATCAGAGCAAGTAGAGGCAAAGAAAGTCTTTGGGTGTAGTGTGTGGGGTGGGTGCGCGCGTGTGTGTGTGTGTTTGCATATAACTGTGTTCCATACAGTTGAACTTATTTAAAACTTAAATATTATGCAGCTTTAATAGGTAAAATGTATAAAATCAGAGCTGTTTCAGCAGGTTTTCCTAGTATAGATAAGGGCCTAGCTAGAAGCAAAACACCCTATGAATCACTTTGAGAAAATCCTAACTTAGTGTGATTGATATCTGAGTCTACATTGTCCCCAGCAATTGGACAGACCTATCTGATGGACTTCACAGAAAATGAACACCTTAGTGTATACACACACACTATGTTTATAATGATTTTCCTATTGAAAAATTTCTCTATTTGAACTCAAATATACCTCCCTATAACTTTGTTTACACTTTTCTTCCTCTTATTTCTCTCACTGATCACAACATGCTCCTTAGACAAGCAGCTTTGACATCAGCTTGGAACATGCTGGAAAGTCAAAATCTTCAGTCCCATCCCAGGCTTAGCAAATACGACTTTGTATGTTAACAGAATTTTCTAGTTTACTTACAGATATACTTAAACCAAATAAAAATATGTATAAATAGTTGCAAACAAAAATCACACTTTAAGAAAATGACATACAATGTAGAACATTTAGATATTTAACGGAATATTATGAAGCAATTTATAGAACTGTGATTTATCTTTGAAAAGGTAAAATATAACTTGTAGAAAAAGCTTCAAAAAATATTATCAATGAGGAATAGATGCCTAGCATTTAGATAACATTTTGCTAATTTAGAAATCTAATTTAATTTTAGGGAGATGCCTAGGTCATGTTGAATGAATTACCCAATTCGTTGACTTAATAGTTGATTTCAAGGACTTGATTTTTTATATGAAACAATAAAAGCACATATTGGCATATAGTCCCTTCCAATTTACAGCACTCATACAAAACCACAATTTCTCTTTCTTGTTCTGTGCACTGAAAATGAACCTTTTTTCCTGAATTGCCTTCTAATGGGAAGAAATGGGATCAACTGATGGAAATTTCAGTGAAGCAGATCTTGACTTATTTAGGAAAACTATTAATTACCAGAAATGCCTCAAATAGAATGCACTGGGAGGAATCAAGTATCAGATAAGTGGCTATTCTTGGAAAACGATATTGGAGGGAGACCCCAGTAGACTTGTATAGTCAAACTGGTGTATATTCAAGATTCTTCCCCATCTCAAACACATTATGATTATGATTATTATAAATATATTCCAATGTTTGGTAAATGTCAATAGGAATATAACACAGATTGCAGTCTCTCTCAACTACAAAGCATAGTGAAAGTTAAGAATGAGTCAAACATAGAAAATATAAACTCCATTTCAAATATTCACATGCCATTCCTAGAATTCTTCATACATATCCCCATCCACCTATATCACTTCCCAAATTCTAGGCAAATTATAATTGCAACTTTAAAAATTAATATTTTTTAAAAGGTGCTAACCAATACATGAAAACTACCTAACAGGAAGATCTTCATCTTAAACTGCCTTAAATATCAGACTATTAGTACCCCAGACTATTACAGTTCAAACAAAATAAAAGAATAAAAGAATAAAACGAATGTATGCCTCCAGGAGACATTGACATTTTCACAGCAGAAAGAATGAGACTTCAGTGCCTTTTTTTGCTTACTAGCTTCCGCTAGTCGCCTTTTGATCCTGCAGTTAATGGAGATATTTCAATCTCCTAAATGACTGAGCTGAAATCTTCAAATCTAAGTAGACCAGATATGAAGAGAATTGTATCTGAAAGGAGTATGCAAATATGGGAGGTCCCAAATGGAGTTAAATGCAGGAGAGATCTTGAGGACACTGCCAAATGGGAGAAAACAAAAAACTTTTAGTAAACCATTAGTTTATCTGAAATTGCCATTTTTGCAGGTCTAAAAGGTTTTTTGAAAGTTACATTCATATGGTTCAAATTAGATTAATGGAAAAAGGGTTGGAGGACTTGTCTTTGATACTACATTTGCATCTAAATACATCTACACAAAATGTGTTCAGATATGTTTATTTGAGATGGCTGTTTATTTAAGTTGAGTGACCATTGGTTTATATCATTATTTGTATTTTAGAGGTATAGCATCTCTCCATTCAAGTGTTGTTACTACAACACACACAGAGTCCATCACACTCCTTTGTGCTGATTCCCCACTTTGTCCTCATATTTTTTCCTCACCCTGCCCTCTTGTAGCAGAGTTCTATAATCAGCTTACTAGATTTTTTGTTAGCTTGGTTTATCTGATCTTTTGGTATCCCTATATTCCACATATAAAAGCCACCATTTAGTATGTGTCTTTCTCCCTCTGACTTACTTTGCTTAGCTAATTCCCCTTCCTGTTCCATCCATGATGCCTCAAATAGCAAGAGTTTATATTTTTGATAGCTGAGCAATATTCCATGTGTATATATACCACATCTTCCTGATGCACTCATCTGTATTTGGACACTTAGGTTGTTTCATTAGTTTGGCTATTGTAAATAACACTGCTTTGAGGAGTCCTCTGGATGTCCAATATATAAATTAATTTTCTCTGCCTCTAAGTTCATGGTATACTACTATTTTTACCTAGGCCACTTTAAAATTTCTTAAAGTTTTATTTTATTTTATTATCCTATCTTATCCTGCCCTAGACCCCAAGGTGACCTGGAAAAAAGGTAAAGATTAACCCTAGAATTGGCATGAGATTGAATGAAAGTGAAGGTTATATAAAAACAGGCCGTGCATGTGTGTGAAAATTTATATAATTATGAACAGCATTTATAATCGAATAGTAATCTAATCTAATCTTTCCAAATGAAAAAAATACATGGTCTCAAATTCCATTAACCTCCAAACACTAGACTTTTAAAGAAACAATTTTAGGGATTTAAAGCACATTTACTTTGTTACTTTTTTCTGGAACAAAACTGATGAAATAGCTTAAAAAAAAAGGAAAAAAGACTGGGATATTTTAAGCCTTAATGAGCAGTGTTATGAATTCTAACCATCAGGATCAACTTTATGACCACTACATTACACAGGTAACTACACACATAAAGAAAGGCTTTTCTCACCCAAAGGTACCAACCATTAAGTGCAAATCCTAGCAGTCTGAAATGATAATAATTATTTGAGGGGGTACAGGAAGGAAGTCAAAGAGAATGGCAATTTTTTGAATGCTTTATAAATATTTACTGATTTTATATATTTATTTTAATATTTAATTTTATATAATTCTTACATCATTTTTCATTTTTGCACAATGTATGCATGAAGGGCACAGAGAGACAATCCCAATTTGGAATAGAGCTCAACAGAGAGACAATGGAGGGAATCTGGGGTTGGGAAATAAACTTCCAATTTCCTAATCCAACAAATGCCAGTGATGATCAAATTTCTGACATTAAGAGAAAAATAGTACATAGATCTGGGTGTTTTAGGCTACCTCTTTTACCCAAATCTAATTCTATCCAGCATCTTCACATATGATCTAGAGACCATCCATAGCATCCTCCCGATGTCATAATAGAATAATGCAGTTTGTGAAAACGTGCCTAATCCAATTCTGGGGAGGGAGAGAAACATTCTATCAAATGACAGGAAAACCAATCTCCAAACACCCCTTTGTGTTTGCATAACATTTTAATCTTTGGTAACTAGATGGTATCATCAGAATTTAGATTTAATTCTGCCGATGATCTTTCTAAAGAGTTGAAAATGACAAGATAGCTTTAGACATGGAATTAATGAAACAGAAGTTTAAAAGGGACTGTGACCAAAAGCAAAGCAGAGAAAAGAGGGGAAATATCTGTTCTGTTAATCTCACATAGTAAACCTAAGGGTAGATCGGGGTTCCCATAACTTCACTTAACATGCTGAAAATTAAGAGGACTGTGAGAGGTTACTAAGTGGCCCCAAGAATATAGAATAGTGTGTCCAAGATTCTAAATCCAGGGTGTGTATGTGAAACTACCTTTCATTCCAGTTGATCTGTTTCTCAATTAATAATTGATGATGAGCTGTAGACAGCACTGGTGAAGATACTTTCTCACTCTGAATCTCATCTTTTAAAATATGGCATGGAAAGATATGATCTATGAGGTTCCTTTAACACCAGCATTCCAAAATTCTATTATTTTTATAACATTGTATGGGACAAGCATACACATCTCCTAAGTTCGCATCCTGGGTTCATTTTCTACACAGCTCTTCCTTCGGCTCTATGGAATTCCCCAAGGCAGTGATGGATGACCAAGACAGGAAAACAGATGATTGCATCTTACTCTGCCTACCTCTGATGATGACTGATGGCAAAACACATATTGCTTAAGATCAGATGATGTGAAGGTGGGAAGAGCTTGGCCTCTATTAGTTAACGATAATAGTAGATGGTCTACAACCTGATCCAGCCTAAGAACTCTACAAAGTGAGTTATCTCTTGCTGTGAACAACTGTCTAAGCATGGTTGCTGCCCCTCTGTTGGAAAGTGCAAATGTAATTTTTTAAATTTTTTTAATTAAACTTCAAACACTAAAATAAGACTTAGAATGTCATTGTCTTTTCAGCGAAACATCCTGGGTGCGCTAGCTTCATGTCCAGACTGATTAATAATAATCTTAGCTTGCTCAGAAGATCACTTGCAAAGTTTTCCTAGTTCTGCATAAATATTTTTTTTTCCTCACAAAATAACTTTCATGTTATAGCTCTGGGTGATTCAAAAGTTATTTCATGAGTTTTCCTGGGTTCTTAAATAAATTAAAATTTTGTTTCAATGTCCAATTTTGAAAGGATAAATGAAAGTGATTCTGTGGTATGGTGAATGAGATATGTCATGTCAGAAATATTCTTAAATGTTTTAACATTACTGCAAAGTTTATAGGTAGAATGGCTAGGTTTTTAAAAAGTAAAATATTAATATCTTACTGCAAAAAAATTTTAAAGCAATAAAACATTTCTAATCAAATTGAAACCTTCTCAGGAGCTATTTATTATCATCCTTGCCCTCCTCAAAGGTAGCCACTCTTCTGAATTTGTTTTTTATCCATTAATAATATATGGTCCTGGTTTGCACTGTTATAAACTTAGGATCAATGATATATTTACATACTAACAGGCAGTACTGCTCAGCGTCCAGGATCACTACGTGACTTCAGATGTGCTGCGTAATGTCTTTGCACCAACATTTCCACATCATAAAATATGGATCTATCCCTGTTTCCTCTCATAAGATTGCAAGGAGAATAAAATTAGGAAATACACAGAAAGCACTTAAACCAGTGCCGAGCATATGGAAAGCATTCAACAAGTTTTCTCTTTGTAAAGCAACATTACATAACATAGTTTTATCACTCGTTTTTCCACATTTACTCACTTGAGTGCATTCATTTTAAGAAATACATAGTATTCCATTACTTGACTGCATTTAAGTTTATCCTTCCTCTTACTGAAGGGAACTCACAATAATTTCCAAATTTGTACTATTACAAACAGGATAGCCATGAAGATTTTGGTTTGTGTTTCTGTGCATTTATGATTTTGATTTTCTCTAGGTTAATACCTAGAACTCCTTCCCCTTCATTTTCATAAGATAATATCAAACAGCTTCTCAGTTTGTTCCTCTATGTCAGGAGCGTTTAGCATGCTTTAGACTCATCAGAGGCATGTCAAAAAAAACCAGATTTCTGGTCCTCAAGTCTAAAGTTTCTGTTCAGTATACTTGCAGCCTGAGATTTCACCTTCCGATCAAGTTTCCAAGTGATTTGGCGGTTCTGGGGACCACACTCTGATAACCTTAGTTCCACATGATGTATAAATATACATCTCTCTATCAGCAACCTTATAATTTTCTATATCTTTATGAACACTTGGGACTGTCAGATTTTTCGATTTGATGTGAGCTAAAAGGCATCTCTTTAATAGTTTTAATTTTAATAACTGATTATTAGTGTGACAAAACACTCTTTTCTTTGATCACTGGTCATTCATAGTCTATCTCCTATGAATTAACACTAGTACATTGTTGGCTAGAAGTGAAGACAGGGCGTATCCTTGTTATCACTAGTGATCCAAGCAACACAGCAAGAAAAAGAAATAAAAGATAATATTCAACAGGAATTAAAAAAATTGTCTATACAAACAACTAAAGAGTCAACCAAGTGAGATAATTCAAAAAGGCTACTGAGTAAGAGGTATACATATATTAGGAAATGCCCATTTTTAAGAATTGTCATATCTTTTTATATTAAGATGCTTGTAAGATTTTCTTCAGGAAACTCTTACTGCTAATATGCTGTTTCACATTTTCTGATGGTGAACCATTCTCACATCTCCAGCATGTTCTCTCCTTACTAATTAGGTAATATCTGTATATGTTATTTAATTCAATTTGTTTGTTTTGATTTAAAATATCTGCATCACTGCTCAAAAATGAAATTACCTGTGATTATCTTGATTGTGCTGTCCTGGGTAGTTCTGTTACCAGTCCTATCTGGACAATTTTCTGTGTCTGAAATCATTCTTGTTTTTCAAAGGACTGGCAAAACTGTTTATAAAAATACCTACAACTGGTCCCTTACAGAAAGGTCACTTGATTATCAAATCAATCCCTCTAACTGTTTTGTTATCTCTAGATTTTTTAAAGTATATTTTAGAAAATATCTGCTCTTAATAAATATATAAACACACTTTCCAAATACAGTTAAACCATTCAAAAAACATGTATTTTACTTATAGTTGTGCCACTTCATTTCCAATGTTTTGTTTTGATTCATCATTCTTGCTAAATTTCTCTATTGCTAATATTCTCTTTTAGTATTGTTGATAATCTCTCTGCTCTGTTTTGTGCATTTCTAAAATATTTTATTTTATTATTTTTCATTTTATCATGTTACTATGTTATTGTTTTATGTTAGAGGCAAAGTCTACAAGCCATTCTTAATATCCTGAATTGGTGGAATAATAACTTTCCATCAATCTAACAATCAGTCATACAAATGTGTACCAAATGTCCTTTTTCTACCATAATGAAATTAAATATGTGTGTGTGTGTACACACACACACACACACACACACATATATATATGTATATATATATGGCCACATTTAAAGGAAACTTATAGTGACATACTCTGCTCATGGTATTTCATTACGTGAGTTTATAATCATTTGGTTAGCATTACCTGTCTTAACTGATGTTTACGTTGATTCTAGCTTTCTTCAGATAAGTAACTATCTCTGCTAGAAAAAAATCTTAAAAGCAGAATGATTAAAAGCATGTATATGGTCATTTTTAATTTTGATGCAGTATTTATTGTTAAATTATGAAAGCAAATTTTTGCTTTGTTGAGTGACTTAGAAAGAGCAACACAATTTTAAAATGTGTTCCCTCCAAGTGAATTCAGAATAAATGATATCAATTTTTAGTACGTTACCACACTTTCTGTTTAAATGATCTGATCTAATCCCATGATTATCCTCTGTAGTAATTACTATCATTAGCACTGGCTAGATGTTGCTGCTGTGACTCAGAGTGGTTGAGGAAATTGGACATGATGGGACAAGCACGAATTCTAGAACCAGGACCCAGATCCAGGTGTCCCAAGCACATTCTACTTCCTGGACTACTTTCCAGGCAAGCTCTGCATAAAAGCACACACTCAGGGAAGTAACTTCCTCTAGAGGTTTGCCTGGATTCTTGTTCTTCTATGTTTCTAAATTTAGAAACAAGCTTCACTTAATCTCTTCTATCAATTGCCTGATCCAACTTCAGGCATTGGCCATTTTCTGTTCCTAAGAGAGGAAGTACAAAGAGCCACTGGTATATTAGTAAATGGGTATTAGCCTTTTCTCAAGGAGGTATCTTATGAAAAAGACTTATTCAATTTCCTTTCCATATTGCAGTGTCACTCTGATATTCGTGCTTATTTCCCCAGTCACTGGACTCCTGACTTGCTCATCAGTCTACACATCCTTGCTTGCAGCCCCATTTTTTAAATTTTTTTAATTTAAATTTTATTTTTATATTCCCCATACAATTACAACCCCCTTATTTTGACCCCATCCCTCCTTTCCCTGCCCCCCCATTCCCCATAGAGTGTCTCTGGTTCATAGTTGTCTGTTGATTTTGATATTTTCTTTCTTATAGTTATTCTTTTTCCTGGTCCCTTATTTAAGTTTTCTAGATTCCTGCTATGAGTGAGACCATCCGGTATTTTTCTTTTTCTTTCTGGCTTATTTCGCTGAGCATGATCCCTTCCAGCGCCATCCATGTTGCTGCAAATTATATGTGTTTATCTTTTTTGAATGCAGAATAATATTCCATGGTGTATATGGAACGCATCTTCTTGATCCAGTCATCTATTTTTGGGCATTTGGGTTGTTTCCAAAGCTTAGCTATTGTAAATAGTGCTGCTATAAACATAGGGGTGCAGGTGTTCTTTGGAATTGATGTTTCTGTGTCCTTTGGGTAAATACCTAGGAGTGGAATTGCTGGATCATATGGACACTCTATGTTCAGTAGGTCAAGAGATCACCACACAGCTCTCCATAGTGGTTGGACCAGTTTGCACTCCCACCAACAGTGCGGGAGAGTTCATTTTTCTCCACAACCTCGCCAGCATTTGTTGTTGCTAGTTTTTTTAATATGTGCCATTCTCACTGGTGTAAGATGGTATCTCATGGTAGTTTTGATTTGCATTTCCCTGATTACAAGTAATGTTGAACATTTTTTCATATGCCTGGTGGCCATTTGCATTTCCTCTTCAGAGAAGTTTCTTTTTAGCTCTCCTGCCCATTTTTTTGACGGGATTATTTTCTTTTTTTTTTGTTGTTGAGTCTCATCAGCTCTTTGTAGATTTTTGTGATCAGTCCTTTATCATTAGTATTGTGTGCAAAAATGTTCTCCCAGTCGGTGGGGTTTCTCTTCATTTTTGTTACTGTTTCTTTTGCTGTGCGGAAGCTCTTTAATTTGATGTAGTCCCAGCTGTTGATCTTTGCCTTCACTATCACTGCTTTGGGTGATGTATCTGTAAAGGTGTCTTTGATGTGCATATCATGGAGAGTTTCGCCTATATTTCCTTCTATGCATTTTATGGTTTCAGGTCTTATGTCTAGTTCTTTAATCGATTTTGAGTTGGTTTTTGTGCATGGTGTTAGGTAGTAGTCAAGCTTCATTCTTTTGCATGTAGCAACCAAGTTTTCCCAGCACCATTTATTGAACAAACTTTCTTTGCTCCAGTGCATATTCTTTGCTCCTTTGTCAAAGATTAGTTGACCATAAATCTGTGGTCTGTGTGTCTGTTCTTGTTCCAATACCATGCAGTTTTGATGATTATGACTTTGTAGTATAGTTTGAAGTCTGAGAGTTTGATGCCTCCATTCCCCTCTTTTTTTTTTCAGGAGAGCTTTGGCTATTCAGGGTTTTTGGTGATTCCATAGGAATTTCATCAATAATAGTTCTATTTCTTTGAAGAATGACATTGAAATTTTTATTGGAATAGCACTGAATCTGTATAATGCTTTTAGTAGGATGGCCATTTTAATAACGTTTATTCTTCCAATCCATGAGCAGGGGATGTCTTTCCATTTCTTTGTGTCTTCTTCTATTTCTTTTAACAGTGTTTTATATGTTCCTTTGTATAGGTCCTTTATCTCTTTTGTTAGATTTATTCCCAATTATTTGATTTTTTTTGTTTCGATAATAAAAGGGATTTTTTTTTATTTCTTCTTCTTCAGATTTATTTTTTGTGTATAGGAAGGCTACTGACTTTTGCGTGTTTTTTATCCTGCCACTTTACTGAACTGATTTATTAGTTGAATTAGTTTTTCTGTGGAGCTTTTGGTGTTCTCCATGTATATTATCATATCATCTACAAATAGTGATAGTTTGACTACTTCTTTTCCTATTTGGATTCCTTGAAAATATTCAAGGAAATAATTGAAGAGAACTTCCCAAACATGAAGAAGGAGCTGAAAATTGATATACAAGGAGCAAGAAGAACACCAAACTTCCATGATGAAAGGAAAAATACAGCAAGACACATAATAGTAAAGCTCCCAAGAACCAAGACAAGGAAAAAATAATGAAGCTGACAAGAGAAAAGAAACAGATAACATACAAAGGAAAACCAATCATAATGACATCAGACTTCTCTGAAAAAACACTATGGACAAGGAGAGAGTCGAGAGACCTAGTCAACAGACTTCAAGACAACAGATGCCAACCAAGAATACTCTATCCTGCAAAGCTTTCCTTCCTCTATGAAAAAAGAATAAGGACCTTCCCAGACAAACAGAAACTCTGGAATTTCATTACGATTAAACCCCCACTCAAAAAATACTACAAGGAGTCCTAAAGCTAAAACCTCAGAGGGACGAATAACAACGAAAGAAAGCCGAAAAAAAAAAAAGTTATTAAAAGAATAAATAAAATCAAAGGAAAGACAAACACAATGGCAAATAGAGATGCTAACATATCAATATTAGATCAAAATGCAGCCCCATTTTTAAGAATAAGATTTCTAACCAACAAAGGTTGGCTTCGATCCTTAGGTAGCTCTACATCCATACTTGGTCCAGCCTGACTCCCCTGAAATGTGGCGTTGGTCACTATCAATAACCTTGAATTCATATTTCCCCTTTTACTAATTTAATAAAACAAATATTTTAAGCACATTCTATCCATTTATGGCCTTGATGTTCAGAGAAAGATCCAAATCTCAATCCTGGCAATTCTATTTCCTCCAGACTGCACTGCTTCTTGTTTTCTCTTAGGGTTTGTTAAAAATAACATGAATGAAAAAAAAAAAAATAACATGAATGATGCCAACCCTTTGTCTTCAAGACAACTAGGTATTTATAACTCTGAGCTAAAGGTTATGTGTACAGCAGGAATATTAGACATATGAGTGAAAATGTGTACTGGTTTCTGGAAGGTTTCAGCAGACTCTTAACTTTCTCTTCTTACAAATCATTACAATCATCATTCCTCAATGGGTCCAGTCAGCAGGCAGCTTCAAATTGTTTATATGGAGGGGGCTAAGAGATGGAAGGGATTAGGAGAGACTTATCTTGAAACTTTTTATTCATAGTCATCATATTAAGTTTGCGTACATTTTATATTAAAGATAAAAATAATAAACTTCTCTAAATATGCCTCTAATAACACATTGTGCATGATTAAGACAATATAGCCATTTATGTCAAACAGTACTATTGCATTATCACTACCATTATAAACATATATTTTTAGGATGTATATGATTTTTTTTCAGTAAAACTGCTTTAAAAAAATAAGAGTTCATGGGGCCCAGAGCACTCCAGCTCCATGAAACTTAGAACAGCCCGTTTGCTCCAGGTTCTCCCCACTCATCACCACAGATCCTTACAGATACTTCCACCTATCTATTTAGATTCACGTGTGTATATGTAACACAAACACACACACACACGTTTGGAAGAATTCCAAATATGAACAGCCAAGAAAAGAGTCTCAAATATGAAGACTCTAATTGGTGGGTGGACTGTCAGAAATATATATGCAGGGCCTCTCCGGTGGTTCAGCAGTTGAGCACTGGGCTGCGAAGCTGCCCACAGTCTCTGCAGTGCCGGTTCAATTTCCAGCCAGCCAGTGAAGGTCCCACATGGCACGCAGATCTCTCCTGCCGTGCCCGCTGCTCCCCTCAGCAGTGTATTTCATCAGTCTGCCTGTTCTGCTCCCTGCTCTGGCTCTGATGAATTCTCTCACCCTCCTGCGCTTCTGACTATACCCAGTGCTTGTATAAATCTTAAAAAAAAGTTAAAAAAGAGAAATATATATGCAAATATTCATAGCACTATTATGCTTAAAAAGCAAAAGGTAGAAAAAATGAAATTTCTATCAGTGGGTGAATGATAAACAAAATTTATATATCCATTCAATGGAATACTATGCACTTATTAAAAGGAATGAGCTACCAATACATGCTATATATCATGGGTGGCCCTCAAAAGTATTTTGCTAAATAAAAGAAGCAACAGAAAAATAAATAACATGATTCCAGTTACATGAAATATCCAGAAAAGTCGAACCCACAAAGACAGCAGCTCAGTGGCTGTCGGAGTCTACAGCTGGAGTGGGCACTGAGCAAGGGAAAATGGGAGAGCTGATAGGGATAATGACAGTGCCATAAGCTGGTTTGACAGTTGACCGAGACTGTAAATTGACTAAGAATAACTGAATCGTACCCTTGCAAAGTAAATTTTTATGGCATGGAAATTATTCTTCCATAAAGCTCATGAGAGAGAATGAGAGAGCAAGAGAGTGAGAAACTGACAGTTGACAATGAAGTGCCCTATAATGGCCCAGGAATCCAGCCAGCTGAGGTCATGCGGCAACACTAGCCACCCCACTTTTTAATTTGGGCCCTGATCCACTTCCCCTTTATGCAGCCACATCAGATCCACAGTATTTCACTAACAAACATATTTTTCTCAACTGCTGAAAAGTGGTAGATGACAAGATCCTGACTCATTCTCTCTCTCCTTCAACAGACTAATCAACATTGATGATGATTAGCAATTATACCGCATTAGGCTTCCAACTTTGTTTTTCAAAGCTGTGGTAGCTCTAATCTCATTTGCAGCTGTGAGGTAGGGCTCTATTATAGGCATCGCTCTTGACTTTCAGAGAAGATCTGTCAGTGTCACCTGAACTTCAATGACAGAACAAGGTCACTAGAAAAGGCTATCAGACCAAGTCAGTTTTCAGAGAGAAGGCACACCCCTAATGGAAATGAGATAACTGTACGTGATCCAGCGAATGGAGGCAATTCTGTCTTCTTCAGGCTCTTCCTGATGTTGATAACCACATGTAGGGCCATCAGAATTTATGTCTAAAGAAAACAAATGCAAAGTAGGTCTTCATACTATGTTAACTGCCTAACTTTAAAAAAATAAAAAGAACTATTTCATGAGTCTTGTGGGGGGAAAAAATTCCTTCCAGAGAATTAAAGAGATGGAGGAATATTTTTTATACTAAGATTTTCCCATTTTATTTTTCAATAAAATGGAACGTTTAAGGAGTATGTTTAAGACTAAGAAGGAAGGGACTTTGCCTATATTCCAAGAATTGTCTCAAGGGATATTAAAAAACAGACATAATTTTCATGATGCCTGTTACCACTTACAGGCATCAGGACTTCATCAAGTTCACAGCTGTTCTCTCAGGAATTAAAGTACCAAATCCATAGTGATACTCAATAATATTTTTATATTATTTATTCATTCATTTATTTTTTTTTACATTTTAAAAGGCCAGGTTTATTAGGAAAAAGAGAAAAATAAAGACACCTGAATAGTCACAGGCAGGCAAGAGAGCCACCAATAATAACTTTGATTAAATAAGTAAAAATTGGAGAAACTAGAAATGATCTTAAAGGCATGTAAAGAGTTGAGAGAGAGTTCCTAAGTGAAAGGCGATCTCAGAGTTAAGGAAATCTCAGAGAGAAGGACCAGGCCATTAGGCCAAGAACAGGAAGAGGAAGAGCCAGAACATCTTGCTAGGGACAATGCAGGACTGAGAATGGTACTCAGGAAAAGGTTTCCAGAAATGACATGAATATATCAGTGCATGAAGTTTCTATTCTTTTGAGTATTTCCTGAGACATTCTGTAGTGTGCAATGCTGTGCACAGGGCTAGAGTATCTAGAGTTGTGCAAGGCAACGAAGCATAATTTGAAGCTCTCTCCTAAAAGGAAACATGTGTTCTGCAGGATCTGGAAATCTCTATGCAGAAATAACAACTTAGAATATTTATAGCTTGAAAATAACTTTCAAGTACAAATCTCACTGGCTCGTTTTAAAAACCCTAACTGGTAAGAGAGAAGGAATTCCTATTTTCACTTTACAATTCAGTAAAGAAAAACCTAAAGAGAATAGAAGACTCTCCCAGGAAATAGTAAAGTGAGGGGTTGAATCCACAGCTCTTGATTTCAAGTTGAGTATAAATTATTCCTATTACATATAGCACCTGGCTTACCACCCGGGGCCACGTCTCTCTAAAGGAACTTGTTTGCAAAGAGCTTTGTTTTGCTTTGTTTCACTTGAAGTGTTTTTTGTTTTTTTTGTTTGTTTTTTTTTTTAATTAATAAATTTTATTTTTATATTCCCCATACAATTGCAATCCCCCCATTCTGACCCCAATCCCTCACCTCCCGCCCCCCACCCCCCAAAAAGTGTCTCTGGTTCATAGTTTTTGTTGATTTTGATTTTCTCTTTCTTATAGTTATTCATTTTCCTGGTCCCTTATTTAAGTATTCTAGATTCCTGCTATGAGTGAGACCATCCGGTATTTTTCTTTTTCTTTTTGGCTTATTTCGCTGAGCATGATCCCTTCCAGCGCCATCCATGTTGCTGCAAATTGCATGTGTTTATCTTTTTTGAATGCTGAGTAATATTCCATGGTATATATGGACCACATCTTCTTGATCCAGTCATCTATTTTTGGGCATTTGGGCTGTTTCCAAAGCTTAGCTATTGTAAATAGTGCTGCTATAAACATAGGGGTGCAGGTGTTCTTTGGAATTGATGTTTCTGTGTTCTCTGGGTAAATACCTAGGAGTGGAATTGCTGGATCATATAGAAGCTCTATGTTTAGTAGGTCCAGAAATCTCCACACAGCTCTCCATTGTGGTTGGACCAGTTTGCACTCCCACCAACAGTGCAGAAGAGTTCCTTTTTCTCCACAACCTCGCCAACATTTGTTGTTGCTAGTTTTTTTAATATGTGCCATTCTCACTGGTGTAAGATGGTATCTCATGGTAGTTTTGATTTGCATTTCCCTGATTGCAAGTGATGTTGAACATTTTTTCATATGCCTGTTGGCCATTCGCATTTCCTCTTCAGAGAAGTTTCTTTTTAGCTCCTCTGTCCATTTTTTGACTGGATTATTTTCTTTGTTGTTGTTGAGTCTCATCAGCTCTTTGCAGATTTTTGTGATCAGTCCTTTATCATTAGTGTTGTGTACAAAAATTTTCTCCCAGTTGGTGGGGTTTCTCTTTGTTTTTGTTATTGTCTCTTGTGCTGTGCAGAAGCTCTTTAATTTGATGTAGTCCCAGCTGTTGATCTTTGCCTTCACTATCACTGCTTTGGGTGATGTGTCTGTAAAGATGTCTTTGATATGCAAATCACGTAGTGTTTCACCTATATTTCCTTCTATGTATTTTATGGTTTCAGGTCTCATGTCTAGTTCTTTAATCCATTTTGAGTTGATTTTTGTATATGGTGTGAGGTAGTGGTCAAGCTTCATTCTTTTGCATGTAGCGACCCAGTTTTCCCAGCACCATTTATTGAACAAACTTTCTTTGCTCCAATGCATAGTCTTTGCTCCTTTGTCAAATATTAGTTGACCATAAATCTGTGGGTTTATTTCTGGATTTTCTATTCGATTCCATTGGTCTGTATGTCTGTTCTTGTTCCAATACCGTGCCGTTTTGATGATTATGGCTTTGTAGTAGAGTTTGAAGTCTGGGAGTTTGATGCCTCCATTCCCGTCTTTTTTTTTCAGGAGAGCTTTGGCTATTTGGGGTTTTTTGTGATTCCATATGAATTTCATCAATAATTGTTCTATTTCTTTGAAGAATGACATTGAAATTTTTATTGGAATAGCATTGAATCTGTATATTGCTTTTGGTAGGATGGCCATTTTAATAATGTTTATTCTCCCAATCCATGAGCAGGAGATGTTTTTCCATTTCTTTGTGTCTTCTTCTTTTAACAGTGTTTTATAGTTTTCTGTGTATAGGTCCTTTACCTCTTTTGTTAGATTTATTCCCATATATTTGATTTTTTTTTGTTTCAATAATAAAAGGGATGGTTTTTTTGATTTCTTCTTCTTCAGATTTATTGTTTGTATATAGGAAGGCTACTGACTTTTGCGTGTTGGTTTTGTATCCTGCCACTTTACTGAACTGATTGATGAGTTGAATTAGTTTTTCTGTGGAGTTTTTGGGGTTCTCTATGTATATTATCATATCATCTGCAAAGAGTGATAGTTTGACTTCTTCTTTTCCTATTTGGATTCCTTGGATGTCTTTCTCTTGTCTTATTGCTCTGGCTAGGACTTCCAGTAATATATTGAAAAGCAGTGGTGAAAGTGGACATCCTTGTCTTGTTCCAGATCTTAATGGAATTGCTTTCAGCTTTTCACCATTGAGAATGATACTGGCTGTTGGCTTGTCATAGATGGCCTTTATGATGTTGAGGTACGTTCCTTGTATCCCAAGAATTTCAAGGGCTTTTATCATGAATGGGTGTTGCACTTTGTCGAAAGCTTTCTCAGCATCTATTGATATTATCATATGGTTTTTATATTTCTTTTTGTTGATGTGTTGGATAACGTTGATTGATTTTCGGATGTTAAACCATCCTTGTGCCCCTGGAATGAATCCTACTTGGTCGTGGTGAATTACCTTATGGATACACTGTTGGATTCTGATAGCTAAAATTTTATTGAGGATTTTTGCATCCGTGTTCATTAGGGAGATTGGCCTATAGTTTTCCTTTTTTGTGTTGTCCTTGTTCGGTTTTGGTATTAGTGTAATGTTGGCTTCATAGAACGTGTTAGGTATTATACCTTCCTTCTCAATTTTTTGGAAGAGTTTGTGAAGGATAGGCACCAATTCGTCTCTGAATGTTTGGTAGAATTCATTTGTAAATCCATCAGGTCCTGGGCTTTTGTTTTTGGGGAGGTTTTTGATTACCATTTCAATTTCGCTAATTGTAATTGGTCTGTTTAGGTGTTCTATTTCTTCTTTATCTAGCTTTGGGTGATTGTAGAGTTGTAGGAATTTGTCCATCTCCTCTAGATTGTTGAACTTGTTTCCATATAACTGTTCATAGTAGTTATTAATTATTCTTTTGATTTCTGCTGTGTCCGTTGTGATTTCTCCTCTTTCATTTATTATCCTATTTATTTGTGCTTTCTCCCTTTTTGCCCTTGTGAGCCTGGCTAGGGGTTTATCTATTTTATTTATTTTTTCGAAGAACCAGCTCTTGGTTTCATTGATCTTTTGGATTGTTTTTTTAGTTTCGATTTCATTTATTTCTGCTTTGGTTTTTATTATTTCTTTTCTTCTACTGTTTTTGCGGTTTTTTTGTTGTTCTTTTTCTAGATCTTTGAGCTTCAAGATTAGGTTGTTTCTTTGAGTTCTTTCTTGTTTCTTGATGTGAGAATCTATTGCTATATATTTTCCTCTTATTACTGCTTTTGCTGCATCCCATACATTTAGGAAATTGGTGTCCTCCTTGTCATTCAATTCAAAGAATTTTTTAATTTCTTCTTTTATCTCCTCGTTAGTCGTGTGGACTTCCAGTAGTGTGGGTTTCAATCTCCACGAGGTAGGAGAGTACCTTGCCTTCTTTTTATGGTTTATTTCTAGCTTGATGCCTTCATGGTCAGAAAAGATGGTTGATATGATTTCAATCTTGGTGTATCTGTTGATGTTTGTCTTGTGCCCCAGTATATGATCGATCCTAGAGAATGATCCGTGTGCGCTTGAGAAAAATGTATACTCAGATTTTTTTGGGTTTAGTGTTCTATATATGTCTGTTAAGCCCAAGCACTCTAGATCCTTATTTAGAGCTTTAGTGTCTTTACTTATTTTTTGTCTTGTTGATCTATCCATTGTTGATAGTGGTGTGTTGAAGTCTCCCACTACGTATGTGTTTTCTCTGATGTCTGTTTTCAGAGATGCCAATAGTTGTCTGATATATTTTGGTGCTCCTTCGTTTGGTGAATATATGTTAATGAGTATTATTTCTTCTTGAAGTATTGTCCCCTTGATCATAATGTAATGACCACTGGGGTCTCTTTTTATCTTGTTAAGTTTGAAATCTGTTTTATCTGATATGAGTATAGCTGTTCCTGCCTTCTTTTTTGGTCCATTTGCTTGTAGAATTGTTTTCCATCCTTTAACTTTGAGTCTATTTTTATCTTTTGCAGCTAAATGTGTTTCCTGGAGACAGCAAAAGGTTGGGTTATGTTTTTTAATCCAGCCTGCAACTCTGTGTCTTTTTATTGGAGAGTTTAGTCCATTTACATTTACAGTTAGTATTGATATGTTAGCATCTGTATTTGCCATTGTGTTTGTCTTTCCTTTGATTTTATTTATTTATTCTTTTAATAACTTTCTTTGGCCTTCTTTTGTTGTTATTCGTCCCTCTGAGGTTCTGGCTTTAGGACTCCTTGTAGTATTTTTTGGAGTGGGGGTTTAGTTTTAATGAAATTCCGGAGTTTCTGTTTGTCTGGGAAGGTCCATATTCTTTCTTCAAAGAGGAAGGAGAGCTTTGCGGGATAGAGTATTCTTGGTTGGCATCTGTTTTCTTGGAGTCTGTTGACTATGTCCCTCCACTCTCTCCTTGCCCGTAGTGTTTCTTCAGAGAAGTCTGATGTCAGTCTGATTGGTTTCCCTTTGAATGCTATCTGTTTCTTCCCTCTTGTTAGTTTCATTATTTTTTCCTTGTCTTGGATTCTTGGGAGCTTTACTATTATGTGTCTTGCTGTATTTTTCCTTTCGTCATGGAAGTTTGGTGTTCTTCTTGCTTCTTGTATATCAATTTTCAGATCCTTCTTCCCGTTTGGGAAATTCTCTTCAATTATATCCATGAATATTTTCTCTGTTCCTACATCTCTCTCCTCTCCTTCTGGGATTCCTATAACTCTTATATTTCCTTTCCTCATGGAGTCAGATAGTTCCCGAAGTCTTTCTTCGGTCTTTTTCCTTCGTACTTCTCCTTCCTTTTCTGTTTTAGTTCTTTTTATTTCTGTGTCTTCAAGAGTACTTATTCGTTCTTCCATTTCATCTATTCTGCTTTCATTGCTTTTCCCAGAGTTCTTTAGCGTCTCCATTAATTCTTTGATCTCCTGCATTTCTTTTACTTCCCTCTTTAGGGACTCAATTTCATTCTTCTGGTCATTAATTTTTTCCCCCTTATCATTGTTTTCCTTTATGACTTCTGTCAGTTTTTTAATCACAGCAATTTTAAATTCTCTATCTGGAAGGCTCAGAAGTTCTTCCAAGTTACTGTCATTGCAATCTGGTAGATGGTTTTCTTTTTGCGGTGTGCTTTTTTGCTGAGGAGTTGCTGGGTTGCATGTGGTTTTTCTACTCCCTACTGCCTGTTTTCTAATTTGCCGTATTCCTTGTGACACTGCGTTGCTGGTACTGGCCGGCATCTTGGGCGACCTTCCCAGCTCACCACTGGCTCCTCTGGGGAACTTCTGTTGGGTTCACAAGTCTCCAGCAAAGAAAGGTCCCTGCTCTGTCTCCTCTGTGAGCCTTCTGCTGGGTTCACACAGTCTCCAGCAAGAAAGGTCCCTGCTGCAAAATGCCGGTGCCAGGGACGCGCTCCCCTGCACGCCCGGTCTGCCCCAGCGGTGGGTGCTGCTCCCCTCTGGGCTGGAACTGCAGGCTAGAAGGCGCCCAGCATGGGCAAGCCTCCCAGCTTACCTCTGTCTCCTTGGTGAGCCTTCTGCTGGGTTCACACAGTCTCCAGCAAGAAAGGTCCCTGCTGCAAAATGGCGATGCAGGAACGCGCTCCCCTGCATGCCCGGTCTGCCCCAGCGGTGGGTGCTGCTCCCCTCTGGGCTGGAACTGCAGGCTAGAAGGCGCCCAGCATGGGCAAGCCTCCCAGCTTACCTCTGTCTCCTTGGTGAGCCTTCTGCTGGGTTCACACAGTCTCCAGCAAGAAAGGTCCCTGCTGCAAAATGGCGATGCAGGAACGCGCTCCCCTGCATGCCCGGTCTGCCCCAGCGGTGGGTGCTGCTCCCCTCTGGGCTGGAACTGCAGGCTAGAAGGTGCCTGGTGTGGGCAAGCCTCCCAGCTTAACCTCTGTCTCCTCGGTGAGCCTTCTGCTGGGTTCACACAGTCTCCAGCAAGAAAGGTCTCTGCTGCAAAATACCGGTGCCGGGGACGTGCTCCCCTGCACGCCCGGTCTGCCCCAGCGGTGGGTGCTGCTCCCCTCTGGGCTGGAACTGCAGGCTAGAAGGTGCCCAGCATGGGCAAGCCTCCCAGCTTACCTCTGTCTCCTCAGTGAGCCTTCTGCTGGGTTCACACGGTCTCCAGCAAGAAAGGTCCCTGCTGCAAAATGGCGATGAGGGAATGAGCTCCCCTGCACGCCCGGTCTGCCCCAGCGGTGGGTGCTGCTCCCCTCTGGGCTGGAACTGCAGGCTAGAAGGCGCCCAGCATGGGCAAGCCTCCCAGCTTACCTCTGTCTCCTCAGTGAGCCTTCTGCTGGGTTCACACAGTCTCCAGCAAGAAAGGTCCCTGCTGCAAAATGGCGATGCTGGGGACGTGCTCCCCTGCACGCCCGGTCTGCCGAAGTGTTTTTTGTTTTTTGTTTTTTTATCAGTTAAAGAGGCTGAGTCACAAGGTGATTGGAACTCTTTAGGAAATAGCCAGCTGATCACATAGTGGTCAAGACTCTGCACTGCAAAGCAAGAAGGAACTAATGTTTCGTAGGGACTTCATTTATAGGTGAGGAAATGGTGGCCAAGGAACCCAAATGGACAAGGATAAAACTAGCACCAACCTCAAAGGCCACCTCACATGGCGAAGCAAAGCAAATCTGGTGTTCCTGCCATAGCCCTGAGTATTCTAATCTAGAAGCAAACAGCACTGCTCTCAGGAGGGAAATAAGACAGAACATTTCACTGTAGTCTCTTTCTTATTTTCCTTTCTTATTTTTCCATTACTGTCAGTCTAACTTGTCATGACCACATCACAAGCTCTTTTAAGACAGAGCCTAAGGGGCCTGGCTCATTCAATTACCCTGGGAATGACTAGTGTGAATGCAAATTCTTAGTGAGAACCTCAGGAGGAAATCAAAACCTTCACCCAGCACAGCTAGAGTTAAGGGGAATCCTAAGAAAATATGAACGCATTAAAAATTTAAAAACAGAGAAGCAAAATTAATTTTGAAAATTATTTGTGGAAATGCTGCCAAAAGCAATATTGAAAATAAAGGCATTTTTAACATAGTAAGAGCTTGTACAACCATTTTCTAAACTTGAAAATTTAAAATTTGAACCCCGGAGAACTGTAACGCAGCAAAGTTTAGCTGAACTTTCACTCACAGGAGCTGCACTGTGCCCCCAGAATGGCTGCCTTTAGTTCTCTCCCACCCCCACCCCCCAACAGTCATGAATGGGTAGGGTTGCTGTTTAATTTTCTGTGACTCTTCTTCCTTTTGCACCAGAATTTTACTCTTGGAAAGCCACTTCTGCATATCCAGGCACAACTAATTGGCAACTTTAAAAATGGAATGGAAAAAAAAAATGGAATGGATATGGATTTTTGAGGAAGGGATGATCAGAAAAGAAAGGAAGCATTTCATGTATCAGAGCCTATTACAAACCAAGCAGATAAATATTTCCTCAATGCTAAGATGAAGGGATGGTCACTCACACTCTAGAGAACCCTCCAAGAGTTATGATTTTTCTAAGAAATCCAAGAGTTATGATTGCAAGTAAACAGTGATTTAATGACATGGTATCACTCTCTGAGTTACAGAGAGGCTCACTCCTGGTCAGGGAATGAAAACAGGAACTAAAACCAAAGGGTAGCCGGGGATGCTAAACTGTTAAGAGGGAAAATCCACAATATAGTGCTTCTAAGGGACAACATGACACCTCCATGCACAAAGTAAAATATTCAGACTCAAGTCTGCTCAAAGATTTTTAGTAGAGAGAGAAAAAGGGTAGAAAGAGAGAATTTCAAATAACAGACTCATGATCAAATTCCACGATCACCCACCCCCTCCATGGGCAAACACCCAGCCACACAGGCCAGGCCCAGAGCAAGGCAGCTGAGACCTGAAAGCAAAGTTGCCAGGAGTCCAAGGCACCTCCTGCCAGGAAGGTTACGGAAGGCCCAGTGGGCTGGGCGAGAAGAGTCAATGTGTTCCAGTTTCCATAAAAGCTGAACACATCAGAGGGCCCAGCTGATGGCTGCCATTATCTCTGAAGAGCCTGCATGCCAAAGAGCTGAAGGTCCAAAGAGTGAAGCCCAGGAGCAGCCAGCTAGAGTGTCTCCCTGCTCCCCACATATGGGTCCCTTACTCATCCCACCACACTATCTAGAAGTCCAGCCCATTGCATCCTGGGAGTTGTGGTCAGATGTTGCAGGCACAGAGAAGAGAGGTCGGGGACACAGAGCCCAACATCACTCAGTGACAGAGCTTACCAAGCCCAGCCTGCCTCTAGCAATCAGACTAACCAAGAAATACTAAACAGAATCAGTTATTGACTATAAGCTTTATTTTTAAAACATAAACTTCTACACTGTTGGGTAATCTTGCTTTAGTTTGCCTTAGGGCCAATGGCTAGAAGCCCAAAAGTGAATCTCATTCACTGACAGCAGTGGATGCAATTGTCTGAATTTACTTATTTGCTGTTTGAGTCTGATAACTTATCGTGCTTGGGCGTCCATGAAAGTTCCCTCTGACATATTGCACGTATCTCATTAGATGTAAAATCTTGACAGAGAAAAGTTAATAAACTAAAAAAGAAAAGGAAAAGGAAACATTCTCTCCAAAAGGTATAGAATGAATGAAATCCAGTATTTTTTATGTCACTATATAAAGAATCACTTGACTATTGATCAACCTCTGTTGTAGCACTGATTAGGATCAAAGCTTGCCTTGCTCTAATGAAACCAAGCTCCGTAGGCTCCAGTTTTAGTCATAAGCTCTATCAATTTACAGAAAAATACAAGGGCTTGGGGGAAATGCATACACTTATTATTAACAGGTCTAATGTCTAAACATAATTCTTGATCCTATCAAGTTTCAAGCAGAAGCTAGTCGTGTAATTATTTTTTTTTTAAAGATTTATTTATTTATTTATTTATACAAGCACTGGGTACAGTCAGAAGCACGGGAGGGTGAGAGAATTCACTGGAGCCAGAGTGGGGAGCAGAGCAGGCAGAAGGACCGAAGTACACTGCTGCGGGGAGCAGCGGGCGGCAGGAGAGGTCTGCGCGCCATGTGGGACCCTCCTCTGGTGGCCGGGGAGCAGCCAGGGATTGAACCAGTGCTGCAGAGGCTGCGGGCAGCTTCACAACCCAGCACTCAAGCACTGCGCCACCAGGGAGGCCCTAGTCATGTACTTAAAACAGTTACACCTGAATAACACTTAGTCTACACTAAGCTCTATTCTTAATTTTCTTTGTGTATACTAAGTCTCAACAACTCTATGGCATAGGTGTAATTTTTATCCCCACTTTACTCAAGAAAACACTCATGACAAGGGGACTATACTGGGTTAAATGATATAACTCCTCACCCCCCAATTCAAGTCTACCTGAACGTGAATGTGGGAATGTGAACCTGGGAATGTGAATAAATAAGGTCTTTATAGAAGCAATCAACTAAAGATGAGGTCATACTTGGCTAGTGTAGGCCCTAAACCAGTACGACCAGTCCCCTTATTAGAAGAAGAAAATTTGGGAACAGAGAAGTACATCGAGAATGTCAAGAAGACAGAAGTAGAAATTGGAGTGATGTGTCCACAAGCCAAGGAATGTCAAAGATTGTCAAAAGACACCATAGTCTAGAAGCAAGGTATGGAATACATCCTTCTCTAGTTCTCCAGAGAAGTGTAGTCCTTGATTTCAGACTTCTGGTTTTCCAAACTGTGAGACAATACATTTCTGTTGTTTTAAACCACCTAGTTTGTATAATTTGTTATGGCATCTCTGGAAAACATATTAATATAGGTACATTCCTCAACATCTACTTAAATGATTAGAATTCAGTCTGGCTCCAGAGTTCATATGCATAACCACTATTTCACAACATCCTATGGTTATTAGAATTGGCAATAGAATGCAAAGAGAAAAAATGTGTAAATAGAATTACAGTTCTCTAAATTTGCCTCATGCTATGTCCTATGCAGGTAGCTACGATTAATAAAGTTGGCCCAGGTTATCTTTTTAACTACTATTACTATTACTTTAAACCCTCTTAGTCTCTCACCAATTTCTTCATCTAAGAGATAGTACATAAGAAATCACTTCACTGAAATTTTTGAGGATGAATAAGCAAATATATCTATAGTACTAAAGGAAAACGCTGGTATGTAGCAAATTCTCAGTAACTGTAACCTATCATTATTCTGTAACCTATTCTCATTATTTTTCTTGTCATCATCATCATCATCATCATCGTTATCATCACTATTAAAAGGAATAAATTCTACCCACTTCAACAAACAGTTAAAGTTTTCCCAGACCTGAGTTTACATATTGTTTCTGCTACTCTTTTATATAACCTTTGACAAATTATTTAACCTTTCTGCATATTTTTATTGGACACTGGGATATTAATGTATGTCCACATAATGAGGTCACTGTGAAGATTAGAAATGTACATAAATTCTAAGCCCAGAATTAGGAATACAGCAAACAGAGGCTCATAATACATAACTCCTACTGTTATCATAAACTGCTCCCCTGCACAATAATCTTTTTGGCCAAGAAAAGCCTTCATTTCTCTAGTCTGAATCAACCTACTTGCAATTCAAGCCTTGTGTCTATTGTTCTACCTTCAGAAATGTAGACATTCAAATCATCAGTTTTTAATGAATAAACTTTCCTAATTCCTATCCTGAGTCAACATAATATGTAAAAGTGAACGTTTCTAGAAACATGCATTTTTCTCTATATAATTGAACCTATATTTACACAAGACAAAATTAGTCCATTAAAAACTGTCTTTTTGGAAGTGAATATTGAAATGTCTTCTGGGAAGATAATGAGATTGATGAACTAATGAGAAATCTCTTTCTCAAGCCTTGTGAAATATGGATTTAATATTATTTTTCATTTTTTCCTAGCATTTCCACCCTCCCATTCCCTTACCTGCCTATGCTAGTGGCCCTTATGGATTAGTTCTTTTATTTATTTTTAATTTTACACATACATTTGGATTAATGGCTGTGTAAGTGGTGAGATGAACGGTTAATGAGAGGAGTTGTTGCTGATAACCAAGAGGAGTAAAACCTTTAATCTTTGTCAGGGATACAAGGCAATTTTGCTGTAGGAGTGACATTATAATGAACACCAAAATGGGATTTCCATTATATCTTTTCCTCCCAGCCCAACTCTCTTCCTGCCCCACCCTCACCATTTCGCATTGCTATGCAAATGTCTAACTTAATTCTACAAGTACATAGTCTTCTTTAACCCCACTTTGTACTGTAAAGAATATCACACACGTATAAAACCCTACTTTAGGCAAAGGCGGAAGTCTCTGCCAATGATCCTCAATCCCTGGAAATTCTTAGAAGACCCTCGGCAGCGTCTACGGATGTGCTGGAATATTTAAAGTTCAGACTGTCAAGTGGAGAATAATAGAAGTAGGACATTAGAAACAGGGGAAGAAAGATGAAAATGTCATAATTATTTGTGGTCTTCACCAAGTAATTCCAGGCCCCTCCTCTTCTGGGCTCATGATAGGACTCAAGTATCTATGCAGTTGCATGAGTCCAAGCCACTCCTTCTGGCTGAGTGTGAGAGGTAGGCACACATACCATTTCCAGACTAAACAATTAATTGGATGTGAGACCTTCCAGAATTTTCCTTTTCCCCTTGCCATGGCCACCAGCATGGTGTATAGTAAAGAGAATAATTAGGTAATTATTCCAAGGAGGTCTATATTATACAAATTTACCCAAAAAGATCCAGGGTCCCAGAACAAGAGCAAAACAAGAGCAAAACGTGGGGACAGCTGCCATGAACATGTGTGATGTGAGAGAACTGTGTCTCCATGGATTTCAGTGACTGAGATTTGGGAGTTGATAGAGAGCATAATAATCCAGTCCATCCTTATTCTACAGGGAACAAGAAAAGTAGTTGCCATCATTTACAGGAATGGGAAAAAAGTACTTGGCGTTAGCAAGAGGCAGCTTGGGGATTGGAGAAGTCTTTAATACACACCCCAGTTTGCTCAGATTCATAAACCCTACCTATAAGCCACTACTGCTTCCCTGATGTGGAAATTATTATTTCATTAATTCAATATAAGTGCTATGCAAAAGCAGATTTAAACAATCTCTCAACATACTTTTCAGTCAGATCATTAACTGTAACTGCTTCCCACGTAGCAAGGAAGAAATTGTCACCGGCATCTGCTTCAACATTCCACACAGCTATGGCTGCCTCTGCTCTCTGTCCTTGCCGCCCTCCCATCCTGGTATCTCTGCAAACAGATGCATGATGGAGTTTTGTAGCAAGATACATGTTAGGGATCAACAGATACATGTTAGGGTAGGGGTAAAAGCGGAATTGAGGTGAGAGAAAAGTTGAGTTTCAATGTCAGTCCCACAAAGCCAAAATTCACCCAGTAGGGAGCCCTGGAGAAAGTAAGTGCTTAACATTAGGATGATCAGGGAGACAGTGGCCATGTGGACAGGTGAAGGCCACCTGAGCCCTAACTGTCTACAGTCAAGTCCCTTCTAGAATAGGAATCAAGGCTGAGTATCACCATATCTAAGGGGCCCCACCCCCATAAAAAGTCCTCTTTCTATATAACAGGAAAATGCTTGGAACAAAAATTAAGTCTCATTTCTGAGTCATAAGATCATCACTGATTTCATTATAATGTGTAGGAACTCTGAGGTAATCAGGCTCTAAAGCATCTCAAGTTGCCTCTAAATTGGTCGGCCTACTTCCAGCTTCTCCCCATTCAAGTTCAATGTGCAAACCACAATTAGATAAATTTTCGCAAAACACCTCTATCACATTACCCTCATGCCCAAAAACCTTCATGACTTCCATTTTGCAAATGCCTTCACCTTGTTCTCTACATGTATAAGTCCCTGACAGATTTTCTTCCCATAATTCCAAGCAGTTCTCCTGTCCACCAAACATTCTCATAGCTTCCGAGCCTGGCTTTCACTTTGCCAGTCTGGAGTCCCTTTCAGGTTTTTCTCTCATCAAAATCTTTCACAATCCTTAGTTCCCAACTCTGTCATGTCTTCCTCTGAGAAGTTTCTCCTGACATTGAATGTTCTCTATCTTCACTGAACTCTAAAAAGAATGCTAACTCTTACCTTGCTTTGATGACACTTCATTTGCATGGACTCTAGATCAGGAGTCACTCAGTATCCTTCATGGTTTTTGCAGTGGCTCCATAAAGGTACAGAGGAAGAAGCCAGGGCTCAATATTGAGAATCATGGTGCCTGCTGAGGCCAACAAGCCCCCCTATCTACAAAAGGAGAGTGAATTGGATTTGCCTCTGTCATTCTGACTGCAAATATTCTATGACTGATTATAGAGCAATGAACAGATTGTCAAAGATCAGCTTCCTGGCAGACTGAAACTCTCTTAAATTGTTTCCATAAGAAAGGGATAAAGGAACAGGCATTATCTAGTCCTGCCATTAAGTCACTAAGAGAAAGCACTGGTTTGTTAGGTTTGGGCAAATCACACACTCATCTCTGTTAGTGAAGAAACTGCCTCAAGATACTCTCAAGTACAAGGAGACAGGGAAACAATAAACAAGATGTTTCAGTGCTCTCTCTCCCTTGGGACACTAAAAGAGGAAATAATCTTAGACCATAGTGTCAAACCATCAGCAACTATTTACTGAAGTCCACTTGTTGATCATCAGTATCGTTAAGCAGTGTATAGAAGAAATATAGGACAGTTCTGCCTTAAAAGACTTTACAATTTAGTTTGTCAAGCAAAAGTAACTGTGAGACAGAAGGAATTCTGAGGCATCATGAAATTAAGTTCTGTGTAGTTTAAATTCTCTGGACTTGACTACAAATATTACTTCTACCCAGCAAATGGTCTCAGGCATTAAATAATCCTTCTAATATGAAAGTAATGGTAATATCTACCCCTCACAGGATATTGGAAGGATTAAATGAGACAATATAAATAAACAGATGTTCTGGCACATTGTAAGAGCTCAAAATTTTTATCAAACATATCATTACCACCATGGCCACCATTATACCTTATGTGTCAGTGAACATTCAGGCCAATAAGCTGCAGGAGCTAGGCAGGGCTTCCCAACAGAGGCAGGAATAAAGATGGCACCCAAGTGATGAGGCCAGGTTCTCTCCTCTAGACACAATCAAACTGCTGTAGAACAAAGCCAAACAATGGAGAAAACTGAAGATCACAGTACATAATAGAAACACCTGTCTAGCAGAAAGAGGCAGGGAAAACTCGAAGTGAACATTGTTTAGAGTTATAATGGGGTAGTACAACTCCCAAGAGGGAGGAGCAACTGTGGTAAAAAGCCCCCTGCAGTGATGGACCCAGGCCCACAGCAACATCATGGGTCCTGAGACCTGGTACAGCACTGCATGGGTGCCTTGCTTTGCTCTGGAGAGCTGCAGAAGTGGGGGTATAGAGCAAGAACTACTGGCTTGAGTCTGAATCTCTTAACATGGAACAGCTGTAGCATGAATCAGGCCAGAGGGCCTGGACTTCCCTACAGAAGAGGTTACTACTTGAAATCCAGGCTAAGACATCTAAAACACCTGCCAGCCACACAAACACTTGAACAAACTGCAGCTTAAGCACCTACCATAGAGCAACTATGGGCATGGACAGCCCCAGGATGACAACAAAGTTGGTCAGAATGACCAAAACAACACTGGACATTTATAGAGCACACAACTCATTAACAGAAAGTACTTGAAAAAACTAATGGATGTTAATAAACATCCCAAGGGTTCCGAGATTAAGAAGGAGTAGACCCAGAAAAGGACAAGGAGTTGCGAGGGAGGGTGGTTGGAGGGGAACAGAAGAGTGAAAAAGAACTGAGTCGGGCCTCAAAGATGAAGGGTGGGTTGGAGACTGTCAGGTGGATTGAAGATTAAGAGGGAAATGTGGGATGAGGAAAGCCATTGAGAAGTATGAAGAAAAACATAAGGAATTTGGGGAGCTATGACTCAGTGAGTAAACGAAAAAATGATGTGAAGTAGCCTTTGCAATGGGCGCCTAAGATGCTGGTGACCCTGTGGTCCAAATATTTACCTCGCCTTGATGCCACAATAAGACATGGACTCAAGATGTGCAGGGCGTGGAATATTCTGGGAGGGCTTGTCCTACTGAATTTTAGAATTCAGCTGCTATTTCTAGAAAAACAAAAATTTTGCCTTTTCTACCGAAGGCTTAAAAAATTATTTCATAAAGGCTGATGGCTCTGGAAAACAGTATATTAAGGAGCCTGAGTGGTAACATTAGCAATATTTAAGAGTTATTAAGCAAATCCCACCTGTCTTAATGACCTTCCCTGAAAGGTTTTCTGTATCATTGTGACTACTGGTTAAATTAAGCTTTAAAGAAAAATAAGAGAATAATTAATTTTCAGTTCTGCAGATTTCCAGTAACAAACATTACTAATGCTTCATTTTGGGGCCACTGGTAACTAATTTAAACTTTTTTCTCATCATGTAGTTAATTTACTTAATTTGAAGAACCACATTTTTTTTCTCTTACTTTTATTAGCTTTTGGCCTTTCTCCAACTTGTCTTAATCAAAATGTTTAATATTTGTGTCTTTCCATTAAGGATAATCTGATTATTCTATAGATAGCAAATTTCATGTTGTGTGTGTGTGTTTTAAGAGGAAAAATGTAGCTGCTATCGCATAGTTTCATTGCTTCTTCCAAGTAAAAGCAGAAATATTTGCAATTCAACAGCATGGAGTCATTCCAGGACAAGGGCTAATGGTGGTTAAATGAAATATTCTTTGCCAACAACATTGTGCAAATTAGAATTCTTTACTTTGAATGTTGAATGATATTAACTACACTTCCCCACTTGCCATTGAAACAAGAAGAAACCTTGTAAATATTTAACTTCATCAAATATTCACTGAGCCCTACTATGTGCCAGGCACTGTTCTAGGCTCTCAAAAAGGAAACATGGATAAGAAAAGGCCCTTGCCGTCTTTGAGCTTACATTCTAAGAGAGGGAGTCAGACACCCAGCACATAAGCAGGCGTTAGTGGTGATTTTCTATCAGGTTACAAAAAGCAAGCAGGAGGGAAGCAAGAGGGTAGAAGCGGGTGGGGGGAGGAGTCTTATTTATAAAGCATAGTCAGAAAACACCTGTCTGATAAGGACCACTTCACGAGAGACCTGTTTGAAGTGGGAGAGCCAGGCGGATACCAGGGAGATCAGACTAGCAACACTCTCTGCAACACTCATGTATGCACCATGCTCATAAATGAAGGGGTGAAGATATTTTGAAGGGCTTTTCACTCATCAAAATTCTCTAAACTTGCAGTGCTAACCAGAACATGGGTCTATGTCTTTGAAATGTTAATAAATAGTTGCCTGCTTAATTTTGACTCCAAGGAGAGACTGTAAATCTGAGAGGTTGCGGTTGTGATATGCATCATGCATACTGCAGAAATTAGCAGGCGCAAACTGCCCAGAAGGCTGAACAAAAGTGGGATTTATACTCCTCCCTCCCTGATCTTTCACACATGAATCAAATGATATATTCCCAAAGAAGAATTAGAAACTGACACATCTGTGCCAGCATGTAGATAAGGTTGGGACCTGTGTGTGTCGATGGCTACACTCCATCTCGTGTGTCTCTCTGCCATATGGAGATTAATCTGGCTCAGGCCCTGCTGATAGCTGGAATTAATAACCGTCCTTACACAATACCAGCCGGTCACCACAGAAACGTGTTCCCGAATGGAGCGGGAGTCATCAAGCGCAGCCTGTCATCACCTGCTCCCATTCTCCCCTTTGTTAACCTTAAAATTAAACACAGTCACAAGCCACTTATGGAGAGGACGGATTTCTACAGCCCTTAGGAATCCCACAAGCAGCTTTCACAAGGCCCCGGTGCAAAATCCAGGCCCTACTCTTTCATTCAGTACTACCCATTGCTTTTTAAAGCAAAAAACTCCAAAAATTCATATATTTGGATTTTCAGTTCCCAGAGAATTTTAATTTGCTCACTAGTAGAAGCAGGAAAAGGAGACCCATAAAAGAAGAAAATAATGGAAATCGACCACTTGATAGAGACAGAATATGGGGGGAAATTAAAGATACAGCAGAGGCCGGCTGTGAATTACAGCACAGAGCAGGACTGCATGCTGACTCTGAACCAGATCTGCATTTCCCATCTCTGTGACCCTGAGCAAGTTCTGTCTCAATGGGCCTCCAGTTCTTCAGCCGTAAAATGGAATTAACAGAACCCCTTATTACAAGGCCTATGACTTACACCGTGTGCTCCACAGACAGGGAACACGCAAGCCCAGTGGGTGAACTTAGCAATCTAAGGGCAGTCTGTTGTTTTCCCAAACCACAAATACACTTTCCAGCACTTAATACGAAAAGACCAATCTTTAAAGCATTTTGCACAATTCTGATTCACACGAGATGTTGTTATTTAGGACACCGAATGTTAGAAATGTGTTTCCATTGGTGAAATCCGGTTTTACTTATGACTGTTAACAAAGGGCTTTCATTAAGATTAGTGATATATAAGACATAGAGCTGGTTTGTAAAGACATTCTCTGCCACTGCATATACAGAGCATGGAATTCCTTTACTTTCAGAAGTAGTGCCCTGGGTTCAATTCCTAAACTACTGTCTCTAGTAACTGCTGGTTCTGAGAACTGAATCTACTGAGTCCAATTAGATGGTGAGCCGATTCCTATTTGAAAGTGATTTTATAGTTGCTTTGGGGGAGTTTTTTACACCAGCACCAGTCAAATCTCCCCAATTATCCCCAGTGACTCTACAGAACAGATTCTGACTATTATTTGGTGCCTGCACACCAACAAATATCTGTAATGTTGCTACCATCTGTTTAACATGTCACAAGGATTTACTCTATATTTTGGCATGCTTCCACCACAAGCATTTATGCTTTCAAATATTGGCACCTCACTTCAGTAGTATTAAAATGTCCCGGACAGGAAGCACTCCATTCCCAGCGTCCCTATTGCTTTTTGACTAGGTCATTATTGTAAAAATTGTGAACCTACATGACACGCACTGTAGGGAGACAGTTATCCATGGGGCTCTTAAAATAATGTGTATGTTATCTGCAAAGCACTACTGACTAACTTTGTTCTGGGCTATCCTTTCAAGAATGTCTATACAGCCATCAACCCTGGAAGATAAAGCCAATGCCTCCCTCTAGACCAAAAGGCAAGTTGATTTACTGTCCAGTATAAAATCAACGATGTCTCTCTCTGCTACAGAGTTCAGGCAGGATTACTTTCCATAGAGAAGTCTGGGTGTTCTAAAAATTTGGGACTCCTCTCCTATAATGCAATCTACTGTTTATCTGTGTCCTCATGGTGTTTCTCTGTGGGAGGTGGTGTTCAGGAACCAGAGAAAAATGATGACATGGCTATTGCTACTACCGTGAGCAATAAATTGTTCTTTCTCAGTCACCTAAAGCCTGTGCACTCTCCCAGCATCCATGGCACTATGGCATCCTAACTAATTAACTTGTACATAGAACAAAGTATCAGATTGTTCACAATTTTTGACACAGGTCAATTCTGAATTAAATTTACTTCAATTAAACAATCATGATGAACACCATGAAGTTGAAAGATGAACAGGAATATTATAGGGCTTCAAGAATTACCAGCCTAGAAATAATCAAGAGGACGATTAGCACTCTACATAGAAGCATGACTAAAAGTTGCACAGTCCTGGTGGAAGGATTAATGTACAAAAGGAAGATTAGAAATGTGAAATAATCAACTGGTTTTTTTTTTTTTGGTGCTTTCAAGACTTGTTTATACGAAAACAACTGGAATTGCTGATATGGCATCATACACCTGAAAGGGTATGATACCATACCTCTGAATCAATTACAGTATTGTAAACCAATGTAAAATATTAAACCAATATAAAATTATATCAATTTTATATATAAATATATTGAATTCTATATTAAATTTAATATATAAAACGTTAAAATATGTAAGCTTGAAAATATATAAAATAGTCTATTAAAGGATATTTAAAAGCCCATTAGTCTATTAAAATAGACAAAAATAAACATAAAAACAAAAAATTGGAATACTAAATGTAAATGACTTTTTTTAGCCATTGAAGATATGTGCACTGAAAATATACTAAACAATACTATGCCCAATTTTTTGAAAACTGCAACATTTTCTTTAAATTTTTGACTTGCTTTTCTTCATTGTACATAACAATGAAAATAATATGTAATTATGATAGAAAACTGTATAAAATTATGAAGTAGTAAAAATGGAACCACTGGATTTCCACTTCTAAAATGAACGGCAGTGTGAGGAGATCCATGACAACATTCCCTAATGAAAGAAACATAACTGGTGAACATTGGTTTAAAAGCATTTGAAGTCTTTTGAAATTGTCCCTTGGTTCATTTCAAAGAACAGGGTTCTAGTTTAAGCATCCCACTTGAGCATTTCCCCAATTGCATTTTGAAAGAGACCTCCCCCACCAACATTTTTTTCCGACATGGAAATATTATCCATAACTGACGGTAAAATATTAATTTAAAAGGAATTCTAGGAAAAATGAGCCAAGCTCTAAATACTCAACTCGTTCTTCTCTGCATTTTGCATATAACATTAGTTCCTACAAATAAGGGAACTAATTTGCACTCTTACTTGGATGATTATATCTAAGGTCAAATGATGAGACCTATGTTATCCTATCCTGTAGATAGTGTATGTGTTTAATGCAGAACTTCAAACATATGTCCTCCCTGGCGGCTGAAGAAGAGAAGTAGACAAAAAGCTGATGAATCAGAGAAGAAAGTTAAAGTGGGTTTTGCTAATAAGATTGGCTTGGTTGTACTCACGAGCACTCTAAGGCACAATACAAACTCATTTTTCCCCTGGCATTACTTCCTGCCATCTTTGACCTCAAATTCTGCTCCTCTTGACTCACAAAACGGTGGTCAAAAAAAACACCATTATTAAAAACTTGAAAGATGCCCAATAAATCTCTGTAAAATCCTAGATGATCTAATTTATACTTTATATTTAGTGCAGATTCTTAATAGAGCCTCATATTCATCTTCAACTATTTTATTTTACTACTATTAGATTGTTAGCTCTTTATCCAAAAAAAGAAAAAAGATCAGTTCATATTTTTCCTCTGAACAGTATTTGACTCCTTAATATATTACTAACTAAATGCATAGTAGACACTCAATAAATGCTTACTCCTTTGAGCCAAATTGAACATATGGTCCTTTAGGAACTAAAATAGTGATTCTAGTTTTCCCTGGAGGTTAACTTCCATTTTGCTTAGTAAATGGAGCAGGAAAAAAAGAAAATTATATATATGCAAAGCCAACACACTCACAGAACAATAGATAATAAAATGCCAGAGTGTCAGTCCCTTAGCTATCATCTGGCATTCTCATTTTACAGAGGAAGCCACTGAGAACTAGTGGGGTGAGGCTACATGGTCAGGTCATACAGCTAATCATATCTCAGGCCCTTCTGTTCTTATCATCCCAAATGCTACATAATTATTTTTAAAAATTCAGAGAGTGAATTCTCTGTAGTCATTCTCTACCAGTCTGCCCAGCTCCTCCAGCATTGATGAATAATAATGTCTTCTAAGAGTACACTTGCAGCTGGCCTTCAGAAAGATGAACATCTTCACGTACTTGTCTCACTTTTCCTTTTTGCATTAGACTAACCGTTCTCAGAATTTTCCCATCATAACTCTTCCCTCTCTTATATTTGAAGCAGAGCAGTTCTTACTGCTGATTTCTACCAATGTGAGCCTGAGAGTTAGGACATTCCCATTACTAACGTTCGCTATGCTGGATAGTCAGGGGGAAGTAAAAAGATGAGGAAGGCGAAAGAGTGGCTGCTTTAAAGTTTCTCTCAATGGGAAGAAAGGATCTATCTAGCATCCGATAACAACAGTCATGGAGACCTCAAAACACATCAACCAAACAAATACTAAGAGACAAGAGCAAAAGATTTTCCATCAGTAAGGAAATGCACTTCAAGAGCAATACGGAAAGCTGGAAATGACCAACATATTAGATAGAAACTTGGCAACCTTAGTTACTTAGATCAGGGACATTTACAAATGCTCATTTTCTATCACAGATTTAATGCAGTATTATGAAAAGGAAAATAAAAATCTCCAGACATAGAATTTTGGAGAAGATTTTTTTTAAAAAAGATTTATTTATTTACTTTTTATTTATAAAAGCTTTGGGTACAGTCAGAAGCATGGGAGGGTGAGAGAATTCCCCAGAGCCAGAGCAGGGAACAGAACAGGGCAGACCGACGAAATACACTGTTAAAGGAAGCAGTGGGCGCGGCAGGAGAGGTCTGTGTGCTATGTGGGACCCTCGCTGGCAGCCGGGGATCGAACCGGTGCTGCAGAGGCTGTGGGCAGCTTTGCAACCCAGCGCTCAACCGCTGCTCCACCAGGGGAGGCCCAGAGAAGTTTGTTTTTGTTTTTGTTTTTTTTTTTTTTTAATGGCAATTCATCCTTCCTCACCTCTCTGATGTGCCATGGAATACTCACACCATGTAACATCATCTGCTGCCCAGTCTTGACATTGTGGTCTGATGAAGCAGTCATATCATTCTGCTCTCGCGTTTCAATGAGTGAATCATGATATTGACTCATCAGAGAACTACCTGTCTTTACTGAGCATTAAACATAGTGGAAGTCCAAACACACATCTTGATTACACTTTGGGGATCCCAGTTATCCATTCTGTCATTAAGAGACCCCACTACCAAATAAAGAAAAATGAAATGTAAAGTTCAGGAGCAAATAGTTCAGAATTACAATACTAATTACAGAATTACAGACATCAAATGGAACAGAAGCTACAAAACCAGATTTTCACAGATTTCTGCTGATGTGAAAACAAGAGAAAAGATTTTTTCCTTTTGATGATATATGACTTAAATTGGTCTCACAATGCAGGCATTCTTCCCTCAAACTCAAGCAACAGTAGAATTTTTATTTAAAATGTTTTAAATGGTGACTTTTACAACCATCTCTTAAAGTGGAATACTATGACTGCAGAGGATAATTGTCCTAAATGATGATGACAATTTAGCACGATGACAATTTAGCACAAGGTCTTCATGGTGGGGTACTCTGAATCCATGCTGAGGCCCCCTTATGGCAGAGTTGCTTGACAGTCTGCATGAAGGCCCACTGACCTGACTCACTAAATCTGAAATTGACTCACTAATTTTAGCTATTACTGGCATGTGATTCTGAAAAGGCAGGGCCACAAGAACCTTTACAAATGAAACTGATTTAATTTTCAGCCTTAGGGTAAATATAAACACAGGTTATCCTAGATCAAGGGCATGTCCCAGGGAAAGCCTTATCAGAATTCCATTTGCAACAGCATCTGAAAGGTCTCTGGTCCTCTAAGTAAGTATTTCTGCTCCTGCTCATAGATCCACGACAACTCTTCTCCCAGGATGGTCCAGACGTTTGTGTTGAGTCCTGCCCCTACTCAGCAAACACCTTGGAATGCAGACTGTGCAATGGATTTCTCTCTTTGTCTTTCCTTTTTCTTTTTCTGAAAAAAACTTCCCTGGAGCTATGCCTTCCCTTTTTGTGAGTTCTGAATTACTGTTAGTAGTGCTTCCTTTCCAGCTATCTGTTTCCCATATCTAGACTCCTTTGGGTCAAACACCATTGCAGCTCTTCTCCCCTAGGTCCTTTTGAAAACTATATTCCTCAACCTTCTCTCTGGTGCTTGGAAACTTAAGAAGTCAGAGTAGTACAACATTTAATAGATACTTGTGAAGGAATAAACAAAAGGTTGAATGAAGAATGAATGAATGAATGAATACCAGCAGCACTGGGCTTGAGGTCAATCAGGAGACCTAGATTCAAGCCCTGGCTTACCTATACTCTTGCCATATGATCTTGGAATATGCCTAATTATCTGAACCTCAGTGCCCTAGTCTATTCAGGATGCTATAACAAAATAACATAGGGTGTTTAAGCAACAAACTGTTAGTTCTCACAGGTCTGGAGGTTGAAATGTCCAATATCAAGGAGTCAGCAGATTCCATTGCTGGTTAGGGCTCTCTCTTCCCAGCTTGCAAAAGACCACCTTCTTCATGGTGTCCTCCCAACTTAGAAAATGATCTGATGGCTCTTCCTATTTTTATAAGGGCACTAATTTTAAACAGGGTCTCCACCTTTGTGACCTCATCCAAATCTAATTACATCACAAAGGACCCACCTGTTGATACAACACATTGAGGGGTAGGGCTTCAAAATACGAATTTTGAAGGGAGACAAACATTAGTCCATTACAATCACGTTTTTCATAACTGGTAAAATGGTGATGAATAACTCCTCTACCTATCTTGTGTTTTTTTAGGAATCTAACCATGGGTTTTTCAAACAGTAAAGGTGTTACCAAATAGTTTGCTATTATTAGAGAACCTCAGTTAAGAACTTTTATTTAATTAATATTCATTGAATGCATTGCTGAGCAAGATTCTACAGTACAAAGAGGAAAATCAGAGGTGATCTAAGGCCCATAACAGGTTTTTAGTCCACTGAGGAGACTAATAGAAAATAAGAAATTACACTAAATTACTTGTCTTAACTGTGTCCTGGAAAAGTGAAAACACTTCCAGCCGCAGAGAACAATTTGCCAAGAGGAACCTGCAGCTATGCCTGCTCTGTGTGATACACTCTCCCCATGCTGGGCATTTCCCTTGTCCTCCGAATTCCAAGCATGGACATGGACATTATTTGACTTAGGTCTTAACTCCCAGTCCAGACATCATCTTAGAGGGTTTTGTGTCACAGTAGCACATAGTATGTGGGGATAATGATGACAGAAAATGCTGTAAATGTGATTACACGGTGCCAGATGTGCCACCATCACAGGATGTAATATAACCAAGACACTGTCATTGTGCAGATGGCACAGCAGCGGAACATTCGTTCATTCCACATAAAAGTTCAGACACTTGTCACGTGCCAGGTGCTACACTAGACACAGAAAGACCTGCATTTTGTTGGAAAGTCTCAGAAAACAGAGACATGTACAAACTAGGAAATAAATATTTGAAAAATACAGTGTTAGAACTACACCAAATGGGATATGAGAGTGTTACATTTTAAATATGCAACATATAAACATGGTGTTTAGGAACTTCTTGTCAGCTTGTAATGCACTACCTGAGAAAGTGTTCAAAGGGATTAAATACCAGTCTAGTTCACAGATACAAACAACCCACAACTCAGGTGAATTATCATAGTCAAGGAATCAACACATCTTATATGGAATCTTTTACCTACTGGCCTCAGTATCAGTCACAGGGTTGTGGGTTTGGGGGGGTAAAGAGAAAGGTGTACCCCCTGCCATCATGGAGCTACATGCAGCCTAAGGCAGCCAAGCCCATATTCCGAATTTTGAGGACCTGAAAATCTTTAAAGATTTATTGTAATCATCTTTCATTATCATGCTATAAAGTAAATAATAAATTCTCATAAAAATTGAGAAGTCATATAAAAATGTCTAAAATTAGTAAAGCAGCTTATGAGAAACTGTCTACGCTTTTCTTACTTTTCTCACTTCCCTGCAAAGCTGAACAATGCTGCCCTGTTTAACCTTAGCGCCTGGACTTTGGGATAGAAAATACTGTTCCAACTAATAAGAGGTTTTCTGGATTTCTGCTCCCAAGGCACAGAATCAAGGCAGTCAGGAAGGCTAAAAAAGTAAAATTAGTGCCAGAAAAAGTGCTTGAAATATGAATATTCATTCTGGACCGATTCCTCCCATCTCCCTTTCTGCATCTCTGCCCTAACTCTCATCAGACCTCTAGTGTTCTCCACTGCTGTAAGACCCACCTCAAAATAAATCCTACTTCTCCAACAACCTATCAACCCTTCCCCCAATGCAACTTAACTCAATTGTTTCAAGAAAAGCAATAAGGTTGAAACAACCCTCCCAGATGTGTTTGCATTTGCAAAATAACTTTTACTGCTTTTTTCTAATTATAAAAGTAATTCACACTTATTGTAGAAAACATGCAAAATATAAAACAGTATGAAGAAAAAAATCACAAAAATTCTCAAAGCCCGTAGGATATTTGCATTTCTAAGAGAGAATGTTTTTTGACAGATGTATTCAGTCACTGTAGATATACTGAGTGTCTGCAAAGTTAGTAAGGGATTATGAGGAACTTTGAGGGAGAACTAGCTTTTATCTTTCAAAACACTTAAAATACAGTATCCAAATTATTTGATTATTAATGAATTAAAGGTCAACAAATGCTATCCATTTCAAGAGGAGAGTTTAACTCTAGTTCTCATGAATCCTAAATTAAAGTTGCAGAATGAAGGTTTAATTTTGAAGCTGAGCTTATTACAGAAAATGTCAAACATGAACAGACAATTCTCACACAGGATCTGTCCTCTTGGAAAGAAAGAAGGGATTATGACAAATTGTTGTTTCCTTTAAAAAAAAAAGCCTATTTTCCCCTTCTATTCACTTTCTGTCTCTGAAAAGTCTGGAACTTTTATAAGAAAGTGAAGTCAACTAATACGATCTCTTAACTCTCCCTCCTTCCAATTCTATTTTGTTGTTTTCATTTAGACACAGCAAATTGGACCCTTCATGCTATTAAGATCTATGAGTTTTGACAAATTCAGAGTTGTATGAACCCCTAAAACATTCAAGATGCAGAACCTTTCCAGCACCATCACCCCCACATTCCCATGTGCTACCTTTTTCTGCAGGTGGGAGGAAATTTTCTCCTGCCCAGCAAACTTCAGCACCCACTGATCTGTTCTCCATCCCTCTAGTTTTGTCTTTTTCACACTATCATATGAATGAATCTGGCTTCTTTCGCTTATCATAATGCATGTGAGATCCACTCATGCTACTGAATGTCTACATAGGAAAACTTGTCACTCACAGATCTCCTGAGCCAACTCAGCAGAAGTCACAATGGAAATGGGATTGTCCAAGGTATGTCTCCTAGTGGAGGGAATCATCATGACATACATGAGAAACCTACAAGGTCCTTGAGAATTTATACCAACAGAAATATACCAGCTTGGATCAAGAGGGAAAGAGAACAAAATGAGAGCTCATTAAGGCCTGGCTGGAATTCCTAAATGCTGAAAACCCCAGCTGAAAATATGCGCTTCCCTTCATGTGAAAGGAAGATTGACACTAAGGGTGGGGCCCTGAGTGCAGCAGTCAGAGCCTTAAGCTACAGAAAATTTACTCCTAGGCCTTCAAGTCTAATGGAGTTTGCCCAGATGGATTACAAACTTTCTTAGGTCTATGATCCTTTTTTCCTTTTATTTTCTCCTTTTTGAAAGCCAAAATCTAAAAATGCTATCGTGGGCCTCCCCGGTGGTGCAGCAGTTGAGCGCTGGGTTGCAAAGTTGCCCGCAGCCTCTGCAGTGCCAGTTTGATCCTCGGCCGCCAGGCGAGGGTCCCACATGGCACGGCAGACTTCTCCTGCCGCCCGCTGCTCCCCTCAACAGTGTACTTCGTCAGTCTGCCTGCTCTGCTCTCCCCTCTGGCTCTGGTGAATTCTCTCACCCTCTCACGCTTCTGACTGTACCCAGTGCTTGTATAAATAAATAAATCTTTAAAAAAAATTTAAAAAAATAAAAATGCTATCCTGAATCTGTCTCATCATTATATTTTGAATGCAGATGACCTATTTGCAAGTGTTATGAGTTCACAAAGAGAGAGGAATTTTTCATTGATATGGATCAGACCCAAAGGCCACCCAGTCCTGATTTAGATGATTCTGATGATGAAATTTGGGACTTTGAGGTGACAATTTTTAGAAGAATGTGTGGACCTTGAGTTAGAGCTATAATCAGTTGTAACCATCAGTGACTTTGAAATAGGTTGAGTGTATCTGGCATATGGGATGCATATGAATCTTTAGGGAAAAGACAAAGGACTGTGGTGAGCAGAATAATAGCATTCAATGATGCCCTTATCCTCATTCTCAGAATCTGTGAAAATGTATCTTACATGGCAATAAGGACTTTGCAGATATGATTAACAATTTTGCTATGGGAAAATTATCCAAGTAGACCCAATTTAATCACAAGGGTTCTAATAAGAGGGAGAGTCAAGGTCAGGTGGAAGTAAAGATCAAAGTGACACACCCTGAGTTTTTAGAAATTTTGTTTACATTTGTAACATATGAATGTCATCTCTCCCCAAAGATGAAAGAAGAAAAAGAAAAATATTTTTTTCTGTAACTTGGTGAGCCTGCCAGAACAGGCCAACGGAGGAAAATGTTTTTTGCTTCATAACTGGGTTATTAGCCTTGTAGGTAGTGGTACTATCTCAACATTCATAGATATTTTCAATAAGTATAAACTGACACATGAGGATGATTGAAACATGAATAAAAATATCATCACTATAGGTGAATAAACATCATGGTATATAGTATCAGTTATCTCAAAGTTCATAGAAAATGTTCACACTATCCCATTAAAAACAGCACTAGTTTTTCAATAGTTAGAAACAAATCATTTATAAAGGCTAAAAAAAAAATAACATTGAAGAATAGTCATAGAAACTCTGGAAAAGTAAAACAACAGGAATTGTTATAGATGGACTGTTTGTTTTCCTCCAAATTCATATACTGAAATCCTAACCCCCAATGCATACTGGAGATGTATTAGGGATGGAGTCTTTGAAAGGTGGTTAAGCCCTAAGGGTAGAATCTTATGAACAGAATTAGTGTTCTTTATCCTAAAAGACTCCAGAGAGCTTCTTTCCCCCGTCTGTCTTATGAGCACTGAGAATACAGTCACCTGTGAGTCAGGAGTGAGTTCTCACCCAACACTGAAACTGACAGCACCTTGATCTTAGACTCTGCAGCATCCAGAACTGTGAGAGATAAATTTCTAATATTCATAAACTACATAATCTGTGATATTTTGCTATAGTAGCCTAAACAGGGCAAGACAGGGAAATTCAAATATTGTAACATTGTAAAACCTGTGCAGTTAAAATGGTATAATTTTGATTCATGAACAATAAAAAATCAAAGACAGACTCAAAATTGTAGAAATAGACAAAATGCATTTTGAATTTTTGTGTATAATAATGTGCATCTCAAATCAATTTGGAAAATGTAAACATGTTTACACAAGGTATTGGGACAATTTACCATTCAAAAAAAATCTGTTTCCCAAATCCTACATTTAAATAAGTTCTAAATGACACAGTTATGTAAGTGTTTAAAAAATCATGCAGGTTAACAAAAAGAGACATAAGCAAATGCTGTATAATTTGGGAGCAGGGAGATCTAGAAAAGCTTTTTTAAATGTGACTGGCAGCTCTGCATTCCCTCTCAAGGACCTAGGTGGGAATCTGTTCCTTATGTTTTCTAGCTTTCAGAAACTATCTGCAGTCCTTGTCCATTATCATTTTGCTTGTGGCTTTAATGGCAGTGGAAGTATCTATTCACAGAATGACACTGACATAGTTGGGGTTTGTTTGTTTTTTTTGTTTGTTTTTTTCAGTTACTATTTATAACTCCTCTACTTCACTGATAGCTCAGAATTCAGGGGCTGACACATCCATCCAAGCAAACAAATTCCCCTTCATAAACTCCCCCAAAATTCTTTCTTCATAATGATAAGACTATTTTAGTATTTCATAGCATCCCTTCTTTCCTGGTTGCACGGGTGCCAACAGGAACACTGAGCTCGTAACAATTTCTGCTCTGCCTCATTCTGTATGATTACCCACTGTTCTCTTTCCACATTCAAGTCTAATGGCTTATAGTCTGACCCATTGTAACTGGCAACTTTCTTGATTCAGATTGAGTTTCACATACCCACTGCAATCTAGCTTTGCTGTCCACAACATCTTCAGGTCCACCAAATGTATCCATTAATGTCTAACTCCAGTCATCAACAGGTTTACGTTATCTTTCAATGAGATTTCTAGGACTTTAAAAATAAGAGAAGGAGATTAGATTCAGTTCAGGGTTGGATTTGACTAACAGCACATGTAAGCATACTCAAGCTTCAGTTCCTACCCATGTGAAATCTATGCTTCATAATCATTTGTTGTGAAACATTTTTATTATATTTATGTTGTAATTTCTGTGACTCGATTGTTATTACAATTGAGATCTGTACCAAGTACAAATGATATGAGATCAAATTATCTTACTGAAAATGGGAAAGGTGCCTGTCATTTCTACAAATTATTATTGAAAAACAAAAGAGCTTAAGACTAGAGAGTTTTTCATCATTTTTTCATTTAAAGGTCATGGCTTTAGAATAAACTAAGGGTTTGAGATGTGAACTGCTAGCAACAGAGATGGTGCCAAAGAAACAGCTATGATTGTGTGGGAGGTGGGGGGGAGAGTGGTATAATAACAACAACAACAATAGTAATAATTTAACCAGATCATGACTCATGACACCAAAATGAAATGCTCTCAACAAGGATGCTCTCATGGCATCTGAGAAGAAGACATTTTCTAGGAGACTTGCTAACATGATAAAGATTTCAACTGAAATTTGAGAAAAGAGCAAAGACATGTCCAGCTTGCACTATAAACTGCTGCCCTTGGAGGTTAAAAGGTATTAAGTAGGAAAGAGAAAAAAAACAACTGTAGATATGTCAAGTAATCCATAAAAGGAAGTAACAGGAAAGAAAAAGGGTAAATCTGAGAATTTGAAAGTTTCTACAGTAATGAACGTACTGTAGGTAATAAAATGAACTTGAGACATTTCACCAATGAAATCCATACACATTCATGAATGTTACTGGGACTTGACAGAATTACTGGCAAATGATGGTTGAAAGAGAACATATTCTATTTGAAGGGGAGAAAGCATAGAGGGAGAAAAGACAATTCTGCATTTCAAGAATGTCTAACCTAAATGGAAGCCCAGGGTAATAGACATGGTATTGATATGGTGCCAGTCAGAGACCAAAATCAGATACAGCTGGCAAAAGGAGGGTGACCGTGGGATTCAGGAGGCACAACCATCTCTAACCAGCACCTCATTCTTCTAGGATATTGAAGGGGTTACAAGATTTTCCAATTAAGGTGAGCAGAGGCATCAACAGCAGGATATACCATGATATAAAAAATTTGCAAAATTCTGTCATGAAACTTTATCAACTGTCACTTGGACTATATGTAAACAATGGATCAGAGACAAATTGTAATGGGATTGGGGTGGGGTGTATTCAGAGACCAAAATCCTGAAGGCAGGTGGTGGAATGAAAAGGGCACAAGGGGAAAAATAAGCGTTTGCCTTGCTTCTCACTGTTGCTAGAATTGATCCTGGGTCCCATACAAAGCCAGTCTAGCATGACGTTGGTCCTCTGCTGGGATTAAGATTACCAACAGTTCTTGCGTACCAGACCAAAAAGTAGGGAAAAATTAGTACCTTAAAACTAGAGCTGTTTCGGCCATCAGAATAAACCAAACTTACCAACAGTCTGATCTTCTACTCTAGTCCCCAGAACTGTGGGACAATAAAGGCCCTGGTTTTTAAATAAAAACACAAAACTACAGCTATTTCCCCTTCCTCAGTATGTGTGTGCACATGTGAGGTAGGGAGTCGGTGCTAAAGAGAGAGGACACAGCAGACTGTTGTTTCCAGGGAGAAGGTACCACAGTGTGCCTGATCCAGGCTCCTGGTTCAGACTGGCCACTGAGCAAAGTTTGAGAGCTGGAAAATGAGAAAGGAGGATTTTAAATGTTCCACAAAATAACAGGAAAACTGTATCTTCATTTCAAAAATTGCACCTTTAGAGACTACTTTTGATTATAAAGTGATATTATGCACTAAGATGTCACAGTGGACAAGCTTCCCGCTATGAGCTTTAACTGTATGACTGAACACGCCATAGTGCAGTCATACTGGAACAAGTGGACCATGCACTTGAGGTCAATGGAGGGGTCATCTCGCCAGAGTTTAAAAGTCCTTGTGACCAGGTGCCCAGTTCAGCCAAACCCATTCACTCTGACTTCAGTGTGGCATCTGAGCGATGCCCTGGAGCTGCACAAGAGGTAACTGTCTGCAGAAGCAGGTGGAACAGAGACTCACTCTGCATTTTTTTTAAAGATTTATTTATTTATTTATACAAGCACTGGGTACAGTCAGAAGCGCGGGAGGGTGAGAGAATTCACCAGAACCAGAGCGGGGAGCAGAGCAGGCAGAAGGACCGAAGTACACTGCTGAGGGGAGCAGCGGGCGGCAGGAGAGGTCTGCGCGCCATGTGGGAACCTCCTTCGGTGGCCTGGGAGCAGCCGGGGATCGAACCAGTGCTGCAGAGGCTGCGGGCAGCTTCGTAACCCAGCGCTCAACTGCTGCGCCACCGGGGAGGCCCTCACACTGCATTTTACCTTGGCAAACCTACCTTGAGAAAACAAGTATTTTTTCTTTTCCCTTTGACTTTGACAACAGTCTCACGTATCACAACTCCTCTTCGATTTTCCACCACACTTTATTTGCTCACCACACCTCTGGTGAAATGCAATGCACACAGCAGGTGTTTATAAGTTAAGGATGAAAGGATGGGCATAAGAGCCCCTTGAATGATGAAGCAGGAGAGGGAGGGGCAGTGCTCACGGCATCCTCTTCTGCTGAAGTCGCTTGCTCTGAGGCTAGTAGTGACCACGCTCCAGTGAGAGGCCTGCAGAAGTGCAATCAGAACTCGGCAAATCTCAAGCCCTGCTGAAGATCAGAGAGTGTCAAAGAAGCGCAAGAGTGACTCAACAGGAAGTAAATTCTAAACCTTGTTATTGTGTAGCCAAATCACCAAGCTGCAGACAACCTAGTAAAATCCATTGTTTTAATTAATAATTAGCCCCTTTTCCAACTACTCCCTGAAAAATCTTTTCATCTGCTGTACATGTTGCTGAGAAAGTCTTCTTTCCATCTAATGAAAAGTTTTCTCTAGCTGGATGTTACTGACAGGTGCTGCATTAATACAGCAGCTTCTAGCCCAATATAATTAGCGAGTGCTTGAAAAGCAGCTAGTTAGATGTGTTATAAGTGGAGTCCTAAGACTGCATGATAAAAAGAATGTGAGATAACTTATTAATAATTTTTGATTACAGAAATTATAACAGTTGGTATTTTTGACAACCAATATTCGTTTGTTAAAATTATTTCTTTTTCTTAACATGAATATTAATTTTTTAAATTGTATTTGTGGTTCACAAAATGTCTTTCTATAGGACAGTGCTGTCAGACATGCTACCCTTAGGTGGTGAGAGCAGGGAATGGCCTAATATGTGACCTAACAGAGCTGCACAATTTAGCTGGTGAGAAAAGGGAAGCCAGAAAGGAAAAGTAGCCCAAACCAGCCAGCTAGTTAATGAGACAGGACTAGAGCCGAAGCAGTGGCAAGCTGATGTGCTCCAATTCCCCACACTGCTTCTCTGGCGCTAACTATCTCATCTTCATATGATCGTGATACATTTTCAAAAAAGAATCCAAAGTTTGGAAGAACCTTTAAATGATCAAGGCAATTGCCTTGTGTCACCAAGAAGCTTTCCTTCATTTTCCTGGCCAAACTGGAAGAGGTATCAGCCATAAATAATTGCTTTTATTAAAAAAAAATTTAAAGTATTTATATGGGTTAATGTATTGTAACTACTTTACAATAAAATATTAAAATATCACAAGCAGTGCCTTGAACTATATGCTAGAACATTGTCTATGTCACCTCATATTAAAGGTAAGTACGAGCTGACTCATACAAAATCTGGTAAAATTTGACAGCATTTCTCCTTAACTCATACTCCACCCTGTAATGACAACCATTTAAAGACTCCAAAACTTTCCACACTCTCTGTGCTTCTCCCCACCTTTGATATACTATAAGATACTTATATACTATAAGATACTTGTTTGCTGGACAATTGAAAATCATTCAGGTAATACGCAATAGCAGCACGCATGTCCTAAATATTTTCTAACTGTAGAACTTTGTGGAACGATCCACTGATTTCATTACACCACAGCCCTTCTTCCTGAGCTAGACCCCTACGCCTTTCGTATCAGGCAATGTGACATCCGAGAAAAAACAATATAATCAAAATATATCATCTTTGATAACAAAGGTATTACCCTATTACAAACTCAGGGCTTTTAGAGGTTTCATTTCAAAAGAGTATCTGCTCCTTAATTAAAATGATCCCATAAGCATTTTCCCATTTAAAAGAGTAACATGAAATATTAATTACTTATATTGGAAGTAAACAACTCAAAGCTAGTAAATTTACAAATTCAATTACTACAAAAACCATCAAATGTCCTTTTGTTTAATTGCTATGGATTTCCCTTTAGATATCATAATGGAATTAATAGAACATTCTGGCAATCAATGGAAATTGATTAATTGATCAATCAGCAGAACATAGATTCTTTAACCTCCAGACACTATTATTTATGCCCAAGCAGTGCTGGAGCAAGCACCTAGCAAACAGAAATGAGAGGCATACTCTCAGGATGGAGGGAGGACATTTGGACAATATCCAAAGTTCAGTGTGGGGTGATGTGGCTTTTGCATATATATGGAGCATGTCACCCTTGAAGGGTAAGCATTATGCTGCTCATTAATATATTATCAAGGTCTCTTCATAAGTGAAACACAGTCATCCTTCATGGATGAGCTATTGCATTTATTCCTGAGGATTTATTAAAAATTAACACTCCATCACTTTACATTTTTGGTACCTTCCAGCATCTAAAAACAGAGTGATAGATCCTGGCACTAAAGTATTTTAAAAATGCTCCAAATACGTAAAGATCTCTTAAAATAAACATGACCCTCCCTCCCCTCTCCCCCCTAAAAGCCACCCCCTTTACTGCCTTCTCCTGGGTGTTCTGCTGCTTTCTGCTTACTATCAGGACATTATTTATATCACATGTGGGACTTACAAGCTCGTAGAAAGGATCTATTTTTGAGGCAGGAAAGTATTAATGTCACCATTACAAATCATCTACATTGCAAGTTTACAAAGCAAAGGGGCTGTTGTGTCCTGTTAAGTGATCACATCCTTCCGGAGACTGGGAATGTGAGGCTGAAAGCCAGAAACCCAAGGCAAGGAAGTAGCAGCAGGACTGGCAGGTTTCTGTCTGACCTGCTGTCCATCTGGCACAGAACTAGGGCTCTGGCAGTGGCCCTGAATATGTCACATTTAGGATGTCATGTGCATTAAAGAGCAGCAGTGTTCCTTCCCAGCCAGCTCTTTCGTAATGATCTACAATGAATGTTACATTCTTTAATCATCTAAACCTCTTAAAAGCAATTTTCAATTTTATCCTGTAATTCTTAGTAAAGTAATTCCTCTCGTGTTGTATTAATAGTATTAGCTACTATTACTGAACTCACACTAAGTGCCAATTACTTAATAGACCCTTTGCATATCTAGGAGGCATAATCCTCCTCGATCACTTGGTTCTATCCAGGGCTGATTCTCTTCCTCCTCTAATCTTCCTGAATCCCATGAATCCACTTTGTCTCCACTCCGAACACCCTAAAGCCTTCAGAGTCAACATTTTCTCTTCTTGAGATCTTACATAAAATAGCACAACTGTAGGGAAATCTTCCCGGACAAATGCACTAAATTAGTTATTATTTATATTCTTGCATTTTTCCTTTTACTCTTTCTCCAGGAACTTATATATTATTGAAAAATAATTATGTGAGTTATTATTTAAATACTGTTACTTTTTTTTTCTTGGGAAAATCTGGATAAGGGCAGGGAAATATCTTATTTACCACTGCATCTCCACTGTCCAGTACTGCTCCTTTTCACACTGGTGACAAGTAGATAATTATTAAAAGAATGTCTTTTTATCAAATTCTCACAAGAACCCTTTGACATAGGTCAAGTAGAAGCTCTAACAACCAATCTCACCCAACCAACTGTATCAGCTGATGCTTTCTGCTTCAAGACATAGACAATCACAATTCCAAACATTGTAAACTTTACTCATATATTAGCAGGCCAAAAGCATGGGGATGTCTGGGGCTGGCTCGTGTCAGTGCAGGGTGTCATCAAGGACGAGCATTCATCACGGCACCATTCTCTCTGGGTGACGGCTGTGCTGCTGGGCTGGCTGCAATCAGGACTAAATAACGGCTGCCCCCAAAGAGGTGTCACATCGTGACAGGACAGCTTAGGAGACAATTATCCAGACAGAAAGGGAAAGATGAACTGAAAGTATCAACGGCTTCGTTACCAAACATTCAGCCCATATCACAAACTAAAGAGGGGCACCCACCACCATTAAAACCCCCAAGTAAAACTGAATCCAGTGTGTGACCTTCTATGCTAATGAGATTGCAGGAAACCTCAAAAGCATCACTTCTCAGAAAGGGTGAGCTATGAGTTACCCCTGATGTGGGAGAGGAATGCAAGCTGCTAACAGGTCCAGCCAGCCTTATGAGAACAGGGACAGGAAGGACAATGACCCCTCCAGGGAAAAACAGCACTGAAAGTGGGCGGATGATTACATGGATCCCAGAAGCCCCAATCACAGGGTTGCTGGACAAGGAGGCAGAGTGAGAAGATCAAGGCTGTTCATGAGAGTTGTGCTTGTCAGGGGCCTGGTAAAGGGGCCCTGGGATGTCCGTTTGTCACCAGTATACTCTCAGTTCCAATGTCTCCACTCTCCTCATTGTGCTGGGAGAGTGAATGCTGGTCAGCTGAGGCAAGCAGCTGCTGGATATATTGATTCTGTGCAAGAGCTGAAATTATTGGATCTTTCACAGTTGCTTATATTCCCATTAAAACTAAGCAAAGCCAATAAGGTCGGTGGAAGCACAATATTTCAAGGAGTCAAAAGTGACAGTTATGCTCTATTTAAGACAACTGTGAAAATGCTGTAGGTCAAAAGGACAGCACCTTGGGTCAAGCTAGAGAAAGTGTATTTCTTTTCTGACTGGCAAGAAATTACCGTTTTGAGTATCTTCTACATTCTGTTCTCATGCCAATGCTGGAGAAACAGACGAGCCCGTTCCTTTGGGAAACAAGCAGTGTGTTTCCCAGGCACCCACTGAGTGCTCTCACTAGAGCATGGGCCCTGAGCGACACCGGAAAGAGTAGTGTGCATCCAGAGCCAAGAAAAACAAGGTTAAGAAAACAATTCTAAAATGGGCACTATAAAACCATACAAGACAACAGTAGGCTCCGGGTACTGGTCTTCATGTGCAAGCTGGTGTCACAAGAAGGCTGCAGTGAGGGGCGGGAATGGAAGAGTGTGTGGTTAAGGTCAGAGGAGCCCCCATTGTTCTGCTCACTTCTCACCATTATTCTTTCTTGAATCTAACGGGAGCCTTGGTAAGCTCAGAACTATCTGCATCTTTCTTCTCTCCCAGTCATGATACATTAAAATACCCTAAATAATTTATTCCTGATGCAAAAAAAAAAAAAACAATAAAAACAGCTAATAGTGCTTGAAGTTCATGGAGTCTGCTCACCCCAGCTTATGAAGGCATAGAACTTTGTACGCTGAGTCTTGAAAGAGCCTGGCCCCCAGGTGGGCAGGAGAGAAGGCGCAGTGCCCTCGGCTTCCTTCAGCTTGCACAGACTCCGCTGACTTAGTTGCAAATTATTTGCTGTGTTTAATAAGCCTGCCACGTGCAAATGTGCTATATACATAAATACAGCAAAGTCATAATCACCAGGTTCAATGTCAAGCACCATTTAAATCTACTGATTAAATCAATTTGACGATAGTAAACCTATTTTTATTAGAAGCACTGTCTGAAGGAGAAAGCAAAACTTGGGGAAAACTGTACTTCTACCCTCACTGGAAATGAACTCTATTAATTTCATTAATGTTCTAACAAGTTTTTTTGTTTTTGTTGTTTTTTCTTGCAAGGGGCCCAGCACAATCTAACTTTTTTTTTTCCACTTCGAGTAAAACAACTTCTCTCCCTTTCATTTCTTTCGGTAGTGCTGGGGTAATAGCTTTGTTTGCAAATGGGCTCATGGATGAATTGCTGTGCAAAGTCTGGATGATAATTCTAGTTTAGCACGGGGCCACCTCTACATTACCGTCTTACAAAGCCAACCCTCACCAACAGCAAAATGTGTCAACTTGGCAGTGTGGTCGAGAAGCCCCTCGTAGTGTCAGTTCTGATATGACATTCAGGTGTATTAGGTGAATGTAGGCACGACAAAGGGTTCAGAAAAGAACATGATGCCATATTTAATTAGGTTCTTATTGTGGTTTTCAATGACTGTAGAGGAAGAAGATATGTCTATGGTACAGAGAACACCCAACAAAGGGCATCAGAACGCAATTTATCAGCATTCAAGCAAACAAACAAAAAAATCTAAGTGGGCAAAAGTGGGCAGAGAACCCCCAGAGAGCTTTCCAAAGAGACAAAATCTGAACTTTAAGCAATGAGTAGACTTTTGACTAAAAGAAGAGAAGAAGAATAGAAAGTGAAAGGTGGGAGACTGGAGGAGCTGCAGTTTCGGGGAGCAGCGGAGCTGAGCAGGTCCTGCGTGGCCTATGCCACAGCCTTGACCCTTCGCTCCCACCGCTGACAGGTCTGTGCTCACAGTCATTGATGGATGGCAGGCTGACACATGCATTAGGGGCCTGTCAGCTTCCAAGCTCCATGCTAGTTACCACAGGCCTGGCACAGCAGACACAGCCATTCCTATCTGAAGTTCACAACACATGGGCTTTTATTCTTCAATAAAAACTCATTTTCATACCCACACATTTGGTTTTACCTTGAAGTGTTGTCACTGTAATCATCTTTTCTTTACAAAATAACTTGTATAGTGGAATTTTCTTATTGCAAGAGAAATAAAGACCTGTCTTAACGCCACATAATGGACAGCCCTGATCTCCTGCACTACAACAATCACAGGCATGCTAGATAAAATATATTTTTAAATTTTCATCCTTTGGATGTACAGTTCTCTGAATACATTCATGTAACTACTGTCACAATGAGAATCCAGAAAAGTTCAGTGACCCACAAATAGTGCTCATGTTGCTCCTTCGTAGTCAAACATTTCCCCATTTGGAACTCTGGCACCACTGATCTGCATCTGTCCTGGAGTGTTTGTCTTTTCAAGAATATCATATAAATGGAACCATAAGTTGTTCCACTTGGCATAATGCCTTTGGAATTATCCCCATTATGTGTATCCATAGCCCATTTCTTTGCATTACAGATGAACATTCCACTTAAATGAGCCCTAGTTTGTTTCTCCCTTCAATCCTTAAAGGTATCTGGGTCATCTTGGCTGCTTGCAGTTAGAGTGATAATGAACAAGCTGCTCAAGGATGTCAGGAATGTTTTCTGCTCAAACCTAGATTTTCATTTCTCTAGTCCCTATACCCATTTCTCTAGTTTATATATTCAAGAAGGGGGTTGTAGGATTACATGGTGTTTGTTTAACTTTATAAGAAATTACCAAGCTATTTTCCAGAATTGCTGTGCAATTTGGCATTCTCTTTAGCAGTAATGTATGCAAGTTCCAGGTGCTCCTCATCCTTGCGAGCACTTGATAAGGTCTTATTTGTTAATCCATTCTCACAGGTATATTGTATTGTGGTTTTAACATATTGCTATGATGATGATGCAGAGCATATTCTCCTATGCTTATTTGTCATATGAATAGGCTCCTTGGTAAAATGTCTGTATTTTTTGCCCAAAATTTTCTTGTGTTATTTGATATCTTATTGTTGTCTTGAAAGTTCTTGAAATATAAGTCTTTGTCAGATATAATTGTAAATATTTATCCCACTCTACAGCTTGTTTTTTTATCCTCTTAAAAGTGGCTTTCACAGAACAATAGTTTTTAATTCTGATGAGATCCAATTTATCAATTTTTTTTTCTTTGATAGTTAATGCTTTTATTTTTTCTGGGAACTATGTGCTTAGCTGAAGTTCACAAGATTTTCTCAGTCTTATTGTTTTGAATTTTGCATTTCAATCTTTGAGTCAAGTTAACTTCTGTAAAAGGTATGAGGTCAATTTTTACTTTACAAAGTTTTCATCACCATTTTCAGAAAGACAACTTTTCTCCAGTGAATTTTCTACCCTTATCCAAAATCAATTAACTATATGCATAAGTTTAATTCTGTGATTTCTGTTTCAGTGATTTGTCTTTCACAACTGCCACACTATTTTGATTACTGAAACCATAACAATTCTTAATATTTGAGAATGTATGTACTTCAACATCATTAATTTCAAAAATTATTTGAGCTAATCTAGTTCATTAAGATTTCCATATAAATTTTAGAATCACCTTTCCATGCCTAAAAATTCTTATTGTGATTTTGACACTCATTTGTCATACTTATGGTAAAATGGCATCTTTATTATACTGAGATTACCAATGAATAAAAATTTATTTCCATTTAATTTGTCATCAGATATTTTAATCAGGACTCAACTATTGTCACTATGTAAGCCCTACTCTTATTTTGTGAAATCAGCACTAATATTTCCTTTTTTTGTAGCTGTTCTAAGTGGGATTGTGTTTTAATATCACCATTTTCAGGTTGTTTATTGCTAAAATATAGAAATACAGTTGATTAGGGGTATCGTTCTTATATCCTAAAATATTGCTAAAATTATGTATTTCATAATATTTTTGTGGATTCTATAATTTTATAGAGATAATTATATTGCCTGTGAATAGTTTTACTTCTTCCATTTCTATTTGTATGCCTTTTTTTCCCTTGCTTTATTGCATTACTTAGTACTTCAAACATGATGGGTAATGGAAGGGCGAGAGCTAAAAGCCTCCCCTGCTTCCTAGATGATGTGTATATTGGAGGGGTTTGCAGGAGTGAGTTTCTGTGACTCATTCTTTTGCTCTTGATGATGATGGTGTGGACTGTGGTCTCAGTCCCAGTGAACTGAATCAACCTGGACTCCCTGCCTGGAAAGAGCAAACACACACATACTCTTTTCTCTGCTTCCTGGGTCTTTTCTACTAGCATCTCCAATTATTTTTTAAATAATATTGAAGTCCTACTGGAAGCTAGTGGCATCCCTGATAAAAAATCTCTACCTTCTCTTTCCCATCATTTCCCATCAACACATATACACAACTCAACCAAAATGTGCATGCTAGTCATTTCATTACCTCTAGCTGACAAATTAGTAGTGGTGTTAACTACTACTCATAGGTTATTACGTTAAAACTACTATCGAGTAATGAATATGAACAAAGGATTTCAATTTGACAACACACTATTCTATCCATTTCCTCAACACCTTCCCTTCCCTCGATTCACCAGCAGGGTCAGATGTCTCCTCTCTGTGCTCCCAAGGCACCCAGAACATTTATTGCTCTACTTTCTTCTTCTTTTACTTAGCACTTTCCATAACTTTATTGTCATTCTTTTTTTTAATATATTTTTTTATTTTTATATTCCCCATACAATTGCAACTCCCTTATTTTGACCCCAATCCCTCCCCTCCCCGCCCCCCACCCCCCATAGAGTGTCTCTGGCTCATAGTTGTTTGTTGATTTTGATTTTTACTTTCTTATAGTTATTCTTTTTCCTGGTCCCTTTTTTAAGTTTTCTAGATTCCTGCTATGAGTGAAACCATCCGGTATTTTTCTTTTTTCTTTCTGGCTTATTTCGCTGAGCATGATCCCTTCCAGCGCCATCCATGTTGCTGCAAATTGCATGTGTTTATCTTTTTTGAATGCTGAGTAATATTCCATGGTGTATATGGACCACATCTTCTTGATCCAGTCATCTATTTTTGGGCATTTGGGTTGTTTCCAAAGCTTAGCTATTGTAAACAGTGCTGCTTTTATTGTCATTCTTGCTTCACTTACGTCCTACCCAATAGATCCCGAACACCACAAGGACGAAGGCATGCCATCTTTCCATGAGAGATTTGCAACAGTGCCTGGCACATAAGGACTTGCTGACTTAGTGAGTGACTGGAAAAGCAAGTGAGTGGGTGAGTCACTTTAGCTCTCATATAAGGTTCATGGAGCTCAAACATCGATGCCCTTTTACTATGAATGGCTCAGAACTACTGCAGTTTTGATTTACTTTGTGGTTTCCTTTTTTTTTTTCCCCTCATATCATCTTCTGTCACACAATCAACTCTGGCCACTCACTGACCATCCTACCTGCTTCTACCTGTGCTTCCTAGAGCTTCCATATCCTATTTAATTCTACTCTGCCGTGAGCAGGAAACCCCACTAATCAAGGCTGTGATAAAGTCAGTAAAGCTAAGAGGGGTCAGATAGGTTCTGAGTTAGCACTTGAAAAACACTTCATGTAAAAAGTATGTGACCTTCAAATCATGTAATTTTTGTTAATCTGGTCTCTCAGAAAACGTCTGTCTCTTGTGTGGTGCTCATCTGTGCTCTCCACAATTGAGGTCATGAGAAAAAGGAACCATCATCACATTCACACTTGTGTTGGTTATAGATTGAAATGTTATAGCCTGTTCTAGTGACATTACCTCAAGGGTAGGAATGCTGTGTAAACTTTGAGATGTAGTCTTAAGTGCTTCATAATTCTCTTCACAATTTATAAGTGTTCAATAAAAATCCTTGCCTGCAAGTAGTTTACAGCACTGCTTCTGCTTAGTCACAACTTAATGAACAGTGAAAGGTCCTTAATGTCCTATCTCTTGCTTTCCTCTCTTGTCTTTGTTCTTATGTTCTTTTACCATAAGGAAAAACACATGGCTACAACACAACTTTTAAGAGACAGAATCAAGTTCCATCTACAGTTCTACTACTTAAAAAGGTCAACAGTTAATTTAGGGGGGTGGGGTAGGGGAAGGAGTTTCTGATTTTTTGTCAATCAACTTCCCCATCTACAAAAGTGGGGATAACTATAATACTTAATTTCTAGGATTCTGATGAGAACCAGATGTTCTAATCTAGTAAGAAAATGCTGTAAGCTATAAAGTACTCTAAACATTAGATCGTTAGAACTGAGGAAGAGGACAGGGGACTAGGGAGATCCGGGGCACAGAGAAAGGAAAGAGCTGTGCATGCAGGGGCTATGAGGATGCAGAGGCACGTCTCTGAAACTGGAGGAATACGCAACCTATTTACAGAAATAAGATTTTTATATAACAAGCAATTAGTGAACACTACCAATGTATGTAATCAACTGAGAAACTGCTGTAGGACTTTAGAAAATGGAGACATACATAAATTGAAAAAAACAAAAACAAAAACAGCTTAGAAATACACTTGATCTTTTAAATCTTAAAGAGATCCTAAGTAATCTCCAGGTTCAATTCTATCAAGTCAGATGAAAAACTGAGATTTAAATGATTTGACCTAACAGTTAGGTTATGTGCCCCATAATGTAGGACTCCTGCCACCAAACTGTGCTTAGAGAAGGCAAGAAAGAAAGTTACTGCAATAAGCCAGTGCTTTGCCAGGAAGTTAACATAGGGGCCAAGATGAACAGGAAGCTACACCTTGAACCCTGATGAGCCAAAGTTTTTTATCATTTTTTTAAAATTTATTTATTTTATATATTTTACATTATTGTTCATTTTTAAACGTTTGCTTTTTTTTTCCCCTCAGGTATAGTCCCCATAGAATTTCCTCCACCAATTCACCCATGCACCATCACCACAGTCCCCTGTGCTCCTCCCTCCCTCTCCCCTGCAGGATGGTTTATAATTGTCTGTTTTGTTGTTGTTGTTGTGATTTGTAGTATTATTTTTAGTGCTAGAGACCAGGGTCTCTTTCCAGTTAAAAGGAACAGCTGATGATTCTCACAGAGATGTCACAAGACATAAAATACCACTTCACCTTTTCTCCTAATCAAGAGTAAGACTTGAAAAATAATCTACAATTGTCTGGGATGGTGAGCACACCACTCTATTACTATGAAATATTAGCCATATGCAATCTACATATGTCAAATAGAATACTCAGATTTTAGATAAATTCAAGAGAGAAAACACTCTGAAAGCCGAGGACCTCAAAGTTATGCCAGTAGCTAAAGAAAGAAATATGGTAAATTATCTCTGTCCAGAAGTCTCTCCATTACCTAGCAATGGGGATAACGAGGAAAAGTACAGTTTAATATATACGACGCAATTAAGATCTTTGATGGAGAAAAGCACAAGCAGCAGACCCCTTTTGAGTTTCTAACTCAATCTAGATCTTAATCCTTTATCCCAATCTGGTAAGGGATGGGGCCCAGGGAACATGGTACCTGAACTCTGGAGTAATGGGATGATCTAAAATTTAAACTATGAGAGGCACACTCATGTGAGGTGGAAATTGTTGTTATATTTCCAGTCCTTGGTGTTGGAAACTTAGTTTAGAATCTGGAAAGGTCAGTCAGAGGAGACTGGCAGGGCACGGTCAAAATGCCGTCTGTTACTGATAAGCCTGATTCAACGCTGTGGCCTGGGTCGGCTTGCGATGGGAAGACTGCTCGCCTCCTACAGGAAGAGGTGAATCACGGTGTAGAGGAGTGGCCCCTCCATATTTTTCCTTCCTAGAGCACAAATCCACAGGGCAGACTCCAAAAGTGTTCGAGTAAATGGAATATGTGCAAACATGGCTGCTATTCTTCCGAAGAAGGAAATATGGCCATGTTTCCTAATGATAAGATGCCCAGGCAGTGCATGGATTGCTGCCATTCCTTGCTGTGAGGAGTCAAAGGTAAGATGTTGTTTCATGGGGACTGGCTACTAGTGGGTCTTTTTAAAATAACTCACGATCTTGGTCTTCTGTCTGGCAGAGCCAGTGCCTTGTGGCTCAGCCTATCTCTCAGTTCTCTTGAGCTGTCACTCTGAAGGTGTTCTGATTCCCTTCTTCCTTCCTTCGCTATGTATCCTGCAGGCCACTGTTTTGTTTTTTTTTTTAGATTTATTTATTTATACAAGCAGTGGGGTACAGGCCAGAGGTGTGGGAAGGTGAGAGAATCCACCAGAGACAGAGCAGGGAGCAGAACAGTTAGAAGGACCGAAATACACTGCTGAAGGGAGCAGCAGTCGAGACAGAAGTCTGTCGTGCCATGTGGGAATCTCCCGGGCTGGGTGGGAAGCAAACCGGCGCTGCAGAGGCTACAGACAGCTTCACAGCACTGTGCTCAACCCACTGCACCACCGGGGAGGCCCTAACCACTGTTTTCTTTGCCTGCTCAGCAGAGAGCTGACACTCTTATGACCACAGGCCTGACATGACCCTGTCTACAGTGCTCCTTAACATGGAAGCTGCAGAGAAATGATAACTGTTAATGCAGCACCAATGCCATTATTTTATCCAACAAGATGTTTTTTGACACAAAAATCCCTCAAGCCTCAGGAAAAGGTGATCTTTCTTTAGCTCCCTCTACCTGAATATTCAAATGTACAGTAGAATGCTCTATATGGGGCAAGACATTTCCCCCTGACTTCTTCATGGCAATCACTTTGTGCTCTGAAGCATGAGATTCAATTACCCATATCATTGTCTTGGCCTGCAAAGCTACAACCATTATTAATGATCATAAAATTACCTACTTCTTTGATATAAATTCAGTCACAGTTATACAGTTCCAATCATGCATCAACCAAGTACATTAAAATATATATTTTTTAATCTTCGAAGGAATAAATGTCCCCTAACAAAATTTGCATTCTATTTAAAACAAATTTCAAAAACACATTTGTGAGGTTTAAGTGACTCTGAATAGCTTAGCAATTACCTAAATTAGGAAAATGCTTCAGAGAGGAAATAAGGTTACTCTAAATAAATAAGTTGATATTCTCAACTCTGTATTGGATCTGTCTCTATTGGGAATAATATGTGGGTATTATTTCTTAAATTCATTTCTGAACTAGCAATGGACCTTTCCAATAACCTGGGTGCAGTGACTTGAGGGCAGAAGTCATAAGATACATCAAAATTGAGCCAGCCCAGCAACAACTACACTGTGGCAACTGGTGTGACAGTGAAATTACAGCTTATTGTCAGGAACCCTGTGAAGCCTTTTAAGTTCCAGAAAAAGGACCTTCCTCCTTAAATCTTTATACAGATCAATGCCACTTTGCACACCCATTTTCCAAGACATTCCAGAACTGCAAAACATACTTTCAATACACACTCTTTAAAATCTGGAGATAAAACTTTATTTCCATTTCATTTTTCAGTATATAGCTCTAAAAGAACTGTGTTCTTTTTTTAAATGACAATAATTCCCACAAAAGTAAAAATTTTTTGTTAATTTCAAATACTTTGTAAAAGTTTGAATATCTATGTCTTAAATATCAAAGTTCAGTAACTGTTTGAAACAGGTTCCAAATAAAATCTAATTCTTCATATGATTTTTAAATCCTTATTTTAAAAATAACTTTAGAAAATATAATTTATATGCCATACCATTTATTCATTTTTATTATACAAGTCAATGATTTAAGTAACTAGTATTGCCTCTTTCAAGCTGGAGGCTTCCTCTATGTCTATCTGTGTTTTCTTTTTTCTCGAAGAAATTTAATCGTTTGGTCTATAGTCTCCCAGATTTTTAATATTACTATATTACTAAGTTCATTCTTTCATTTTCATGTTTCTTGATTTTTTTCTGTTCATTTGTTTATAAATTTACTATTGATAAATTTTTATAAAATTACTTTTCCACAATTATTACAATGATTTTTAGCTTTAGTGATTTATTTATTTATACATTATTGGTACAGGCCAGATGCGTGGGCGGGTGAAAGGATTCACCAGACACAGAGCGGGGAACAGAACAGGCAGACTGACGAAATACACTGCTGGTGGGGCAGCAGGCAAGACAGGAGAAGTCTGCACTCCACGTGGGACCCTCGCCAGCTGGCGGGGATTGAACGGCACTTCAGAGACTGTGGACAGCTTCACAGAGCGGCGCTCAACTGCCTGCGCCACCAGGGGAGGCCCGGTTTTTAGCTTTATACATGAATAATTTATAAATTTACTATTATTTACTGTAAAATGATAGTTGATAAGTTGATATGAATTACCTTTAGTTAGAAAATTCATATGTGGTAATGTGTATTTCATCAGGATAGATCCTCATTTTTGTAATGTCATCTGTTAATGATGAATGCCTAGCTCTATTAATTCTTTAGGGACTGCAAAATGGTAACATTCCATCATTTCTTCTTCATTTACTACTTGTCATGAAATATTCTATTATTTTTTATTCTTCCACTATTCAATCAACCAATGGTAGTTTATATAGGAAAGTAAGGATTAAATTTTTAAGTTTATTTACCAGCTCTCAAAGTAATGAGTTGTTTTCCCAGCATCATCCAATATTGAACAATGTGAATTTTATCTATTAATATTAACTTGTAGATGTAAAATATTTGAAGTGCTTTAATCTATTGAAGTTATCATCATTTTTCAGATCTACCCATTTCTCATCAGCAACATCCTCTTCAGACTGACTTCTGAGGTCTTCACCCCAACATGAAATGAAGAGCGATTCCATAGCCAGACCTGGAATTGACTCTGAGCATGCAGACCTCAATTTCACCTGCACATTTTGCACACAAGTTGGTAGAGACATCTGTGAAAGGCTTTCACTTCTGAGCCTGGTTTTGGGTGAAGTCACTACCAGCTAACTGGGTCAGGAGTCAGGAAGGCAGTGGAGAAACAAACACAAAGCAGAATTCATGTGGACAAACAGGAAACCACAGAATCAAGTGCAATCTATGAAGACCAGCTAGAACCTGCATCCATATTTCACAGCCCCTTACTCCAGTGATATAGAAGACTTTCAGGAGATCTTGCCCTCCACAGAGGATCTGCACACATACCTAGGCAGGGCAAGGAGAAGCTGGAGGCAGACACATGCCAGGAGCTAGATGTGGCAAGCCTGGGTGACACCCACCTGGGTGGCTCATAAGTTGAGCCAGGAGATCAGCAACACAATGTGTGAGCCACAGAGTTCTTAGGATCTTTCACCAACCTCTTGAGCACAAAAATGTGACTGTTGCTTTATTTCCACTTTGTAAAATACTGTACAATTTCTCTTGTGACTGACTAACATAGCAGTGTGTAGGAAAGGGAATTGTGAAAAAGATCATTTCAGCTTAACTAATTTGAAAGAATGCATAATCATTAGAATTTACTCCTTATCAACTCAGCATGCCACATACTTCTCTTTTAATCACACTTAACATCCAAATATAAAAATTCTGCTTTGGGGCCTCCCCAGTGGCGCAGTGGGTTGAGCACAGAGCTCTGTGAAACTGTCCATAGCCTCTCTGCAGCACAGGTTCGATTTCCAGCCGACCAGGGAGATTCCCACGTAGCGTGGCAGACCTCTCCTGTCGTGCCCACTGCTCCCCTCAGCAGCACTTTCAGTCTCTGCCTGTTCTGCTCCCCACTCTGTCTCTGGTGAATCTTCTCACCCTCCCGTGCCTCTGGCCTATAACCCAGCTATCATATAAATAGAAAATAAATCTTTAAAAAAAAGTAATGAATTAAAAAAAGATTAAATGCTGCTTTATGTAACTTTTTGCAACTATCCCTCATAAAACTTAAAACACGCTTTCCCCCCAAAGGGGATCCAAAGCTTTCTATTCATCCTTATGACTCTTTAAGACTCCTGTGTTGTGAATATCCCTTACTTAGCTTTGATATGCTGTAACCAGAGAGATATGAGGTTCAATATTAAGTTATATGGTTGAGAAATGAGAGAGGCGATGAAAACATATATAGAAAATATATTCTTATCCTGTGGGCTAGGTAGGTAATCAGGATCATTGTAGGCTAAATTATGACATAGGACTAGAGAGTTGGTATAGCCCTTAGTTAAAATAGTAAAGCTTTCACTGACCCTTCCAGCTGAGAGAAAATTACTTCTGGTGGCCTTTACTAATACAGGCGGGAAAGTATTTGCCAGGTAAATAACTGCATGCCAGATGACAGGGGACACGTCGATTTGCCATAGTAATGAAATCACATCTGGACCAACAGGTGCAATTGGAGTCATCATCCAATTAAATTTACAATAATCCACAGTTATTCTTCAAGATCCATCTGTTTTCTTCACAGGCCAAAAGGTTAGCTGAAAGGAGTGGTGGTAGAGTCCCCACACATCTTTCAAGTCCTGGATGGATAATAATTCTGTAATCCTCTTAGGAACATGATGGTACTATGATAATTTCTTAACTCTTTGGGTAGGAAGAGGAAATTTTAGTGGTCCCTCCTTGGTCTTTGATACTTGTATTAGTTTTCTATTGTTGCAGAACAAAGTATCACACATTTACTGGCTTAAAACAAAATCCATTTCTTAGCTGGCAGTTTTGTGGGTCAGATCTGGCCCAAGGTGGCCGGCTTCTCTGCAGAGGCTCAATCAAGTTGTTGATCAGCTGCATTCTCATTCCGCATTCAGGTTCTCTTCCAGGTTCATTCCTGTTACTGGCAGGAATTCAGAGTAGCCATGAAAGAATTCTTAAAAGATAGTCTCCTCATGAATTGTTTGTATCACAGTGTTGATGAAGGAAATGTCTTCAGGACCTGCTTGGGGAGCATAGTTAAGGGGGTAGATAAGCGGATCTAAGAAATGTATTCCAGCATTCCCATCTCCAGACTTTTTTAATATCATCCTCTACAACAAACAATGAAGTTGTGGCATTTCTAACGCATTCAGTTTTTAGTTTGGCATTTCAACTTCTGGGAAGACTTTAAGGTACAGACTTCAATCAAACAACCAAACTTTCACAGACTCCAAGTTGTTAACACAGTGAATACCAGAATTACTATTTAATAAGATATAGCAACAAATTCACCCAAAGCCAATATTTCATTCCTTCTACTTTCCTACATCATGCTTAAGATCCACTTCTATATTTTACTCCAAATTACTATAACAGCATAAACTGATAAAACCTAACATTTATTTTACATTATACCTATTCTGTGGTTATACTTTGTGCCTTATCCTCTCAAAAGAATTGCCTGGACTTGAGTTTGTCTATACATCTAGAAGCAATGGAAGTTGAGGGGGGACAGTATTCCCCTGGAAGGAAAATAGTTTTGGGGTCCATTTCTGGCTTCTTAGACAAAGGGATGCAAACTCTATTCAGACAGGGAAAGAAGAAAGAAAAGGCTGCTTCTACTGGTAAAAGAGGCTCCATAATCTTTAGGAGTCCAATATCCCCAGTTGCATTGGATTCTTCCTCTACAAACCCAGTTTTCAAGATAACATTTCTTCCAAATATCTTAACTTTAATGCCAGAGACACTAAGATCTGAAATTCAATATGTTGTAATTTAGTCACGTGCAGGTTTATATTCTAGATTTATTATTGAGAAGTCTCAGGCCTGAGACTACAGGTTTCATTTTGGCAGTCTTGGTTTCTGCACAGACATTGAGCTGAGAATTAAAGCACTGAGTTCAAAATTTTTTTCTCTAAGTTCTCCGTCCCATTTAAAAGCAACCAATTAACCCCCTATACTCCTTACTTTTACTTTACTCTATGCTACATTCTTAGTCACTTAAAGGCTTGGTTATATAGATACATGATTACCATATGCTACCCAACACCAGCAAGGTGATCTACAGATCAGCAATAATACATGCAAGCTGTCAAAGTTCTGTACCAAACTTTAGAGCATAAATTAAAATGCTGTAACTGTCTGCTGCTTCTACCTTCTGAATCGCATACAAACTTCCCCAGTTTCTAAGCTGGAGTGATACAGAAAATTCATGGAAACACAATTCCATCTTAGCTAAGGTGAGAAAGTTACCACTTAATGCACTTCCCATGTCAGCCAGCTCTAGCCTATGAGCAAACTCCATTGGCTCTGGAAGTGATGATTCTGAATAAAATGCAGTTTGCAGACTTTAAAAAGGAAAGAAAAGAAACATTCTAGCATGTGTTCCATGGAAGAACAAAGAAGAAAGACAAGCACTTTCTCCCTTACCCAATCTACAAAGCAAACAGGAACAGTCACTGAATCCAAACAACCCTATGCCACATCACGTGTTCTGAGGATTCTTCTTTGCAGTATTTCTTCCACCTGTTTATCCTGCATTCACATTGCTGTCACCTCAGAAATAACATCTAAGACTTTATGGGCAATTATGTGTCCACCTAACTGGTTTCCTTATCCTCAGAGTCCATTGAAATTTAAATATCCCAGCAGATCTATTTTACTTTCATCTTGTCATTTTTCTGCTGAAAATCCATTAATAACCCCTCTTCAACCCCTGCCCCCACCAACAGGAAAATGTCCTCACTCAATGCAGGACATTTTCAACTTTTGTTCCATAACTACACTAGATGAAAAAAGCATCACTTCAATAGGTGGTAAAGAGCCATAGCTAGCTAATAGTAGCTAAAACTACACAAAAGACAGAATTTTGCCTTTGCAGGAAGAGTCTGACAAGTTCCATAATTCAAACAGTGAGTGGGGCAGATGCCACAGTTGTTGACTTTCCCCAAATGACCATGTTTATTGCATAAACTCAAGTAGGTCAGAGTCCGCATCTACAGAAGTTCATTAATGCAAGAAGAGTGAGGGAAGACAAACAGCTCCGAGAAGGCAAAGACCAAAGTCTAGGAGGTCAGATTGTCAAAGATAATTATGCTGGAGTACAGATTCTGAGCCAAACCCTGAGGGTAGAGCTAACGCTTATTTTTCTCTTATACATTTTGTACAGACAGCTGAATATGGAGCTCCCAGCCCTGATCACACAATTATCACCACCAGAACCAATTTAAGGATCTGAAGGCCCCTCTACTGATTGAATGAGAGGCACAACTTCGGATGACCATGAGTCCTGGGTTGCACGGGGCAATCATAGCATGTGCTGTACACCCAAGAACCACATCCAGTTAGCAATCACTTTCACTCTCAAAAGTAGCCAGTTTGGAAAATGTTACACCCATTTTATGCTTAGATAATAGCTCAGCTCTTGCAAGACTAAAGGTATCTTCAATTTTGCACATCTTACTTTCAAATGCTGACCTTGTCATACTAATTACTTTTCTTTATCTTCCTTGTAATTAACATCCTTCATGTTCCAATTAACATTACTGCCCCTCCATGATGTTTTATAAAGTTGATAACCTGGGTTCAATTCTAGGCTTTGTTGTAAGTTGTGTGACCTTAAATTACTTACCCTCTCTATACATCAGTTTTTTCATCTCTTGAGTGGACATAATAGGCCCCCACAACATGGATTTATTGCAACATACTGAGAAGAGTGTCCCACGTATAACCGATGCTACATAAATGCCTGCTAAATGCTAGTAACAGTACCTATGAGCTCACTCTATCTGAATTTACACAGTATCTTCACTTGGCAACGGAACTGTTAAGTCTTTATTGTGGCTACTTTGTTACTCAATTAAATTCTAATCCTTAACAACAAGGACTATGTCTTATTTTTGAATCCCCCAAACAACTAAAGACAAAGAGCTCAGTCAATGTTTACATTAAGATAATCTTTCAAATATAATTTGTCACATTAAGAACTCAGTAAATGATTTACCAAAAAAGTTTTTGTAAATAATTTCATGTTTAATTAGAGTCCATGAGCAAAATAAGAACGTTACTTCACATGTGGGATTTCACCTCAAGACCTCCTTCTTAAATATTATATTTTTTTTAATGAAGTGATATTGATTTACAACACTGTGTAAGTCTTAGGAGTACAACTTGATACCTCAACTGACATAGATACAACATGCCTCCCACATCAAAGATCTGCTTTCCACCCATCACCATCTAATAAGCTCCTCTAGTTGTAATTCCCACCCTCAAACCCTGTTCATCTGGTAACTGTCATTCTGTTGTCAGAATCTAGGTTTTTTTGTTTCCTTTCACTCTTTTTTAAATATTACACAGTGAAATCACACTGTGCATTTGTCTTTCTCTTTCTGACTTATTTTATTTAGCATAATCCTTACAAGCTCCATCCATGCTATCCCAAATGGTTAGACTTCATCTTTGTCATAGCTAAGTAGTATTCCATCGTGTACATATAGCTTATCTTTAGCCATTCATTCATCATTGAGCATTGAAGTTGTTTCTATAACTTGAATATTAAGAATAATGCTGCAGGGGCCTCCCTTGTCGCACAAGGAGTTAAGTCTCAGTACTATGAAGGAATCCACAGCCACTGCAGCACAAGTTCAATCCCCAGCCAGGGAGCTGATCCACATGGTGCAACAGACCTCTCCTATCTCACCACTGCTCCCCTCAGCAATGTATTTCAGGGGATCTGCCTGTTCTGCTCCCCCATTCTCACCCCACACACACACCTCTGGTCACCCCCAACTCCAATTCTTGTATGCATAAATAAATCTAAAATAAAAAAAGACATGCACACAACCCTATGAACACAGGCTTTGATGCCAAAGTTCAGTGAAAAAACTAAAAGAGTTGGGGTAAGTTACCATGAAGGGGAAAAAAATCATGTAAAAAGTAGGTTAAAATACTAGAATACATAAAAGATTTGCTAAACTTTTACAATTCAGTAAGGGAAATTTTCATAAATGAATAAAGGACTAGAAAAGATAATACTCACAAGCAAAAAAACATCAATTTTTAATAGACAGTGAAAAGCTCAACCTCACTAGTAATGAAAGACTAATATTCATATTAAAATTAAAGCTACCACTTTATGAACAATACATTGTGTCAGGCATTATACTTACAACTTAAACACATTACCCAGGGATTCTTAAAGCTTGCTACACAAAACCGTTTATTAATCCCACTTTGGAGATGAGGCTTACAGACGTGAAATAAACCACCTGAGTTCACACAGCTTCAAATCACGGATCTGGGTTTCAAATCCATGAGTGTCTGACTCTAAGACATGTACTAACATCTAAGCCATATTTCTAAAACATGAATAAAAATTATAATTTTCACCCATACATTTTTTAAGTTATAACACCAATAGTTATTAAGAGAAATGAAATGTGGTAGAGGTACAAAATTCTGAAAATCTTTCTAGAAGGTATTTAAATTGTATTCAAACAAATATAATTTGGATACTCTGATTCATAGACCTACTTGGAGTAGTCTATTTCAGGCAAAAAAATCAAAGTTGGAAGCAATAACACTCTTTGAGCTGATTCCAGAAGAAGGAACAACAGAGTTTCCTGTTCTCAAGATCTTGCAATCTGGCAGTAATAATGACTATATGAAAGCTACTCTCCCCATTCAGAAAAGCTCAGTGGGGAAAGCATCCAGTAAAGCACATCCACTGCTATCCTCTGACCTCAAACTGTATCCCTACACTAAAATTTTAATATACTCATTAACTTTTCTTGCATGATCTGTTGTCACTTTTCTTACTACATGAACATTTCATTACTTCCATGATTTCATTATCATTTACTGAGCATGTGTAAAGTACTGGGGCCAAAAATGGACAAAACATAGTTTCTCTTTTCAAGGCGCTTAGCTTCATGGAGATCATTTACACAGAATATATCAAGTCTCTGATACAATTAAGTCGAGTCACTACGAGAAAGAGAAGGAACCTACCCATCTTCAAGCAGTCAAGGGAGACTTCCTGGAGGAAGAAGTGAATAATTAATTTGATAATTGCACTAAGATAAATATAAATCGTAATTAGCCAACTAAGAATGGACAATAGGAATCCCAGGGGAAGGAAGCAGGATAAACCAAGTCATAGAAGTCTGAAATGGCATTGAAGGGGACACACTTTGCCAAATAATTCTTCTCTTACCATTGGGACTGACTTTGAAATTCACGGTGCTCAACTTTAGAGGAGAAAACAATAAGGGAAATGTATACCATGTTATCACTAGCCTGTCATTCAGTGAAAAATTATAATATCGTGTCTCATGACTATTCCTATTGCTGCTCACCTCAAATTCAGCACAACACCATGCATATTGATTTGGGATTTGAACTTGCTATAGATTTAAAGAAAAGGAAGGCTGAAATATGAGGTGATATATCAAAAGCTACCAGAATCTCTTGTGTGCACTTAATGGGGAAAAACACGAGGCCCCTTTTAAATGTGAGTGCTGTTTACTGATATGATGAATGGGCCTTAAGTAACATTTCTCTGAACTTTCTATTTATTATTACTATTAAACTATGCTCTCAAATCAACCTCATTACTTCCCACGGGGACTCAGTCCAGTGGACTGGTGTGAAGCTTGCCCCCTGTGAGCACTTTGCTATTTTTTTTTCCTCTCTACTATGTGGGGTGCTATGAAATCACCATTGGGCTCATCAAGAACACATCTTTTTTAACAAATACAGCACCAACCTATCCAAGGAACCACAAGAAACAGAGCTTAAAACATTTACCAAAGACAACTACCAATGGCTAATGAAAACGCTATACCTGGGGACTAAACGACGCAATGGAGACCGCCCTGCAGCATCACAGGCTTAGTAAAATCACATAGTGGCTTGTTGAAAATTACAGGTCAAACTGGGGAGACATAAGCCAGATTCTTTTTTTTTAAGATTTATTTTTATGCATACAAGAGTTGGGGTACAGGCCAGAGGTGCAGGGGGTGAGAGGATTCACCAGAGATAGAGTGGGGAACAGAACAGGCAGACTGACTGAAATATACTGCTGAGGGGAGCAGCAGGCGAGACAGGAGAGGTCTGCTGCACCGTGTGGGTTTCTCCCTGGCCGGGGATCGAACTCATGCTGCAGTGGCTGCAGATAACTTCATAGGTTGCGTCTTAACACCTTGCACCACCAGGGAGGCCCAAGCCAGATTCTTGTAATTATTTTAAAACTCATTCTGAGATAATTGTATATTCCTACAATTGGAAAATTTCTACAGTTGGAAAAAAGAAGAGCACCTAGGGACCCCTTTACCCCGCTGCTCCTGATGATGACATCTTCCAAATCTATAGTACAATAACACAACCAGCACCTCAACAATGATACAATCAAGAGTCAGAATATTTCCACCACAATAAAGATTGTTCATACTGCCCGGGTAGCCACACCCACTCCCTCTACCTCCCCTACACACCACACTCCTCTGCCTCCATCCCATCTTCTTATCCCTGCAACTACTCACCTATCCTCCATTTCTATAATTTTATCCTTTCGAGAAAATTATATGAATGGAATCATACCTTGATTCCATTTGGGGATTGAGTTTTTTGTTCAGTAAGAGTCTCTGAGTATCCATCAAAGTTGCTTTCTGTATCTATAACGTGTTTCTTTTTATTGCTGAGTAATATTTTAGGATATGAATGCATCACAGATTGCAGTTTTAAGAATTTGCCCATGGAAGGATATCTTGGTTGTTCAAAATTCTGGTTATAACCAAAAAGAAGATACGAATGTTTTTATCAGATTTTTTTTTCTGTGAACATATAATTTTTTCATTTTCCTGAAATAAACTGCCAGAAGTACAATTACTGCGTCACATGGTAATTCCATGTCATTTTTTAATGAACTTTCAAAATATCCTCCAAAGTAGCCACACCATTTTACCTTCCTGCCAGTAAAGTATGAGTGACAGTTCCTCTAAATAGTCACTAGTATTTGATGTTGTCACTACTTTATAATGATTCTGATAGATAGGTATATCTTACATGTTATGGTTTCAATTTGCCTTTCGCTGTTTCATAATTTTCTTGTGCTTGTCATGTGGACATCTTAAGTGAAATGTTTCTTTGAATTTATTGCCCATTTTCTAGCTGAGTATTTGACTTTATACTTGTTCTTTATTAGATAGTGGTTTGCAAATAATTTTTTCCTGCCTGTAGCTTTTCCTCATTCTTTCAACAGCATAAGTAACAGAGAAAAAGTTAATCTGATTAAAATCAGTTAAGTATGTTCATTTTTCTTTTGATGGATGGTGACTTTGAATTTAAATCCTGCTGGGGGAGGAAGATACTGCATGCCACATGGGATCACTGGGAGTTGCACTTGGAAACAGAGTTTGGAACTACTATGGGAGGCAAACTTTATAGTAGTCATTGGGGTGATGCCTGCTTCCCACGGGAGCATGTGATTGGCTTGATTCAAAAGCTGGCAGGGAAGTGAAATCCATTAGGTTGGAGAACCAGGAAGAGAGCAGCTGGTCTGGCTGATAGGGAACAAGCCAGGTGGGGAGACATTCCTGCTGGATGGAGCATGTGTCTGATGAAAGTAAGGGAACTCACTGTTAAGTGATGCCCTCCTGGTTTCAAATGTTATGGCAATGATATTGAATCTTACTTTCAGGTCTTACACCACAACAACACCCAAGTGTTTCACATATATTTCACATGAGGATAGGGAAAATGAACATCTATTCTATCTTCATAGAAGTATAAATGATCTCTATAATGTAAACAGACTTTTACAGAAGTTTTATCCTCCAGACAAGTAGGCTGCTGTCTCTTAATATAACCCTACTGCTTTTTTCCTTTAATCAAATATTTTTGACTACATTCAACACTTAACGTATAATTCATTCCTTTGTTCCAGGGCCAAGACATCACCTACTTGCACTGCTAATATTACCCCTTTCAATTGTTTCCCCAAATTATTGGCAACTTTACCAAAGTGGCTCGCCTGTCTTTGCAATCGACCCTTTGCATAACTAGAATACTTGGGGGACTAGAAGCTGATTAAAGATCAATCTTAAAGTAAGTCTGGAATCTCAATGGGGAAAATCACAATTCAATTTACCAACAAACCAATAAGAAAGGAAATCTAGGTACAACTTTACAGAATTCCTCATTTTTCATTAAGTAAGGTCATGTTAATGTCATATGGGGGGTAAAGATTAATAGTTAAAAAAATAATAAAGAAAAACTTTTGGTTTCAGATACACAGTAATGCCTAATTTCTTTTAGGTGATATTTAAGAGTCGTTTAACCATCTGCTAGAATTTATGGATTTTTTCCACTTATCTATTAGTTTACTTAGAAATTTGCTATTAATAACAGAACAACTTCATTTTAGCTTGCAGAGTAATATATTCCTTCTTTTAGTGGATGATGATATGAAGAAAAATAAAGAGTTCAAGCCTAAAATCCATTAACAAAAGCATTATTATTCTTGAAACTTATAAAATCTGGATCTTCAAAAAACAAGTAGTCAAATTTAATATAGCTTCATAAATGTTATACTGTTCCCTGAGGGAAAAAAAATGGGAAAAGTGTGGGTAAAAATGAAAGGGAGGAAAAGAAAGGAGAGACAAAAGAGGACACATGGGGTAGAGGGAGCAGAACTGACGTCTGGTAAGGAAAGCACTGCGCCCTTCTCACAGATAACCCCCTACTAAACCACACAGAACGAGAAGGGGCAGACAGAGGGAAAGATGCATAGCTCTTCTCTCAAAAAGGGTCTAAAAGGAGTCCTGCTCATGTGCATGTATTCTGCATACTGAGCCTTAGAATATGTTGGTGAATTAAGTAACTTTTTATTTACAAAACATGTTTCACAGACCCTGAAATGAGTAGGTTGCAAACTACACCCTTCAATAACAGAAAATCAGCAAAAAGAGATTTTCAAAAATAACAATCATGCTATATTTATGCCCTTAAACTCAAGGAAACTCAAGGACAGCTCTAAGGACCCATTCATATTTTTCACACTACCAAGTAGCACATTTCTCCTATGTTTAAAACAGACTTGAATATTAACAATGATCGCTGCGTCTTAAATTTAGTGGTACCATTTAATTTTAGGTGTGGGCATCAGCAGAGGATTCAAGCAACACAATCTCAAGTGAATTACCAAAAAAAAAAAGAAAAAAAAGGGGGGTCCCTGCCTGGGCTTTGTGTTCACAGCAATTAGTTTTAACGGACTGGAAGCTGACTTTAAATGATTTTATAGCGTGTCCTAGATCTCTGCTATTTACCATGTGTGCCCTTCCTATTTTTATGGAAACCAGGACCTCAATCTGGAGGCTCCTGCCTGTCAGGGTTGCAGGTGAAGGCCAGCTGGGGCCAGAGACACTTTGTATGAATATTAGCATCTGAAGAGGGTCTGGGAGGCCAAGAGTCTTTGGGGACTTACTGCAATAGTCGGATGCAATAGCCTTGCCTCTAAGTTTCTTGTAAATCCAAATCTTTAAGAAATGAGCAGTCTAGACCTGTGGCTATAGTGTGAAGATGGAAGTATCCTGTCAGGATTTTAGATTAAGTGGAAGGAAAAGTGAAGATATGGGCTAGGCAGAATGTCAGAGGCTGTGTGCTCTGGCAAAGCAACTGAAGTTCATTAAACAATTATTTCCAGCTCCCCAAGGCTGCGTGTACATGATTTCATATGCCACACATGCTGCCCTTGATTAAAGGGTGTAGCTGTGTCTCCAAGAGGGGAAAGGCAGGCTTGTAGAAAAATCACAGAAAGAGTGCCAAAAAGATACTTGCAAAAATCTTTCCTGTGTCAAATGTTAATGTTAACTACATAGATACAGATCGAAAACTAATTAATTCCCACATTAAAAGGGACAGGAGAGTTAATCCAGTTTCCAGTATGCTGAAGCCTGTAATCCTTACCAAGGCAAATCTTCCATAAAGAACATCAAAAATTATACACATGAAAATCTTCCAATTCAAAGAAAGGTTTTTACAGGAAGAAAAGGTTAGCATTTTCCTATTTCACCACCAACTAAAACACACAGGTTCTTCTTAACCTTTATTTCTAATATCTACCAGAAAATCATTTCAAATCTATTTAAGATTCTACCTAATGGAAGTCTTAGTATCACAAATAAGAAATTAGAACATAACAATTAATTGAAACCAAAAAGCAGTCTACATTTGGCAGGTTCCGATAGAGTTATAAAATCAAGGCATTTTATTTGTTACAAACTTTAGGGATCATAAAAAAGGCTCTCCTCACTTTGCAGAGATAAAACTGAAGACTACAGTGTGGAAGCAAGTTGAAAATTCCCCAATTTACTTTTGATGGGATGCCAGGTGACACTTGACTAGAAAAGAGTGACAGTATTTTGAGTACTATATAAATTTAGCATTTCTGCCTTCTTCCTACTTAAAAATAAGCATAAAGTTCATAAACTGAAGAACCAGGAATAGCCCCCTCACCTTAACACAGGGGTGTGAACTGAAGCTCTCTTCAATTCTGTTATCACATCCTTCTTTTATCTTGTGGAAGGGTCAAGGAACTAACTTATCTTCATCATTCCAGGTTTTATTTGCAGTTTTTCTACTTACATGTTCTTGTTTACACAAATGAGTTCATACTGTATGCATTCAGTAACTTGCCTTGTTCACCATTTTGAGACTTCTAACTTTCATGTTCATTCATACAGTTACATTAATTTCCACTGCTCTATATTATCCAGGAGTCACATCTAAACCAGGCTGCAAATCTGTGGATAAACTACATCTTGCTCTTTGGGCTGACAGCTGAAATGACCTAAGTCAACATAACTTTCTGCTCCAGGACAGCCTTGCGTAGGAAGGTACGATTGTAAACTATTAAACCATCTTCAGAAAATTCTTGTCATTCTCTTTACCCAGGCAAAGAGCTTGCACACTTGCAGAATAACCGTTCTAAGAACAAGACTTGGCTCATCTGGACACATTGCTATGAGAAAAATGGCATGTGAAAAACAAAACACAACTCTAGTAACCCAAAGGAGGCAGGAAAAGAAGGGAAAGACGGGATAGTAGCAGAAAGGATCCATGAACCATGGGACAAATAGAAAATAAGCAACAAAATGGCAGATTTAAATCCAACTGTATCAGTCATAGCATTAAACATAAATTGTTTAAATGCTACAAATAAGAGATATTGTCAAACAAGATAAAATGCCCACAAAATATTAATACTTTTGATATAAAGAATAGTTTAACAGTAAAAGACTGGGAAAATATCTAACACAAAAACACCAATCAAAAGAAAACTGGCTAAACTAGTATGAGGCAACATTCTTAGGTTCCATTCCAATGCAGGGGCCCTGCTGAAGAAGAAAGAATTCGAGTCCTTGGTGAGGACAGTGGGCAAAGCAGGAATAGTTTCTACACTTACCAGGAGAAGGACACGGGTGTTTCAGGCTACGGGTTCCAGGGTTCCAGAAAATTCCACTGGGTGGGGATGCCATCAAGGACTATGAGCGCTGCTGTGTCTATTGGCATCTTGCCATGACCCTGTCGTCGACTCAGATACTCACAACAGTGCGTGGGATTGCCCATCAGGTGAAGGTTTATGAGAAGCAGCCAGGAGCCAGGCCTGGGGTGCAGACAGCATTACAGCTCGCTGCGCAGGGCCTGGTGCAGGGCTTTCTGGAGGCGGAGGCCATGGCGAGCAGATGTTCAACCCGTGTGTAGTGGCAGGAATGGGCACAGTGCAGGTTTTCTATGATTCGAGCAGACGGGTGAAGGAGGAGAGAGTCCTGGAGCCCCTCGGTGGCTTTTCAGGCTTCTGTTGGGATTTACCAGGTACACAGCAGGCAGGGGTGCTGGGGGGCCGGGAGGCTGGCAGGCCTCTCAGCCCCCAGCAAGTCTTCACTCTGTCTGGGCTCTCCAGTGATCTCTGCTTCTGCTTCTTTGCCTCTCTTTCAGCTTCTACTCGGCTTCTGCTGGCGTCCCCGTGACTCCTACCTTAAAAACCCAGTCTTAGCCCAGGTGAATCCCATCTACCTATGGCCACACCCACTCCAGGTGCCCGCCATCAGGCATGCATTCAGGACCACAGGGTTCTGTCATCTATCCTAATGGCAGGAGGGCAGAAAAGCCTGATACTTTTTATTTACCCTACACCGTGTTGCCCAGGTTGGGCGCCGCAAAGAATGTCAAGGACCAAGCACTGCCTGGCTTCTGGTTCCATCGCTAACCCCGAAGGCCAGGGCAATGTGCTGGAGAAGCCACAGTGTACGGGAGGTCAGCTCCTTGCCAGGGAGACCTCTGTATGGGGCCGACCCAAATGCAAGTGATTTCAGCTGCTGGCGGTGTGTGCCCACCCCCCTCCACGAAGGTCTCCTCACGTGCCCCCAGCGCCTTGTGTGCAGGTGATCCGCACAGCCTGAGCAAAAGCTACGAGGTTTGGTGCTGCTGCTCTCAGTGCTGTGTTTGCCAGGTGTGTGCACGAGCTACTTGGCACGAGGGTGGGGGTTGAGGATCCCCAAGGAGTTTCTGGGCGGTGATGCTGCCGACCTTAGTGTTCGGAAGACAAACTACCTTGGACCCTGAAAGGAAATTCCAGATTGCCTAGTACAAATCCACCCCTCTACTAAGTAAATAAGTAAATTGCCTTATCTTCTTTCTACCTCATTCTCTCTATTCAACAGGTATATTAATAGTCTCTTCTTCACAGGGCCAATGTGAAGATTAAATTAGTAAATATGTGAAGCAATTAGTGCAGTTCATGGCTCATGCTGTATTACTAGTAGACATGATAGTGGGAGCCTGTGCATTATCTCAGCATATAAAAGGCATTCAATATTTCACTCTTAAATATGACACAGGATGTTGATTTGCCTTTGGAATATGTACCAAGTAAGACTACTTTCAGCTACAAAAATCCCAAATGTATGGTTTAAGAGAACAGTTGGCTGCTACCTGCAAAACTGGACAGGAATTGATCACCTTAATAAATTGATGCTTGCCTTTAGATTAACCCCTGATATCATCCTGGGCTCAATGATCTACCTGCCAGTTTAGGGAAGAGAGTGAGGACAGTACAGGAGGGGCTGAAACTGAGAACTTTCAATGCAACTGCTGAAACGGCTCAGTAGAATTTACAGTTAACCTGCTCACTGCTAGTTTCAGGAACAATTTTTTTTATTTTTTAATATTTTATTTTATATAATTCTTATATTTTTTTTCTTTTTTGCACAATGTATGCATTGTCATTTTGGTTATGTTCCCCATACAATTGCACCCCCACTTATTTTGACCCTAGTCCTTCCTCTCCCCACTCTTCCCTCTACCTGGTGTGTCTCTGGTTTACAGTTGCTGGTTGATTTTGATTTTTACTTTGCCCCTATGTTTATAGCAGCACTATTTACAATAGCTAAGCTATGGAAACAACCCAAATGCCCAAAAATAGATGACTGGATCAAGAAGATGTGGTACATATACACCATGGAATATTACTCAGCAATCAAAAAAGACAAACACATGCATTTTGCAGCAACATGGATGGAGCTAGAAAGGATCATGCTCAGCGAAATAAGTCAGAAAGAAAAAGAAAAATACTGGATGGTCTCACTCATAGCAGGAATTTAGAAAACCTAAATAAGGGGCCAGGAAAAAGACTAATCATGACCTTTTAATTTGTGATATTTCCATTCATTCTTTAGGGAGCGTAGTTTCCTTATCTGTAAAATAGGGGTCATATCTCATCCACCTCGTTCACTGTTATTGTTGTGAGGGGTCAAATGAGATCTTGAAAGAGTTATTGTATTCATGCCTGCATTTTAACCAGCCCTCCAGGAGGTGATGGTAATGCCCTTCTCTATAAAAGTAGAAATAACTGAAATAAATATTTTTTGAAACAAGTCAGAGTCTGCCCCAGTGAATGAAAACATGATAATATATCAAGCAGTTTGACTGAGAGATATGGTTTTGGAAGAAAGATCTTGGGTTATACCTTAAATAAAGAATATTGTATTTGCAAGAATATTGCATTTGCAAGATTATCTCACTAACCTCACACCCCATTACATACACCTACGCTGGAAAATCTTTAGTGTTTCTGATTTGTAGCAATGGTTTTCTGGCACCTTCTTGATGGTCCAGGAGCAGACCATTCAACTTTCAGCCAATTGTTGGCACTCTAAGTCTAATTTCTTGGACATGCTAGACCAATCTCCTTCCTATTGTACCCTCTAGTTCTTCAGATATCTTTATCTCTTTTCCCCTTAAACTTTTGTCTTGGCTGAACATCGTTAATACCTTCTCTGGTTATGTGAAACCATCCTTCCTACTGCTTTTGAAACTATTTGTTATCCTCACATCCCCCCAATATTTTTTTCAAAATTTTAATAACTTTATAGACAGAGAGAACCTTGTCTGGGCCATTGGGATACTACTTTCATTTAGCAATTACCTCCTAAAGTATACTTTTCACATAGGAAGGTGATACTGACTTACCTGTCTATATAGAAGGATTGAAAAAAAGAAATCTAAGCATTTGAAGCCTCTGTGACACATATAGTGGAATTATACACATATAGTGGAAACTTCCCAAGGCCTGTCTATTTTCAAATGATGAATTGATAGCAGCAGAAAGATGGAGCATCTTGATAATTAAGCTAAATACCCTATACTATAAACACAGAAATCCATATAGATCACTGCTGACAGAGGGGAAATCAGGAGTACAGTCCTGTTAACAACTTGGAAAAACCAAGAAAGAAGCAGAAGGCAACTTAATCCCACACATTCTACCATTTGATCATTTTCCAATAATTGTGCTTGGGTAGCCTTCAGCTCACTTTAGCATTTTCCTAATGTGTAGGCATTGTTCAAGGGTGAGTAATTAGAAACCAGAAATTTGATTTAATGCAGACTTTTACAAAATCTCTTTCAGCCAGATGACTCAGTGATTTTTGTGGTAAACTCTTATATATAGCAAATTTCCAAATTCTCTGCACTTCCCACTCTTTCTCCCTGATTTTCTCTTTTAGGATTTTGGAAAGCAAAACCTTCTTTTCAATCCCAGGATACACTGACATTGCTTTACAGTATTGTGTTGTAATCGTTGATTCACTAGCCAGCATTTTCCGTCAGACAAAAGCTCTCAAAACCTGGGACTTTATTTATTCAGTCTTGCATCCATGACACCTAGCACACTGTTTAATACCTATTGGACCTAAAATAAATTTCATAAATAACTGCTAAATGATTGTAAAAAATGAAGAAACTTAGTAAACCCCTTGATTTCTTGCTTTTTTAAATGGATCTTATTTCATGATATCCATATTTACAGTCACTCAACACATATTGAATGTCACATCAAAGCATTGAGAATCTTTGAACATGCTAATGTCTATTAGATTGCATAGGACATGGTGATCTTAATGGCCTATAGGTAAATTCCTTTGGTGGAACTGACAATAAGTGGTCTACTTTTCATGAATCACTGTGGCAGGCATGATATACTATACATTACTGCTTTGGTCATTATTGTTTATATAGGAGTCAGTGCCAGATACCATTATGACTAGCTATAGGTTGCCCAGTAATATCTTAGTAATCCCTTGTATATGAATGATAGTCAAAAATAGCTCACCGTTCTGGGTGATGACTAATGTAAATCTCTTGGGACATTTACATAACAGATTTTCATAAAAATAAATAAAAATATATATAATCATTACGTTCTATACCTAAACTAATACAATGTGTTGTGTTATTATATCTCAATAAAATAAATTTTAACAACATTGAATATTGTCAAAACTTATAAAATATTAGCAAATATATAGCAAATATAAATATAGCAAATATCAAAATACATATCAAATATTATAAACATATCAAGTACTATCAAAGCCAAATCTTATGGGTAAAAACATAACCTAATTCACTTTGTACATTTCTACTTCAGATACTTTGTGTTTTCTTTACACTTTTTTCTCAATTCTTTAGTTGATGATGTCATTGAAATTTATCCCTTAGTTTAACTTTAAACTTTCTTGTGTCTAATGTAAAGACATGATTAAAAATTTTCCTGAGAATCTCTTCCCTCATTCTACATGTAGTATTTTCTTCTGCAAAGTTTCAAATAGAAGAAAAGGTAAAGGCATGCCTGAGATTTTGATAAAAATATCTGTTTTTTATGAGTTCCTATTTTAATGAGCTACTAGTTAAAACCATAGTTTTTAAACAGTTTTGTCTTGAAGAATTTACTTGCAACAAGTCATTTAGAAGGTACTGTAGTAGGTGTTATGTCTGCTTACTATATGCTTTCTGGTCACTGCCCTTTGAAATTAAGCTTGACCATATATATATATGCCTTGTTAGGCCAAATATGTAAGTTATCTATGTCACTAGTGTACAAACTTTAAGAGTCAGTTGATGATCCACCTGCCTTCTAGCATGGTGATTATATAGAAGCAGGAATCAACATGTAGCATCCATCAGCTTGGGCCCACAGTAACTAAACTGAGTAGAATCACCTCTTGCTTTACATGAACATGTAACATGGGCAGAAATAACTTTCATCCTCAGACCCCGAGACTTTGGGATTTTGCTACTTCATGACAGCCAATCCATTCATAATCCAACCATGTGCCCCACTAAGTCCTTCTCAAAGTCAGACATCTTGAGTCCCTCTTCATTGCAGATGTTACTCTCATGGTAAATGAGGAGGCATTGTTTTCTTCCACAGGGTCAGAAAGAGATAAGATATAGTTACATTCCCCAGCAATGATTGACTAAAGTTTCTGGACTATGATAGATGAAAGCAGCAAAGTACACTCATTAGTAGTCAATGTGAGAGCAACTGGTGCTGGTAGATACCCCACCTCATCTAAGGCCCATCTTTCCTGTTGAAAAAGTGCCAAGTGTTTGATAGATAATTGTTGACTTTTACCTGAGTGCTATTTCATGCAACTGTTGCAGGTTCAAGGTGATCATTGCTTCCAATTGCCTCTGAAGGCAGTTCTTTCCTGTGTATAGCACCTACTCACCTGGGAAGGGCGGTAATATATTTACTCTCTACCTTAGATGTAGATATCTTGTGCTTTTGCATAATCTATTATAAAAGCTACTAATCACTACCATTGAAAACTACATAACATTTACCAGAAACTACCAACTCTTACTCCCTTTCTGGGCATAGCAGTGCGACAAGGAGGAAGAAAAGCCTGATTGAATGGAAGGAGAAAATTAATTGTTCTTAATCATCCAGGAGCATATTCACACTCATACGAGGCTCCAGCCTATCAACCTGAACATTGACAATTTTATGAGGTTATTTGTCTCTCTTGATCATTCACTCTGACTACAGAGAGTGGGTAAGTACACCTCCATCCAATCAGGAGCATAGGCTACTTTTCTAAAGAAAGGTATTTTTCATATCTTATGAATTTACAAGATTTTGTGAGGATGTAGAGTGCAAACAATATTTTAAAGCACAGTAACTTCTAGATATTCTAAAATTATTATGTAGCAGCATCAGTGTATCACTTTCCAACTTGAGCCTGGCTGTGTTAGCCATGGAAAACTAAATTAGACAAAGCAGCAATTTACTAGGTTATGTCAGGGCGTCATGATTTGGAAAGGATAAGTTTTAGTGGGTTTTTTTGGAAACTACCTTTATTAATGTTTTGTAACTATTGAATGTAAACTTCTTTGTTGGCTGTGGACAGCAGAAAAGAATTTTCATTACTTTTAGGAAGCAAAGATTGGGAAATTCAGATCTGCTTTGCTAAGCAGAGTGATTTATCATATTCAGTATAATATCAAGCTATGATGAGACCATATAACATTTTCCATCAAGCATGCATTTTAACAACTGATGAAACTCAAATATTAGATGGAGCAAATACTATTAAATGAGGGGAAAATTTAAAGTGTATTTTTTGAATCAACTTGCATCTGTATTATAATTACAAAAACTACCCCAGTAGTGTCAGAGGTAATGAATGGAAATACTTGGGGAATTAACTCTCTGAATGAGTAAAAGCCAAAATGAAACGTTAGCGATAAAGTTCTAATCGTCAGTTCTGTAAAGTTGCAGTCACTAAAAATAGCATGAACAGGAAGATGTCATGGAAATGGCTCAAGTACATCAAATTATTGTGTGACCATCAAGTAAAATATTATTAGAAAACAGATCTCTACGTCTGGACTAAGTGAAAGAGAAACTCCAAATATGATTACCTGTAATGATGAACTCACAGCAACATTAAAAACTCTACTGAACAGAAGGCCTACAGTGGCCTCTTTTATTATTTAAATGAAAGACACTATAAACAACTCTTTGGAGTCCCATGCTGGGCTGTTGTTTAGGCCCAATCAGACTTGATTAGGAGTGCACGTTCAGCCTTTTATGAACACCTGTGTCTAAAGCCCACAAATAATTAGCTTAGCCATACCATTTCACTCTAATAATGGTGTAATTTGCCACGCCTTTCAGGCTCTGGACAGCTGGTGCTATTGAAAAGCACCTCAGGATTAGGCCCTGACTCCCAGGCCTGAGTCTTCGGGGAGGGGGGGAAGTCCTTAGGTATCCATGGTGACACACTTAGACTGCAAATTATCACCTCTAATAATAACTGGGACAGTCTATATTTCAGTCAAGTTATCTGTAGGAAAAGATAATGCATAGAAAATCACTGGAAATCTCTAAAGTAAAATATATATATATATTATTATTATTATTACTTTGTCAATAAACACAGGATTAGAAGACCAGTGAATTTTTTTAATCACACCTGTTCAAAGTTCATTTGGATATTTAGTATAGATCTATCAAAAGATAATTGAGGAAAAAATGAGGTCCACCACTGAATTTGCCAGTGCTAATTGATGCTGTTACCTACAGCTGCAGCGAAATCTTAAGGTGAATTATCATCTTGAAAAGCTCTTTAGCTGAAAGCAACTTTGTGATGGCTGTACTTTCATCTGTGTCCCTAGAAGGTTGTAAATTGGACAGCCAAGAAATGCTGATGACCATGCTCTGGCACCCCACAGCTTCTCAGCACGTCCATCAGTGTGTTCCATTAACATAAACATTGCAGACAGGTGGGGCTAACTTCTGACTCACCTCTGGCCAAGTGACTCAGTCTAGGGAATTCACAGGAGACCAAAAAGAAAATCTCCTTTTATGAGACCATACCACATTTGACTCAAATGTTTCTGGTAAATAAAATATACCCACATACATTCAGAATGCTAGACAAACAGCCATTTCTTTTCTCCTTAACAGAAAAATATTCACCGCATGTGGATTATCAAGATTCAAGGAGTTGCAGTACAGTACAGGGTATATAGTGGCTAAATGCTTCAGCTTTGGAGGCAGAGTATCTGGGCTGTAGTATAAGCCCCACCACTTACAGTCATTGTGTGACTTGAGACAAGCCCATTACTCCCGATTACTCTTTTCTGTCATCTGTACAATAGGAAGAAGAATATCTACTTTAGTGGGAGAAGGGAGAAAAATAATGAGACAGTGTGCATAAAAGATTTTTTGAAGTATTCTATCACATGGTTAACGATAAACACCAGCAACTAATTGTGGTAGACCTGTGGATTTGCCACCCAGATATTCCTTCAAGGAAATTTTGCCATGTTACCTGGAAGCAGACAGACTCGAGCTGTAGGATTTGCATCAATGCAGTTTTCTCACCCAGAGTCATGCACATCTAAAATCAGTTTACAAAAAATTGACTGAGGTAAGGGTATGAGGACTCAGATATTGCAGCACAGCCTGGAAACCCTCTAGGCCCTCTCAGGCTAGATAGAGGGCTGTGAACACTGTTTCACTGGCCCTTCCTTCCCAAATTATGGATCCTTAATAAACACCTTATATGACAAGGTATTTTTTAAAAGATTTATTTTATGTGTAGAAGAACTGAGGTATAGGCCAGAGATGCATGGGGAGAGAGGATTCACCAGAGACAGACTAGGGAGCAGAACAGGCAGATCTACTGAAATACACTGCTGAGGAGAGTAGCGGGTGAGACAGCAGAGGTCTGATGTGCCATGTGGGTCAGTTGCCTGGCCAGAGATCCAGGACTGAACTCAGGCCATAGTGATGATCGTGCTGAGACTTAACCCCTTGGCCACCAAGGCGGGCCAGCATGACAAGGTATTATAAGATTTCATAGAGCACTTCTGGATGTTGCAAAACAAGATATACGTTATTAAATTGAACTTAACAAAGAAGGTCTTAGGGAATGCAAAGAAAACTCAAACGCAGTTTCTATTTCTTCAGAGATGACTCATAGTCAAACAAAGCACATTTTTCCCAAAACAGATGCCAGTAAAATAGCAGGCTGATTATTCCATAGAGTCATTCATAAACTGCCTTCACTACAAAGCAAGGAACAAATACATTTGTTGGTAACATCGATAAATGACACAGAGAAATGTTGAAATTGTATTTCACTAATTCTTATAAGATCAACTGGAGGCAAAAAGTAAAAAAAGAATAGTCAAAATAGATGGAGTAGCACAATTGTACAATTTTTTAAGTACTGATTCATTAAATTGCTTGAAAAGTTTAGAAAACAGCAAGAAGGAAAAAGGAAGGATACCTGGAAGACAGTTGAGTGAAGTGTAACTACAGAAGCCAAGAAAGTTATCTGAGGGCAAGTAATGTAATGTTTTCCACATGATGCTGAGGACTCAGTTTTCTAACAGTTCTAACAATTATTTTTCTCTAGAAGTTACTAGGCACCTGGCTACAATTTTTATTTATCAGCAATCACTCCATTGTTTTCAAAGATTTTGAGTAAGTGCAAGAGATATGGCAGGGTAGACACTAAACAATGGGCAGAGTGGCTAATTAAAAAAAAAAAAAACTGAAAAACTAAGTGTTGGCAAAGGTGCAAGCAACTGCAACTACCATGCATTGTTAGCGGGAAAGCATTACATCACATCCCCTACAACTTAGCTATGTGACTCTCAGATGGTAACTGAGTGAAATGAAAACCAATCTATATTCACATAAAATTCATTGTATGTGTTTTGAACAGCTTTAAAACAAGTGAAAGTTGGGAGTAACATAAATGTCCTTCAGCTGATAAACAGATAAAGCAACTGGTATGTCCATATTACACAATACAGCTGAGCAATAAAGGGTACCAAGATATGTGAAATAACAGGGATGAATCTCAAAAGCATTATGCTAAGTGAAACAAGCCAGATTCAACATATCGCATGATTCCATGTATACAAAATTAAAAAAACAAAATTAAAGGGACAGAAATCAGATCACTGGCCCAGGGCTAGGGCAGGGGATAGCAGGGACGGACTTGACTATCAATGACCAGGAAGGCAGATAGTACCTGTCAGGCTCTGTCACCGAGAGTTACACTATTTCCCCTTCTCCTTACTATAGTCTTTGAGAAAAGTCATTGTGAGCTTCCACATTTAAAAGTGGAAATTTTTTTTAATTTTTTTTCTTACATCATTGTAGTCCCCATAGTTGTCCCCCCACTGTACCCTGTTAACCGTAACCATATTCCCTTGCGCTCATCCTTCCCCTGTTATGCACCCCCCCCTTCCACCTCTTCCTTTGCTATTTGCCTCAGTTCTATGCAGCTTGCTAGTTTTGACTTTTTCTTGACCTTCTGTTTGGTTTCTCTTTTTCCACATGTAAGTGAGATCATCTGGTATTTATCTTTTTCCTTCTAAATAATTAATAAAAGAAAGAAAAAAATGACTGAAAGAGGGCCTTCCTGGTGGCGCAGGTGGTTGAGGTGCAGTGCTGTGAAGCTGTCCACAGTCTGGGCTCATGGGTTCAATACTGGCCAGCCTGAGAGATACCCACATGGCATGGCAGACGTCTCCTGTCTTGCCCGCTGCTCGCCTCAGCAGTGTTTTTCAGTCAGTCTGTTTGTTCTGTTCCCTGCTCTGTCTCTGGTGAATCCTCTCACCCTCCCACACATCTGGCCTGTACCCAGGTTCTTGTATGCATGAATAAATAAATCCTTAAATAAAATTTTTTTAAAAATTGACTGAAAGAAAATTAAGGAAACAGACTGGCCCACCCAATATCTATGATACTCTGCCCTGCACAAAACAATGGTCTGAATGAAGAAAAAAGAAATTAGAGACACTTAAAAAATCTATGGATTTCTCATTCATGAATGAGGTCAGTAGCAGACAAGTTAGAGTCAAACAGAAGCAAAAGGGAAAATCTTAGTCCTCCCAGTAAACTTAGGATGACATAGGTCAGCGACACATGGCGCAAGATCACAACTCCAACAGAATAGTTTTCTCATTTCTAAGTAACCTGCAATCCTTTCAAATAAAATTCTGCTCATAAAATTATGTTTTAAATCGCCTTAATCCCTAGTATAAGGATATGTGACATTTAAAAGCCAAGGAAGCATTCTACTGCCAGTATATTATCTCTTTGCACAGTCTTTTATTTTTTTTTTCTGTTGTGTTGAATTTGTACCTCACCAGCTTGCTTCAGTGTAGTCTCTAACTTCTGTGGCTATGAGAAGTGCAGAACACCATGCAAAATGATGGCAGCTGTAGACCAAAGAAAATAAGCAAGCGACATTGCTTCTGGGGGCAAGAACAACAGGCTAAATATCAGAGCCCTGGATCTCTATTTCAATGACCTTAGGCAATCCATCTGTCTGAATATCAATAAAATCATAAAATCATCGATAATGGGAGGTAGGTTGGTAGGTTAGGTGATCTGTGAGGCCCTTTCAGTTTTGACATTTTTGTTAATATTCGTCAGTGTTACCATCACATGAACTTCATCATTAGGAACACTAATGTAGAGAGTCAGCAAAATATTTCTTGGGTATTTTACACTTGCCAAGATTGAGGGCTCGGAACTGGTTCTGATGCATGCTTTTCATGGTTTCCTGCATCCCTTTATCCCTTGCTAGAGACCTGGTGTTTGGAGCTCTGAGTAGACTCATTGGATAGAGGCCAAATAAATAACAGCTGTGCACACACACGCGCACGCACACACACACATCATTTCAGTATTATGTTGCCTTATAGATACTTGGAATCTAATAATTAAGTTTTGCAGACAGGATCCAGTCTAGGTAATCTCTTAGGCAGTGTAACTCCATCTTAGTTGATCAGATTGAAAATTATTTATTCTAGAAGAGAAATGGACAACATCTAGGGATTTTCTTTCTGTTGACATAGAAGTGAACATGATGCTTTCTTGAATGGATTCAAGGCAATGGGTCAACAAAATCAACCACAAAGAGGGAAAAGTGATTTGGATTAACCTATGAATGACAAAAATATGATGCCCAGAAGTGATTCTCAAAAATGTAAAAGTATCATGGAAATTGCTTATTACATCAGGAGCTATTTGTACTTGGGAGAATTTTTTTTTTTTCCTACCAATGTAGTAAGAAGAATTATTGTCCTAGTCATAACCTAGTCACCAGTGAGAGCCTTCTTTCTTCTCCTTACTTGGACAGCCAATTAAGTTGTCAGTTCCAAATTTAGACAGAGGCTTAAATCAGGCTTAATTATAGTTAAAAGGATTGGGTTGTTGAGTAAAATTTCCACTCACCATCTTAAGGCTTGGAAAGCAGAGAATTCTATCATCAAGTTAGCATTCTGTTAAATGAGGTAGAAAGCTGATTTAGGTAGGAAAAGAAAGCTAAGTTGATGGTTTTATGTTCTACCTCTCTAACGAGAGGATCAAAGTAATAAGGCAGTTCTGGTATCTGAAAAGCTCTTCTGACTTAAAGGCCCATATTTTTCTTATCAGAGAGATTATAACTGATGAAGATTCCTATGGTAGAATGTATTTGTGTTTGGAAGTTGTATCATACAAAGAAAAGTATGGACATTGGAACCTACTCTTTAATCCAGGCTATTTAATGTACTCATTCTATAAACTAACTAAAGAAAAATTCTTTTTATTTGTAAAAACATAGACAACAGTACCTACATCTCACATCTTACAAGTATTGTAAGAATTAGAAACAATATTAACTAGTTGCTTGGTGTCATACAGCTGAGAAATTCAACTCTGAGATAATAGTTTTTCCATCAATGGAAAGTACAGGTCATAATGTTCAAGGAGTGTGTGTCTGTTATTTTAAGAAAATAACCTTGCTACAAGCCATTTTATAAAGTAAATAATTCTGCTGAAATTTGACCAATGTTTTACTGTTCAAGTTAAGATTTTACAAATGAGATTTTCTTAAAATAGAAGTGCAATTCAACTTTCTAGGACGTGATTTGAACAAAATAGGTCCTGAGCCTCTTTGCATCAGAGACACTTCAACCTGGTGATATAAAGGTTAGGACCAGCTTTCAAAAAGATTGCAATAAATGGTTGCTACAAAGATAAGAATAATGTGTCTTAATACTGGGTGAGGTGGAATTATCTCTTTTCTCAAAAAAAAAAAAAGACTTAGAAAAATGCCAAATCTTCTGTATTGCTTCCTGAACTCATATTTTACCCCAATAAGTCAGTCCTTTCTCTATATTCCCACAGTACTTTGTCCATACCACAATCTCTATGACAAATACCAATAATGGACATATGTTACATACTGTACAAAGCACTTAACATGGTAAACCATTCAATCATCTCAGTAAGCTTAAAAGGCAAGTATTATAATTGCTCCCATATTATGGATGACAAAACTGACACACAGAGTGGCTAAGGCATTTGCCCAGTTTTCTCCAGCATGGAATAGGGTAGCCACAGTCTGAAAGTATTTGTTTCTGTAGTCTATGCCCCTAGCCGTGTCAAGCTGCATTGCATGTCTGGGCTACATATTTGAGAATCAATGCATTGCAACTTTTATAGTTACTCTATGGGCTCTTGTGGTTGAGGCAGGATTTGGAAGAGAAGGTGTTCCTGACAATGCAGAAATAATCATTAAGAGAACCGGAGAGTGGCCAAAGAAAACAATTTTCCTCTTCAATGTTTTTTTAAGGCTACACTGGCATGAGAACAGAAATCTAGAATGCCAATATGCTGATAAATTGCTTACCAAAGCTGAACAAATTTGTCAACAATTGCATCTCCATATGTTAGCTCTAAAAGAAAGTAAAATCATCTAATATTGCCTGTTTATTCTAAAGGGAGGATAAGGAAGAGAGTATGCTATCCAGGTACCTACCAACAACCCACCTCTTAAGGCTCCTGGGGTTAATCCCTACCTACTTTTTCAGTCTCATATAACCCCTCTTCTACTCCATTTCTGTACTTCATGTTGAAATGACCCTATTTGCCTAAAAATGTTCCTCTTTCCTTCCTCTGCATGTCTTGATAACTGCTATTCCCTCTACAGGAGTCCAGCCTCCTAGTCAGACTAATTCTTGCTCTAATTCATTGCCCAATTTGCCACTGCTTCTTTCTTGTTCCACTATACTCTCTGTACTTCCCACTATACAGTTTCCCTGGTACCTGGTCGCCTGCCTAGAAAGTAGGGGTTAAAAGCACAAACTTTAGTGCTGGAATCTCAATAACCACACTTAACAGCCACCAAATTTTGGGCCAGTTACTTATATTCTCTGAACTTTCTTTGTATGACAAAAATAGCATTTATCTCATATATATTTGATGGAGGTCAAATGAGTCAACAAAATAAAAACTTAAGAGCAGAGCCTGGCACAGAGCAGACTGTGATGACAGCTAGAAGCAGTCTTCCATCAAAGTCCATCAAGTCAATCCAAAGAGTTGGAAACCAGGATCAGAATTCATGGTCACCTTGGACTAGTTTATCAGCTTAGGGAAACTTGGAGATTGTGATTCTTAGATGTCAGTTCTAATTATTGCTCTCAGGGTTGATGTGGGACAGGCTGCCCTTGCTGGGGAACATTTAAGTGGACCCACATGGAACACTGCTGTGCCTATTCATTCTTTTTCTGGCCCAATTGCTTTTTCCTCTGAACTTTGGGTTTCAAATATCGCATCAGCATTTTCTCTGCTGATAGCATTACAAGTTCAGGGATACTGCTCCTTGGGGGCATTGCTGGCTGCCTCTGGTAAACAGCACTCAGTATGTTTGCTTTAGTTTTGCAAAGAAGTCAGAGAGGAATTGGGTTTGAGGCCCTGGAGAGCTACAGCGGCACAAGGGCCTGGGATTAACTTTATCTCTTCTTTGAGAATACTTTCAGTTTGCCACCCCATATTATTAAAGTGGCAAAAACTTCCTTTTTTTACCCCTCTTCCTTTCTGGATCCCCCACCCCTCAGGATTACTTCCTTTAGTGTCATCACAGTAACAATACCCAGATCCCCTGGAAGTAGCCCCTTCCCCAGGCACTTCCAGATCTCCAGGCTGCTGGCGGAGCTTGGGAGGGAGAGTCGGGTCTGTCCGGTGCAACGTCTTCCATCCTGTCCCATGCTACAAAATGACCTTATTATAGGTCGTTCACCTAAGCCTCTGTTCTTGACTCCTCTGTGCTTTGGCTGTTGGTGTGTGTGTTCCCTAAGTCCTTCCTGGGTCATGTAATTGCTATTTGAGATAGGCTTTCAAATAAAGAAAGAGGAAATAGCACTGGGCTGGGGGCTAAGAAACTAAAATCCATTTCGGCTTATTTTTAGATTGTAATGTGACCTTGAGCAAATCACTCCACTTCTTAGATCCTCAGATTCCTAATATATAAAATCAGCAAATTGGAATAATCTCTCTGGAAATTTGCTTTTTTAAATTATGGTGAAAATCAATGTTCTTCAAAGGCCACGTAGATATTCAGGGGCACCTGAACTTTCTGAGTTCCCTTCATCATTCCATCAACATTTCTTAAGCACTGGATCAGTGTACAAATCTTGATCTTATGTTGGAGAGAAATATGCCTTGTAAGGCTGACTGAGTCTGTTCATCCTGTCGCCATCTAAACAGGCCCTCCAGAGTCTGGGATAGATGGGAAGTAAACCTGTGGCAAATTTTTTCCAATTTTCCTGCTGAAGAAACTCCCACAGATTGAATACTTTAGAGGTCCTTAAATGTAACTCAAATTTGCCTGCTGAAAGTCTTTTTTATGTCTAATCTTCTATCTTTAAAGTCACGCAAAATTTACATTTCACTCCAAGATGTTTGTTTTAATAAAAATAATGCTTGAACTTTTTAAACAAGAAATGAAATGAATGCTCCAAGAATATGCATTAAGTGCCCCGGGCATCCTCCTAGGGCACGTGTTCTCCAATTTGAGACACGTGGATTCAACAACAATAATTTATGGAAGGTCCTATGTACCAGGCATTGTTTCAAGTGTTTACAAGAAGGAAATACTTTTAGATCATAGGAAGTTTTAAAATTGAAGTAAAAATGCAGAGAATATTGTTTCAATGGTATCTCTTTTTATCTATAAAGGGAAGTTAATAGCAAGATTTCACCCCTCAAATTTAAGGTGAGGAATAGAGAGAATGATATAGAGGAAAATAATTTATCAGTTGGCAACACTTTACACATGATGTCTACCCATACTGGCTAATGCAAGCCTAGAGCCATGCATGACATCTTCTAAAATTGCAGAATAGAGATTTTGATTACATTTGGCCAGATTTCCAGGAGGTCTGTGGTTGGAGAAATTCTCAGGACTTCACTGGTCTCTTGGAGCAGTTCAGAGAATAGGTTTGGTCTAGTCCTGGGAAGAAACAGACTTCATTGAACAAAGCTCAAAGGTATCTGAGCCAAACTATGTATTTTTTATCAAATTAAAATATAGTTGGAAAAACACAGGGTAGGACTTTTCTTGAATCAGTTATTTTTCAAATATGTTCTTAATGTCTGTTATCAGAGATTTTTGAGCAAATATGTTGCAAAATTCTAGAAGAAAATTTCACCCATAAATATTGGCTCATTGAAGTTTTTACTCTTCCCTTCTGTGTATAATAATTTTCTTACCCTACACTAAAAATAATTTTTAATGCTATTAGGTATCTTTTTCTGTAATGCTAATTTTTAATTCAGACATGAATAATACATGTTTAATTTTTTGGGGGGAGGGAGGGCTGGCCAGCTGGGAAAAATCATGCAAAGCCACTCTATCGGTCTGGACATGTACTGAAGTCTCAAAGGAAAGAATCTTGCAGCATTTTCAGAATAATATTTCCTATTTTGAGTAAAAGGTGCCTGGGTGGCCAAACTAATCCCACACCACCAGGTGGCACCTGTGGGAACATGACCAGCCTGGGTCATCTCTAATGCCTTGTGACCCAGCCTCCTGGTGGGGAACCAGAAACAGACAAGCCTCCACAAAACCAGTGCCGGTCACTTCCTTCATGCAGCTCCACCTGCTCCACTGTGTGTTATGACGCTTCAGAATCACCTACTCCTCTGCTTCTCCCCAACAAGTTACATCCAAGCGTACCAGTAGGTTATCACCCTGACAGGATGTGAACAGGACGTCTGGCCTGGGAACTCAGCTGAGAGAAGCTGATCTGGGGCACGTGACGGGGAGAAGGACCAGGAAGGGACCATTTTTCTGGTTCTTTCTGTCTCACTTTCTCATCCACAATTTCCACTTCTGTGCTATCTTTCAGTGCCTCCAAAATGAGATTCAGGTTTGTCGTGAGATACCAGCAACCAGGGAGGTAGGCGGGAATCCCTACTCATTCATCTTCCTAAGAAAGATTCTCTGCCCTGACTATTTCAATCTGCCCCTTAATATACTCTTCCTGCTATGCTTCCTCCGCAAGCTACTCACGCACATCTGGGTAGTCGTCATAGTAATACCTCAGATTGGTGTGAAGCTCTGTTAGTCGGTCCCTCACACAAATAATCAGTTTAATGAAGGGATACCTCTTGCCCACCTGCAGCTGCGACCTCTGAAGGAGGCTCAGATGTTGCCATCTTCGCTTCTCATGCTGGGAAACCTCATCTTGGCCGACTCTTTTCTCTATCACGCCTCCAACCCTGTCTGGCTCGTCCTGCTGGGGAGGCCTGCTGGCTCCAGGCTGAGGTGGGAGCTGCTACAAGGGCCTAGCCTCTCCTGACTGTCCGGATCACATCAACCAGGGGCAGCAGGACTCACCAGTGCTTATTGGCGCTCTCCTGCCCATGACTCAGCTGGCCCTCATCCTCACTGACATTTTCTCCAGGAGCATCGGACTTTGTTTCCTGGCTCTCTGCTCCCCTAGTTACTTCTCTTTTCAATCTTCTCTCTGCACTTTTCTCTCTCTTCTATTTTACAGCTTGTTTCCTTGGTTCAGGGTGCTCTGACATCCAGTGTTCACTAATTCACTTAGTGTTGGTGTATGGTAAGGAAAAATGTCAGGCTTTTCTGCCCTCCCGCTGTCAGGATAGATGATGGATCCTTGAGGTCCTGAATGCATGTCTGATGGCGGGCACCTGGAGTAGGGTGTGGGCATAGGTAGATGGGATTCACCTGGGCTAAGACTGGGCTTTTAAGGGTGGCATCACAGGGACGCCAGTAGAAGCCAAGAATGAACAGAAGCCGAAAGAGAAGCCGAGAAAGAAGTAGCAGAAGCCAAGAGAGAAGCAGAGAAGGCAGGAGAGCCCAGATAGAGTGAGGATTTGCTGGGGGCTGGGAGAACTGCCAGCCTCATGGCCCCCCAGCACCCTTGCCTGCTGTGTACCTGGTAATCTAAATAAAAGGCCTGCAAAAAGCCACTGAGGACTCTGATTCCTCCTTTACCCGGTCTGCTGGATCAGAAAACCTGCACTGTGCCCATTCCCTACAGTTGGCCATTTTGCCATATGGCTGAGATCACTAGCCTTGTTGGATTTCTTTGTCTTCAGTTTCTTGCTTTTATAATTTTGGGAAAATGGAGTTATGTGCAGTAGGGCCAGCACCCAGGGCCAGGGAGCTCATGCTGCTTTAAAGTTCAGCAGAACATGTCACGATCTTTTAAATTAAGACAGTAGGAGGAAAGTATTGATAATTACATACTGAATGAAAGATTACTTTCAAAGACAAAATCTGACTTCTTCTCAAGGAGACCGGGTTTCTGAGACCTGAGGACAATGAGCATCGTCACTTGGGCTTCTCCATTACATTTGAGTTCACATGACTGGCTGGAGATCTGGGTTGACTTTTGACTCTTGACTTTGTGCCTTTTGAAATTCATTTTCTTTCCTACAGATATTCCCCATTTTTTGAAAGTTCACCTCATGCCATTTTGCTTTAACGAAAGACCTGCACCAGAACCTGTTTTTACTAACTGAAAGACATGTGAAGTGGATTCTCACTTTTCTAAATGAAAGGCAAAAGAGAAAGCAGCACTCAGCATTTACTTCCCTGCAGCTGTTCTAGAGGCAGTGTGCACCCCCAGCAGGGAAAGTGAACCTGCCAAGCTCCTTCTCAGGAATTACACTCAGCAGCTCAACATCAAGTCACCACAGCTTTGAACAAAGTCTATGAGCATCTTTCTTTGATTTATCAGAAAAGCCAAAGAGAGCTCTATGGGTTTTATACTTATCACAAAACTGGACATAATTGTTTTGATTTTGGTGAACTGAGTGAGTGAGATACATACAATTGGCTTTGCTGCAGTGATAGCACAAAAGTATTTTAATTTTCAAAGGACTTGTAGGTTTAGGGCAGGTTTACAGCATGTTTTGAATACCTACAAAGAATTACATAATAGAAAATGTGTGAGGCTAAGCCATTAAGAATTCTGCAGGACTTCAAACCTTGCAGAGCAAATAACAAAACTCAACCTTCAACACTAAAGCAGGAAGACAATGAGCAAGGCATGTAGGTTTAAGTGATCTGCCTGTATTGATGGATTCAGAGGACCATGAGATGTTACTAGATGATCCTCTTTTTCTGTCTTCTACATCCCAGTCTGCCGTACCTGCCACCACCCCAACTCCTCATGACTCAACACACTGTCATCACCTCTCAGCCTTTGAGGTGTTAGCTGTCAACTAGATTCGATAATAAAACCCTACAGTTAAGTACAGGATTTCTACTGTATACAGATTGTTTATCTTATCACTCCTGCTTTTACATATGTTGGTGTTAGTTTAGGTTTTATGGTTATTTGGTAAGTTAGTTTTTGGTCTTAAATACTAGAAAAAAATTCATATATAGACTGAGGATGATAGTGTCTTTACACAATTTTGAAAGGTTTCTTAGGAATAATCCAGCAAATGGAGGGGCAGATGATCTCAGATCCTAAAACTTTTCCTCATTCTGAAAGTAATGTTTTCATCCCTTTTTTAAAATTAACCTCTGGGCCTCTCCTGGTGGTGCAGCAGTTGAGCGCTGGGCTGTGAGGCTGCCTGCAGCCTCTGCAGCGCCTGTTCATTCCCCGGCCACCGGGCGAGGGTCCCACCAAAAAAAAAAAAAAAAAAAAATTAACCTCTGAGTAGGAAGTGTGACTAATGAATATGACAAAATTGTTTAGATCCTCTATTGTATGTGTGTGTTAATAGTTATATCAAAATAGTCATCCTGGTTGCCACTGTACTTATTTGTGTATTGCCTATATTTTTTTTTTTTAATTTTTGAGGATGGACTTGAAAATCACACAATTAATTAACCTTATCAATCTAATTCAGTTCAGTCTACTGCTTTTCAAACATGATCTTAACCATGCATAATTTAATATTCAACCCATATGCAAATGTCCCAAATCTCTCCCAAGAATGTCTGTTATGGCTATTTTTTCCTCCCTCCCTCTCTTTCCCCCAACCCTTCCTTGTGCCGTCTGTCACTGAACCAGATTCTATCATGGTTAATACGTTCCACTTTTTTTCATGGTCCTTTAGTCACTTTTCATAGATTATGCAACACCCCACACACACACACACACACACAATTATTTTTTTGGTTATGTTTTCCAGCAATGACATTTTTTAAAGAATCTAGGCCAATTTCTATTATCAGGGGTATCGCATATTCTGGAAGTATCTAGCTGTTCCTTCTTTCTTTTATTCTGTTTCTCTGTTGCCTTTCTTTTCTGTAACCCAACATCAGAACTAGAGGTCTGACTGAATTTGAGTTAACCACCGGGAGAATATGTCACAGGAGGCTTAAGATGTCTAGAAGGCCAAAGTGTTTCACCATTGCTAAAGTCAAATTTGATCACTTCGCTAAAAGAGCAACTACCAGATCACTCCATGTTAAGATATTAATATACCAGTAATCTATGTGAAAATACTATTTCTTAACAAACTCTGATGTATTCATCTTAACATACATGGTTGTCCCTTGCCTGAACTAGTTCTCTTGACTTGGAGTTTCCAAAAGAGTGATACTCTAGTTTTGATTTTTGCCCTCCATCTCCCTGGTACTCAAGTTTTATGAGTATTACTAGCCAACATTCATCTTTATTCAAATGTTATGATTAATTACACTTGTTATTCACTATGATGCTTAAATTGTCCCAAATTTTGGTCAGTGAAAGTATTCCTAGGCAAGTTCCTGTGCCTACTGACATATTATACTAGTCATTGAGCACTTTCTTGATTTTCAGTGTAAGTAGAGGTCCCAATTTATGTGGTATTTTCCATAGATCTGTATGTTGGCTTAACAGAATATCCAGCCATTTCTTAGGCATTGCTCCCACCAAATTGTGGATTCCAGATCCCTTCCCGCATTTTCCCTTCCTCTTGAATATGAACTGGACTAAGGGATTCACCTGGAACAAATAGATGCTGTGGAAATGATGCTTTCATTCCCTGGCCATAAAAAGAGATACCACTTCTGTATGGTGTGAACAGTTCAGACACAAAACCAGATTAGTCAGACAAAGACAGCTTCATTTATGTTATTTCTTACCAACCAATTAGTCTCACTGTATGTGATCAAAACAGGATTACTGGGAAAAAACAATTTAAGTAGAAAACTATAATACAGTCACTGTCAGATTGTAGCTACAGAATACAGCATGGATGATAGCCATGCCTGCTGCAGTGTGGTCACCTGAGAAAGTTCATCAGAGCACCTGACAGCATCAGGAAGGACAATCAAACTGCAAACCAGGAGAACCCAGAAGACGGAAAGTACATTCCTGATCCCATCAAGTGGCGATGCTTCAAATTCAAGTTTAAAAATCTTAACTGGCTCCTCTACAGTCTCAGAGACTGGATTTATAATTTTCTTGTATTAACTTTTGTTTCTTTTTTGATTCCACTGAAATGCCTCCCATTAGATTACTGGATGTTTCACATCACAAAGAGACCTAATTCAGGTGGAAATTTGCCTACAACACTGCCTTCTCAAAAAACATACTCAGTGTCATCCAGTCCTAAGCAAGGAGGTCATATGATTATCAAGATACCATGTTATGACTCTATAAGTAACTGTTGAAAATTGAAATTCATTTCATTTATACAGTTGACTAAACCTTGGCTCCTGGGAATCTCTGCCCAGGGAAATGTTCAATCCTTAGCTATTGTTCTCCTTGTAGTGATCATATTAACCTCTCCACTGCACTCTATACTCTCAAAGGCTTTAAATGCCTGTCCACAGTTGCTCACATGCTAAATGATACCAGACAGCTGTATGAAATCAACAATAACAACATAAAGGTGAAGACAACAACTGCATGGGCTGATGACTCAACTCATGGAAATACCAAATATGAGATTCCTTGGTCTGACATCAGTGGTGTTAACAAAGAATAATGCTCTAAAGGTTGGCTATACTCTCAATCTGCTTAGAGAATGACCAAAAGTGGGAAGTTTTAAAATAAAAAAAAGAGAAAGGGAGAACAGTACTGAAAATTCCCTGAGCAGACACAAAACTAGTTGAGTCATACAACATTTGGATTAGTTTCTATATTTCAGAGAAAATATTCAGTATTCTTGGCAATACCATTAAGAAGTCAAAAAATATGTATCTACATATGTACTTTATAGATATGTAAAATCAAAATACAGATCAAGGGCAACAAAGATCTTACAGCCCTTGATTTAAAATTTTTATTTGTGTGCTGTAAGGATTTTTTTTTAAGATTTATGTATACAAGCACTGGGTACAGTCAGAAGCATGGGAGGGTGAGAGAATTCACCAGAGACAGAGTGGGGAACAGAACAGGCAGACTGATGAAATACACTGCTAAGCGGAGCAGCGGGTGTGGCAGGAGAGGTCTGTCGCACCATGTGGGACCCTCGCCAGTGGCTGGGGATTGACCAGAGCTGCATAGGCTGCAGGCAGCTCCACAGCCCAGTGCTCAACTGCTGCGACACTAGGGGAGGCCCATGTAAAGATTTTTTTAGAGCTATTTTTGGAGTCATTTTATCTTTCAGAAGTTTTCAGACCAATCAAAAAAAATATATATTCCATTGTCTTCCAGAGGTTTCACATCCTTTTTGAAGGGTGCCTTTTGAGTTGAGCTTATCTAAGTCAGAGTTCCCCCAAAGCAGTCATGACCATTTCAAATGTTTACCCATTTTCCAAAGAAGCTCAAGAACTGGTCCATAGACCAGAGCAGGGATAATGGACCTTTGCCTTTAGATACCCCAAATTATCTTACTATGAGAGGCCCTGTTTGTCAACAGCTTCACCAAAATACAGGGAATCATGTTTTCCCCCCCTTTGAACCAAATGGGATGACTGGACAAGCATCAACCAATAAAATACAGGTATATACAATGAATGGGGAGCTCAAAATGAATACAGGATGAAACTTGAATCATGGGAGACTTACCCTCAAATTACAGGGTCAGTGAAAAAGTAGTGAGAGTCACTGGATTCTGTGGACACCAACACCTTTTTCCTCACCAGCCTGGGAGTCATTGGGGGTCATCATTAGATGCCAGTTGTGACACCATTCTGAAATATGAAAAGTTCAAAAACAAAGTAAAACAATGAATCACTGAAGTAGTAGATAGTAAAAGGGTTTACACACATACCCAAGAGACAATTTGCAAACCTAGAGCACTCAACCCAAAATAGGGACTGAGACTTGGGAGAATATTGCTATAAAGCACTTTTTGTAGTGAGGAAGAAGTGACTGCTCATTCTTTATAGTGACTGATTATATTAGACTTTTTCAAATGAGAGGAAATTGGTCAGTGGTTACTGCTTATCAACCTTGGGAAACAGTTTAAGTTTTACTTAAGGTTTCTAGGGGTATAGACAAGAAATTACCCAAATCAGGGGAGTCTTACAAAATAAGCAAATTTAACTTTGTTTGTATGACTTTCAAACTAGTTTTGTGTCTGGCAAGGGAATTTTTAAGGCTGTTCTTCTTTTTTTTTTCTGGCTTATTTCTTTTTGAGACATATTCTTTGGGATCCAGAGCAAATACATGCAATGTTGTTATCCTGGAGCCACAAAGTCTTAGAAACCAATTGGTGATGAAAAGGATTTGCAAGAAGCCTGAGCTATGTACCAGCCTCCCAACTGTTCGAGTCTTCCAGAATCACTTGTTAGGCATGTGAGACTTGAAAGTGATTACAGCTTCCAGGCTATGAGCTTCCTCAGCCCACGGTGAGTAGAGCAGATGAGGTAGCCTGCTGAGTACTTGCCCAAATTGTAGATTCATGAGCAATATTGATGCTGTTGTTTTGTAAGCCACTGAGTTTGGGGATGGTTTATAGCACAGCAGTAGATAACTAGAACAACCTGAAATCAATCATTTTTTCAAGGAGCTGTTTTCTTTTAGTAGAAAATGGCATTGGAAATAAGACTTGGGTGCTGATTCACTCATTATACAACATTCACTCATTATACAAAGGCTTGCTTCTAAGCCTTTCCAGTGTACAGAATGGGGGTAAATATATTAGAAAAAAACCTAAGTTTGTATTTATATTTCTAATTAAATTTACCATTACAGGAAGTTTTTTTTAAGATTTATTTTATTTATTTATGAATACAAGAACTGGGGTTTGGGCCAGAGGTGCAGGGGGTGAGAGGATTCACCAGAGACAGAGTGGGGAGCAGAAAAATTGGTTCTACTGAAATACTCTGCTGAGGGGAGCAGCAGGCAAGACAGGAGAGGTCTGCTGTGTGATGTGGGTCAGCTCCCTGGCCAGGGATTGAACTCATGCTACAGTGGCTGGTGATAGCTTGATAGCACTGAGACTTTTAACCCTGCGCCACCATGGAGGCCCCTGAGAAGTTTTTAAACTATATTTATTCATTATCACTTCTTTTTATCCTGAAAAATCTTGGCATCTAATACACTGATGTACTCCTTTGCTTCATCCTACAATAATTTAGCATACTACTAAAGCACTATTAACATTACGAGAACATTGATGTTAGCATAACTACTAATGATAAATCTATTGAGTGACTTTGAGATTTCTATGCAATTCTCTTTGTTATGATTTTAGAATATTCTCCATAAATGAAGCACTGACTCTTCTCTGAGTGGATATATTCAAGTTGACAAAACTTTAGGTACACTAGTTACCGGCTCAATTTGGGGGATTCCTTTTATTTTTTTCTTATTTTACTTTATTTTCATGATTCAAAAGTGAAAACTACATAAAATGATCAAGTCAGCTCATTACTAGCCCTTCTACGCTATCCTCACATACCCCCTCTTAGCTTCCAATTTGTTTTCCTGTAAATATGCACCCCTAGTTTCTGTTTTTCCTTATAGCACAAGTAATCTTGCTTTTTTGTTGGTTTGCTTAGCAAAATTACTTAGAATCTACCTTAAGTGAGTGTTTCACTGAGTTCATGCTAAATTTATTTAACGTGGTAAGGTAAATTTCTGTTTTCATGATATTGAGAAAAATACTCTCCAAGTGAAGAATTGACAAGGTATCCAAATCTACCTTCTGCCTTTCAGGAATATCTGAAATGCAAGGTTTACACTTATGCTGTTGAGTTAACTACTATTTCATCTATTTGTTATTGTTGTTAATTTTGTACTTCTTTTCATCCTGTAATTACTATTTCTAAAATTCAAATTCACCATGGAAAAATGAGACAAAAATGTACAAATATGGGAAAACACTGCCATAATCACAGAGTTAAGTTAGCTTTGTATTCTCCCTGGAAAAAACAAACTACAAAAATAAATACATTAATCAATATAAAAATCTAAAATATCAGGAAAAATAGCATAAATAGTATATAAAAAGTTGCTATTTTTCTTAATATAAGTATGAAAAACCCAATAGCCCAACAGGGAAACATGGTGAAAATATCAATAACCCAACAGGTAAAGGTAGAAAAACAGACTATTCACATGTATGGAAACATTACTGTACATAGGATTATAACAAGGTAGCAATGACAGTAAAAGTAACAATAATGATAAAGCAATAAATGTTCAAGTACTTATACTGTATCAGGCAGGTAGGCAGAAAGGAGCATTTTGGAGAAGAAACAGAATTCAAATTATGTTAGTATTCTGGTAAAGAAGGAAAATAGAAAGATAGTCAATATACTTAGTACTTTGCTTGTATTAATTTATTTAAACCTCACAAAAACACATTGGGCTTGGTCTTATTATAATTTGGGATATTATTCCAATTTTACCAATAAAGAAACTAATGGCTGTAGGTATAATTATTTTAAATGAGATTAAAATATGCAAATTAATTCATCACTTTTGAAGCTGAAATATTTTCATCATATAGTCAGACCTATATAAAGTAATATAGTGTTCCTAAAAATATGAGGAGCCTGATAGTCTCATACATTTGGGAGTATCAATTGCTAAGAATAATAATTAGATGCACCTAATAGCATCTAATGTTTTGTTAAATGTATATAAGACTTAAACTATGAGAATTTCTAACCGGAATTTCTCAGAAGCCTATTTTGACTTTGCAAATATGAAAGTACAAAGATATTTATTGTAGTACTTTTCTTCTAGTTGCAAAAGATTAAAACAGTTTAGCCGTGCCATCAGTGACAGTATATTAGCTGCAGACAATAAAGCACTTGATAGCCACAATTGAGTCTGAACTCTGTGCCTATGTACTGATCATGGAAATATTGTTGAGATGGTTAAGGGATAAAGACAACATACAGAACTGTGGGAATATTCTTCTCTGACTTATATTGTTAAAATAAGGCAATATGCTTGCATATGCATGTGAAGTCTCTGAAGGCAAGAAACTTAAGAGTGTTTGTCTCTGGAGAAGGGACTGAAGGTCTGAGGTGAGAGAGACATTTACTTTTCATTATGCAGTGAGTTTTTTGCCATATGCAAGTATTGCCTTTGAGATTTAAAAAGAAAATACTAGAGACAGAGAAAGAAATAGTAAGTTTTAAAACAAAATCAACCTTTGGGACTGGCATCTACTCCCAGGTGGCTGTGTTGCTGAAGCCATGCTCTTTGCCTTGTGGAGTTTCTGTCTGCGCTAAGTTGCACACGTGATGTGTCCTCACAGCATAAACTCAGGTGCTCTTCACTGACCTTGTCCTCTCCAGTTCTCCTGGGAGCCTTTTCTAAATTGGTTGAGAGGGTGACAAACACGGGTTATAGTTGGTTTTACTAGATAGAGAAATATGCTGTGAGACAAGCTTCAGAGTCAGTGCTAGCAATTGGAGCTGCAGAAGAAATGTTTATAAATTGGAGAAAGGCTTTGAAGCTGAGGGTTTCTTTTGCAGACCAGGCAACTGCTCAGTAGGTGGGATTTTGCTAGCTTTAGGTTCACTTGCAAAAGCTTTCTGCCAAATGCAAAATCCACATAATAAGCAGTTTTCAAAATATATCCACAGAGACCAAGCTTGTTAAAGTTGTTCTTCCCCTACACAAATGTGTCTTGGAATAAATGAGGAAAATACTTATTTCCCAGTTGTCTTTTGGTCCTAGAGATGGATCCAAGAGTCTCCTATTGAATTAGGGCCAACCCAAGGGACATTTTAGCTGATGCTGGCAGGGGTCAGTTCTGGGTTCACTGCTGCTGCTTAATGATGTCTTGTCCCCGACAAAAGGGTGCAGGTGGCATCACGTGGTCTGGAAGGAGGAAGCATCTTGGAGACAAGAGCAGAATTCAGATTACGTTAGTAAATTTAAAAGATAAAGAAGAAAAGTGGACAATATGAAAAGTACTTAACATGTGGAAAAGGTAACAGCCACAAGCGAGGTGAAGAATTGTTTGCAGCCAAACCTAAGGGTGAGAGCTCATAACAAGTCTTCAGTCAGTATTTAGTTGGCAAACTCGCTGTGAGTCCTGACAATAGGAGAAAAGCATTCCTTTCTACCAACAGTTTTGAGGGCATAATTTTGTGGTCTTTTTAATTCTGGGTGTTAAGGTATTCTTGAAAGGATATATACATATAAAAAATATCAGATGTGGTGATGAAACTGAAAAGTACGACCTAAAAGAAACAAACGAGCAGGAAATGTTATGTACATAGATTTCTAAGGAATGGAAGTATGTGAGACACTTCAGAAAGGGTGTTTTAACCTCACAGGAGCTCCCTTCTGCTGCTTTAATGTCAGTGACTTCATCCTCCTAGCAGCCTCCAGTCTAATTCAAATATAACCCAGAGAGTGGTAAGGAGACAATTGTCTTTGTGCTATAGATTCACACAGAGCTCCATATTACTTAATCATGATATTATTTAAATTGTAAGTAAATAATAATTCTTTGTACATGATATTGATCACTTACTAAATGCCATGTGCATTTATTCAGTTTCTCACTAACTCTATACTCATCATTCACGAGGTAAAGGTGCTTCCCATTAGTATTTTTCTTTTGTCGCAAATTCATATTCGCATATTGTCAATGTGCTCCTTTCCTAAAATAATGCAATCCTTTGCCACACCTCTCCCTGTGTGATGTTCAAAACGGAATCCAGCTCACGGTTAGAAACATGTTTTTGGTGTGGAAAGAATGTTCTAGAACTCACACATCACCAACGTTTACCGAAACCAAGTGGTGGTAAAGGGGTTCTGTCCTCGGGAACACACAGTCACAGGACCCCAGATCTGGCGCTCAGTTCCCACAGCCTCAGTGGAGTCTGAGGGCCCCGTCCCTGTGGAGGGGAGGGGAGACAGGTGAGTGGGGCCCCCCCCCACCATTCCTACAGGAGCATCATCCTCTAAGACACATTAATGTTTCTGTTCAAAAGACAAGGAATCTCCTCCTGAATCTGCCAGAGATGGGCGGAAGGAGGATACTTATGGAATCAGAATCCACGATTGAAGCCTGAGGCTGCCGGGAATGTCCACTTCCATCATGTCCTGTTTCGATCGAGTTGCTCCACTGCCTTGATGGAGTATTCGAAATAAAATAGCTCTTAGGAGAATGCATCGCTGTGAAGAGCTGCTTTTCTGGTTTTCACATTTATGACTTTGAAGCCGTGGGCTGTCCTCGGGCTCATGGACAGCTCCCCTCGGGTTCCAGGTTGCCCCTCATGTGCGGTAGGTCTGCTTCCCGACTGTCTTGCAGAGAACTCTGGCGCTTACTGTGCGTCTGCGCTGGGGACTGTGTCATTCCTTATTGAAACATCCTGTGAGGAGAGCAGGGTGGTGTCGCCGACTCCTGTCTCTCCGCGGCATCTGCCCTGCACGGCCAAGGTTCTAGCACATTTCCCTGACCCTGAGGACCAGCATATAATCTCTTTAATATATAATCTCTTTAAATTTTAAAGAGATTATATATAATCTCTTTAAATTTTATATAAAATTTATATAATCTCTTTAAATTTTGTTTTCAGTGGGTCCAGTTCAAATGGTGGCATAGAAAAAAACCTAAACTCACTTCCTACCATCCACAACCAAATATGAAACCATTTACGTAGAAGAAGAGCTGAGTGCTGGATAAGTAGAATTTCCACAAGAGAGATAAAAGGTCAACATCAATACAGGTAGGAGAGACAGAGATACCCCCCACACTAGGGAAGAAATCCCACCCCTGGGAATAGCAGTTCATAGCCGGGAGGGATCCCAAAAGTGTGGAACATTTTCCAAAGAAGCAGGGAGACTGTTGTGTCGTCACTGGGCTCACCAAACCCTCATTCAGGATCAGCAGAGATGAGTCCTAGGGCCCTGGAATTTAGGGCAGGCAAAAATGCAACCCAAATGGAATGGAGAATCCACCCTTAAGGGGCTGCAGGGAGACTCACTCACCCCAAGACTCAGCAAAGTAACAAGGGTCATTGCAAACCCTTAGATCATAGTGAAGATTCCCAAGTGCCTCTTTCAACATCTGGCTGAGAGTAAGAAACTTTACGGATGACCCCCACACGTGGGCAAGCACCATCTTGACAACCTCTGCAACCATGATAATCCCAGCACTGGTGGACACCATTTTGGAGCCCTCTTTCACCCTACCAGAGCCTGTTGGCAGGCTCCCTGTGAGCTTACTCACATGCTGTAGTAGCACATCACTGGTCCACATCAGAGAAGCACATCACAACTCTGGCCAGACCTCTAGCCACTGGGTGTCAGACAATAGAAGCCATGCACCACAGCACAAGCTACATGTGTCTGGGAGGGCTGGCAGCTCCCTCTAGTGAGTCTAGAGCAGTGGTCTCAAACCTCAGGCTTATCAATGCCCCAAATTGCCCATTTGCCAATAGCTAATGACCCATTCAGACATCTGCCCTATCGACACAGAGGTAGTCACCATGCTGACCATGATGACCACTGGTGACAAGGCATCAGGCTTTACCCTCAGTAAGCCTCAGTGGAGCCCCAGCATCATTACACAGCTGAATGAGGCCTACAACACCACACACTCTGCTGCCCCAATACAGCGAGTGCAAGAGCAGGTGCGTGCACACAGAGGAATGCAGCCAAGGCCCTCATTTGGGAGCCAGAGGGGGCTACGCTGTTGAAGTCCATAGGAAACCACCCTCACGTGACCCACCCATCAAGACCTGAAGAGGTAGTGGAGTGAGCTAATACATGGAGGTCAGCAGAATGTGAAGGGAGAGGAGCAGATCTCAAATAAAATAGCAAGAGTAAACTTCCTTAAAGACACAGGGATAAGCAAACTATCTGATGAAGAATTCAAGGTAACTGTTATAAAGATGTTCGCTACTCATGGGAGAATAGAAAATATAAGAGCTCCCAATGGAAACAGAAGCCTGCTTCTTACCCCTACCATCAGTGCAAATGTGAGAGAATCCACAGTCTGCATGCACGCCACCGGCCTCACATTCATCTGCATGCCTCTCTCTGGCCAGGCCCATCAACAGCTCCAGCTCTGGACCTCAGAGCAGCACAAGATCTCTTTCTGATAATTTCTCCCAAAAGGATTTTGGCAAATGCCAAAACTTTGAAATAACTATATTTAAGTATCTAATAATAACATAATTGACAAGGAAACAACTAGGATTGACAAGCAATATTATATCAGAACATACCAGACATTTAAGAAGTTTCACATAATTTTTTTAGAACACTAATATTAATATTCATGTCTATGCCAAGGCTTAACATTTTTCCCAAGTAAGAATGCTCCCCATTATGTCGCAATTTATGAACTAAATACTCAATAGGTCAAACGCATCTCATGTCTTTCCCATGAGGAAAGGGAGAAATTTCATGGGATATCTGAGGAGCTCTACTAAGGTTCTATAAAATTTCCTCTAATCAATCAAACACAAGATTGTCAATTTTTCCTAATTTAGATTTCTGAGAAGCTTTGTCATAAGCATTAGAAAAAACATTGTTTAATGATCCAAAATGACAATTTTAAGATAGCAAGACAAGTCTCAGCAAGCACAATGCTGACAGCCAAACCTTAAATTGCCCCATAATTGGAATTCTTAACCTTCAAAAAAAAAAAAAAAAAAAAAAACCGCTTAGTCTCCCTACTCCCATTTCACCTGATCTTGAAAGACTTAAGCAGGTTTCCCCCAGACTGCCTCTTCTGTGCTCCATGTTTCCAAACCAAATGGCACAGGGACACAGAAAAAAGTTACACTCCACAGCACACCTTTAAAGGGAAACATGTTTCAACCCCACCCATTAAATTTCAAAGTAGTTTTCATTAGCCAAAGTAAATTCCAAACCATACCTCCTGGAAACACTTGTTCCAGTTCCCATTTTATTTTTGAGCTCAAATTTCTACAGGTACCATCTATACCAATTTCTATCACCTCTAGAGGCCTGAACAATTAGACACAAAGAGAAAGATATACAACACATGGGCACAGATCATTAATTTTCATTTATGCATGTGGACTATCTTATGGCACTGCAGTTTTACTCATAGTCACAAAGACACAGCATTTTCTTTGCTTCCTTACAAAAACAAAGTTTCTTCACCATTGCCTGGTGGAAAGGTGATTGGTTCGATTCACATCACAGTGCCCAGACTGTCTGCTCACCTTAACCACATGTATGCCCGGAAAAGGCAGTCTACAAACAAACAAAAACAAAAATCAAAGATAGGCCCATCTACAAAAACTTCACAAAAATCAAAATTGTAAAAGAAAAAAATTCAAGCCAAGTTCTTTCCTGGATGAGATTTCTCTTCTGCCCCTACATTTATCAAAGTAAATCACATGGCTGAGCTCAGTGTTCAAGAGAAGGGAGCTCTTTCCCACCTCTGTATGAGACAGCAGCAAAGCCACATGTGAAGAGAAGGGTGAGTAACAGGTTGTTCACACCACAGTAAATCAACCAAACAGACTTTCACCATAAACCATCTGAAAAAAACGGTAATGTCTCAGTGACAGTGGGAATGGTGGAAAATAGACAAATTCTGTTTTGTTTCTTTCTTTCTTTTTTTTTTTTTTGTGGGACCCTCGCCGGTGGCTGGGGAATGAACCAGCACTGCAGAGGCTGCGGGCAGCCTCACAGCCCAGCGCTCAACTGCTGCGCCACCAGGGGAGGCCCTGTTGTTTTTTTAATGGAAGTCGAGATGATAGAATATTCTAACTGACTAGATGAGTGTTTGAGAGAAAACTTGAGGTTGACTAAAGTCTGGCTTATATATGTAGGCAAGATTTAGTTCTGACTGAGGTGGAAAGACAAAAAAATAAGCAGGCATTGTGGAGAATATTAGAACCTTCATTTTGGATGCTGTTCCAGTGAAGATAACACAAAACAAAACACCTTGGAAGATAGTAGTTTATAACAACAATCACAATTACATTGCTCACAAATCTGTGGTTTGGGCAGAGCTCAAGGGAACAGTTGATCCTCCTGTTTGGTATCAGCTAGAATGACTTGAGGGAATCTAGAATCTTCTGAAGACTCACTTAGTCTCTTGTCTGGTAGTTGATGCTGAGAAGACTCAAGAGCTAGGACTAGAAAAACTGAGGCTCCTCATGCACCTCTCTGTGTGTGGTTTCATCACAGTCTCTGGTGGCTTCGGGAGGCCAGACTTCTTACATATCAACTCAGACTTCCAAGATCCATGTCTTAGAAGAGAGATAGCAGACAGAAGCTCACCATCTTTTTTAGTCTCATCTCAGACATCACAGCAATCAGCACTTATGCTGCATTAGATTCGTTAGAAACAAGTCACTAAGGTCAGTCCACTTTTAGGAAGGGAATTTAGAGTCCACCAAGGGAGGGCATCAAAGCATTTGTGGATGTATTTTCAGGCCTTGACAAATGTCATGAGAAAGATGCCCACTAGATTCCAAGCAGAGATGATGAGGAGAGGCTTATGCAAACCAGCATGAAAGCAAAGCAGAAATCCAAACTTGTCATATAAATTTGAGAGTCAGAGGATACTCCAAAATTTAAAGTTTGGAGAAACAAGCAGAAACAACAACAAAAATGAGAATGAATAGTGAAAAGAATCTGAAGGAGAAAAACCAGGAAGCATGATTTTTCTATCATTATTTTCTAGACAAATGTGAAGTGTATGAAAGCCAAAAGTGTGTTATCATTACTGGTGATTTTCCAGCACAATACCTTTAGAAACGCAAAAATTAGTTTTAGATCCATTTGGACTATCAGAAGGACTGGGATAGGGACTGAATGATTGGAAGATTGGGAAGCAAAAGCACAAAAGAGATGCTGATGGTAGAGTCTAATTCTTTTTTTTTTTTTAAGATTTATTTATTTATTTATACAAGCACAGGGCACAGTCAGAAGTGCAGGAGGGTGAGAGAATTCACCAGAGCCAGAGCGGGGAACAGAACAGGCAGACTGACGAAGTACACTGCTGAGGGGAGCAGCGGACGGCAGGAGAGGTCTGCGTGCCATGTGGGACCCTCAACCGGCAGCCGGGGATTGAACCAGTGCTGCAGAGGCTGTGGGCAGCCTCGCAGCCCAGCACTCAACTGCTGTGCCACCAGGGAGGCCCCCCTTTTTTTTTTTTTATAAAAGAGGTGAGGTTTTTTTTTTTAAGATTCATTTATTCATACATACAAGAACCAGGGTACAGGCCAGATGTGCGGGAAGATGAGAGGATTTACCAGAGACAGAGCAGGGAACAGAACAGGCAGACTGAAATACACTGCTGAGGGGAGCAGCGGGCAAGACAGGAGAGGTCTGCCACGCCATGTGGGTATTTCGCCAGTTGGCCGGGATCAAACCGGCGCTGCAGAGGCTGCAGACAGCTTCACAGCACTGCACTCAACTGCCTGCGCCACCAGGGGAGGCCCAGTAGAGGCTAATTCTTAGCAACTATATAAAGCAAGTGGAAATGCATTTCTGGAATCCCATCATAAGTCTGAGTCAACCAGTAAATCACACAAATGGCATGCAACACACTGGGAGAGGACAAATCCTCCATAGAAGGGAAGAGTAGAGAAAAATCCATGTCAGGTTCAAGAAGTAATGCATCTTCTTTCATTGCCCCCCAGGCACCAACTGATCTGGCCCTTTGAAGCTTTCCTGCCCTATCTTACATATTCTGCCTCCCTTGGTTTTATGCTCTAGCCACAGTCTCCTCTCTTTTCCAAAATGTCCTTGTTAGCCTGTGACATAACAAGCATTGTTTTATAAATATATATGAAATGTGATGTGCTCTCACAATCTGCCATGGTCCAGGAGTGCTTGGTTTGGTGGCTGGATCTGTCCCTACTGCAGGTCAAGGAGCAGGAGTGAAGAGACAGCAAAGGAGATAAAGCTGGGCATCTGATTAACAAGCTTAGTAGTCTAGGGAACAGGCAGGATGAGAGTAGAAAATCTAAAAAGGACATATATTGAACATGTATAATGTGCATTGTCCATGTTACATTTTCTAATCTTTACAACAACCATGTGAAGTTGGTGTTAACTCCATTTTACAAACTAGAAAACTAGCATTTTCCCCTAGCTCGGACAGCTGGTGGTCAGATCCGGCACCCTGAAGCAATGTTTACAATTGTTATGGCAAATAAGTCATGAGAAGGCTGAGGTTCCAGTTCAAGTAACTCAGCTACTGGAAAGCAGTGTTCAAAGTACGAATTATGAAAATTATAGATCCAATTCTTGGGGTCCTGGAGGGCAAACCAGAACCACCAGTTACTGGAAAAGTAACATAGCAGGCACATGAATTTGAGCAAATGAAATCACAAATTGATATTTCTAATAGAATTATAGTACCTGCATGGACCCTTTAGAACAGCATCTAGAGATGGCATTTGCATTTCATATGTTTGTGATAATTAACCATTTTGAAAGGTAGCGTTGGTGGAGGTAATTACACAATTGCACATATATTTATAGTTCCCTATACAATCATAGGTGAGCTGAACACTTCACTGTTCAATTAATGACTGTTTAAATAATAGCCTAAACCACTCGGGTCGACCCTCTTGTTGAGATAATACAGCTTTGCAAAATAACTGCAGGAGTACAGATAAATGGTCTTGGAAACCATGCTATCATGTCTAACAGTAGGAAACTTGGTCCACAGTAATGTGATTTCAAGCTAATATATATAAGCACAGAAGATCCTCTCTTCTATCACATCAGAGTGCACAAGTAACTAAACAAGGATCTGCTGAGAATCATGTGTATCAGAAGTTATGGGAGATGGAATGATGAAATAGTCTTTGTCCTCAAAGAGCTTACAACATGAAACATGCAGCCTCAAGTAGCCAACTCAATTCTGAGAGGTTTAATAAAAATGATAACCACCCTTCACTCTCATAAAAAGGGAACAATTACTGTGGGTGGCAGTAATTTGGGATGGAGTCCCACAGATTAGGAAGAAATAGATTTACTATGTCCCAGAGGAAGAGAAGGGCAGAGTGGACACAGGGCATAGTGAGTAGCTCACAGGAGGGATTTAGACTGGACATCATTAGAACTTGAGGCTTGAATGGATGATTGGGCCTAGCTTTAAAGTTTGGGCTCAATCTGTTGAAGAAATTTATGCCAACATCAGATATCATAACATCTTAGGAAGATGTCTTTTGTAAAATATACAGAATAGTTTGCTCCTTTCAATAATTTTTACTCTTCCCCTTCCATTCTAGAAAAGCAATAAAAATGCAATCTCTGTCCCACTAAAGTGATCTGTTGTCATTTTCTTTTAAGATACCTCTCCTATCTCCAAGGACATAATCCAAAGAAAAACATATTTACAAAGTAAACCATATTTACCACATTATGGAATGTGCAGCCTTCATTTTCAATTTTAATTTTAAATAAATTCATTTAAGTATGATCAAACTGGTCCATCATTAGTTTTATATTGTATCTGTAAAACAAGGGAAGTAAGATATCAATCCTTTGGGGAAATACTATGCTATTATAATTTTTTTTTGTTCAAAAAAAGGCCATCGGCCAAGTAACTCAAAACAAAATTACAATTTCAAGAACTTAATTCCAGCCATCTATGTACCTGAGTGAGGATCCATGAATAATAACCTTCTTCTGTAGCAGATTAAGGTTGAAATTAGATTCAGGGAACTGAGATGAAGTAATAAATAACTAATGGAAAGATGGATATAAAAAATATAGCTAGTGTCTTAGCCCATAAGGAAGAGATGACACCAGCACCCTAACTATAAAGATCAGTTTCAACTAGCCACCTGGTTTCAGTGCATTGGGAGGGTCCAGGAAGTATCTAGAAAATACAGTTGACCTTTGTATAATACAGGTGTTAGGGGCATCAACCCCCTTGCAGTTGAAAATCTGAGTATATCTTTTGACTCCACCAAAACTAAACTACTAATAGCCTGATGTTCACAAGAAGACTCGCATGATAACATAAAATCAATTAACATGTATTTTGTGTGTGTGTATGCAATTTTATACTGTATTCTTACATTAAATCTAGAAAAAAAGAAAACATTAAGAAAATCTTAAGAGAAAAAAACATTTACAGTACTGTATTATCATTCATGAAATATTCCTGAGAAATGAGCAAATGTACAGTGAACTGGAAATAACACACACAAATACAAAGGTGAAAAGGATAAGCATAGCTGGGCGCTTTATAACAATTTGCTCAACAAAAGATCATTTTTGTGGGGCCATATGGTCTGCATGTAAGTCTCACAGATGTCACCACATGTAAGGGTCTGGGTCTGGGAAGATGGGTTAACAAGGAGAGTTACAGAGTGAAGGTCACAGCAGAATGCAGTAAACCTCAGTTTCTTTAAACATAGAGAATTCTAGATGTTAGCTCTACTTGGGTGTCATAGCTAGAAATGCTGTACTTCTCATACATGAAATTATAAGAAGAAAGAAAAAATGTGGACAGAGGCAGATAGAGCTGTGATTCTCTGAACACATGGTGTTCTATCTTCACCCAACAACCTCAAAACCTTTGTCCTCCATTGCCTTTCTCATTCAACTTATCTTTCAGCATCCCCTCTTGTATTTCTTAAGAACATTGGCATTGAAGAGTTGTACATTTGTGAATTCTCATAAACAAGTTGTAATTTGAACTTTTAAATTGTATAGTGATTAAATAAAAAGAAACTTGGCAAAAAGGACTTACTTTCTTTATGTTCCCTTCTGTAGTCAACTGAGAGTAGAAATAAACTATATAGCAAGCCTATTTCTCCAAATGCTGTATGAAATTAGGCAGCTAAAAATATATTCCATCTTTTTCAAGCATGTCAAGTGGTTACAATATGTCAGGTTGTTACTTTGAAAATGATTGTGATATCAAAAATGAAAGATTAGGATTTCAGGGAAGAAAGAAGCAGTGGTAGCCAGGGGAGATTTTATCTATAAAAGATACCATCTCTCCATGTTAATAGCCTCAAGAGAGAAAAGCAGCCAGGGAGCCAATGGGCAAAAAATCTGGTTGATATGGAAAAGATTCTGATCTGAACTCAAAGACTTTTCAGAGTTTTATGTGTCAAATCAACATCTCTTTAACCCTGAAAAGGAAGAATCAGTATGAAATTAATTCAACCTCTTCAAGGGGCACATACCCCAGGAAGAGCTATTGTAATAAGACAAAGAGGAATGCGGAGCCACAAGAAATATAATTGTCTATTTCTGTGAGACTCTAATGACAAGGGAATTGAAAATTAAGGCACAGAACATGCCAACAATCCAAGTCAAAACATTTTTTTCAGACCTTACCAACAAGGAAAATAAAGGGATCGTGGTAGACAACAAAGTGAAAGTGCTTACAAGTCAGAATATAACCATCCAAGGATTAAGGAAAACATTCCCCTTGAGGGAAGATACTTGTTCTTCCTAATAGAAACTAAAGATTTGAATAACCTGTAATAATTCTGGTTTATTTGAAGCAAAATATTCTGTTGCTGTTGTGATTTTCTTTTATTCCAAGAAACAAACAGGGATAGAAAAACTGAAAATGAAGCACTTTAGATTCATTTTCAAACATATCAGCCAAAATCTTGACACACGAATCAAGAGGAATACAAAGTGCAAAATGTTTAGTTCAAGGATGGACAGCTTTGAAATCTAGAGTCATTTCTGCTATTGATCTCTGTTGCCGGGTGGCCTGTTACAATTCACACAACTCTCTGTCCTTAACTCATAGACTGAGAAGAAGGAATAATTTTCCCAGCCCCAACCTTATAACCATATAATAAGACTTAATAAGATAATGGTTCTTAAGGGATTTCAATAACCTGAAAGAGAGAAGCAATAAAACATATTTTAATATCATCAACATATGCATTCTGGAATAATTGTTTTAATGGCTCAATTTTCTCTTATAATAATGAGGACTACAATCCTGACTAATTTAACTGGGGAGTGTCTTTCATGCTTGAGTTACTATATAGGAGAATCAAAAGGTACCCTCCTTTCTTGCCTCCATGCTTCTCTTTTCTTCCTCCCCTTGCTTCCATCCATCGATCCCTTCTTACTGCTGCTTTTCCTCCACAGGGAAAGTGCATTTTTGCCTCCTCTAACTCCCCACCTGCTGAAGTCACTTTACACTAGACACTCCCATTTTGTAAGGTCTCACATTTCCACCCTACAGAAATACCTCCACTGATTGTTATTAGTATCTCCAGAAGGCTACTGGGAATATGCCTGTTTTTTCATCTCATCCCCATATATCATCTATGCTGACAGACTTACACTAAGGAGAGCATCTGGCTTGGCTTTGAAGACAGAATACAGCAGTGGAAACTATAGGGGCTTCGTGGGCCATGGAAAGAACCAGCACTTCAAAGCATTGAACGTGATAATATGTTTCTGTGTGTGATTTTCAGAAAAGGGTAAAAAACTCTCCCAAATATTTTGTATCATTCAGGAGACAAAGTGGTTGCCAACATGAAAAGGAAGTCAGTGCAAATTTGTGGCATCAGTTACTTCCTTGCAGTAATTGAATGGATGCTGACATCATGAAAACAACCAAGCCAAAAAGAAACTGGAGTGTGGAAATCAAGATGGCCTGTGGTTGGCAAACTCGTCAGGGCTTGAGGGAATGCAAGGATTAGCACACGTGTGCTCCCTGTATCCACCTTGCTGCTGGCTTTCTGAGTGTCCTTGGACCTTTAGTTACACAAACATCTATCAAACACTTCTTAGGTGCTATATAACAGGTGAAGTGCCAGGAATCTAGAGAAGAGTCACTCCCACTCTTATCCTGTGCCAGTCATTAGATGGATTCTGTTTGGAACCCTTCTTAAAGACAGCGTGCTTATTAATTCAACAGATGATCATCAGTGCTTATGTGGATCAAGGGACTATGTTCAACAATCATAGGACAAAGAAGTATGAGGTGTGTGTATGAATGCAAGGCATGCATTTGGTACAATTGCTGTGTACCAAAGTGCAGTTAAGTGCTGAATGATGCAAAAATAATATTAAATTATTATTCAGTGGTAATCCAGAGAATGAATAGACTATTTCCTGCTACCTCATGAAGTAGGTATGTTTTGGTTCTCCATTAATAATAGACATAATCTCACTAGAAAGCAATGTGTAGGGAATAGGGGCAGGGCCCGGGACCCATAAACAGAAATGTTTAGCAAAGATACAGATGGAAACGTACAAAACAAGATTCAAATAATAACATATGGTTATCGGGTTTCATAAAGAGAACAATAAAAATTTGAATAATAGTTTCTATTTTACACAAGAAATTTCAACTTAATTTAACAGAAATAAGTGGAACCACAGATCATACTTGTGCTTTTTTAATGTCTTAGGTCTCTCTTTGGATGTTATTTTCTTGGGCTCCTGTTATTCTCTATTATCCTGCTGCTTTCTTTTATTATTATACCACATGGCATCTCCTCAGTTAAAATTACTAATAATGTTTACTTTTTTTTAACTTACTATCCTCTTCCTTATACTAAAATCCATGACTGTGGACACAAACTCTCGCTTTTTTCCTAAATCATTCCACAACAAGCACATAGCACAGAGCTTAGTAACATGAGAGGGCACTTAATATTCTTAGACTAGTTACTTGAAACAACCCTTCAAATGGTATTTTAGGAACTTTTTCATGACTAGCAAGTAGACTGGATGGGAGGAATGAGCATGAGGCAAAGAGACACAGAAGATGCATCCTACCTAGTAGCAGGAGGTAGGAACCACAATCATGTGGGGCTATCCTGTGCTTGGGATGGATGTTGGAAAGGATCAGACTGATAGAGACAGGAAGGAAAGACTCAATGAAAGGAGATTTGTGGAGCAAAGAAAATGAGAGAAAACAAGATATCCAAAGATTCAGACTGGATGGGTTCTGACAACAGAGAGCTTATCGGGGAAAAATGAGGAAAGCCAAAAAAGGAGGTGGGGAGACTTGGGGAGCTGGAGAGTAAATCATGCATATAGCTACAGACACTGAGTTTTAAATACCTAGAGAACATGCAGGTGGGTATGTTCAAGAAGCAACCGGAGACTCCAAGTGGGCACCTGTGAGGATTTAACTTTAGGGTCTCCTGATCTGAGAGGACACTTTGTAGCCTGTTAAGCAGCATGTCCAAGGTTGAATGTTAGGAGAATGGATTAGTGAATAACATGAAGCCAGAATCATGAAGAATGTCCAGGTTTTAAGAATTGTAAAGAAAAACAGTCAACAAAGGAGAACCCAAGCACTCAGAGAACTGCAATAAACAAGGCCACAAACCAGTCACCTACAATTTCTAACAGCTCTAACATCCTACCCTCTGGCCTGCTGCCTGCTCTCTTCCCACGGACATTTAAGTCAATTTTAACTGCAAATTCACACAAATAGACCACAATAGCTGAGCCTAGAGCTGGATTGAGGTCTTCAGCCCCTTCATAATCACCATCACCCTTCCCAAGCTACCCCCGCAGAAGCATACAATCTAAACAAAGCCTCAGGTTTGCTGTGCAAATGCAACTTCAAAAAAAAACATGGGTGTCAACCCTGCCACCCAGTCACCTCTGCTCCCGCTCCAGTAAGTAGAAAATCTGTAGCTGCCACCAGAGCTCACAGAGGTGCATGACCTTAGCTAAGCAGACCCAGGGGACTACAAGAGGAAGGAACAATCGCTCTCTGGTAATGATCTGTGCATTTTACAGCTGACAGAGGTAAGATGGCCTTATTGACCATGTTTCCTCAGAGATCCCCTAGATCAACTTGCCTGAGCTTACACATGTCTGTCAATTGAACCCCTATTAGTTACATAGTCTCTCCTGGACCCAGGGTTAGGACACAGGTCATGTGTGGTTCATTCTCACTAACTCACAAAATGAATCTGTTCTTCAGTTTGTGCCTTTCTTCTATTTAGAGACACTAGTGAACTCTTCTGATGAAAGTCACTTAAAAAGTGGCCTGAATTTGGTCATCCATGGAAGGTGGAAGAACTTTCATGGGGGAGGGATGGTAGGTGGAGTTTGCCAGATTGTGGTCCTCCCTAAAGGCAAGCAGAGAAACTATGAAGACTCCTCAAGTTTCTTTTCCATAAGATGGTTTTTCATGAAGAGTGATAAATCCTTCAAAAGTCCTCTTAGTAATTAGGAAGTTAATAAATCAAATTGACAGCATTAATCAATACCTAAAGCCATAGCATTGACCTCATATTTGTAACAAGGAGAAATTAAGCAGCAAATCTTTTACAGTATTTTGAAGCTCTGTTCCAAACTACAACAATAGTTCATGTCTTGTCAGACTATAATCAATTATTTCATAGATTTAATGGTATGATTCTCAGGATAACACAATGTCGACCTGTAATCAGGGAGTTTCAATAGCTAATCAAAGGTTATAATTTAAGAAAATCAGGGTAAGGCCTGCTTTTGACAAGTAATGATACTTTGCTTTTAAATTTTATAGAGGTGATAAAAATAATTTAGAGAAGTTTTTAGCACCTCTTTTGAAAGGAACTCAAAGCACTTAGCAAATATCAACTTATTATTCCTAAGAACACTTCCAGTGGAAGTAGAGGAGAGAGCAATTATTGGGTTGTATAGTTTATAGATTCAGCAGAGGAAAGGCAGAGATCCTTTTCTTTTTTAAAATAGCACATTTTATTCAAGTTCATGAAAGCACTTTGGAGATAATCATGAAGCTGCAAAACCCACACTGGGAATACTAGTTATAAAAGCATCAGACTAAGGCTCAGGTATTCCAACTGTAGTTCTTTCTGGCAATGATGCCATGCAGAAGTCATTTCATCTTTCTATAAAGTAGAGGATTGTTCTAGAACCTGTTTCTCACCCTTGGCATTATTCACATTTGAGGGCTGGATAATTATCTGTTGGGGTGGGGGCTTCCCTGTGCATTAGAGGATATTAAGCAGCATCTCTGCCCCCCAGTCACTAAACAATATTAATAACCAAAAATATACCCAGGCTTCCCTCAGACATTGCCAAATGTTCCCTGGGGTCGAAGAGGAAGGAAAAGACCTTGGTAAAGAACCACTGCTTTAAATTTAAGGAAACCGATTGCAAAATAATAGTAATAATCTTGCCAACAATATGTTGGGGATAGTCATTTCCTAAGTAGCACACTGTCAAATGGTGACCAAGGCTGTCACAGAGAACCCAAGACTCCACAAAGATAGGATTAGGATTAGGATTAGGATTAGATTAGGAAGTGTGTATCAATTACAATGGAATACTACTCAGCTATTAAAAATTAAAAAAAGATGTACTCTTGCCGATTATGACATGAACAGAACTGGGGGTGGGGGTCACATTAAGTGAAAAAAGTCAGAAGGGAAAAGACCGGTATTGGATCATTTCACTTATATGTTGAATATAGAGAAACAAAACAAAGGGTCAGACAAAACCAAACCAATAAAAAACCCTAGAAATCTGACTATAGAATTGAGCTCACCAGTGAGTGGAGAAGGGAGAGTAATTTGGAAGGAAACACAGTGAACTTTGGTGGAGAACAATGGGTACCTGATGGTGGGTGTGGTGTGGTGACCTGTATCTGGAGAGTGTGCGTCTCTATCTCACAATCATATGCAGTGTTGTAAACCAATGTTACCTCAATTAAATATGTGTGTGTGTGTGTGTGTCTCTGTGTGTATTTGAGTGTATGTGTATAGGTGCATACATATTGGGGGTGGAAGTAGTGATGACATTTGAAGGCCAGGTTAGGGCCAGATTATGGGGAAATACTTTTTGCCTCCTACCATTTATATCTATAATGTCCTTGTCAGATAAGAGCACAACAGTGTATTATCTATAAATAGACTTAGACCCATTATGCTCTTGCTGTTCACTGTACTATGAGTATTTCTAATTTTTGTTGTAAACAAATTAGCTAGACTATAACCAATCTTTTCTTAGTCTGTGTTATAATGGCAGCGAAGTGTGAGAACAGAAGAAGACACTATCTTCCTCAACTCCACATATTAATGCTACTTCCTAGAAGTCTATGAGGAATAGTTCAAATAAATGCTAAATACTTTCACAGAGCCCGGTATGCAGCTAATGTGTGATAATTATTAGTAAAGCTCTTATTTAAAATAATTACAGTACAGCCCCTTTACCTGGCACAATTAAGTCCAGCACTCAATCAATAAAGCCCATTATAGCAGGAAATTATTAAAATGATATGTATAGGTAGCAAATATTTTAATGGAAAAGGTAAATGTTGACTTATCTGCACAACATTTGATATAGGAATATTTTTGAATGTGATTCTTCTGATTAGTATTTTATATCATCTGTATTTCATATGACACACCCTTGGTATTTCCAGTTCACTTCTTTTTTTAAGATTTATTTTATTTATTTATGCATACAGGAACTGGGGTGTAGGCCGGAGGTGTGGGGGGTGGGGAGAGAGGATTCACCAGAGATAAGAATGTGGAGCAAAACAGGTGAATCTACTGAAATACACTGCGGAGGGGAGCAGCAGACTAGACAGGAGAGGTCTGCTGTGCCATATGTGGGTTAGCTCCCTGGTGGGGGATTGAGTTCATGCAGCAGTGGCTGGTGACAGCTTGATAGCACTGAGACTTTAACCCCTGTGCCACCAGGGATAGCCTCCAGTTCATTTCTTTAAAATGAGAAAGAATTTTAAAATGTCGGACAAAGCATTCCGAGTGTAGACTTTACCTAGATTTTGATGAAATTGAGCAGCTTGTCCCACTTAATTCAACCATTTCCACTCCCTACCCCATCCCTCCCCACTCAGGACATTGTCCCTATATTGAGATTTTCAGAAGTTCTCAAGTTATTTCTAAGAGTACCAGGGGAAAAGAAACACCTTTCTTTTCACAATAACATTGTACTGGTTTTATTTTTTTTTAAAGATTTATTTTTTTAAAGATTTATTTATTTATACAAGCACTGGGTATAGTCAGAAGCATGGGAGGGTGAGAGAATTCACCAGAGCCAGAGCAGAGAGCAGAGCAGGCAGACCAGACTGACGACACACACTGCTGAGGGGAGCAGCGGGCGCAGCAGGAGAGGTCTGTCGCGCCATGTGGGACCCTCACCCGGTGGCTGGGAATCGAACCAGTGCTGCAGAGGCTGCAGACAGCTTCGCAACCCAGCACTCAACCACTACGCCACTGGGGAGGCCCCTGTACTGGTTTTAAAAATATTTTTATAAATTATAGTAAGTTATACCTTGTAAGCAGGTTGGCCTGTGAGATGACTAACATGGCTAGCTCTCAACTGGAATCTGCTAACTGCACGCCTCATGTTGGAGTGGCTGATGGTCATTATGCCCTGGAGCCTGGGTTCTACACTGTGGTGCCCTCACCATGTCTGCTCCTAGTGATTGGCATCCCTGGGGAGCTCCTGAGATGCAGGGTCTGGGCTCTTTCCAGCCTTGCCAGATTCCACCTGCATTTTAGCAGACTCTCCAGGTGAGTTTCATGTGTGTCACAATTTGAGAAGCATCTCAAATTTTTGCTAGAAAGACTTTAGCTTTTCTCAACCCTAGCTGCAATTTAAAATGCCCTAGGGAGGGCCTCCCTAGTGGCACAAGGAGTTAAGACTCATTCTATGAAGCTGTCCACAGCCACTGCAGCACAAGCTTGATCCCTGGCCAGGGAGATAACCCACATGGCACAGCAGACCTCTCCTGACTCGCCTGCTGCTCCCCTCAGCAGTGTATTTTAGTCGATCTGCCTGTTCTGTTCCCTACTCCGTCTCTGGTGGATTCTCTCAACGCCCCCCCCACCCACATACACCTCTGGACTGTACCCCAGTTCTTGTATGCGTAAATAAATAACTCTTTTAAAAATAAAAAAATAATATGACCCAGGGAGTTCTTAAAATCCCAAGAGTCCTCATAAATGAGATCAGTGCCCTGATAAAAGGCACTGCCACGCAAGGGCACAGTGAGAAGACAGCCCTCTAAAAATCAGCGTGGACTCTGACCACTACATGTGCTGCCACCTTGACCTGAGACTCCCCAGCCTCCAGAAGCAGAAGAGATCACTTTCTGCTACTGTGAGTCTGTGTTCTTTCTGTCATGGCAACCCAAACAGACTAAAACAGCTAACTGTCATCATAGACTCCCATTCTCATGCTTAATTCTTCTCATTTCACGACTTTCTGTTCCACGTGGCAATCATAACTCAAACCCACTTTTGGGAATGTTCAGGGAAATTTTCATAGACTCATTCAAGCACTTTTTCCCTAGAATTCTAAGATGTTGTTAAAAGAACATTCTTTCATAGCACTTTGAGATGTTATACCAAACTCTCCAAATTGATGCTTTAGCAAAGTTGTTCAGAGCCCAAGCAACACTCGGTGCTGTTCTACTGCTCCCAGAGCTTGCATTTCATGGAATGTGACATGATGAGGAACTTTGCTTACCAGATTGGTACATTTGGAAATGAAATCAGCACAACAGAATTTGTTGCACAACAAGAAGTTACAACCCAAGATATTGAGAGTAGCCACCAGGGCATGAGCGTGTTCTTTCCTGTGGATTGAAGAGCTGATAGTAACTGTCTGCCATACACCTGAATCCACACCGTGGCTCTGCCCATGAAAATTGCAGAGTGTAGAGCAGCCATGTACCTTAACTAAAGTCACCCAGGGGAAAGGGATGCTTGCTCAGTGCCCACTGATATCAGCTCCTCAGTGCTGGGCAAGGCTGTGACCAAGAAAGGCTGATAACATCAAAGAACAGGCTCTCTCTGCAGCTATCTCTAGCCTCAGTACTGCCCTGGGCAAAGCAGGTGAGGATCTGGGAGACTGAATAGAAAGCAAAAGATTAGCTTGATCAGGCACACAGTTCCCAGCAGCTGAGAAATTTGCACAACCAGAGTCTGAAATTCTGGAAAGTCTGTGGAGCACCAGGAGTGTCATAAAAATAGCCCAGAGGTGGACAGGAGCTCCTGAGCAACAGTCTCCCATGCTGCCACCCCGCTGGGAGCTGGAGATGACAGATGCCCTTGCCATGTTAAACAGAATCTTCTCAGGAGGATGAAAGCCTGTCCTGAGGGCCTCCCTGGTGGCACAAGGGTTAAGATGCAACTATGAAGTAATCTACAGCCACTGTAGCACGAGTTTGATCCCTGGCCAGCCAGGGAGCAATCCACAAGGTGCAGCAGACCTCTCCTGACTCGCCTGCTGCTCCCCTCAGCAGTGTATTTCAATATATCTGCCTGTTCTGCTCCCCACTCTGTCTCTGGTGAATCCGCTCACCCCTTATACCTCTGGCCTGTACCCCAGCTCTTGTATTCATAAATAAACAAATCTTAAAAAAAAAAAAAAAGGCTGTCCTAAGATTTCAGAGCATTACAACGTCAAAGGCCCTCCATTCTGGAGAAGGTTGTCTAGAACCTTGTTCTGTCTGTGGTGACTTTATCTAAACTTAGAGAGACAAACAGGAGTGAGAGAGAGAAGTAGACTTGAAACATCTATTGGAAAAGCCACAGCGCAGTACCGACGATGTCAATGTCCTGGGTTTCTAAATTAATTGCAGGATCTACAATCCCCTATATCTTCCCACCAAGGACCCAATTATCTCCTTTGTTCTCTGGAATCTGAGCTGTCTTGTCCTGTGATTCTGTTCTACATTGACAAAAAGTAGCAAGGAGCTTTCCAGCAGTGAGGATCCTTGTTCTTAGAATACAAATCTCTCTGCAGTGGGATACTTAAGGCTGTTTGCTGTCTAGATCCCCAGCAAAGCCCGGATTGTTCGAGTAGATGCTTGGTTGTCCAGTGACATCTGCATGGGTGCTCTTTGTTTGGCTTGAGAATCTGCATTTGTGTGCCTAAGAGGCTTGTCTGGATGTTCTACTTGCTGCCTCCCTGTTCCCTGAAGTTACAGCTCCTCCCCGCTGGCACCAGACTTCCCCTGCTGATTGGACCAGTACTGTGGTTCTGAATTGTCCTGTAACCCGGTAACTAAAGACGGCTTCTTCCAACCTGACTTTCAGAGAGCAGAAGAGCAGCTTGGAACATGTTGTCTACCTGGCTAAATTCAAACCCAGTTCTGTTATTTCTGTGTTGAGGTAGCAGTGGGCAGGTTAGAAAACCTCTCTGTCTCTACTTTCTTGTCTGTAAAATGGGGCTATCATTACAGCCTACCATGCAATGCGATTCATGCCATTAATGACAAAGGTTAGAGAGAGAGTGTCCATAACATGTTCACAGTGACAGCTCACAGCAAACACTATGAAGTAAGAAATTCCTTCAAACCCCTCCTCTGACGCTGACCCCTTCTGCTGCTATAGGAAATATTTGTGTTCCCCCAGATGCATATGTTGAAACCTCATTTCCCTTGTGAGGGATTTGGAGGTGAGGCCTTTGAGAGGTGCTTAGGTCATGAAGGAGGAGTCCTCAGGAATGGGATTATTGCCCTGATCAAAGAAGCCCCAGAGAGAACTGTTGCCCCTTCTGTCACATGAGGACACAGTGAGAAGACATATTTTCTAGAAACCAGGGTGAACTCTACCTTAGGCTCCCCAGCCTCCAGAACCAGGAGAGATCACTTTCTATTGCTTGTGAGTCTATGGCCTTTTTGCAGTGGCGTTGTAAGATAGTTGACTTTATCTACCCTCACTTCCATTCTCACACCTAAGTCTTCTCATTTCACAACTTTCTGCTGCACGTGGCAATCATAACTCAAGTCCACTTTCTCAAGTTCTCAGTCCAGGAAACTCTCCAATATACTCATTCACTTTCCCCTGGAAATCAAAGAAAATTCCTTGTTAAGAGAACAGGGTGTAGGACTATATCAACCTCTCTAAAACACCACTTTGGGAAAGTTGTTCAGAGTCAAGGCCCAGTCAAGTGATTTAAGTCAGTCATTGATGATATTAAAGGACTATATTTGTCCTTAGGTAGCTAAAGTCATGTCCACCCCCAAACTGTGGACTCCAAAGTAACTTTTTTAACCAGTGCCATCTAACACTTTTTAAAAATAAAACTATAACTAATTAGAAATCCTCACAGAGGAAGCAAACTTAATGCATTCAGGGTGTGGAGCCAGGTCAGTTAAATGACCTCCTCATATCCCATAAATAACATCATCTGTACCTATTAAAAAGACCAGGTATTGGATGGCTGAATGGGTTTGAGTACAGGGACGTTCATCTCAAGGTCATTAGTCTGAAGTCAGCCCACTTTAAAGGGAAGCCTGTGAGCCAAAAATGTATTTTCGGTAATTAGTACTTATATGAGTCTAAAGGATAATGAAAATATGTCCATTCATTTACCATTGAACATAAGGCTAATACAAATTACTCTGAGTGTCTGTGTTCATCTGTTCCACAAATAGAGTTTCTGGGAGAAGGAAGAACAAAAAGAAAGCAGAAAAAAAGGCCAAACAGTGGAGAAAATAAAAACACCGGGCCCAGGAGACAGGAAGGGAAGAACAGGTGGAAAACAGGGAATTGTAAGGCAGTGAAACTACTCTGTACAATACATCAAGGTGGGTAGAGGCCATTCTATATCAGTCCAAACACAGAGTATATACACCACCAAGAATGAACCCTACTGCAAGCTCTGCACCTGCCTGATGATTATGTGTCATGTCGGTTCATCAGCTGGAACCAATGACCCACTCTGGTGGAAGCTGTGATAGTGGTGGAGGCTGTCCTGGGTTGGGACGCATGTGGGAATTCTCTGTATGGAGCCTTTCAATTTTCCTGTGATCTTAACATTGCTCTAAACAATAAAGCAATTTTTAAATAAGTTTAATAGAAAAAGAAAAAAAGACCAGCACAGAAAAAAGGATTGTGTAAATAGGGAAAGGAGAGCGATTTATGTTCGGTTCCACCCAGAACATGTACAGATGTCTCTCTTCTGGAATGATCAATGCGACAGTGAAGACAGAGGAAGATAAGGGGAGCCGAGGAGTTATGAACAGGAGGGAGGAAAGGCACCTGCCCTCTGGCAGACCACTGCCCCGGCTCTGGGACATGGACAAAGTAATTCATCTCACATTTGTACAATGACTGGACTGCACTAGAGAATCCCTTCCTGCTTTGAAAGACTAGGAGTTTCAGCAGTAACTTAAATGAAGAACAGGAAAAAAAGTGGCCAGTATTACAAATAGGTGCATATAATAAGATGGGGAGCAGCCATGATCATGAAATCAGCCTTACAAGTTAGCAGACCTGTCAGTTCAGCAGTGAGAGGGTATCTGGCACCCAGTATCATTGAAATATTTTCAACATCATTTGAACTTTGGTTCAATCATCTGAGGTCTATCCTCCCATATCATCAGGACCCCTTCTTTAAAATCCCTTCCCTTGGGCATCCCCAGTGGCGCAGCAGTTGAGCGCTGGGTTGCAAAGCTGCCTACAGCCTCTGCAGTGCCAGTTCTATCCCAGGCTGCTCCCCAGCCACCTGAGGAGGGTCCCACATGGCGCGCAGACCTCTCCTGCCGCCCGCTGCTCCCCTCAGCAGTGTACTTCACTCCTTCTGCCTGCTCTGCTCCCCGCTCTGGCTCTGGTGAATTCTCTCACCCTCCCACGCTTCTGACTGTACCCAATGGTTGTATAAATAAATAAATAAATAAATCTTTTAAAAAAAATCCCTTCCCATATCTACATTAAATTGATATTTACAGTATATTGTTCTGGGTCTATTTACATATTATTAACTACATTGTGTAGTCACGCTATCTTTCTTACTAAACACAAGGCTATTGATAGATTTCGCTAAGCAGAAGAAATAAACCTTAAATTCTGCCAGTGAGCTATCTCTTCTTACCAAAATCATCAAAGCAAGGTTTACAAATTTAGAATGATTCAAAAATATATTCTGAGTTTGTTTTGGTTTGTCTACTTAGAAAACAGGTAACCTTGACTTTTGTATAATGAATATCACCTTTCAAAAATGACTTAGAATAGTCCCAAAGAACTTTCCACATTTTCTAGTGGATTGATTTTTACAATATTTGTCATGTAAATAAAGAGACAGAGACAGATCAGCCATACAATGAAATATCAGAGGACTTGAGGTATAACAACAGACAATCAGATGGCCCTTCCTCTGGTTACTTGGAAGGCACCACTCAACTCTCTGCTATTAGAGGAAAGAATTAAGATGGAGGGAATGAGGGATATTGGCATAGAGTAAGAATAGGAATGAAATTAAACAAAACCTGATAGATTGAAACTTGGGTGGGCTGGAAAAACCTGAACGAATTGCTTGCTATGTATGTCTACCTGCACAGGTTAACAGTTAAATACATCCATTATATCACCACCATAAGAAATCATGCCATGACAGTAAAATCTCACAGGGCCAACACTGAAAAATTCAAACAGCAGCTGTTATTGCTTAAATGACTAAATGTCCTTAATAAAAATATCAGATAATCCAAACCCAATTAATTCAGAGCTCATTTTTCTGGTCCCTTGCATTTCAAATTAACAAAGTTTTTACTCTACCTGACTGGTAAATGTTTCCTATCACATTCTATTTGCATCTAATTATTTCTCGAGGCACCAGATTTAAGTGGTCTATGGAGCATGGGTTATTACAGGCTTTCTCTACAGTTAAAGATATCAACATTGTCAGACCTCACCTGCACTTGTGGTCCAAAATATCAGTGTCACATGGTTATCACATTTCATTACAAAAGACAGATAATTGCCTTCTAATAAGAGATAATAAGCTCATGCCATGTGGATGTACCAGTATATATGTGTGGAAACCAACTAATTGCATTTGTGTTGAGCATTTTCCAGGCCCTACTGCTAAGTTCTGTTACGTAGAAGGCTCACAATGATCCCTGTCCTCAAGATTTCAGGATGTTGTGTGTGCATGTATGTGTGTGCACATATATCTCCATTGTGGAAAATAGTAACGGCCTCACACACTACAAGAAACTGCATAGTGAAAATTCTATTCTACAGTTACTAAAGACAGGGATGATCTTAGTCTTCATTATCTGCCCTGATCTCTATAATAATTCCCTAAACATAATAACAAAACACATTTGTTAAGGAAATAAAATGAAGAGTGAAATTTTAAAAGGCTAATTAAGCGATAAATACCAAAAAAATATTCTAAGGGTTTACAGAAGAGGTAAATACTATTGCAGATGGAAATCTTCAGGAAAGACTAAGAAGGTGGCAAAAATTAAACTGGATCTTAAGACATAAATCAATTCTGAGGAATTCAGATATAATCCACATAATTCAGCATTGGGTTCCTACTTCCTACTAGGCACCATTAAACACTTTTGAAAATGAAAATATGAATTATACCAGGCTCTTGCCCCCTGTGCTCTTGTAATTTAGTAAAGGGCATACAGCATAAATAATACAACATGTTAGGAAGTGCTGTAATAGAGACACAGTGTAATGGGAAGGCAGAAGACTTCTTGGAAGCTATGTTGGAAGAAGTCACACTGTTGAGTTTTAGAAGGTTTTTTAAAGTAACCCAAAAAGTCAATGACAAGGACACAGAGAAAATGTCATTCTAGGTGAAAAGAGAGGACCTACTCCTTATTGAAATTAGGACATTCAAAATTTTGAAGTGTTAACAGTTGAATAATGTGTTTAGGAGGATGAATTTGATATGTGTTTAGCAAAATATTGTTTAATTACTCACATATCTATCCATTAAATATTATCATGTGCAAGGTATTCTAGGCGTCAGAAATATAGTGTTCATTAAGACCATATTAGGTTCCCAAGGAAAGTCATATCACAAAAAAGCAAGACAATTTCAAATAGACGACTTTAAAGAAGATGATATAGGGTGAATTATTATCCACCTCCTTCACTATACTTTGTCACTGAAGTCATGTGAAAATTGTTACTGACCCCCTGAATGGGAAGGTCCATTCCCCTGGTGATTGGAAGATTGGAAATCAAGGACCCAAAAGCCAGGTTCAGCAAAGATCTGGAATTCATGTTCCAATGCACCTTTCTCACTGGGTTTGGGGTCAGGTGGGGTTAAAAAGCTTTGGAGCAGGGTATGTTCCCATAACTTTCATGTTTTTGGTGGGTAAGTAGTACATGTGCTTCTTCACGTGTACTGCCTATACACAGGCTGCATGTCTCATTATAACGTTAAATCTCCACCTCCTGGTTATAATTCTTAGTATTATAATGAAGAAAACATTGCCTTTAGGTCACTACAATTTTTCTTTCAGAGAGAGAAAGAAAGAGACAGAGATTGCTAATTTGGACCAGTTATTTACAATTTCAGCGATCATCATTCCCATTCCTGCAAAAGAAAATAGTGGGCACAGAGACACTTTTATTAGCTTATGTGGCTACAATATCACTTGGCTAGAGCTCAAGTTTACAAAAGGGAGTCATGAGACATAAGGTTTGAAAGAAGGATGTGGTGTGAGCATCCTAAATACCAAATTAGGTATTCTGAATAGTGTGTAGGGAGCAACTCACGAGCAAAAGAGGTGTGAAAAACCAAAACTGTGTATGACAGTGCTACTCAAACCCAGTGACCCAGAGATTGGTTCTGATCCAAGAACTGTGGCTTTTGGGTCCACAACGTGATGCTGCCCTGATAGATCCAGACATTTAAGCAGTGAACTCACCTCAGTAATCAGATTATAGATCAGGTTGTGTGTTGTTAAAGTCAAGCAATGAGTTTCATGTTGTGTGAACTTCGTAAGCCATGCACACAGTAGGACCATGATATATTGGAAATCCAACAAATATGGTCCTTCACCAGAGCAAGTTTGAGAACATTGCTCTACAGTAATGACTATTGTTTTCTATTGCTTGTTATGTGTCAACTACTGTAAGTGCTTACATGGGTTGTCTTATTCCATCTTTCCCAAAAACTTACAAGGTAGGTACTATCCTGATGCCCATTTTGCAGGCATGGATACCCAGAGTCACATGACTGAAATAAGTCTCTCTGACTGCACTCTCTTCCCCATGCCATCTATTGTCCCTTGCCACCGTCTCACTCTAGTTTGAGATTTTTGTGGTGAAAATCCATGATCTTTTGATTTTCATTCATCTAACACCTGCCATCTAACAGAGTTAATAAATGTGGTTTGAATGAATTAGGAAGCATAATAAGGAAGAAATGTATAGGATAGAATGGACGGAAATGCTGGAGGAAAGGAAACCATAATTTAAACATCAGCAGGGCTGTCAAGAAAGGGAGGATAAATATCAAGTGGTGCTGATGGAAATGGGAAGGGAAATGGCTTATGATAAATAGTACCTGGGAAGAATCCATAGAACTTGGTGACAGATTAGTTGTGAAAATCAAGGAAAGAGGAATCAATGATGACACCAATGTTAGGAGGTGAGCGACAGGGAAGAGTGAGCCACGAGGAAGGCATGTGTTAAGGGAGGTGTAGGGGACATTTGGGGAAAGATGACTGGGTAGAAAATACCAGATGAAATATAAAATGTCCAAAGAACAGTGCTTTATTTCCTATGCAGTGATTTAAAGTTTCTAATGATACCAGAATCTCCTTAGGGCCTTGACAATATAGAATGAAGGAAGGAAGTAGGGAGATTGTCCTGAAGCTACACTTCACAAAATTGAGAAAACGTCATCTATCAGCCATATCACAGAATGAGGGCTGGTAGATCAGATGGACGCTGCAAGCATGAGCCCAGACCCTCCCAATGCCATTTGCCTCCATCACCACTGACCTGGGGGAGCTGCTCTGCACAATTACAGATTCACCCCAGTAACCACAGTTGCTGTTCTTAAATGAAGAAGTCTCTTTCCTTTAGCTCATGATATTTTCCAGAAAATTAGTGGTAGCCTGAGTTTTTTTTTTTAAAGATGGATTTATTTATACAATAACCAGGGTATAGACCAGATGTGCAGGAAGGTAAATGGATTCACCAGAGACAGAGTGGGGAACAGAACAGGCAGACTGATGAAATACACTGCTGAGGGGAGCAGCGGGTGAGACAGGAGAGGTCTGCCACGCCATGTGGGTTTCTCCCCGGCTGGCCAGGATTGAACCAGCCCTGCAGAGTCTGCAGACAGCTTCACTGAGTGGTGCTCAACCACCTGCGCCACCGGGGAGGCCCTAGCCTGAATATTTTTGACACTTTTTAGATAAGAATGAGTCTGTATCAGGCTCAGGGACAAAGTGGGTAATTTCCCAGTACTAGTGTCTATGTCAGAGACACGGTCTTATCTATAAAATGAACAGTCATTTAATTATGTCATGGCCCATACAAGGAATATATGGGACTTATCCCACTTTCTACTCTGTTGTACCTGTGATTAGGATGATTTCTGTATTTTTCTAAAATTAATCTATTGTCCTACTTCCTAATATTTAACCTGCTGATCTTTTTATTCATTTAAAGTCTCCTTAAATTTAGCAGAATCTTATTTTCCTTCATAGGACAGTTGACGTGGCTCTTTTTCTCTTTGCTGTATCATAAATCTTGGCAAGGACGCTCAATGAAAAGGAACAGTCCGTGGAAGGAACCCTGGCTCAGACACCCTGGGGGAGCTAAACAAGCTGACAGAAGCCTGGCCTGTGTCTCCAGGGAAATTTAGCTCAAGCCACTAAGGCTTGGAGAGGTTAAAGAAAATACTGCCTAAGCTAATAGAGCCCTTTATTTGTAGGGTGAATTTTCTCTAGGAGGATAAGACAAGTTTTGAAAGCCAAAAGGGTCAAAGTGGGAAAAAAACAGAGAGAACACTATTTTCAGACTGTCACAAAAGAATAGTTTTATTTAATTAGCTGGTAGGCTGGGGCAAGATAGCACTGGAGAGGCAATTCCTGTGGGTCAGAGCCTACCAGGGGCAATATTAAATTACTGGCACTTCTTGTAATTCCCCTGGGAATCAGGAACCCTGAAATTCTGACTCTGCTAACTTCTTTTGTGAGCATTTGGGACATAATTCATCCTTGGCCTCATCTTGCTATTATATAAATCAAGAGTTTTACTAAACTTATAGGATGACTTTCATTCGTAATGTTCCCTAATCAGTCACCCTCAAGGCCCATCTCCTAGGCTACAGCAGCATGAGAGTTTGGAGTGCAGGCTGCCAGAGAAGGTGAAACAGAAAAGGTAAGGTGGAAAGTTGGGTGAGGAAACACCAAGAACAAGAGAAGGAATTGTCTTCATCCCCCAGCATGGGGGTCTTCTGCTACCCTTGTTCCTACCATTAACATTTCAGAGACAATACAAACCATATCATGTTTTGAAGAGTTTTTCAGGGGTCAAATAATGAATAACGTAGTTGATCAAGGGGAAAAGATAGGAAAAGAGGAGACAGCTGAGGGTGAGTTTCCTTTACCATTAAAAACAAAAAAGTAAGACTATGAAAATAGAGGGAAAAATCAATTTGAAATTCACATGAGAGAATGGTTTCTGGAGGGTAATTATAAATAGGTAATTTTATCTAAAACCTTTTCCAAGGGCCTCCCCGGTGGTGCAGCAGGTTGAGTGCAGTGCTGTGAAGCTGTCTGCAGCCTCTGCAGTGTGGCTGGCCACACTGGCTGGCCAGGGAGATACCCACATGGCGCCTGTCTTGCCCGCTGCTCCCCTCAGCAGTGTTTTTGGTCAGTCTGCCTGTTCTGCTCCCTGCTCTGTCTCCGGTGAATTCTCTCACCCTCCCGTGCCTCTGGCCTGTACCCCAGTTCTTCTATAAATAAAAATAAATCTTAAAAAAATAAATAAATAAAACCTTACTGAAAACTCATATATATATTTAAGTATTCAACAGATATTAAGCACTATAAGTGACACACACTATTCTAGTTTCTGGATATGTTTTTCTATATGTGCTCGTGGATTCCACATGATAATACAAATCAATGACTCACCAAACCCATTATTTCGTCACATCCCCAACACTTCAATATGAATGTTCCTAGTATGGGATATCTACTGATAGGAGATGTGATGAGTTTCTGATTTGAAAATAAGCCCAAGTAGGGGATAGCTGAACCCTTCAACAATTTTGTATTATCGGGAGATGGATCAAAAATCCACCTGACACCGGTTTGGGGGATTCGTTCCCAGTGTTGGCTACAGACATGCCCAGACCACAGGTCACAGAGAAAAGTAACACAAAGGGCACGCCTATTCAATTCCATCCAGCAACCATTTCTAAGCACCTTCTAGGAAAGACACAAAGATGAAACAAACAGCAAGAACTTTACAGATCAGCAGGAGAAGGCAAGATCACAAATAGTGAATTACTTGGCAGAATATGCTGAATTCTGTTAGAAGTGCAAACACGAAGTCCAAGGGGAGAAAATCAAGAAAAAATCTGTCTGGTTAGGAATAACCAAACCTTCATGAAGGAAGGGATATCTGCCTTGAGCTGTGAAGATGTTTAGATTTTCTAGGGGCAAAGAAATGGTGATGCTGGGAAGCAGCAGGGTTGAGGACAGGGAGGTTGCTATGGGCAGTTGTTCAGCAGCTTTCACTGATACAGAGGAATTTCTTTAATCTCACAATATCCTTCTAATGCAGGCATACCATCAACTCTATATCAACAAGGACCTAGCCAGGAAAACGAACAATTCTAGTCCTTATAACCAAGGGCGTGTTCAGCAGGAAACTGAGAAACTGAGGCAGTAGAATCACTGGCCAAACAGAAGGGAATGAGGGACAGAAGGAAGAAAGACGGCATTGCAGGAGCCTGAAGTAAAGTAAAGTCAGTATAGAGATGGCGCCTAAGAAAAAGGGCAGAGTTGCCAGTTGACTCTCCTTTCTACCCACCCATATGTCCCCTGCCAGTGCCTCCCAGGGGCCAAACCCAGCGAGATACCCACTGAGCCGGGCACCGGGGATCTGCTCCCAGCAGGGTGGTGGACACATCCAATGTGAAGCCCAGCAGGGGATGGTCAGAAATGCCTCTGAGGATGAAGGGACACAGACCAGGCCTGAAATAAGCTGCCTTTACTGATGAGAAATGCAGGAGCAGACAGACGCAGGAGACCCATTCCATCTCACTCCATAAATGGCAGCGCTTTTTGGACTCATCACCGACTCCAAGTCTAACCTTTTTTGAATGTCACAGTTGCCAGCTTCATGAATGTCCAGAGTACTGTGGCAGACAGAGTTGCTTTGGTGAAGGAATCAAAGGCCACTGAAGGCATCAGAATCTATTTGTTTTGCTGGGAAACATCACCAAGGAGTGGAAACTAGCACTAGATGACAAAAATGAATTACCCTTGAAACCTCCTAGCACACACTTTAATGGACAGGAAAATTCCCTACGTCCCTACATCCCTCCATATACTGCTCTGCTTTTTCTCACTGAGCAGAAAAAGAGGAATCTGCATACATAGGCTCTAAAAAGAGGCAAAGCCCCTGACAGAGACTAGCAGGAAATGGCAGCATCCACATCCCCAACACCATTAAGACTGCCTGCCTGAGGGCTACACAGCTGGCTAAACCAAGGTCTTCTTTCTGTCTGGGGTATTTAATGACAGCTCTGTTTCATATTCTGGCGAGACTCTGCTTACTGACACCTATACACAACCTGAGTTTGGTGTGTCATGCCTCCAAATATTATCCATGCAGGAAAAGAGGGAGCACCTAATTGGCAGGGCAAACCATCAGACAGCCAGAGGTTAAATAACTTGCCCTGGGGTCCCCCAGAAACCAGGAAGGAGGAGAAATAAAGAGAGGGCTTCCAATTTTCCCAGGCTCTATTCTGCTACTTCAGACGACCTTGTCGCAGGGAAAACAGCACTCCTATGGAGAGACTCCACTCTGGCAGCCCCTCATTACTGCCTGAAGATCAATGCTATTATCACTTCTCCCTGAGCACCTGCTCAACATGAAGCAGGCAGGCGGGAGAGATGTGTGATCCTTATTAACTCTTTCATCACTGGGCTTCATGCCACCTTCCCCTCCATAGAGACCTATAGGTAACAGGATATTAGATCTAGTAAAATCACAAGTTTCAAACATCCTACAGACAGGAAAAAACATGGACCAATGAGGTACTTTCTGGAAATCACCTGACTAATCAATGGATTATTATAAAGTCCCTCTGCCTGGAGCAAAGTCATGCCAGCCAAAGTTTACTTATAGGTCTGGGCAGGAAGAAAGGGTGGAGCCTGAATTGTAGATTTTGCTGATTTACACAGCAAATTCCCCCAGTGATGATTTTAACTGAGCATTGGTTGACCTCCTTGAAAAATTCCTGAACATTTAGCAATGGACTCATGAGTCAGTGAAGGCAAAATTGGGCATGGCAGCAATTGCACACCCCCAGCCCAAGCCCCATTTTCTAGCCCCACTTTCTCTCGAGGTGCAGCCTAAATGCCAAGCACAGGGCCTGGCATGTCATTGGTACCCATCAAGCAATATTTCAAGAAATCAATCACATGGAATACCACCTCTGTAAACATCCTGCCCTGATCCCCACTGCTCTCCTTGACAGCTAGAATTAAGTTTCGACATTCATGACCTTAAATAACATTTCCTTTATGTCTCTTTTATGGAATTTAATTTTCTACTTTTTTTGATCTGTTATTCAATTTAGTCCACACATGTATGGCATACTTTGCATCACCTGAGCTAGATGCCAAACTCCTTGAGGATAGGAATCATTCTTGTTCATCTTTGTATCCCTAACGGTTCTTTGCCTATGTCTTACACACAATCAGCACTAATAAAAGTTGAAAGAATGAGCTCTGTTACACCAGTGATTGCTCCGGACTGCTTATTGGAAAGAACTCAATGCTACTCTGCCTAACACAGGAAATTTTGAAATGTTAATGACTTCAGCTGTGATGTGCCTACAGGAAACATGGAAAACACACAAGTTACCTGTCTTGTAAATAAAAAAATTGAGAGGGTCTCCCTGGTGGCACAAGGGGTTAAGGGTTAAGTCTCAGCACTGTGAAGCTATCCACAGCCATTGCAGCACTGGTTCGACTTCTGGCCAGGGAGCTAACCCACATGTGGCAGCAGACCTCTCCTATCTGGCCCATTGCTCCCCTCAGCAGTGTATTCCAGTCAGTCTATCTGCCTGTTCTGCCCCCCACTCTGTCTCTGGTGAATTCTCTCACCCCCTGCACCTCTGGCCTACACCCCAGTTCTTGTATGCATAAATAAATAAATCTTTAAAAAAAGTTTCAAAAAAATTGATGAAATTGTACTCCTCACCAGGCACAAGGTAGTAGGTGGGGAGTTGCTATATGGTGAGAGTGAGCCACTTGACTGCTCCACTTCCAGCTGCAATGTACCTTACTAGAAGTTTCTATTCTTATCTCTCTCAACTACTAATCCTTGATAAATCTGCTTATAAAAGAGCACAACCCTAAGATTGGGTTGGGGTTTAAAGCAGAAAGGGTCACAACTTTGGGTCCAATGCTGCTGACTGGAGAATGCAGTTGGTTGGACTATATTGGTAAAAATTCAAAGTAGCCTAACTAGTGGTAAATATATTGTAAGAATGCATTTGTCCTAACATTTTCAGAATTAGTGTTCAATGTAAAGTATATTTATTAGTATTACTATTTTCTTTTGACAAAGAGATCAATATCATAAGGAAAAAAGGCTAACTGTATGGTGATGGGTATTAACTAGACTTAAATGATCATTTTGCAAAACATCAAATTATGACATTGCACACCAGAAACTAGCATGTGTCTATTATATCTCAATTTTTTACTTATTTATTTTTTTAAAAGAGGCATGTATTATTTGTTTATTTGTTTGTTTGTTTGTTTGTTTATACATGCACTGGGTACAGTCAGAAGCATGGGAGGGTGAGAGAATTCACCAGAGCCAGAGCGGGGAACAGAACAGGCAGAAGGACCGAAGTACACTGCTGAGGGGAACAGCGGGCAGCAGGAGAGGTCTGCGCGCCATGTGGGACCCTCCTCCGGTGGCCGGGGAGCAGCCAGGGATCGAACCAGCGCCTCAAAGGCCGCGGGCAGCTTCGCAACCCAGCGCTCAACCGCTGTGCCACCGGGGAGGCCCTATATCTCAATTTTTTAAATAAAAAGTGATCAAGTTTTGTAACAGAACAGGTTGTAAATTGAGTGACCACAAGTGACATGTTTGCAGATAGGCAAATTGATAGCAAAGGATTCTCCCTTGACATTTAAATTGTTTTAAAGTTCAAAATAGAACTTAATGGTTAAAATTAGATTCTTTCCCCCTGGTTTTAATTTAAAGTCTGGCATATGGTGTGTTTCCCTTAGCAAATTCTCACTGGAAATCAAAGTATACAGAAATTTATTTATGCTTATGTTGTCTTTAACATTGTCTCTCCTCATATAATAAAGAACAATATAAAGAGGCCATTTAATCTCTGTAGTCTAATTTCAAATTCCATGGAAAAAGCACTTACTTCATGCTGTTGTCAATTCCCTCCCATAGAATTCCTTCCCATAGAATTCCTTCTGTCTGTGTACTTTTTCAACTAAAATATGATGTCAAATCACACTTACTGAGTTTCTCATAGTGAGTGTTCCACTTTTATTCACCACCATTTATTCCATGGAGCCACATCAACACTGAACGGAGGAATGTGATGTGGAGACAGAAGGTGGTTCAACTTTTGAACCCTTTAGTTGGTGATGCTAGCATAAAAGGTTGTAACGGGTGAGAACAAGAGGCGAGCCCATACAGAGGCACAGTGCTGCAAAATGACAATTTTTTTCACTTGTTCAGCTGTGTGTCTTCAGTCCATGGCTTCATGAGCAAGGCTGCAGAGACCAATGGTGGCAAATCATGTCTGGATGATTCTTTATTCAAGGGCTATTCACATCTGTTGAAAACTTTTGATTTCTAGGTGGGTTAATTGTTTAAATGTGCTAAACGAAATGATGCTTATATTACCCCTTGTTGATGCTATGAATATTGTAATTATTGTCTTGCTTTTGACACATAAATGGGGTATGTGAATTAATGCTGATGGATTATGATGAAGAATATTGAGTCTGTGATGGATTTGAAGTAGTAAGAACACCACGTCTTCTTTCATGCATTTCCTTCATGAATGAGTTTCTCTTCCTAAACATGCCCATTAAATTCCAGGATTCTTTGCCCAGTTATTTTCTGTTTTGCTCTCTGAGGCTTGTTTATGCCAATGGCCACCAAACACTGCCAACCATGCCTAGACCTCAAACCCAGATCCACACAGAGTAAGCAAACCTGTCTCCAACTCTCAGATAAAAGATTAGATCAGACTATGCCCTTTTTTGTGTTTAGTTTTGTCTTATTTTACATTAATTTGATGTGTAGAACTGAGTTAATAACACAGACATGAGAGTCAATTAGATGAGTGCTCGTCACTCCTTATTTACTTGATTCTCATACCCTAAGGGGACTTACACTTCACAATTGCATAAGTTTCAAAGAGATGTTCGAGTCCATCCTCCCTCCTGTGTCTATAAATAGTGTATTATTTTTAGACAGTAGGAAATTAACTTTCACAATGCCCTTTAGGAATCTGAACAGGCAAAGACTTTCTGTGATCATTCTTAGCTCATATTTCCTTGGTAAAGGGAGCTGGGGGGTGGGGGGAGGGAAAGAGCGTGTGTTGGAATTTGTGCTGCCCTACCAGCTGATGCCAGCTACTCCTCTTGACCCCTCTCCCTGCCTGGGCCACTGGCCAGGTATAGGTTTTGAGTCTTGATTTTATTTGTAAAGCCCTTGAAGGCTGAGATCCTAGAATTCCTGTAAACTCTATACAACATAATAGATCTCAAGTATAAGACTTTGAATGGCTAGAAGAGCATTCTAAGTAACTAGAAGAGCTTAATTGAGACAACAACCAACTACATTCTTTTCAGTGATCTATAAATCTAGAGCCCTGCCTACCAATTCTGTTCTCCATTACCTGAAGGCTGTTCCAGCCCTCTAGGATCTATGAGCCAGGAAAGAAAAGAAACTAGAGTCCAACCAGGCACTGAAAACTGAAAAGGTGTGAATTTATGCATCTAGCCAACAACATTTTTTCCTGCTCCCAGGGTGCTAGTTCCTGAACTCATCACGGTATAACCAATTGCTGTCTGCATAATGCAAATTCAAACCATGTTCTCTAATTAATCTATTGTGTTCTGTCCAATTTGCATTATAAATTATAGGAGCAATGCCTGTAATTGCCTTTCTCTGTGGCTAGGCTTATTAAAAACCTGCTTTAGAAAGGTGCCCTGAGTGAGGAACTGTAACACACTTCTAGTTCTATGGCCTGGTGTTCTGGTTGCTTCTCCTCTGGCTGTTTAGAGAGTAACAGATCCTGAGTGTTAAGTTAAGCTCTCTCCTGCCAGATGTCTGTCTTCACAGTACTGAGCAAGTCACTGCAGAGCAGCAGGGAACTAACAATAGCTGACATGACTAGTATGCTCCAACTTCCTTTCCTGCAACCTAGGGAGTTGAATTTAATGAAGGAATTTGGTCCTACCTCATGCCAAGAATACCTTTAACTTAAATTCCTTTCCCCTGAAGAGCAAGTAAGTTTGAAGCCGGAGGACCAGAGTGGGGCAAGGAATGTCTGCAGGAGTTTCTCACTCTCATACTACTCCATATTCGGCTTCCGAAGATTGTCAAAATCACCACCTAAGTGTCCCAGCCAGTTTATGGCTCCAGTGGTAGTGATTCCTTGGAAGCAGATCTCAACTCTGATTCTCTGGAGTCATCTGTCTCTCTACAATTAAGGGAGGTCATTTGCCCTGAGACCTCAGTTCTTCAATTGGACCAAAAAAACTCATTCGCTTTTCAGGGCGTCCATTTTTATCTTAAGATAAGGATGGAAATGCGGACACCCAAGCTCTTAACATGTTGCAGCTAAAACCAAAAGTCCTTTTTTTTAATTTAATTTTTCTTATATTGCTGTTCTTTTTTTTTTTTTTTTTTACAATATTTGGTTTCTCCCCTCAGGTGTAATCCCCATAAGTATCCCACCACCACATCACCTGTGAACCATCACCATGGACCCTTGTGCTCTTCCATCCCCTGTTTTGACTCATCCCCTCTCCCTCCCCTGATGTAAGCATCAAATCTATGGTATGCCTGCACGTTTTGTCTTTTTTTTTTTTGACCCTTTGTCCAATACCCCTATATTTCTCCTGTGAGTGAAACCATTCAATGTATTTCTTTTTCCTTGTGACTTACTTAGTATAATTCCTTCTAGCTTCATCCATGTTGCTGTGAATGGCATGAGTTTGTCCTTTTCAATTGTTGCATAGTATTCCACTGTGTGTATATATCAAGAATGGATCTTCTTGATCCATTCATTTGTTTTTGGGCATTTAGGTTGTTTCCCACACAACTTTCATTGTTAAAACCAAAAGTCTTAATACACGGTTTGATACTTTTGGTCAAATTCTGTGCTGCTGATGTTACAATCTTTGCCAAAAGAAGCCACACATAGTATTTGGCTTCATGTAAAGAATACTGTCTTAATTCTATGCCAGTAATCATCTACTCTGTGCTGGTGGCTTCTCCTGCGACAGTCATTGACTTACACACTTTAAATGAAAAGATTGCATGATTAGTCAAATAAAACTCAATAAAGCTGTTAAAATTAAAAGTGTGATGACTGAAAAGGGAGAAAGAGGCATTTCCTAGAACCAAGAAAGTACTAGAGAGAAAGGTAGTAAAAACTTGATGTATGGAAACTCACTCTTTTGCCTACAGAGAGACTCAAACGACACTTTGGCTCTAGGTGTAAAACTGCTTCCTCCTAAAATTTAAGATTCAGTTTTCCTGCATTTATGCAACTGTAAATAGGGAAAGAAAATATAAATAAATCAGGACATGCAAAAATAAATCATGACAACAAATCCTTTCAGTGAAGGTTCTAATTTAATCTACAAGCAAACTAGGACGGCTCAGTCAGAAAAAACATTAACTTCTAGGGGACAGCATCTCCTGGCAGGTTTGTGGCAATCACAACATCTCTTGTGTCAGAATGTATTTTCCTTCTCCAGGCTGGTCTCTCAAATTGCCCTCAAGCATTCCATTAAATGCATTTCCCTTTATGCCTTCCTTTGCAGTTCACTCATTGTTGTTGATACAATACTAACAGGGGACCTTTTCTCTAAACCAGAACTTCTGCATATTATTAAAGTGTGAGACAAAGAACAACATGTCCAGAAGTCTAACACTTTTGAGTCATTTTTTCAGACATGTCTACATTGTTGGTTTTGTTTCTTTCATAAATAAAACATGTGCAGAGTTACGACAAAGCATGGTTTCTCTCTCTTAGCTTGAAGACTATAAGTCTCCTAGTGTATATTAGGCACACTCCAAAAGTTTACCTGATATTTAGTACAATTTTTAAAACTTTCCATCAAGATCTATGGGGGCTTTCCAGCTCTTATAGTAAGAACTTTGTGTTCTTGCTGTTAAAATCCTTGGAACTTTGTGATGAAAGGACCATGACTTTGACTGGTAGCCAGTAGGAGAATCTGCAGCTCTCACATGCTCAGTCTGCTCTGCTCTTTGGGTACATCAGTCTCTCCCTGGTCCCAGTCAACATACTCCATATTAGGTACAGATACAACATACCAATTCAGTATGATGGTAATAAAGCCGGAAAATGTTGTATGGTAATTTACTAAGACTGTGCAGTTATGAACTGAAGGTTGGAAAGGACATTAAACAGCATCGAGTCCAACCATATACTAATTCCATTTGAATACCCTCCATGTAGTTTATAGTCAAATCCCTCAACCATAGAGAAGCAGCCGTAACTTCCACAGATTTAAAGTGCTTTGTAAGTATTTAGAATTACACTAGATCTATAACCTAGGTGGATGATCTATACAAAAGCAAATTATGTGTTATATTACTTGACACTAGCTCACTGAATTCTCACATAAGCATAATCAATTAGACAATATTATTTCCATGCAGAAACAGACTCAACTAGTTGAATTTTCCTAGGCCCAGGCTGCCAAAGAAGAGCTAAGCTAAGATCCCAATGACAGGATTTTGCACATTTTGTTTCTTGGGACACTTGAATCCCTCTTCTTGGAGGCTACTACACATCCAAGAATTATCCTGATTCTTTCAAATGTTCTTCAGCTAAGAACATTTGGGCCCTTTGTAGGTCTCTTTCTCTCTTGATGTGTGAATTCAAAACTCAATACACCTGCCATGGTCTAATTAGAACAGAGTAGAACTAAACCATTCACACTTTCTTTCATGTCCATGGAACATAAGAACGCATTCACTGATTTTTATTGATAAGTAGATGTTAGAGCTGTTTCAGCAATAATATTTCTTATTTCCTCCCTATTTATATATTATTATTATTGAGGCAACATTGATTTACCACAGTATATGCAATTTGGCATTAATATTTCAACCTATATTTTTAAGAGTATTTAAAGGTCTTTTCTCAATTGCTCACAACATTCACTTTCTTTCCCTTGATTTGCAAACCAATCATATAAGGTATTTGGACAGTGATTAACTGTATTTTACAGAGAATAAAATCACAGAAGAGCGAATTGGTCATAAAAACACTGTAGAGGTAAATGTGGGATTCAGTTCTATGCAAACCTTCCCATCCAACACTACAAGTCAAAACTGAGTGCTACCCTTTAAAGCTCTGATTAATTTTCACATGACATTGTTCAACACATCTCACCTACCTTTTTGTGAGCAGTTTTCAAATTCAGTCCTGCATCGTAAACTTGGCATTCTTTAACTTCACCTACTTAGTTTAAATCTTCTACCAGTGGGGTTGACTTCTATGAAGTCCACAGAAGAAATCCGGTGAATGTAGCAATGGATGTTGATGCAGAATTGAAAGTCTCAGAGCTAGGCTGACAGTTTTCTTTCTTTCTTCAACATTTCAAATATATTGTTCCATTGAGTTCTAGTCTCCGTTATAAGAAGTCTGAGGACATTCTTATATTCCTCCCCTAAACATATCATTTCTTCTTCCCCTATATCAGGAGTTGGAAAATTCTTACTGTAAGTATCCAAATAGCGTATTTTAAGTATTCCTCCCAGTTTATGCCAGTTTATATTCGTTGATTCTGTCATTTGCTGGAATATTTGTCAATTCTCATACTTTCATGTGATTCTTTTACATGGTTTCCATTTCTCTACTACAATTTGCATTTTTTATACAAGTTGCTCCCACGGCCACCAGGTCCTTCAGCAGTCTGCCATTGCCTTCAAGTATTCTTGTGGCAAGAGCAGAAATTTCCTTTAGCAAAGCTTAGGATCTGAACAACACCAACACTCCAAAGAGTTTTCCTATGCATGAGAGACTGTCACTAGCCTTCTGAACTGCAGGAGCCGTAGTTCTGGGCTCCCAGTCTTTTAAATCAGTGACCATCTTTGTGGGGTCACTAGGGAATCCCACTTTCCACCCTTGCTAGGGGCTTTCTATGCTTCAAGAAATCCCTCTATTCTGCTGCCCTCCCCCATCTTTCAATAAACTGCAAAGGATTCTCTCCTAATTCTTCTGCCTCACCCCAGCCCCAATAAAGCTATCGATGTCCATATGCTAAAGCTCCATGCATCTTGGGGGTTGGGAGTGGGATCCCTTCTAACCCTCCTGCCTTGTTCCTATCCCTTTTTTGGGGGGTAGCATTATCTTATAGCCATCAAACCCCATGCACCTTGGCAAGAAGGAAGGCAGGATCTTGCTCAGCTGTTCTGTCCTGCTTTAGCAAACTGCTGACTTCGATTCAGGCAAGACCCACTTTGCTGAAAGACGTCCTTGCTCAGCGGTCCTACTCAGGCTCTGATCCTTGCTGTGCTGTTCTTGTGCATTCAACAAAGGCTTAGAAAATATCTGGGAATTAGATACATATTTGCTCATATCCTTGGGATTTCTATCTATCACTGATATCCACATATGAGCATTAAAATTTTGTCAACAGGCAGGCTGATTTTTCCATAGTCACATCCATGGGACTTAATCCACTTTCTATCATATCCCTGCAGATGGAAATAACCACGAGACTCTTCTTTCTTAGGAAGAACTAATTCTTTTCTGAAGATTAGTTGAATTGTATCCATAGCTCTTTTATGAGTTTTCACTTTTTTTTTTTAATTATTCAGTCTGTTCTTATTTAGGATAGAAGAGATGATCTCTTTTTCTTTCAAGATTTCTACATCTTAGCCTGGCTTAAAATTCTGCTCAATCATTCCTAAGTTGTATAACTTGCAGCAAGTTACTTAAACTCTATTACCTAAGTTTTCTCCTCCATAAAATGAAAATGATCTTAGTACCCAACTCATTTTTAATGAGGATGGGGAGAGGAAATACATGTGAAAAGTCTTTGGTACCCCATAGACAGCAAGCACTCCATCCGTGAAGATTGTATGAAGCACTATATTGGATATTTTACTTAATTTATACTTCTTTAAAATTCACACATACACATTCCAAAAACTGCATACAAGTACTAATGCCACTTTATAGAGCAGGAAACAATCTCAGTGAGATGTGTAATAACTTACTAAGAACATATACATAGTAAGGGAATGAACCCAGATTTTTCTTACTCTCATGTACCTTTTTTAGTATGCCGCTGTCTCTATGCCACTGTCTCCTTGTCAATGAATAGGCTAACAAGGGGTCAACTAGGCCAGCTAATATACAGGTCTAAAGGACACAACAAATTGAGAAATGTGTACAAATAATTTTTTTGTGTGTCAGAAACTCTAATCTGGTAGCAGCATTAGTCATAACTGAAATACAATTCAGTTTGAGAATGAACTGGGCTTTGAGAGTTTAGAACAAAGGAATAGAATCACAAATAAGATACAACTTACCCAATCTCTTCCTAAGCTTTATATAGTCCAATCTCCAAGCAAGAAATAAAAATCAGACAATTTATCCTTTTAGGGAAATCTCTCATAGCTAAGAAGTTTCAAGGCCAAGGCCTGTATTAATCCCTTGCCACAATAAACTGCATAACCAACAACTCCAAAACCCAGGGCCTTGATACCACAGGAATTTATTTTTCATCCTCATGGATGGGCCATTTGCCTCAATTTAGCTATGGTTTGCATGCCTCTTTCTTAGGCCTGGGCCAGAGAAGCAGCAGCTGCCTGAATGTCCTTGTTATGAGTGAGATAACAAATTCCAAGAGGGTTGTGATTCATAGAAACTCTTAGCTTTGGTTTAAAACTGTTTTTTTGCCAACATCCTGTTGGCTAAAGCAAGTCACATGGTCAAATCCACCATTAATGGGGTAATGATACACACCCCCCCGCCCCGACCCCGCCACCAGATCGGGCAAAAGGAGTAAATACTTGCTACACCCAAAGACCAGTATTGTTTTTAAGAGTCATGTTTCAGCATCTCAGGAATGACCTAATTCTCCACACCTGGTAATAATCGAAGGAAAGGTGCCTGGCCAACGAAAACATGGTAACTTGAGACCATAATCTCGAACAGGATAAAATCATCTGATAGTCCAAGGGAACTCAGTTCATACTCAACACTAGTGGAATCTTCATTGAGAATTTGAGGAATGATGTCCTTCCAGGTAGTCTGATGCCAGCCTAGCTGGAGTCCAAACTCCATGTGAGCCAAAACCTTTGTGGCCAAGCCAGCAATTGCAGGAAGAACAGCAGAGGTGTCCTGGCCTGGAGACTTTCACAAGGATTTATCTGCTGAATCCCATATTCTCCAACATACATCTTTAGAAGATTATATATGGTAATTTTAAAATTTAGTTCTTTTCTAGTATGAAGGCAGAAAGGCTACATTTAGTGACCAAAGAGAGTATATGTCTCTTCACACAGAAACAGGACAACATTAGTGACCTGGAACCACTCACTTCTGGTCATCTCAAAATAACTGATTAAAAAAACACCAGAAGGTAGAAGTCTGAAATTTCTGCAGTAAAAGTGGTATCTTTTCCTCTTTCACTCTTTGCTCAGTGAGGACAGAACTAAAATTTGATTTGATTTCCCACCCCCACCCTGTGAAGTTACTTTAGAAAACAGCATCTTGAAGTTTTAGTTAAAACTATAGATCATAAGGGCTTTCATAAGGGATCTTCAAAGTCATATATCAAAAGTTTCATTCTCTGGGGATTGCTGAAAGGTAGTTTAGTGCATCAGTGACTGTCGCCTATCCCTGGGGTATTGTGGCTGAGTATTATAACACAAATGGTTCCCATAATGTGGAATGAATTATTTTGAACATTTACGGGTAACTTTTTACTACAGATGCTTTATGGCATAATGAGACTCTACCTGATTAAATGTGCCGATAAATCAACATTACAGAAAAGTACTAGAGTGACAAGGATTATTTTCTAAATTGCCTCAACTGCAAAATATCTATTAAGCTATAACTGGATTGGAAAAAAAAAAAGCAGGATAGGTGATAGGTCAGTAACCTCACCCCCATGACCAATCCATGAGCCAATGGGTCAAGTTCACCAGGCTAGAACATCATCATGTATAAATGCAGAAGATGGTCAGAGTCTCTTCCTTACATGTGACTTTAAAGATGGACTAATCAGGGCCTCCCTGGTGGCACAGTGGGTTGAGTGCAGCACTGTGAAGCTGTCCACAGCCTCTGCAGTGCGGGTTCAATCCCAGCTGGCCAGGGAGATTCCCACATGGCACAGAAGACCTCTCCTTTCTCACCCACTGCTCCCTTCAGCAGTGTATTTCGGTCAGTCTGCCTGTTCTGTTCCCTGCTCTGTCTCTGGTGAATCCTCTCACCCTCCTGTACCTCTGGCCTGTGCCCCAGCTCTTGTATAAAAATAAATAAATCTTAAAAAAAAAAAAAAAAAAAGATGGACTAATTGCTGAGAAGCACACGGCACACCCCTGGGTGTGGTTTATAATATAGGATCCTCTGTTTCTTCTTAGTTCCTTTGTACGTTTGTCTTGAATTCACACCTGGATTTCAAGTGCATTCAGGAACACTGCAGTGGTATCAGAGTTGTGCTAGCTCTTAGCTTACTTTGGGCCTGGCCCTGCATAGGTTACACAGATCAAGTCAGTTGCTCTTCACTGTTGCCTCATGACATAGGTTCTCTTTAATTTCCCATCTTACTATATAAGGAAACTGAAAAACACGGAATAAACCTTGCCCATGGTTTAAGTTAAGCAGTAGAGGAAGAATCTGGACCCAGACATTCTGATTTCAAAGACCAAGATCCTAATCACTGTGCTAGATTCTTTTCTACCCTGCAGTATCCCCCACAGCCACAGCTACAGTTTGGGCAAAGAGGACCTTTTAGATATGCTCCTCTAGAATAAAATTCTGGTGAGTAAATAAAAATATGTTGTTTCTCATAATTCCCTCTTTTATGCAAAAATCTTCTATTGGGCCCAGATACTCATACTTGTCATCCCTCTACTGATATTTGTTAGAAATCCACATTCTGTTTCATATATTATGCTTGAAGAGCCGTGTTCACAAAGATTCTGGGATTGCATCCTGGTTCGCAAACAAAAGTACTTTGATCAATTAGCAATATCTGCCATGGGAGCATGAGGGACTAACTGATATCCCCATGTTATGAGATACTGTCTGCCTCAAAATACTCCAAACCCAAGTAGCTCTACTGGAGAGCTCTTGGCTTGCTTCTCATCTCCTCTGTGTGCAACATTCCTTTGTAAACCCAACAGGAAATTACAGTACAGTTTAGTGGAATGAACTCAGGCTTTAGAATCACCAGATCAAGGATTAAATCCTGACTTTTATACTTGGAGGCTACAAAAAAAAAGTCTTCAGCTTCCCTATCTGAATAATATGTATACCTCCTCCATGAAAGAATTACAATGAGTTGATGATAATAAGGCAGGAGACAGGACATTTCCTGTAAAGGGTCAGATAGTACAAATTTTAGGCTTTGCAGGTTACAGTGACTGCTGGCTAGAATAAGGAATTTTGAAAGCATATCCTAAACAGTTGAGATTGTTAATTTTCTTTAATGCTTAGAGATAATTCTATTGTATTATACTAAAATAGTAAAATTATTTGATTTAAAATGCAAACAACCGTTGGTAAAGTAAAATAAATTATTACTAATTGATACACTAATATAATTATGTCAATCACACTTAAGAAAAACAAATCTCACTGCATATAGGTCAAACTGTTTTGATTGTAGAAGTCATTTTTTCCTTCCATATATATATATATATATATATATATTCCATAATTGCATTTGTACCTTACAAAACATATACAGAACCTAACCTATTTAAGAATAAATGAAGGTTGAAAGAAGCACTCATGTTGACTTCCTACCTTGCCAGGTGGATCGGAGTCCACTGTTCCATGGAATGGGGAAGAGAATGATTTTTGTTGAGACAGGGATTAAGGTGTGCTGTCCTCTCAACCTGCCTATATGACAGGTATTATTAATTATTATTCTATTTTGCTATTTATAGCAAAGAGTAAATAATTTCTCCTGAGTCTAGAAAAGTAAATGGTAACATGAATACAACTGTAGTAATTCCAAAATCTGTGCTTTGTCTACAAAACACTAAGGAAAGCAAATGAAAGCATTGCCAAGAAAGATCATGTCAGGAGGGGCTGTCAAAGGGATGATCTTCCAGGGGCAGATTCCAGACACAGGGAAGTATGAGTGCTGTAAAGCTCAGGATGGGCACAAGTTGGGCAGAGCTGTGTTGGTAAATGCCGATCTCCAACTTCTCTAGGGGAACTAAGGGGGACCCTTAATTTCTAGCATTTGCCTATTGCTGAGATGTGCACAAGCAGCCTCCATGAATCCACAGGGACTGATTACACTAACATTATTCTTGAGACTGGCCATCTGGGTGCAAGGAGGAAAAGAAGTCAGATCTTGGGAATGCAAACTGGTACATCCCTTATGGAAAAGTGGGTGAGTTTTTCAAAATAATAAAAATAGATGTAGCACTATTCAAAATAGCCAAGTATGGAAACAATCTAAGTGCCCAGTGACAGAGGAATGATCAAGATGTGATACACATATACAATGGACTACTACTCAGCTATAAAAGAAAAAGATCAACTCTTGCCACTTGTGACAACATGGATAGAAACAGAGAGGACAGGGCTAAGCAAAGTGAGAAGGAGAAAGACAAATTCTGCATGGCTTCACTAATATGTAGTTTATAAAAAAAAAAAAAATGAAACAAAGGGTTGGGCAAAACCAATCCAATAACAAACAGTAGAAAGTTGTCTGTAGGGGCCTCCTTGGTGGCACAAGGGGTTAAGCACAGCTCTGTGAAGCTATCCACAGCCTCTAAAGCATGAGTTCCATCCCCACTGGCCAGGGAACAAGCCACATGGCACAGCAGACCTCTCCTGTCTCTCTCCTGCTGCTCCCCTCAGCGGTGTATTTCAGTCAGCCTACCTGTTCTGTTCCCCACTATCTCTTGTGAATCCTCTCATCCCCTGTGCCTCTGGCCTGTACCACAGTTCTTGTATGCATAAATAAACAAATCTTTTTTAAAAAAAATCTGTAGAATTAACGTTTGGGGCGAGGAGGGTGGAAAGCAAAGTATGGAGGGTACTCAATGGACTAAAGTGGAGGACCAAGGGTGGTGGGTAGTCAATATAGTGTAGTAACAAGCATCTGAGAAGGTGTGATCCTATACCATGTTCACAAACCTATACTGGTTTACAAACCAGTGTTAACTCAAAGGAAAAAAAGTTCATGAGAAGTTTAAGGCAGGAGCGGGGGAGAAGCGAAGGGACCAGCTCACAGGCAGGTGTTGAAGCAATGACACTATCTTCACTTTGTTCATACCCGACTGAGCTATCACTGGACATGGGACTTCTTCCCTTCCCAAGGGCAGGTACCAAATACACAAGTTGAAGACAGAAGACACAGAATATCAGACAATCCTGAACTCTATTTATGGGGGTGAGAATGTTGTCTAAATAGTCAAATTTTACGACCTAGAACACAGCTGGTGCATTAGAGAAAAGATATTGTTTCTCCTCCCTATTTTATTTTTTTTTTTACCATTAACCATTTTCTTTTTTTTTTAATATTAAATTTTATTTTTATATTCCCCCATACAATTGCAAATGCCCCATTCTGACCCCAATCCTTCCCCTCCCGCCCCCCACCCCCCAAAAACTGTCTCTGGTTCATAGTTTTCTGTTGATTTTGATTTTCACTTTCTTATATTCATTTTCCTGGTCCCTTATTTAAGTTTTCTAGATTCCTGCTATGAGTGAGACCATCCGGTATTTTTCTTTTTCTTTTTGGCTTATTTCACTGAGCATGATCCCTCCAGCGCCATCCATGTTGCTGCAAATTGCATGTGTTTAATTTTTTTGAATGCTGAGTAATATTCCATGGTATATATGTACCACATCTTCTTGATCCAGTCATCTATTTTTTGGGCATTTGGGTTGTTTCCAAAGCTTAGCTATTGTAAACAGTGCTGCTATAAACATAGGGGTGCTGGTGCTCTTTGGAATTGATGTTTCTGTGCCCTTTGGGTAAATACCTAGGAGTGGAATTGCTGGATCATATGGAAGCTCTATGTTTAGTAGGTCCAGAAATCTCCACACAGCTCTCCATAGTGGTTGGACCAGTTTGCACTCCCACCAACAGTGCAGAAGAGTTCCTTTTTCTCCACACCCTCGCCAACATTTGTTGTTGCTAGTTTTTTTAATATGTGCCATTCTCACTGGTGTGAGATGGTATCTCATGGTAGTTTTGATTTGCATTTCCCTGATGACAAGTGATGTTGAACATTTTTTCATATGTCTGTTGGCCATTTGCATTTCCTCTTCAGAGAAGTTTCTTTTTAGCTCTTCTGCCCATTTTTTGACTGGATTATTTTCTTTGTTGTTGCTGAGTCTCATCAGCTCTTGGACATCGTACATGAAAGAAGATAAGGGGGGGAAATTAATTCTTATGAATAGTAATACTTTAGTATCACTATTTAGTGTCTTATGAGTGGTAATATTCTTATGAATATAATAATTTCTGTACAAAGTATTATACACAAAAGTCTTTCGGATAATCCTATCATTCTGGAATTAGTATATTTACCATAGCGCAATGCCATACACATCAAAAAAATCAGATGCCCAGATAAACACAATGGCTAGAAAATGTAGCCAGTTATTTCTTTAAAAAGTTAGAAAATTGTTAAGCTAACTTCTTTTTATTGCTGTTTTATTCTGCTTAAATGTTCATTTAATGACTGAAATTGTTGAATGCTACGTTCCAGGATAACCTAAATGCAGAGTGTGAAAATAGGCCACAAGGTTTATCTTCACTGAGGGAAGAAGATGCATCCAGCTGCATTGACCCCTGTTCCACGTCTAAGTGCTTCTCAAATCCCCCCTAAATAGTTAGAGAGAAAACCAACATGTCCCATGCAAAATGCAAAGGCAAAACACCTCTCCTGGTTTTTCCAAATCTTTACAAGAGGCAGATGAAGCAGAAAATAAGAGTTATATCCAGCAACCTCTACATGTCTGCTGGTATCACACCATAATCATGATCATAGTTATAAAAGGATTTGAGTTTTTCAAATTACTTTGAAATGCATTTGTAGCACAGAATTTCAGCATTACAAGTCATCTCAGAAGTCATCCCACCCAAACAATTGCTAAGCCTAGTCTGCCCTTGATGTGACCTTGTATGGCTCAGCTAACCCTGTGGGGAGGGACAGATACATGCTGGAGCCCCCATTCTACAAGTGAAGAGACAAGACCTTGTGGAAAGCCACTGACAGTGGGAGGGCAGGTCTCTGGAGCCTTCGGGCAGTATGGGTCTTTCTCTCGACTTTCCATTTAGGGAGAAGAGCCACTAACCTACAATGTCCATGCACAGCAGGAAAACGTCCAGGATCCCTCAGTCCTCAGAGGAATCCCAAAAGAGCACAAAGATGCAGCTTATTCCTGCCCCTCTTCTCCTTTGTCCTGGCCCTTCTCCCCCATCGTATTCTACTGTCTGTGCAAACTAGGGGACTTGGCAGCTTAGCAGTTGCCCTGTGCCTGAGTTCCAACTCCCTCCCTTTTGGACCAGCTCTGTGACCACTGCCTGCTGTGGTCCTCCTGCCTCTCATCTAGAAAATGTGGTTACGGGGCAACAATGAGAACCAGGCAAGATGAGAAGTTCGAACGCTTACCTCTGGGCCTGGCAGGTGGACAATGTCCCACAGGTACAAGCCACCTCCACAGGGGAACCTCTGGCGGGTGAGATTCACCGTGGTCACCAGCCTCAGTCAGAGCAAGACCTGACAGAACAGCATGAGCAGAAAGCCATGTTCAGTTTAAATTTCCTCCTAAAGGATTGGCAAATAAGTATTTTCTAATTCTATTATTAATATCATTATTGAAATAAAGCTTGTCACATTAATGTGTTACATTGTACAAAGATAGAACTACTGCCCTCAAGGAGAAGCCGACAAGATGATAAAGAGGAACAGCAGGATGATGCTCAGTAGCTTTTTTTCCCCTTTGCCAATAAATAAAAAGCTATTTTGTGTGGTTCCTCAATTCTAATCTTATATTTCTTGCCATTCTCATTGAGTTCCCAGAGGGGAGCCTTCCGAGTGTTGACATTTAATAATGCCAAACAATAACCAGGGCCTATTAGGCCAGCGAGGCCAGGGGGAGGTGTTCAGTGTGGGCTGCCTCTGGGTAGGGTCCCATTTAACCATTTTAGAGAGGAGGCTCTCTGCCATTTTTAAAACTGTCATGAGAAAGCAAAGCCACAGCCATTGCTGCAGTTGTGAATAAAAAATGTTGAAGACAGGGAAAAAAGCTGCTTTGTGGAGAGCCCAGCAAAGCTGATGATGGGGAACTCTGAACTTGGCCTTGAAGGAGGGATGAGACTCCAAGAAACTGAGAGATGAGGTGCATTCTGCTTTGGCACTGGGTGAGGAAGATATACATCCTGCTCCAGGAAGAACAAGTAGACTAAACGGATTACTCCCTGGGTTAAGCTCTTTTCCCAGGTTAAACTCTTTCAGGACAAAGGTTGAAGTTTGATTTTTCCCTTTTGCAGAGGTGGAAATATATTCCCCAAAGTGTTCCCCAATATGTGTCTGCCCTGCATTCATCCATTACCAATAGGTATCCAAAGCCCTAGCCTACACACACAGCTGGTAACATGTTGTGATTACTGTCTGCTTCTGGAAGGCCTAGACATGGCCAGCCACACAGCTGTTATGTGACATTTTGCATCCCCAATTGGGCATAACCATACTGGGTCAAAATACCTCAAGAATTGGTAGCTTGTGTGGTATTTAGGGAGGAAGACATCTCATGAAGTGACCTGTCCACTCAACTCAGAGCTAACCAGTTCAATATTTAATTCTTAAAATCTTTCAATTGATAATTAAGTCCATCATTCCATCTCAAAGGACAGTCTAGTAAAGGGAAATGAACTTTCTTGAAAGTGTGGGGAACCATAGGCCCTTAGCCTTCCATTTCACCATCAAGTCTCATTGCCTCACACCAAAGATAAAGAAACAAATTACAGAAAACTAGATGGATTGAGAGCTGAGACCATGAAACTCTCGAAAACTGCACTATTACTTTTCTTTTTCTTATTTTTAAAACTAAGTTTATGATACCAATTTCTTTTCATGTAATATGCCCTTGAAAGGTAGCAAAAGAAAAAAAAAGTCAACCTGATTTTTAGAAGCTAGAGTCTAGTTAATCAAGGTTTTGTTATCTATTATAATCTCCTTAAAAGTCAAGACCTCAACTTTATTTTCTGTGAATCAACTCTCAACATATGGCATGCACAGTAGATGGGAAGAGATGTTACTTATTATAGCAATGCTTTATCTGAGTATACATGAGGATGAGTTTTTTCACATAAGTGAAACAGCAACACTTTTTAAAAGATGTAATAATTTTGATTAAAATCAATTTAAATGCATCTCTTAATTCCCTGTGAAAAGATCACATATGAATATGGTGACTATATTTTTATTGTCAAACGCAGTTGAAAAAGAAAGGAGGTTTAACCAATGATATAAACCAGTACTGTTCTGGGCAAACAGGGTTATACTATACATATGAACAAGTGCATATATATTTGCCATAAAGTTTCTAATTTGGATGTCAATCTGACTCTTGACAGCATTCCAGATAGTTTGTGTCTCCATCCATATCTCCAGTCATCCTAAAAGAAGGGACTATTAGCTGAATCATTTCCCTTTTCAAAGCTTTGTGCTAGGCATTGAAATGATAAGAAAATGGAAAATAACCAAGCACATAGCAGAAGTGATCTCAGTATTCATGCCGCCATATATATATATATATATATATATATATATATATATATATATGCAAGGTGTTTCTGTAAGTGGTTTATTTTCAACTATAAATAGATTCTTTGTTGCTAAATTTATCTTAGATTTTTAACATTTTAGATTTACTTGAGGGCTTTGATTCACCTTCTAAAACAGATCAGTAAACTAAAAATTTGGAATAAACTATGGGCTACAAGGATTTGGAGGCGAGAGTATTTGCTGGAGGAAAAGATCACAATAGTGCCAGAGCTTGCAGACACAATTTGGGGTGAGGAGCAATCACCAGAATTCTACCCTCCATTCTAAGGAGGTTCACACGTCTTGTCAGCCACTGAACATCAAAGTCTTTAAGACAGAGGTCAGGAAATTGAGTGTTTCAAGCCTCATTAAAGAGTGTGACAATTATAGGAAAAGAGAGAAATGAACGGAAAATAGGCCAGGACACTCATCCCCAGACACAAATGACTATGTAGTTACCTCAACCTGTTAAAAAATAATTACCAACCAGGGAAAAGACACTGTCATGGGGAGACTGCGCATGCAGAGTGAACCCAGCCAATTTGTGCAGAGATGGCAGGATGAGGAAGGGAGTTTGAGGACAGGGCTCGATTGAGAGCCAGAATTCACTCTGCTCTGGGCTGTCTGGCATGACTCTGGTCTGATTATCATCTCCCTAAGAGAGAATCTTGCCAGCCCCTCCTTCAGAGGTTCATCTCTGCAATTCTGCCTTGGGTGAATAAATTCAGTCACAGTCACCAGAGCCACAAGATTAGGAGACAATTGAAGAGTCTGCTGATGATACCCTGAAAGTTCAACCTCAACTTGCCCTGGGGTCACTTCGAGATGATTCCTTAAAATTTTTGCTGGAAAAAAATATGAGACTACACAGCTTCCAATATCTCTCTTATTGTCGCCACAGGAGTCCCGTGACATGTTTCAACATGCTGAGCAAATGATGAGGAAGCAAGCAACGAGGAGGCTGGTGGCCATAACAGGTTCTGATTCTCATCCTTGTGACTCTCCTTTCTCAACCCCAATTCTTTTTTTTTTAATTTATTTATGCATACAACAGCTGGGGTACAAGCCAGAGATGTGGTGGGTGAGAAGATTCACCAGGGACAGAATGGGGAGCAGAACAGGCAGATGTACCAAAATACACTGCGAGGGGAGCAGCGGGCGAGATAGGAGAGGTCTGCTGAGCCATGTGAGTCACCACTTTGGCCGGGGATCAAACTCATGCTGCAGTGGCTGTGAATAGCTTCATAGTGCTGTGTCTTAACCCCTTGTACCATCAAGGAGGCTCCTCAACCCCAACTCTGAAGCTTGTATGTTTGCTTCTACCTCCCTGTCTCTTACAGTGAGTTTGTTGACCTCTAGAAACACATGGACCATTGAGTGGACAAATCCTTTTTCCTTTATTCAGTAGCGATAATCTGGAGATTTGAATGAGAACCTTTCTTATGATGAATATAATGAATCAAAAAGAATAACACACCCACAAAAGGAAAGCAATGAATAAGGTTCTATAGAGCACTTGTTCCAACAATATTTCCTCCCCTGGTGGCGCAGGTGGTTGAGCACTGGGCTGTGAAGCTGCTCGCAGCCTCTGCAGTGCAGATTCAATCCCCAGCCACCTGCGAAGGCCCCACATGGTACACAGACCTCTCCTGCCACGTCCGCTGCTCCCCTCAGCAGTGTATTTCGTCGGTATGCCTGTTCTGTTCCCCGCTCTGGCTCTGATGAATTCTCTTACCCTCCCATGCTTCTGACTATACCCACTGCTTGTATAAATAAATAAATCTTTAAAAAAATAATAATAACAACTTGGGGTAACTTACTTAAATACATATTCCCTGATCCCTACACATCAACCTAGATCAATTATTTTATTGGTGCATACTAGGTTAATCTACAATAACTCGCAATCTCAGTGACTTCACATAATGACATTTATATCTTGTTCACATTATATATATCCAATATGGCTGGAAAGAGACTCTGTACAGTCACTTAAGGATTCAGGATGAAGTGGGCTTCAACACTTTATAGCTACACTATATAAAATATAAAACTGCTACCATCATTGTAGCATAAGGGCGGACTAGAAAGTCTCACCAGCTCATAAACATGTTGCCCACAGTTCATTGGCTGGAAATATTTCCATGGTCAGAATATAGCAATTGTTCTAAGTGAAGTAAACATTAGTATGTGAATATACAACATTGGTGATTCTCCTCATCTTTTTTTACTTGAAATATACTAGGCACACCTTCTACATAGGTTTACAAAAGATTGATAGTTTTGAACAGGACAGAGCCCTGAACAATTTGAGAGAACTACTCCACTGAATTTTTCAACTTGCCTAAGGTTATTTTTTGGTTTTTGTTTTTTTTTGTTTTTCGCTGAAGGTGCCCTATGTTTATAATATACACATCAATCAAGGTCAGGGTCAGATAAAGTAATATAGGACTTCTAGATTTTCCTTCTTTCACCTTATCCTATCTTCAGAATCCATACAGAATCATGTTCCTTCCAGAAGCTCCAACTGCTTCCAGAGGAATCAATGAGCACACAGTCATCAAAACCATCCAAACACAAAGTCACTAGACCAGTAGAGTAGAACACAGGAGGTACGAGGTTTTGCAATTGAAAGTGCAATGGCGATGTAGCCATTTTGCCCCTAGGACTACTGGGATTCTTCTTCTCTCTAGGAAAAAATGGTTAAACATTAACTATTTACATGAATGATTACCATAGTCGCCATAAACTCTAGGAGATATTTAACAGTTCTTTTTCATATAATATGGTTCCCAGAGAGTTGGAAAAAGACTTAGAAATGGCGTGGTTTAGGGCCTCCCTGGTGGCGCAGGCAATTGAGCGCAGCGCTGTGATGCTGTCCACTGCCTCTGCAGTGCTGATTCGATCCCTGCTGGCCTCAGAGCAACCCACATGACAAGCAGACCTCTCCTGCCTCGCCCGCTGCTCCTCTCAGCAGTGTAGTTCGTCAGTCTGCCTGTTCTGTTCCCCACTGTCTCTGGTGAATTCTCTCACCCTCCCGCATATCTGGCTTGTACCCCGGTTCCTGTATAAATAAAAAAATAAATCTTAAAAAAAAAGAAATTATGTGGTTTAACTCCTTAATTCCAAGCCCAAATGCCTACTCACATACACATACAGTTTATCCATAAACCATGCCCAGAGCAGCACGTTTACATCATTTGTTAATGGAACAACAGCTCAAGCATCCAAGACTCATCTTTGTTCTCATTTTCTTCCTTCTCTTAATAGGCAAGGGTGGTGATCACAACAGGAAATTCTGAGTTAATCTGCCTCTGGTAATGCTATTTCTGCTGTCTAGGTGGCTTTTCCTAAACCATTCTCTGTGAGGTGAGAGTCACAATCCTTAAAGATCAACTGTTCTTGGCCAACTAAGAAACACAATGTGTAAAACAACAGGGGTCAAATCCCACACGAGCCTGAGCAGACATACTATAGTTTTCACTACAGCTCACAAGCTAATTCTTGAGGTTATTTTTCACTCTAATGCAACAGTCAAGGTGAGCCCTGTAGCCCTGTCTCTGAGCTGTAGGTTAGTCAGTACAATAGTAATAGTTTCATCAAAGCTGTCCAACTGCCCAGAAAGAGAAACCTATCCTGAGTTATGCAAGATCTAATTAGCATGTTTCATTAAGAAAAATCTCAATAAGACAGCTTTTAGAGTATAACTCTAGAGTATAACTGCTATAAAACATTCTAGAGAGTGGGCTGTATGTACTCTAAATTCTTTCTAATAGTTTAAGCATTTAGAGGTGACACTCAGACAACTCCTATTCTCATCTAAAAATTCCTGGAGAGTAAAGAATTGTACAAATATCTGCTGATGAGTTTTTACTTGGAGAACTCAACTATAATTATAAGTAAGGACTATTACTAATGTGTGTTCACTTATTAAACCACTCACTTGTTTCATCCTCTCAGAACCCAGTTGGACATATTACACCTTTGTAAAACAAAGAAATGTAAGAAATTTAAGAAAACTTACACTAAATTAGTGTAAATTAGATACACTAATTTAAAATGTTTTCTGAGCTCCTCAACAGGTACTCTTCACAATTAGTAAGCCAGGAGTGCTAGAGAATTTTGACAGCCATTTTACCACCTCCAGTATTAGAAGTAACATTCAAATTTAGTAGATCAGTTATCCAGTTACTCCTACCCTATATGTTATTTTCTAAAGGAGACAAAAATGTACTCTTTCTTCCTAGTTAAATTTCTCAAGACTATTTTTTTATAAAAACAGTTTACAGGGCCTCCCCTGGTGGCGCAGCGGTTGAGCGCTGGGCTGTGAGGCTGCCCACAGCCTCTGCAGCGCTGGTTCGTTCCCCAGCTGCCAGCGAGGGTCCCACAAAAACAAACAAACAAACAAACAAACAAACAGTTTACATATGCCTACTCTTCTTTTGGTCTCCTAAGTTTATAGTCTATTTCTTACAAACCCTAGTGGTTTAATTTGTGTTTACCTACCATTTTCTAAAAATTCTACACCTTTATTTTTGAAATACAATAGAGAGTAAAAGTCCTAAGCCTGAGACCTACTTTATAGCACGTGGTTTTAAGAAATAAACATACTAATCTATTATTTTATTTATTTTATGGTACATAGATTATAAAAAATTACTGTCTAAGACCTTTTGTGATTGAATATTTTAAAACAAATCTACAGCAGTGGAAATATTCAGAGCATGGGATCCAACATTCCAAGACACATCTTCCCAAATAAAAAATGAAGTTCACGCCACTAGCTAGTGTTATGAAACAAAACTCAGGATTTGAGACACAAAAAAGATGACAGGAACACAAATCAAATTAGTATTTAGAGAGTCTCTTTAATTTCTGGAGGCCAAAAACTAGCAATTATTCTCTGACCTCCATACTATGACCCTTTCTTTGAGGGACTTAAAATCTACTAGACATAGAAAGTCATATTAAGTTTGAAAAAATGGAGAAGCACATAGAAAAAGTAATCATGGTGTGAAACAGGTGTTTTTCATGAGCAACTGACTCTTCAATATGGCCAGTCCACAGAGGGAAGAGATAAGACTGAGAATCTCACAGGGTTTCATCATTGAGGGTCAGGGCTGTCTTACAGAAGCAACTAGAGTTTGTCTTAGAAGTAAGAAGGAAACCACAGAAGAGTTCCAAGTGTGGAGAGGATGTGATATTATTAGATATTAATTTTTAAAAGTTAACTCTTGTTTGTGGTTTCTAACTTGCTCAACTGCATGGATAGTGTAGTGCCACTGCCATCAAGTCTATGTGCTTCATGTACAAGGTTTCTATGCACAGGGTGATGAAATTTTAAAAAATTCTCAGTAGTTACCACCATGGAGTGGCTTTGGGATGATGAGGGAGGACTTTTAACTTCACAAATATGTTACTTGAACTTCCAACAAGCACCAACTTCCTTTTTTTAAATGTAAAAGAAAGCTCAATCTGGCAGCAGTGTTAATGTGAAAGACCAGAGTTGAAGAAACCAATTTAGAAGCTGTTGCAATTTAATTGTCCAAATGATAGACAATGAGAGTCTAAACAGAAGCAGCAGCATCAGGGAAGGAGACAGGAGGTGGATTTGAGCAATATTTAGGATTACGGAACACAGTGACCTTAGCTGTGGGGAAGCAGAGGATAAAGAGGTTAAAGTGACTTCATGTCTCCATCAGGAGTGTCTCAGGTTGAAACACAGAACTTGTGAGAATATAAACCTCTAGGTTTAAACATATTTGAAACATCGGTGGGGCATCCAAGCATAATAGTGCAGTTAGAGAATTATGGTTGTATATTCAGAGCGGCAAGAGAAAGCTGAGCTTCTTAGTGACAGAGCTGAGTGCAGAATCAAGAATGCTAAGCCTATCAGGTAGTATGGCCCAGGAGGCACTGGAATGGACCCCAGATGGCTCAAATACAGGGATTAATAATAGGAATTAATTAATAATAGAGAAAAAGAGAACGAAGCAGGAGAACGAGGCACCCAGAAGCTAGCAATAGTGGGAGTTGCTAATGCCAGTAGGGCCAAGAAAATAGAGGGAAGAAATAAAGTACTTGAGTCTACTAAAAACAGAAACCATGGAGGAGGGCAGCAGCTCAAAATCTGAATAATGAAGGATTTCAGTGATTGATAAAAGGGGCCTAGGCCAGAGACTAATAATGGAAGAAAAATTCTGGCCTCTCCCTTTCTCCTGCCTCTGCTTTCCCGAGTCCCTCTGGCCAGATACAAAGACAGGGCAGCAGCAGTGAAAGGAGTCCTGGCTGATGAAACTCACAGAAGGTAGCCTCCTGGGACACAGAGGAAGGCCAAGGAATACGGAGCATGAATCTGTGAGAGAAGAGTCATCATCACACAACCTCCTATTCAAGGATCATCTCTGAATGTGTCCAGCACCCAGGGGAGGGAGGAGAAATCAACACACATGGAATCATTACAAAGGAGCTGAAGGCCACAGTGTCCTGTCCTAGACTCAAAACTCACTGCCCTTGGGCTTCAGTGTCTACTCTGCCATTTAATGAATGACCATGTGAATTTATCACAACTCCAAGCCTTCAGCTATCATTTGGAGACACAAACGCTACTGAATTTACGTGATTATTATATGGGTTAAATTAGCTATTTTCTGTAAATGTTCAACTCAATGCTCATCACAAGGTCAGCACTTGTTAAGAGGCGGGGGTGATCAAATTAGATTGACAAGAGTCACTAATTCAGATCTTGAAAGGATTATTGTGAGCTGGAATAAACAAGTTTTCAAGGCACAGAGTGAATGGGAGTAAGATGTAAGGAAGTGAACAAGGGAAACAAGTGCACCTGGAGATGGCCGGGGGCTGAGAGGAGTAAGATGTGTGTAGGGACCACAGGAGGCTGAGAGGCTGTAGCAGGCTCACCTCCACGGCTTCTCTGAGAGCCAGTATTTCAGGAAAAAGACCATTCTCACACATAATCAGCCTGCCGTGCTCCTGTCAGCTGTGCCTGTGGCCCTCAGACCACCTTTCTCTACTAAAAAGTTACTTATGAATGTCATAGTAGGCTTTTCCCTTGAAGAAACAAGCACCATTTTGCAATCTGTAAGTAATTTTACTAAACAGACAAACCTGAGGAAGACGTTCTCAAAACTCAAGTGTGAGCAGAGACTATACCTCAGAGAGACTGGCCCATGACCTAATTTTCATAAAGACTTTCCTGGGGAAAAAAGTGGTTCCTGGTACTATCTAACCACCATAGATTTTCCAACAGTAAAACAATAATCTATTCCTCACATTCTCACATTTCAATATCCACCCACCTTCCATCCCTCTCCCGCCCTAGTGGGGACATGCATACTTATTTATGTTAAACTCTCCCTACCTCCTCCTACTTCCCTTCTATAATTCAGCCATTGTTCCCAAATGCAAAGTTGTACCAAAATTACCTGGGGCACTTGCTACAACTACACTCTCAAAGACCAGCACTATAATTATATCTGTTTAGGCTGAGACCAAGAGGTTTAATTTTTTAAAGTTTCCCAAGGGATTCAGATATACCTGCATGTCCAGGAAGCCCTGAAATCAGCCACTGGGACAGTCGCCCTCACGCTGATACTGAGTAGCTAGTACAGAGTGGAGGAGACCAAGTAGCTTTTAGTAGAAAGAGGCAAGAGCCAAGAATGTTCTTTTATTCCATACTAAGTTGTTTTCTGTTATTTTGAAGACAGTCTTGCTGAAAATGTTTAGTAATAGAAGTAATGTAGTAAACCATTCTGGCTACCACAGAGAAGGTGCCTTGCCAGAAGCAGGAGATAATTTCTAAGAATGAGCAGTAATCTTGGCAAAGTGTGAAATGGATTTGAATTAAGGGGCAGAAGTGGAGAGGAGGGAAAATATAGAAGCATCTTCAGCAAGAAGTGATGATAATTAATGACTAAATGACTGTGGGGAGCAAAGACAGGCAGAAGTGGCAAATAACCACCATGTTTCACTGTGGGAACTTGAGTGTCTGGGTGGGCAGAGCCGCAGAGGGGATGACAGAAATAGCAAGAGATGTGGAGATGGGAAAGCTGTAGCAAGGCTGTTGGTCCAATGATTGAGTTTCATGATCCTATCTCATGCCCAGGTGACTCTATTATTTGATACATGAATCTCAGAAGAGCTATCTGGGCCCTCAGCTTAAATGTGAGAATTGTTTATATTATAGGTGTAAGGTAAAGCCAAGCATTTAGCAAGATACTGTGGGAGTGTATGTTGATTGAAAGGAGTACTAAAGAATGAAGACATCAATGGAACAGGTTGAAAGTGCCACCGAAGGAGTTGTGAAGAGAAAGTGCCACTGAAGGAGTTGTGAAGAGAAACCACAGAGGTGAAAGAAAAAAATCAATGCAAAGAAAATACTGTAAAAATTATAGGCAATAAGCTCCCCAACACAGGGATGATTTGTGCAGAAGACACACACCTTATTTGGATGGCTGTTGCATTAGGCACAGGCTGAGTCCAGTGTAGGGGACTCCTATATCTCAGAGAAACAGGAGAAAAAGAGTTATAAAGTTTCTATTTTTTTCCCACTTACTCTTCCAGTGACCTTGGATGAATTACACAATCTCTCGAAGCCTCAATTTTTTCACTATATCCTATAAAGTATCCATTTCACAGGACACTATAAAGATTAAAATGATATTAAAGGAATTCTTTAAATATTCCTTTTATTTTACTTTTAATTCATATATAAAATTTCAAGACAGTGCAGTGTGATCGAACTATTTCTCTTTCATTAAATGAATATCCAGGTCTCCCCATTTTATAAGGCTCTAATGACTTGATACAACTTAAAATTAGTTTTATCTGTTGTCATTTTTATTCTATCTAGAGAATGGGTACCTTTTTGGAAATTGAAGAAGAGGTGTATATTTGGAAAATAATCGGGGAATATTTCCAAAACTAAAATTACTAATCATGATATATTCTAAAAGATAGGAGAAATTGAAATGAAGATTCTCCCCCATAGTTTGCAAAAACATTATTTTTCTCCTTTTGAATTCAGTTCCTTTTCCCGTCAGTTTTCTGGCATCTATCCCACTCTCCATGGTTTCTGAAACATTATCAACTAGTTATACACAAACCATAATAATTTTTATAGTGGAAAATCTTTTCCTCCCAGGTAAAACAATAAGCTTTAATTTTCCTTTAAATGCCACCAAAGGAAAGAAGCCATTTAATTATTTGTCTTTTAAAATATGTTTTTCACTGCACTTGCAAAGGTTTACAAGGAATACATCTAGCACTTAATTGCTTGCAGTTAGGGAATACAATTATTCTTCTGAGTCTACCAAATATTTATTGTGATTGCCTCAGCCTGGGTTTCACACTCATACCACAAAGATTGAAACTAACTGAGCCCAAACCCCAAAGCTATTAAATGATGGCAGATTCATGTTGAAAAACAGGGGTAATGTCAAGCCTTTGACATTGGGGGCTGAGGGTGTGGTTAATGTATTTTTCTGTGCTGCTAGAAAAAAAATGATTGCCAGAATTCATTCTTTTTTAAAAAAAAAAAAAAAAGATTTATTTATTTATTTATACAAGCACTGGGTACAGTCAGAAGCGCAGGAGGGTGAGAGAATTCACCAGAGTCAGAGTAGGGACCAGAACAGTCAGACTGACAAAACACAATACTGAGGGGAGCAGCAGGTGCGGCAGGAGAGGTCTGCATGCCATGTGGGACCCTCGCCAGTGGCTGGGGATCAAACAGGCGCTGCAGAGGCTGCGGGCAGCTTCTCAACCCAGCGCTCATCCGCTGCGCCACCAGGGGAGGCCCGACAGAATTCATTCGTTGCCACATAATTATCTACTTTTTTGTTGACCCATATGGACCCCTTAATCATGTGCTAATCATAAAACAATCTGATTAAATAGGTTTTCTAATAATCAATGGTTAATATGATTTCATACAAATTATTCTTAGACTATGAAGCCTTTCCTATTAAAATTATAAACAGAGCACTAGATATTGACAGGGCTTTTCTCAATATTTGGGTGTGTGGACTAGAAATTATAGAGTCTTTCTGCATCTTTTTGACAGACAGCATTTTTTCACAGCACTATTTAAACTGAAAGGCTCCTGGTAACTCCTTTCATACACCTAACATTCATGACAGATAGAAAATTGTCCATCCTCAGCTGTTTCTTTCCAACCAATCTCTATTTAAAATTATACAGAAGCTCTTATATTAGAATGAAAATCTTACTAAGAGGAAATAAATCAAGGAATGGTTTTTAAAAAGTGAGTAGCTATGACTGTTAAAGAAAGAGAAAGTTGGGCAAAACACAGCAATTTGAGTCCCAGAACACAGCAGTAAAAGGACATAGAGTTGCAAAAGTGACAGCATTATCTGTAGGAAATTCAGTTATACTAGATGAGTATTGATTTCCATTCTCAATACTCCAGTTCAGAACTTTATCCTCTATTTTACCTGCAGACACTTCATACTGATTCTTCTTCCTAAAGAACCAGTCACATTGTGTCCCTATCTCAGTTTCCTTGATGATTTTCCTTTGTTTATAATATAAAATCTGTAATGGTGTGATCCCAAGAGAAAGGGGAGGTTCCAGTTCCCCTGCCCCTGCTTAGGGAAGGGTGGAAAGGGACAGGGAGGAGAGGCTAGAAAAGATTGGGAAAGGAAAGACCTGGAAGAAGGCAGGAAGACGTGAAGGAGGCACATGGAGCAGAGAGACATATATGTTTACTGCAGCACTATTTACAATAGGTAAAACCTGGAAACAACCCAAATGCCCAAAAATACATGACTGGATCAAGAAGATGTGGTATATATACACCATGGAACATTACTCAGCAATCAAAAAGATAAACTTATGCCATTTGCAGCAGCATGGGTGGAGCTAGAAGGAATGATGCTCAGTGAAATAAGCCAGAAGGAAAAAGAAAAATATCGGATGGTGTCACTTATAGCAGGAATATAGGGGAGCCAAATAAGACATCAGTGTAAAAAAATAATAACAGTACAAAACACAACAAAGCAAAAATGGACAATTATAAATCAGAGACATCCTGCAGGGGAGGAGGAGGGAGAGGGATCAGAGGGAGGGAGGGAGGCGCACAGGGGACTGAGGTGATGGTGCACGGGTGCCTTGGTGAAGAAAACTCTATGGGGACTACACCGGAGTGGGGGCGTGGGAGCAAATATTGTTTAAAAATGAACAATGATGTAAACAATTTAAAAAAAATAATATTAAAAAAATTTTCAAAAAAGAAACAAACTACAGTTGCTTCACAGCCTTGGACAGTAACTCATGGGACATGGAAGGAGACACTTGAGAGAGACAGAGACATGAGTGAGAGACCCAGGGGAAGGCTGACAAGGGCAGCCTTTATCTTGACCTGGATTTTGATAGTGCTTCTTTCCTTCCAGACATGCCCCGCCCCTTTGCTCATTCCCCGTGGGTCCCACAGGAAGGTGCCTTATACTTGTGACAAGGTTTTGGGCCTCAAAGGCTCTCCTTTGGCTCAAACCTGTTTGGGCATTTATTAAACCATGAGGGATGGGTAACTTCGGGAGTTTAATAGGAAATGATTCTATCTCTATTCTTTCTTTTCTCTTCTCTCTTATGCACACGAATTGCATTAAAGTTATTTTCCATTGAAGGACTTACACTCTAAGAGTATATTTGCCTCTATCTGGCTGATGTCAGATCCCATTAGAGCAGGCAGGCTTGGGGGTCCCAGAGTACCCCGCACCCTGACTGCTAACTGCTGCACTTTGCAAGAAAGGCATTAAAGTCACTCAAATGCTTCTCCCTACCTACCCATAGCATACCTATGAGATCATCCTTCATAGACTCAAATTCCAGCCATGCTAAAACACTCCCTGACCCTGGAGCATGACAGGCTTGAATGTCTGCTTCTTCACCATGACATTTTTCTGTCTCTATTCTCTTCCCCTCAGTTTCTTCTGTAGACTCTTATTCAACACCTACCTTGAAATCCAGTCTGACATTACCAAAGAAGGCTAATCACATGTATATATATGACCCAACGATCTCATTCTCAGATATGTACTCAAAAACGCATGTATCTGTGCACCAAAAAGCATGTCTCTTCATAGCATATTTATGTGTAAGAATCAAATGCTAGTAGAAACAATGAAATTTTCATCGAGAGTAGTCTGGTGAAATAAATGGGGGTCTACACATCAAACAGAACATTGCAGAGCAGTGGAAATTAGTGAAAAACTATGATGTGCAACAAGGCTGGTCATGCTGAGAAACAAAATGTCATACAAAAGAACCAGCATTAAAGCATGCAAGTGTGTGACTCTGTTGTGTAAATTTCAAGTGCAGGTAAAATAAGCTAGTCTGTGGTGTTACATGTCAGAGCAGTGGTCACTTTTATATGGAAGAAGGGGGAGTAATTGGGGAGGAAGCATGATGGGGAATTCTGGGAGCTCAAATGTTTCATGGCAACTTTAAAATAACTCACCCACCTGTACCCTCAAGGCACGTGCACATTTTCGTATGGATGTTATCATTGAGAAAAGTTCTTATTAATTCCTACTTACTTTTCCAAGCCAAGATCAATTACAATGTTTCTCAGAAAGTCTCAATTGAATTCACCCACTCAGAATTTGTTTTCTTCTTTCTCTGGGTTCCCCTTGGGCCTGATTTTTCTTTCAAGGCATTTAATTAAGGTGTCCTGAATTTTGGGCATTATGATTACACACGACATGGGTTAGGTAATTAAAAAGAAAAATCCATCTTAAATGAAGCACAGAAATGGAGAAAATTGGAGAGAAATAATGTGATGACTCCCTCTTGTCAACTTTACTTAAATCTGATTTGTGGTTGACCTCTCAAATAATGGTATACAAACAATTATCCTGATCAGTTTCTTCTGCTTAAGTCAACTTCCTCTCCCCATTTGTCCCTGATCCAGCTGTGCAATGGTGGTTATTTTGTGTGGTTTTTTTTGTTGTTTGTGTTTAATCCATCTATCTATCTATCTATCTATCTATCTATCTATCTATCTATCTATCCATCTATCTATCTATCTATCTATCTATCTATCTATCTATCTATCATCTATCTTTTAGCGAAGTATGGTACAATGTACACTTCCAAAGATTAAAAAGTAATGAGCCAATTCACCTATCAAATGAAGAATGTCACTATTCACCTGAGTTGTATCTTCAAAAGATTTACAGGGACAGGACCTCCCAGTGGCCTAGGAATTAAGTCACTGCTATGGCCTAAGTTCCATCCCCAGCCAGGGAGCTAACCCACATATGGCACAGCAGACCTCTCCTGTCTCACCTACTGCTCAACTTAGCAGTGTATTTCAGTAAATTTGTCTGTTCTGCTCCCCACTCTGTCTCTGGTGAAGCCCCTCACTTCCTGCATGTCTGGCCTACACCCAAATAAATAAAAAGTTTTAAAAAAAAAAAGAGGGCCTCCCTGGTGGCGCAAGGGGTTGAGCACCACACTATGGGGCAGTCCGCAGCCTCTGTAGCATGAGTTCGATCCCCAGCATCCGCAGCCTCTGCAGCATAAGTACAATCCCCGGCCAGCCAGGTAGCAATGCACATGGCACAGCAGACCTCTCCTGTCTCACCTACTGCTCCCCTCAGCAGTGTATTTCAGTCAGTCTGCCTGTTCTCTTCCCTACTCTGTCTCTGGTGACTCCTCTCACCCCCCACACCTCTGGCCTGTACCCCAGCTCTTGTATGCATAAATAAATCTTTTTAAAAAATAAATGAATAAAGATTTTCAGGGACATAGTTCGTGAAAACCAGCTAAGTCACCTCCCAGGGCTCAACAATAACATTTTGTTCTTGTCTTGAGTTTTCTAGGAGCATTGAGTGAAGGTGTCAGCATCATCTATACTTAGCAAACCCAGAACTGCAGGAATTCTTTCTACTGGTCATCTTTAGAATGAGCCATATTTCTGCAGGATAATCCATTGCACTGCCTCTTGCAATTCTACATGGTCAAGATAGCAAATTCCCAGAGGTATTTATAAATTGCCTTGAAGCTAGTTAGCCCCAACCCTCTTTCCCAGAGCAAACAGTCCTCCAGAGAGTGTGATTTTCAGTCAGAGAGCTGCCCTAGATGTCTGCATTACTTACCTCTCCAGCCTCCCTTCTTCATCCTTCCCTTCTACCCAAATCACTGTTCTTTCCTGCCCCCGCCACCCCACCCCAACACATACATACTATGAGCTCACTGCAGACAAACTGTTACTCCCCACAGCACTCTGCCCATTTTAGATGGTTGTTTCTTGACGAACTAGATGAAATATGGAACAGTGTGGAAATCATTTTCATCCCCTTGGCTCAGTTTTTCAAAGTATGTGGAATAGGCCATGATTCATCTGAGCCAGAAAGATGCTCTCAGCTTTTACATGTCCCAATTGCAATTTTTCTTCATCAATTCCAATTCAAAAAGAGGAAAAGAGGGTGGGGAAATGGAGGCCAACGTTCAGTCTTGCTCATACCTGTGCTACCTGTGCTGGAAGCACTGCCAAGAGTGACCTTCAGAATACACAATCAATACCTAAGAAATATTCATTCAGGCTTTCAACAAGATTGTCTTCGCTGCCCCTTGCTCCCTACTTCTGGGTCAGAAAGTCCTTGCTAACTCTCACAGCCTATGTCTTTTCACAGATCCTTCTTCTCTTGATTACTTTCCCTTAGGAACCATGGTTTAGATTCCCACTGTGGGGATGATGCAGTTTCCTTTATTGAAGTTTTTCTATCTTTCCTTCAATTTATGCTTTGACAAAGGTTCCTAGTTGAAACAATATTTTCCTGTAAATGTTATCATTTAATCACTGGGGACTTGACTACACCAATCTTCCCTTATTGTCTGTACTGTAGTTGTTGCTGTTTTAAAAAAGAAGAAGACAAAGATCCTACAACCTCGAGCTGGTCTTCCCTCAGGCAGTAAAAGCACCAGGCTTTTATGGTTGTGCAAACTGCTATAGCAAGCAGCCAAGCCCCAGTTTTCGATGACTTTATACAACAAATGTTTTGATTTGTCTATAACTATGTCAGTGTATGGTATATGTGGCAGTGGCTGGTCAGCAAGCAGGTTTCCTCCAAGTAGTGACTCTGAGACCTGCCCCCCTTTCTGTCTTGGGACTATTCCACCCCTGGACTCTTGGAGAACTCCTTCAGTTAGTGGAAAGGGAAAGAGAGAAAAGAGAAGGCACAATGACTTCGTTATAAACCAAATCAGGCCCTGAAATTATAGGCACCCGCCTTGCCGCACACCCTTGGCAAGGAAAGTGGAAATGTAGTCCTAAGAAAGATCACTTCCTTCTCATATCGACTCCACGTTGTGGAAAGGGGCCATGAGATGTTGGTGGACAGTTAGCCAACTCTGCCATGAGGCCCGAAGTTCGCCTCAATTCCTGAAATGATTTCTATCATTCTTCTCTTACAACTTCATTCATCATTTAATGAACCATTTATTGGAAATGATATGCTAGGTACAGTCCCCAACCCTGAGAATGTAAAGATGTGATCCTTGCCCTCAAGATCTCAGGTTTGGTACTAAATAAAATATAGAGATTAGATTGGTAAAGGAATATATTTGAACACCTGTGTCTGGCACTCAATTTAGTAAGGAAGAGCAATATTAAATAATTATTAGCTATTAAATATATAATTACAAGTGATTAAAGTCCTGAAAGGAGAAATACTGGGGGACATGGAAGGAAAACATGAGGACTTATCCTACTTTAGAGGGGAGGTTGAGGAAGCATAGGCTAGCTGACAGACAAGATTCTTTTTTTTTTATAATAAATTTTATTTTTATATTCCCCATACAATTGCAACCCCCCCATTCTGAACCCAATCCCTCCCCTCCCGCCCCCCACCCCCCAAAAAGTGTCTCTGGTTCATATTTTTTTGTTGATTTTGATTTTCACTTTCTTATAGTTATTCATTTTCCTGGTTCCTTATTTAAGTTTTCTAGATTCCTGCTATGAGTGAGACCATCCGGTATTTTTCTTTTTCTTTTTGGCTTATTTCACTGAGCATGATCCCTTCCAGCGCCATCCATGTTGCTGCAAATTGCATGTGTTTATCTTTTTTGAATGCTGAGTAATATTCCATGGTATATATGTACCACATCTTCTTGATCCAGTCATCTATTTTTGGGCTGTTTCCAAAGCTTAGCTATTGTAAACAGTGCTGCTATAAACATAGGCGTGCAGGTGCTCTTTGGAATTGATGTTTCTGTGCCCTTTGGGTAAATACCTAGGAGTGGAATTGCTGGATCATATGGAAGCTCTATGTTTAGTAGGTCAAGAAATCTCCACACAGCTCTCCATAGTGGTTGGACCAGTTTGCACTCCCACCAACAGTGCAGGAGAATTCCTTTTTCTCCACAACCTCGCCAACATTTGTTGTTGCTAGTTTTTTTAATATGTGCCATTCTCACTGGTGTAAGATGGTATCTCATGGTAGTTTTGATTTGCATTTCCCTGATTACAAGTGATGTTGAACATTTTTTCATATGCCTGTTGCCATTTGCATTTCCTCTTCAGAGAAGTTTCTTTTTAGCTCTTCTGCCCATTTTTTGACTGGGTTATTTTCTTTGTTGTTGTTGAGTCTCATCAGCTCTTTGCAGATTTTTGTGATCAGTCCTTTGTCATTAGTGTTGGGTGCAAAAATGTTCTCCCAGTTGATGGGGTTTCTCTTTGTTTTTGTTATTGTCTCTTTTGCTGTGCAGAAGCTCTTTAATTTGATGTAGTCCCAGCTGTTTATCTTTGCCTTCACTATCACTGCTTTGGGTGATGTGTCTGTAAAGATGTCTTTGATGTGCAAATCACGTAGTGTTTCGCCTATATTTCCTTCTATATATTTTATGGTTTCAGGTCTTATGTCTAGTTCTTTAATCCATTTTGAGTTGATTTTTGTGTATGGTGTGAGGTAGTGGTCAAGCTTCATTCTTTTGCATGTAGCAACCCAGTTTTCCCAGCACCATTTATTGAACAAACTTTCTTTGCTCCAATGCATAGTCTTTGCTCCTTTGTCAAAGATTAGTTGACCATAAATCTGTGGGTTTATTTCTGGATTTTCTATTCGATTCCATTGGTCTGTATGTCTGTTCTTGTTCCAATACCATGAAGTTTTGATGATTATGGCTTTGTAGTATAGTTTGAAGTCTGGGAGTGTGATGCCTCCATTCCCTTCTTTTTTTTTCAGGAGAGCTTTGGCAATTCGGGGTTTTTTGTGATTCCATATGAATTTCATCAATAATTGTTCTATTTCTTTGAAGAATGACATTGAAATTTTGATTGGAATAGCATTGAATCTGTATATTGCTTTTGGTAGGATGGACATTTTAATAATATTTATTCTTCCAATCCATGAGCAGGGGATGTCTTTCCATTTCTTTGTGTCTTCTTCTATTTCTTTTAACAGTGTTTTATAGTATTCTTTGTATAGGTCCTTTACCTCTTTTGTTAGATTTATTCCCAAATATTTGATTTTTTTTATTTCAATAATAAAAGGGATGGTTTTTTTGATTTCTTCTTCTTCAGATTTATTGTTTGTGTATAGGAAGGCTACTGACTTTTGCGTGTTGATTTTGTACCCTGCCACTTTACTGAACTGATTGATGAGTTGAATTAGTTTTTCTGTGGAGTTTTTGGGGTTCTCTATGTATATTATCATATCATCTGCAAATAGTGATAGTTTGACTTCTTCTTTTCCTATTTGGATTCCTTGGATGTCTTTCTCTTGTCTTATTGCTCTGGCTAGGACTTCCAGTATTATATTGAAAAGCAGTGGTGAGAGTGGGCATCCTTGTGACAGACAAGATTCTTATGAGGAAATACTCTCCATAGAAAGGTCAATCATTTAGTTGACTGGTTTTCAACATTTTTTTCACTTTCCCTTAAAACTGTGAATTACTATGCACTCAGCTGACATCTGAAAGGTTTTTATTATTATTATTCTAACTTGACATGAGCAAGCTTTAATAATCAGATTTTTTTCCCTCTGAGTTTAATCACTTTTCATTCAAATTTAACCTCAGACTTTTAGGATTTTAGGCTTGAAAGGATTTTAAAAATTTCTCACCCTATGACATAGCTCTGCTATCTCAAAAATAGATTTCTCTGAAGTCAAATTCATTTTTAAATTTTTTTCTTTAAGACTAAGAGTTTATGATTGCTTTCTGGTTTGTGATAAAATCAATATATAATTGATGGGGTGGAGAACTGAATAGGAGTTGCCAAGAGTCAAACTGTGGGAAGTGCCTTACCACAAAAGGGAAACAGGGAGGAAGTTGGGGGGATGAAGTATGATTCCCTATCTAGATTGGGGGTTATTTATCTATATACGTACATACATACACACACATAGACACATAAATAGGCATTTATAAAAATTCAATCGACTTGATACCTAAAAGAATGATTTTTAAAAATAAGTATGTCCACATTTAAGAGAGTCTTGATATTTAACCATTTTTCTTTATTGCTATTCTCCTTTCTTTCTGAAATGCCAAAGCTTGTATTTTAGCCAAATGTAATTTTCCTCTGAAGCTATTTTTCCCCTCAACAATCTTAGGTGTACTTTTCTCAAATCACTGCTACCATCTTATTTAGATTCAACAAATTTTGAAAGGTATTATAGTTTTGATGCTGCCCAGTTGAGGAGTTTGCTTTCTTCCTGTTTGATAAACTAACATTTGAAAAGAGACTAAAACATCTAAGTGACAGAAGAAAATACTATCATGTCATAAAAAGAAAATCCTAGTGCGCATACATATTACCTTTATTAGATACTTTAGCAAATTACTCTTTCAAACATTTTAAAAATCCTAAGCATCAGAATTAGGACTCTGGATCTTTTCTCCCTAGATGCCAACAGAAGCCTCTTTGACCTTAATTGCCCAGCTTTTCTTTGCATTTCCTTTTATACATTTTCTGGCTCAGAATTTTGGTAAATAAGGTCTCTTTTCTCTGAGATGTTGTATAGAGATAGAAGCGAATATTTTAGGTACATAACCTAGTTTGTAAAATGCAGTCTGATTAGTCAGCCTATTTTTCTATCAGAGAGACAATGCCAGAACCCACATCAGTCTGCTATCACCTCATACTCAAAATACCATCTGATTTGAAAAATATTCACTGCCTTCTTCTACTAGCCTAGCAGTTTGGGCTGACTACATGTCAGTGTGGTGGCGAGGGTTCAGGCCTAGCACACGTTACTGCAGATTTATACAGAAGAGTGAGTGCTTACTAGCCAGGATACCATTGGCTGAAGTCCTAGTCCACAACTGCAAAACTTCAGGGCAGGAGGGATTAGTTACCAATTATGTAAAATGATTTTATGAATCACTAAAGCTTCTCCAACTACCAAAGTCTGATTGGCTCTTTGACATTTGCAAGGTAAGCATTAGAACTTGATTCCTTTGTTTTATTTTTCATGTTTTATTTATTTTTTAATAGAGGTATGAGTGGTTTACTACATAATATATGATTTCGTAGTATAGGTTCAGGCCTCTACAGATGTATGTTACCGTATCACACCCACCACATGACCAAGTCCTCCACCATCTGTGGTTTTTGAAATTTAGGAAGCATTTTGCAGCAGGGTGGCAGCCAGTAGAGACATTACCCAAGATGTGATGTTGGGGGAAAGGCAGACAAGAATGTTCACTAAGTATTTGCTTATTAACTGAATGACAAAATCCAGGGGGGAGCACATGAATGTTGGGATCTGAGAGAGGGACAGTAGAAGATGGGGAGGTGAAGGTGCAGAGGGATGAATGAACATAATTAAAAGCCTAAATTGGAGCAACACAACTGAAGACAAAACTGTATACTATGCAGTTTATTGTGGACTCACCTGAAGGCACTGCAAAAACTTGATTCATTAAGGGAAAACTAGCCACTCTTTGGTTTTAATTTTTTTTTGGTATCAAACACTTTTTGTTTCATATTAAAAGCTTAAAATCACAGGGCCTCCCTGGTGGCGCAGCGGTTGAGCGCTGGGTTGCGAAACTGCCCGCAGCCTCTGTGGCGCCGGTTCGATCCCCGGCTGCTCCCCGGCCATCGGAGGAGGGTCCCACATGGTGCGCAGATCTCTCCTGCCGCCCACTGCTCCCCTCAGCAGTGTACTTCAGTCCTTCTGCCTGCTCTGCTCCCCGCTCTGGCTCTGGTGAATTCTCTCACCCTCCCGCGCTTCTGACTGTACCCAGTGCTTGTATAAATAAATAAATAAATAAATCTTAAAAAAAAAAAAAGCTTAAAAGCACAGCTATGGAAAATGCAATTCTCAATTAAGTGTCATATTGACTCAACAAACCAGCTCTTTGACTGTTGAGATTCCATTCTAATGGACTGCTCTGTATTGAACCTATTCAAATGCTTTCTCCAATAAAGTGTATTTTACAATAGTCAATTATCTCCTCACTTCCCTCCACTCTTAAGCAAGTTTCCATGTACCATTGTTTTCCATGTAAATGACTTCATAAGTCCCCTAAGATTTTTTTTCCCCTTAAAAACTGAAAAACCAATGAGCATCTTCTTCTGCATTCCTACTCCCATACCAAGATCTGTTAGGGATCCTCTCCTTCAACTTATCTTCCAGCATTTCATCAACCTTGCTGCATTGCTAGTATGAACTTTGGAAAGGAGTAAAGTGCAATATTGGTTTGTCAATTGCTGCCTTCTAGATATATTACATTAAACTATAACCCTCCCCCCACATCTGTATTCTCTAAGTTTATATGCTTTGCTGAACATCATATAACCAGAAGAAAGATTAAATCATGCTGAGGTTAAATTTGATAATAAGACTAGGGTAGACAAACCAGACATTTAATATATTAGCCTTATTTTGTGATTAGGGATTAGGGAATGCTAATCCTTGATAGATGCACAATGGAGGTGGGGCAGAAGCAGAGAATGGGCAGAACCAGAAGTGGGGAAGATCATAGGCGGGCTTGCCTTGGCTTCCCCTCCCCCACGCAGGAATAGATGACTATTTATGCCACAGTCCAAGGGGTGGTATTACTTCTGAACATCCCTGATATTAATGAGGATACCATCTGCTGAACACCAGGCAAAGGCAAAGCACAGAGTCAGGTGGATGGCAACCTCAGAGTTCTGGGTGGTCCATTTAATTTGGAACAAGACCCCTGTCAGTGGCTGGAACTGAAGGAGACAGCATCCAGCTGCCAAATTACAGGCAATGTCAAATGGTAGGCGTGTTGACAAGATCCTAGTGAACTGGGCAGAAGTTCAAGGCAAGCCTCCAGATCCAGCAGGGAAACTGAAGTGCTAAGCAGAAATAGAGATAAAGTCCATCACTGATGAAGTGCCACACAGTTTCCCAGGCGCACTAAGACTGGACAGACAGTTGTTCACTGCAGAGAAACCAGATTTATGGGCATAAGACTCATTCCACACCTAGGTGAGGATCCTATAAATCTCATCTATGACTTCATCAAGACAGGCAAAGAATTTGGTATAAGAGAACCTATGGGCTGAAGGCAAGATCTGTGCAGGTGACTGGAGATGCAGAAAGAAGAAATTGGCCTTGAATGAGTAAGGGTCGATTTTGTCTCCACCGTAGCAGTCATTTCTTGCTTTTGGATATAGAATCACTTGGGATTCTGAAGAACCAGTTTTCTGATCTGTCCAGTTGATTATAAAACTGCCAGAGTCACTCATACTTTATCTCCAGGGGGTGCAAACTAAATAAAAGACTCAAATCTATTGCTTAAATATTCTGTTCCTACTGGTGTGCAAAGAAAATGACTGGCTGATCATGAAGTCCTTTCTGAGTGGTGAGAATAACCAGGTGGCAATATTTGCTACTGAATCTGGTAGTATTTGAGAGGAAATATCTCTCTTCCAAAATATATCTTCACTATCAGGGTTTAGACCTCTTTTCTGGGATCTTATCCCAAATGAAAATCTGGAAATACAGATGATCACCGATCTGGGCTTATGGAACTTTTCCTCAAACATTACCCTCTAAAACAAAGTGACATTCTAAAAGATTCAATCTTTACTTGCTCCCATCCCAAACCACATTTTCAAAGCTACTCCTGCTTCTGAATTCCTCCCCCATCTGGGACCAGCCTTATCTTCTATTACCTGAACTATAGTCACTGCTCCCTGACTGGCTTTTCGTTCCCTCCAATTCTGCTGCATCAAGCTGAAAATGGCAAATCTCATTTTGCCATTGCTACTGCTCCAAAGACTTACAGTAGCTCCCAGTTGTCTACAGGATAAATTCCCAGTGTCTGTATGTGTTTCCTGAGGACTTTCTCTTCTGGCTGCTACTGACCTATCTGGCTTCTGTTCCCATCACTAGGTGCCTCACACTTGACCCTTTAACAACACCAAACTACTTGCAGTTTCCTGCATACCTCATACCAAGTCTTACATTCTTGAATCTACTTGGGTGACTAGATCATAGAAATTAACTGGCACAAGATCGTGGAGGATGAATGAAGGATGCGTAGGGGCAGAGGTCAGCCTCTGGATTCAGGTTTATATGGGTCTTACCCTTCCTGCTTAGTGAAGATCAGTTTGATTGGAAACAATAAGAAAGGCAGAGGCCTTCTGTTCCTTGGTATCATCAAAGATTGATGGGGCAGCCACAGAATATCAAGTTCAACATGCAAACTGAGTGTATGCATAGAGTCAGGAGTACAAGAATGTACCATATTTGACATCTTTAAATAGCCTTAAACACTACAAAAAAAAAGAAAAATATTAAAATATATGCATTATTTCAGGATTAATAGAGGGGGTTTTGTTGTTGATACTCAAAAAGGCTCACCAGTATATGGAGTTTCAGGGAGCATCTCCAAAGAAGAATGTTGATGCTGGAGTCCTGAATATGACCTTCCGGCTTTCAGAGTGTGACCTTCAGGCTTTTAGAGTCACTAATTTTTTAGTGACTGTGAATGAATCTATGAGGAATGGACTCATATTTACCAAGCTCATTAGATGGACATATAAAGTCAAAAGGGCAATGTTTCTTTAATAATATAACTATATTTATTTTATTTTATTTTTTATGTTTAATATATTTTATTTTATATAATTCTTACATTGTTTTTCATTTTTGCACAATGTATGCATTTTCATTTTGGTTATATTCCCCATACAATTCCCACCTCCCCTTATTTTGGCCCTAATCCCTCCTCTCCTCTCTCTGCCCCCCGTAGTGTGTCTCTGGTTTATAGTTGCTTGTTGATTTTGATTTTTTCTTTATTATAATTAGTCTTTTTCCAGGTCTCTTATTTAAGTTTTCTAAATTCCTGCTATGAGCGAGACCATCCAGTATTTTTCTTTTTCTTTCTGGCTTATTTAGCTGAGCATGATCTTGGGTAGCATTTAAAATAGACTAGTTCCTAATAATATAACTATAGAAGGAACTAGTCTATTTTAAATGCTACCCAACATATTCTTGCCCAGGATGCAAGTATAATCAAGATGCTGGCTTATTAATTTGTAATGAGACTCAAAACTGCTGAGATATCAAATCATCAGACCCTCTTTCTAGCATATTTTCCCTACAGGAATAGAGGGAGCAAATGAAGAAGTTTTGGGGGAAAAAATGAAATCAAATCAATAATAACAGCAAGATTTGAATATCTTACAACACTGAGGTAGCTTGTTGATAGGATTAAGCCCATTCTCAAGACCACAGAGTTGATTGGCCTGCCCAACATTTGACACTTGAGTTCATATTTTTATTCCTTTCCTTAGGTTCTTACAAATGCCAAGATCCACTTTTTAAATAGGTGACCAGTTAATAATTCAGTCAATTCTTGACACTTGGGTAACCATTTTCAGTTAAAGCAAAGTTTTCATATTTCTGCTCTACTCTGATGTATTAATTCTATAATTTAACTTTAAAGAGAATAACTTTGTTTTTGCCATTTCCAAATGCTTAGGAAATGAAAAACAAATCTTAATGCTTGAAGAGTTCTGGAAAACCAAGAAGGAAAATTTCAAATATCCTAATATAAAAAAATGATAAAAAATTTGAGGAAAAACTTAAAGATTAAAATACACAAAAACAATTTATATAAAAATATTCATTCTCTCTAGGACTAAGAGAAATGAAAATTTCAAGAATATTGGTCCTCCCCGGTGGCGCAGTAGTTGAGCGCTGGGTTGCGAAGCTGCCTGCAGCTTCTGCAACACCAGTTCCATGCCCAGGCACTGGGTGAGGGTCCCACATGCCGCACAGACCTCTGCTGCCACCCGCTGCTCCCCTCAGCAGTGTACTTCATCAGTCTGCCTGCTCTGCTCTGCTCTCCGCTCTGCCTCTGTTGAATTCTCTCACCCTCCCATGCTTCTGACTATACCCAGTGCTTGTATAAATAAATAAAATAAAATATTTGAAAAAAAAACTTCAGTATTATTGAGATATCTTCTGATGTCTTGCAAAATCAATACATATGTGCATGCATTCATAATTTGTTTTCTAGGATTGGTATTGGTAAAAGTAAAAGTTAAATAGATACTATTGCATAATCTCTTCATGCCCAAAATCTGTAATTTCAAACCTGGTTATGCATATAATAAATGTCCTAGAGAACTTGTTTCAGCTGTCCAGGCCCTGGCCCTTCTCACAAACATTGGAATCTCTGGGAGGGGCCTGAGATACAATCATTATAAAAAACTGTCCCAAAGAATTCTGAGGCCACAAATGTATGAATCATCCTTTGGGAACCATCCCCTACTCTCCCTCATAATTTTTTCTAATTTATATCCTATTTTACAGATAATAGATTTTTACAAATCCAAAGCGCGGGTAAGACACTAATGAAGAGTTCTCTTTTTATTTATTTATTTATTTGTTTGTTTGTTTGTTTGTTTGTTTATTATGCATTTATTTATTTCCCTTTCTATACTGTGGATTCCTTCAGGGAAGGATATCTGTCATTTTCACTTTTTTATCCCACTGGTATTAGATCAGTAAATGAGGTTTTTTTTTTATTTTTTATTTTATTTCTTCTATTTTATTTTATTTTTTTTAAATAATAAATTTTATTTTTATATTCCCCATACAATTGCAACCCCCCATTTTGACCCCAATCCCTCCCCTCCACCCCCCACCCCCCAAAAAGTGTCTCTGGTTCATAGTTTTTTGTTGATTTTGATTTTCACTTTCTTATAGTTATTCATTTTCCTGGTCCCTTATTTAAGTTTTCTAGATTCCTGCTATGAGTCCCTTATTTAAGTTTTCTAGATTCCTGCTATCCGGTATTTTTCTTTTTCTTTCTGGCTTATTTCACTGAGCATGATCCCTTCCAGCGCCATCCATGTTGCTGCAAATGGCATGTGTTTATCTTTTTTGAATGCTGAGTAACATTCCATGGTGTATAGGTACCACATCTTCTTGATCCAGTCATCTATTTTTGGGCATTTGGGCTGTTTCCAAAGCTTAGCTATTGTAAACAGTGCTGCTATAAACATAGGGGTGCAGGTGCTCTTTGGAATTGATGTTTCTGTGTCCTTTGGGTAAATACCTAGGAGTGGAATTGCTGGATCCTATGGAAGCTCTATGTTTAGTAGGTCCAGAAATCTCCACACACCCATACTGCTATTGCCTTAGGATTGCACCAGATGACAAGCTTGTGACAAATCAAACCAATCCCTTTTTTCCCACCCTTCAATCCTGTTGAACTCCGTGCCAGTTGCATAAAAAACAGCCTTTCCAGGCAGATATAAACCCATGTTGTTACACCATGTCTTGAGTGAAGTTGATTTGCACTAAGATTCTGACTGACACCTTAACATGTTAATTAAGCTGCTTCAGTTCTTAGGGGACATTCTTCCTAGCAAAAGTGAAAAAGCAGGAATTGCAGGGAACTATGCTTTCTTATCTATTGCTTTGATTCCCATCACTGGCACTTTGTATGTTCCCAAAAGATGTGAGAGTCAAACTCAAGCATGGGGGCCTGGCCAACCCACTGCAGCCCACCTTGATCTGCTTCTTCCTTTGCATCACATATTCTCTGTACCACTCAACTTGGCCTCTAATAGTATCATTATTCATTCAAGCTTCAAGGAAGGCAATTTCCCAATGATACGTGTCAAGAAGTTCAAAATGATTCATATACTTGAGTAAGTAGTTCTATTTTTAAGTATTTATCATAAGGAAATAATCAGTATTTTTTATGAGGAAAGGACAATTATTGCTACATTATTTATATAACCTCTGATTATGTAAAAGGGTATGTAATGTTTATGTAAAAGGATATTTATTGCAACATTATTTATAATACTCCTGAATTTAGAAACCCTTTAAATATTCAACCATTGGTTAATGGTTAAATAAAATCTTAACAGTTAGATGCTAGAAAACTGTGAAGATGTTAAAATGTATGTTTTTGATTTATAAGCTAGAAAGGGGAAATGTTTACAATAAAATTTTAGGCATAAAAAGTTGCAGTGCAACATAATTTTAATTTTGCTTTTAAAATGTGTTTGTGAAGGTGTGTTATAAAAATGACTTGAGGGGATACACAATATACTGAATAGTGCAGGTGGTAGAATTTGGGAATTTTTATTTTATCATTTTTTCCCTCAGATATAACCAGCATGTTATCAATATAACCAGCATGTTATCTTTCCCACTTAAAATTTTTAGTTTAATTTTTATCTCAAATAGTAAACTTAGTAACAAATAAATGAAAAATAGGCGTCTCCTGAATTAACCAAGCTTACTCCAATCTTGCTAAGCATTCTTAAATTTTCACTTTCTCATAGTTACCTACGTATTTCTAAATAATGCTGAGGTCATACTATTGTTTACTAATATTCTCTGGCCTTGCTATATTAGATACAAATTTAAATCTCTTATACCATGTAACAGGTTTGAATACATACTACCTTCCGAAGCAAAGGTTTATAAGAGATAAATATTTGAATACTTAGAGTTTAAATGTCTTTACCTTCACAATTAGCTGTTTCATCAAGTATTGTTTTTTGCTTTATTTTTTTTTGAGTTATTAGGTACATACAAATAAGGATTATTATATTTTCCTGTTGGACTAGTATTTTATTGGAAATTGAGAATTTTTTTGTATCTAGCAATGCTTGAATGCTTAAATGCAATTCTTTTCTAGCACAGAGGTGAGTTATACTCACCTTTCATTTAATTGGAGTTGGTATAGCCAATCTTTTAAATCATTTTTTCACTATTAACTTCCTGGTTTCTTTTATTTATTGTGTGTCTCTTTTAAACAACTTAGAGGTTTTCTTTTTTAAACTCTATTTTGATTATATTTCTCCCTCAAATAATTTGCATATTTAATGAATTTGCTATTATATTTGGGTTTAGATTTACTAAGTATCTTTTAAAAATGTCTTTTCTTTTTCTCTTACTACCCTTTCTTTTATATTAACACATATTTCATTATCATAATTTTCTCTTTATGTTCTTCTTAAATATTATTTACAAAACACCACCCTTACCTTATCGGTCAGTTAATTTATAGTTTCAACAAGAAGTTTTAATAATGGCACTGTTCTTCTTTCTATCTTATATTATAAAGCTTCCATATGGAATCATTACCTGGAGAATGAATCTGAGTCTTTCTCTTAGTGAGTCTGGTGGCCACAAATACATTCTCAATTGGCTGGAAAAATATTTACTTTTATTTTTAAGGAATGTTTTAAGTTTGGGTAGAACTCCATGCTGTTGGTCATATTCTTTGCTAAATATATCATATTACATTCATTTCCATTGATAATTTAGCTGTCAATCTTGTTGCTCATTTGAAATTAATGTGCTTTCCTCTCTTTTTTAGGATATGTATTTTAATTTGGTTATTAATATACTTGCGGGTACTTAACCTGCTTGGGGTTGATGGAGATTCTGGAATATTGGCTTGATGTTTTTCTTTATGTGTAGGTTTTCTTAAATAGTATTTCTTAAAATATTTTTGTCTATTCTCTATCTCCTTTTCTTCTATTGTCTCCTTTTCTTTGAATTGTTTGCTTATTTTTATCATGTCCTATGTCTCTTTCACTTTTTGTCTGTAATTTCCAATTCTTTTCTCTCTGGACATATTTTACTCACCTCTATTCCTATTTATTAATCTTGTAATTGTGTCAATCTGCTATGAAACCAATCTATTATAATTTCAATGTCAGTTCCAAAATTTTTCTAACATTTCAATTTTGATTTTTTAAATAAATTCAGTTGCAAAAAGTCAAGATCTTTCCATCTATTTAATTGACTTTATTATTTATCTTAATGGCTGTATCTGATAGCTCCAATAGGAAAGTCACTTCTGGATCTATTTCTATTCTCTATATCTCTTATCCTACAGGGGTTCTTTGATATGTCTGATAATTACTGATAGAATCTTGTTTGTGTATGAAAATTTGTAGAGACTCTGGATAAGTTTGTCTTCCTGCAAATAGGACTTATCCTATCATCAGACAGCAGTAGGAAGATAGATAATCTTAGCCTAATTTAGTATTGAGCTAACTTGAGACTGATCTGTATCTCATAAGGTTCAATCTACTGCTGGATGGACTCTGTTCCATGTGTGTATCCATATGGGAATCTGGATAGTTTCCTAGAATTTGTCCTTAATTATGGGTTCTAAACTCCTATTTTTATCTCCTATGCAGCATGGGAATGATAAAGACTTCACACTATTTTGAGCCTTTAACTCCCTGGCTATATTGACTTCATGCCCTGATAGAACAACTGTGTTCTATCTCCCACAGAGCAATGGAAATGTTATTAAATGGAATTTTAAAAACAATCTGAGATTTATATGAGATAATTGGATTAGAAGGAGTCTATCCTAAATGGGCGGGAAGCAATATGAGCTAAAGATACAGAGACCAGAACGCAAGTAGAGATTTCTGGAGAAGGTAATTAAGCAGTTTAATTAGAATGAAGTGTTTGTTCTAAGGCAAACTGGCAATGAAATCCTAGGATGATGAATTGGCACCAGTCTGAATAAGGTTTTGGAATGCAGGATGTCATATTTGGATTTTATTGGTGGAGCAATGGAAAACCATGAGACTTTTATAGTAGTAGATGAGATTATAGAAGCAATATTTTGGGATGATTATTTCAGTGAATCTAAAAAAGATGTTAGGCAATGAGCAAATGATTTTTTTCAAGTTTGAAATAAAATTTTATAATATTTTGGGTGGGCAAATAAAAGTCCAGTGGATAGTTTGGGAAATGTCACATTAAGAAGAGTTAGGTAACATTTGTGTAAAATAAGGACATGACAGAATGTAAATGAAATAATAATTCATGTCTGGAATTGACAACAGGAAATATTTCCTAGAGCTTCCCTAGAACAAATATACCACAGAGTCTTAATCTAAGGTAAGGATCTTCTGAGGTGTCACTCTGCTTGATCCACAACCTCTGATACTGTACAATCAAACATTTGTGTGCTGTGAAGAAACTGCTAATGATGTTATTTATTCCACCTTTAGGGTGGAGAATAGCCAACTGTTAGTAAATCTTTCAAATGGAATTGTTCATATGAATCAATATATAGTAAAAGGAGACAATACAATATTATGCAATCATTTGAAAATTATCTGTCCTAAACGTATGTATGTTAAGAATGCTGGAAGTTACGCTAGCACTTAGGAGTATCTGTCCAGAAAGGGGATATATGCTAATTGCATGTTAACAGTTCTGTGTTTATGAGCTACCAGCAGGATGGAAGCAGGCATGACACAGGGTCTGCTACAGAATATGGGGGCCTGAAGAGCAATTCCAATCACAGCATGGTGCTGCTGACAATCACATGGTGACTTGCAATCAAGATGTCTGATTAGGAATCTTTGTGATGAGAGAGAAGCTTTAATATAAAAATAGAAGCCCACCCTCTCCCCAAACCTCACTCTCCTCCATCCTATCAAGACCCCAAATCCATAAATATTCCATTTTAAAACATGAAGACTTTTTTTGTTCTTCTAGTAGGAATCCAACAGTCACATATGGGGCCAGTTTTATCTTCCAGCTCTGTCTTCCTTGTTGAATCCCTTTCAGATGGTTATGCCATTCTTTCCACAGACTGGATACAGTGAAGAAATTGTGTCCTCTCAAAAGTGGTGTATGAGTGCTCATATTTTGTCAGTATTGTACTTTGGGATGCAAGATATCCCATTATGTACAGTCAGGCTGTTATTACTCATTATCTAATTAATTAGTTATTGTAGGTGGATAAAAAAGAATGGATTTGTATTATTTGTCAAGTACAATTACAAAACAATATCTGGGCAAAGGTGGTCCACAAGCATCCTTGGGTAGTTGTCACCTGAGAAGGATCCATATACTAATGAATTCTATCACTAAGAGACAAACTAGGGCTTCCCTGGTGGCATAGGGGTTAAGTCTCATCGCTATCATGCTATCTCTGCTGTGGCCTGAGTTCTATGCCCAGCTAAGGAGCTAACCCATAAATGGTGCAGCAGACCTCTCCTGTTGGCCCCCTGCTCCCCCTCAGCAATGTAGATCAGTAAATCTGCCTGTTCTGCTCCCCATTCGGTCTCTGAATCCTCTCATCCCCTGTACCTCTGGCCTATACCCCAATTCTTCTATATATAAATAAATCTTTAAAAAAAAAAAAAAGATAAACTCCCCTGCAAGACCTCTCTAGAAAGCACATTTTAAAATCAAACAATAGCCCCTGCCTCATCATAAGAAGAACTGGAAAGTTCCAAGCACTTCATCATCATTTTCAGCTCATTTAAGGCATTAGCATTTTGTCATTAGCATTTGTTTCCCTGCTACTACCTTCTCCAAGGTAATAGATGTGCAGCACCCTCAGGGTGCCTCCCACCCACAGACTTCAGAGCAAGTCTCCAATTCTGAGCCACAGATTACAGGATGAAGAAACAGTTTACAGCTGTACCATCATTAACAATAGCTGGCAGAATGGAGGTAACAAAGAGGTGAGACTAGAGAGGACAAAGTAGCTTCACAACAACATATTCTCATCTCCTCAGCATCTGGGTTCACAGTAACAGCTGCAATGTAGTTAAGAGCCATTTAATTCACTGAATTTTCCATGGGGAAACACTCACTGCCTAGTCACACAGATTAAATGTTTATTAAATTGATTAATATTGTCTTAGACTCACTGTGAATCAGTTTATAGCACAATGAAGCAAACTGAGCCATTGGCGATGGACAGAAACTAATTAGTTAAAAAATATCTTCACTATAAATAATGATAATATCAATGACAATGCTGCCATGACTTTGAACTGTGAAAAGCACTGATGTCATTTGGTTCTCCAACTTGACATTGCTCATTAATGCATACATGTATAGTGAGCTCCCACTCTGTGTCAGATACTCTCCCAGGTACCCTCAGTATAAAAAAAAAAAAAAATCCCTATCCAGAAGACTCTAACAACTCTTTTGCTATGCCATGCTGCAGAAAAAGATAAAGATCCCCAGTCAAGCATCTTTGGAGTTTATATCTAGGGAATGAACTGGTTACTTACAGCTCAAGAATCTGCTCATGGCACATTATAATTTCTCCCCACCCAAAGAACCCTCAGTAGCACCCGATATGGCCCCAACAACACATTGTTTCAGAGTGTTTCTGGAAATTTCACATGTTGGAACACGCTCCTATTAGCAGACAAGGCTTTCCAACAACAAGGACTAGCCTCTGAGTCTTTGCAATCGTTTCAAAGCATAGCACAGTTGTGTGCACACCTTGCGTGCATATTTCAATCAGTATTTTCCAAATGTGGGTATGATGAATTGGTTAAAAGATACAGATCTCGAGGATGCAATTCATTAATGCTGGACTATCTCTGGGCATGAGAACCCAGATTTTATATATTTTTTTAAAGATCCATTTATTTATGCATACAAGAGCTGGGGTACAGGCCAGAGATGCGGGGGATAAGAGGATTCACCAAAGACAGTAGGGAACAGAAAGGCAGATTGATAGAAGTACACTGCTGAGGAGAGCAGCAGGCAAGACAGGAGAGGTCTGCTGCGCCATGTGGGTTGCTCCCTGGCCGGCCAGGGAACGAACTCGTGCTGCAGAGGCTGCAGATTGCTTCATAGTGCAGAGCTTAACCCCTTGCGCCACCAGGGAGGCCTAATTTTGTATTATTTTTAAACACTCCAGGTGCTGGCTGAGGCTTTGGCTACAGAACCAACTGATAATCTGGATCAATATTTCTTATCTCTCACTTGCCACCAAAAAATTCCTGCCCTGTGTTCCATTTGCACCTAATACTGCATTAAATCAAAATTTTAATCATGTGAAAATGGCTAATTATATTAATCATAATCATGACCACAATCTTTTACCTATCTGTACAGATTCATTCATTGAGTTTGTCCTGTTCCACAGTCCGAGCACCAGATGACAAGTCCTTGGCAAACTGAACTAATTAACTTCTTTCAGTCCTTTTGGATTCTGCCCCAGTTGGACAGACACAGCTTTTGCAAGCAGGAACAAACACCAGTTAACTATATTGAAATCTTGCGTGGTGTTAATCTGCTCAGAAACTGTGGCAGCAGTTAAAATCTAAATTAGCCTGCTTCATTTCTCTGGGAATACCCTTCACAAGAAATGAGAAGAAGCCGAAATTGCACAGAGTGTCCTCAATTCTTGCTATTATTTGGTATTACCGTGAATAGAACTGAGCAAAAGCCAACATCAGTTCCACACAAAGCCTGGCCAGCCACTGAGTCCCAGTATCTGCTTCCCTCAGAATTCTGTAAAACAGATGCTCAGTATCACCCAGCATGGCCTCAATAATGCATTGCTTCAGAATGTTGGTATTTGCTCCGTATGTTTGGAACATGTTCCTTTCACTAGATTGCAGGCTTCTGAACAAGGATAGGCTACAAGCCTTTTAAGTCCTCTCACTTAAAACACAGTGTTTTGTGTATAAACACATATTTATTGTGATTTAAGCATGGTTTCATTGTTAATACTTACTGTTGCCCCTTCATGAATACTTCTTTATCAATAAGTGACATTGTCCAGAAGGCCCCGTGAATTATGTTCAGTTAACTGGACTTTCTGGTCATGGAAGAATAATTGGGGCTGGGGGTATAACTGTTATGTGATATTCAAATGTTAGGGTATGAGTATTATATATTTAACATTCCTCAGTTTATATCCAAATAGAAACCCACCTCTAATCTCTGCCACCTGAAAAAAAATGATTATAACTAATATCTGTTTAATATGTTTAATTCAACAAATATATAGTTTACCTTTTTTTTTTTTTTAGAGCAGTGTTCCTCAAAGTGTGATCTCTGAATCAGCAGGATCAGCATCATCTGGGACCTTGTTAGAAATACAAATTCGCCAGTCTTACCCATCAGACACTCTGGGGATAGACCCAGCAACATGTCTTAACAAGTCCTTTACCTGAGTCTGATACACCCAGAGCTTGACAAACTCTGCCTCTAGGTAATAACTACAGTGTATAGTTTACTATGATGCGCAATATTTTAAGGTCAACTCCATTTTGAAATTGACACATTGGTTGGTGCAAAGTGGTAATTTCTACTTGACCAGATTACTGTCTAATCAATCTGATCATCAGATCTACAAATTGATCATCTAATTCCTCAGGATGGATTGGATCACCAGGCTGCCAGGGGCCAATATGACTGAAGACAGAGCCTTGATTCACAGGTCATTTAAATCATAAAACAAGGAACTGAACTGGAAGTAAAATTCTTCATTCTCTAATAATGCCTAGGATGAATTGTAAAAGAAAATGGATGGATAATGCACTACTGGAAAAAAGTTCAATTCACTATTATTCACAAATATTCTCTAAAGAACCCAAGAGCTTTGAAGAGCTTTGCAGTGACTCATTCATTTACTCTAAATTCACATCTCTTTTCATTTGTTGTCAAAGAGGCAATGTAAAGTGTAATCATAACATCACTGGCCTCCCAACAAACATTCTAGAAGTTTCACATCTAAAGAAATGTTTTTACCTTCACTCTTTCAAATGGCTCCCTTGGAAGGCTGCACCTTGTTCTCGTATTCCCACAGGGTTTAAAGTTCAGTTATTTGAGATCTCCTTTAGAGGAGGTCCTTACTGCCCCAGAAACATTTATTTAAATAACCCATAAGTGGACCACTTCTTACATTTAAGGGACAATTTGCTGTTAAAATATATCCATTTAGGGGCCTCCCTGGTGGTACAAGGGGTTAAGTCTCAGCACTGCGAAGCTATTCACAGCCCTTGTAGCACAAAATTAAGCTCCAGCCAGGGAGCTTACCCACATGGCACAGCAGACCTTTCCTGTCTCACCTGCTGCTCCCCTCAGCAGTGTATTTCTGCCTGTTCTACTCCCCACTCTGTCCTCTCACCCGCCACACCGCTGTTCTACACCCCAGTTCTTATGAATCCTCTCACCACTCATATCTCTGGCCTACACCCCAATTCTTGTATGCATAAATAAATAAATCTTATATATATATATATATATATATATATATATATATATTTAACTATAACATTCCAACTGTGGTGAACAAGGCAAATGCCCAAAGCCAGGTGTTACCATCTGGATAGTAGCTTTCTGATCTAAAGATAACTTGTTCTGTCTTAAGCTTTGAAATCTGGATCTCTAGGTCACTTTGACTTTGGTGGGGCGATGTACAGCTTCTGTTAAAGATAACTTTTGGGTATCTAGGTTTCAGTACACTAGTAGTGGCAACATATATAGTGTTTAATACATCTTTATTGAGCGACTACACTGAAACTACACTTTACAAGGTGCTAAACTACAACGGCAATCCAGAAAGACATAGTAGCTCTGCTGATAGAGCTCATATTTGTTTTCATAACCCACCTTTATCATTCCAAAATGCAGGTAGCCTGAATCTACTGACACATCCTATTGATTGATGGCAAAATCATAATCGTGCAATTGTAGTCATCCCTCTTTAAGTTAAGAAGTTATACCTTAGAGTGCTTTGTGTCCCAGTATTACTTATAGGCAGACTCAACCAAGTTGCCATTCTCAGCCTGGACATCAAGTTAGTAAACAAGGATAGCAAGGTCCATAGATAATCAGGTACCATGTTAACCACAAGAAATCACATTAAACAGCATTGTGCTAAGCTTCCTAAGTTAGTAAATAATTAAAAGGGATTAATACAAATAATACCAACATAGCTAACTACTTTGCAGTTAGACAAGTTAACTAACTTTAAATTCTTGTTACCACTCTGGGAAAGGTATGCTATAATGAGGTCCCATTTTACCGATGAGGAAATTGAAGTAGAGAGAGATGGGGTTACTTGCCAAGGTGACATGATTAAATAGAGGTAGAATAGTTTGTAAATCTGACTCTCAAGTCTGTGTATTAACTGTTATAAAAAGTTACTCCACATCCTTAATGAAATAACAATGAAGATAATATGAACATTAATAAAACATTAATAAGTAGAAGAGCTTATATTACTGTATCTGCAATTAAAGTAGGCAAAATCCCTCCTCACTCAGGAAACTGATGTGGTAATCGACCTAGACTTGGCTATCATTGTGATTTAATTGTTACCCTTTCCCTGATTGGTTCTCTTCAATTGCTTTAAATTGTCATGACTGCCATAACCTCAAATCCTTGTTTTTCTGATAATTAGCTATTTCACCCCTGGGTCCACTATCGATTTGAATCGACTTTGGCCATAAAACATGTCTTCTGCTTACTATACTTTTCACTATGGTATAACCCATGCCATTTGTTACCTAGCCAGGACTGTACCCTTGTCTGCCATTCTACTACTCTTCCCCTTTGAATTCAGTTTAGCAGAGCTACCTTTTACCTCTCAGGTCACCTCATCTATAAAAGAAAAGACATGCTTGCTAGGAGTTGTTACTAAGACCACGCTCCTAAGACACAAATCTCCTTGTCTATTGTCTCTGGTTTCTAGAAATAGGAAGTGGGTTTCTTCACCACAAATGATCTGAAATCCCTAATCAAGAACAAATAAGATAGCACAATGAACACAACCTTTTCTAAGGTATTAATATTCATGTGTTTGATAAAAATGCAATTTTAATTACATATTATATGTGCAATTGAACACTATCTTCATGGTTTGAACCTTGATATCCATTAGCTCTCTGTTCAAATGTCACTTATTCAGAGAAGTCTTCCTGATAAAAAATAAGACACCTGCTCTCCAGTCACTGTCTAACCCCCTTGTTCTGTTTCATTTTTCTCATAAAACATTTATCACTATTTAAAAGTTTTTGTTTATCATGTATCTTTAGTCCTTGATCACAGGGGATTTTCCAATTTCACCAAATTTTCCAGTGTCCAGAAATATGTTTGGAATGTAGTTGGTGGTCAACAGATATTTAATTCAAGTAAAATAATGATGACAACACTGTTCTTGCCTTCAAAGCTAAAAACCTCAACACAAGAAAGATGTATTTACTGAGTGCTTCTTATGTTCCTAACATTCATTTCATGATGATGTTTGAAATGGTATGTAAAATCTTTCATTCAATTTCTACTAATTTATCCAATTAAACTATTTGAGTAAAATAGAAGTATTACAGAAGTTCAGAAGTGGGACTCAAATTGATCACAAAATTTTTCCTATAATAGAGAGAAATTTATTTGCATTTTGAAGGCTGGATAAAGTTTGGACAGATTAAGAAGAAGGTGGGAATGAATTCTCATGTCAGGACCTTGGCTCTTGCTTGTAGTTGTACTCACACTCATACACACAATTTCCAGGGAACTAGTGAGAAGACTTCCCTTATTCAGCACCACTGGATGTAGAAGCGACTACATTTCCCAGGGCTACAAGCTTTGAAATGCGATTCAAAACAGGGAAGCTAATTTTTTTGCTGAGTTTCCTGACATTTAACAAAGATGGTTTCTGAGAGCATATATTCTAATTTTAGAAAGTTCCTGAGCAAGAGGGATCTCATTCTTCAAGACAACTCGGTGATGAATGCAATTCCCACACAGGGGACAGGAACCAGCAAAAAGCACCCCAGGGCTAAAGTTGAGGGACCTCAGGTATTATTCTAACTCTTTAGTTGCTGATATACTCCCAATACACAGCTCTTTAATAGCCCCCACATCTCCCTCTCTGGCACACACATTCAAATACACACACACAAATACACACACACACACATTAGTTTTTATAACTATTTGAAGCACATACTCTGTAGCATGTGATTTATCCAGAGTGGTTGAATTCGCCCTCCTGCTAGAAACTGAGATAATGTAAATTTGGATTCAGCTATGCCCTGAAAATATACCACCTACTCTCTCTTTCAAGTACATGTTCAAGTTCCACGACTCCACTAGACTTGTTGATAGAATTCAGTGCCAAGTGTATAATATTGGCTTCTTCTTAAATTGCTTGTTAAATGAGAATAATAATACCCATACTACAATGAGAGGGATGAAGAAAGATTAATACTGCATCACTGACCATAAGCAGATTATGGACCACAGAAATCTCTCGCTTAGCCTCCTATTTTACAGAGAGAAAGTTGAGAATCAGAGAGATCCTGTGAGTTGCTCAAAGACTACTAAGCTAGAAAGTGGCAGAAACGGGATCTAGGCCTAAGTCTTCAGATATGTAAGAAGAGGGTTTTGTTTTAAGCACATAAGAGTGCTCAATCAAATGTGCTTAGAAATAGTTTGACAAAGTAATTTCACATAAATTCACACCATAATTACAGCTCAGTTTCTTACTATAAACTAGATATTATAGTGAAGCCATAGAAAATGATCTCATTCTCACCAGTGGAGCCCAAAATACATAAAGCAGACTCTCCTCATAGGAACATATCATTCCACAATAACAGCACAGACATCACTCCCACCATAATAAAAAGAAAGATTTCTTTTGTTATAGGGCAGGGTGAGGGATACCCAGGATGTGCAAATCTGCCTGCTCTAACTGGGTTCTGCCATCAACCACATCAAGACAAACATATTCTAGTGAATAAGACCCTCGATGAGGGCCTCCCTGGTGGCACAGCGGTTGAGCGCTGGGTTGCGAAGCTGCCCGCAGCCTCTGCAGCGCCGGTTCGATCCCCGGCTGCTCCCTGGCCACCCGAGGAGGGTCCCACATGGAGCACAGACCTCTCCTGCCGCCCACTGCTCCCCTCAGAAGTGTACTTCGGTGCTTCTGCCTGCTCTGCTCCCCACTCTGGCTCTGGTGAATTCTCTCACCCTCCTGTGCTTCTGACTGTACCCAGTGCTTGTATCAATAAATAAATAAATCTTTAAAAAAAAAAAAAAAGACCCTCGATGAAAAGGAACTTCAATACAATTAATGTGTAATAAATGGAAAAGGGAGAGAAAGAATATAGCTTCCACATCAAGCACCTAAAGTAACCCATCCCCTGTGGGTAAATACCCAGCCAAACAGAGTTGGCCCAATCAGGGCCACTGAGGCCCAAAAGCTTGCCAAAAATCTAAGGCACCTTCTGGTGGGGACCCACAGAAAAGGGGCAGAAGGAGCCAGGCAAGTCTGGAAGGAAAGGAACAAAATCAAAACCCAGGTCAAGATAAAGGCTGCCATGTCATCCTCGCCATGGCTCTCTCACCCACGTCTCTGTCCCGTGTCTCCTTCCATGTCCCCCAGTCCAAGGCTGAGAAGCAGGTGCAGCTTCTTCATGTCTCTCTGCTCCATGTGCCTCCTCCACGTGGTCTTCTGAATCTTCCTCCTTCCTTCTCCCAGGCTTCTCTCACTTGTCCCTGCTCAGCTCCACCCTGCCTTGGTTGGGAGAGGGAACCTGGAACCTCCCCTTTCTTGGTTATCACATCTTTATACTGTTCATCTATAAAGTCATGGAATTTCCTGAGCTTATGAGAGAACTTGGGTATAGAACTAACAATTATACTGAATACTAGGAAGACTGTAACAGAGCATATGATAAAAGAAGGGGTTCCCATGAGTAGATACAGACAAATTGGCTAAAATTTCAGAAATTAATGAATTGCACATACCATGCTAATATTATATGGGCCACATGGATAAATCATCATATGGAATAATATATTTTAATTTCAATATACAATTCTCTGTGACTTATGTCACAGTGTTCACTGTCACTTGAAGTAATCCCTAATTCCACAGAGTAAAGAAGCAGTAAAATGTTTTATGCACATTGTATATAAACCTACTTTAAGCCAACTTTAAAATGCAAGCTTTTCCATACTGTAAATATTGTAAAAGTTTCCATCAGGTCAATCTGTCAAAGGTACTATGTTAATCTTTGAGTATTTCTAGATCTACAGATTAGAACACAAAGAAAAGAAATGGACACTTGGTTCTCCTGGGAAATGATGGTCCATTATGCAGGAATTCACTGTATTCAAGCTGTCTGAGATGATTTGACAGATTGTTTTTTTTTTCTCTTACCTAAGCACCTCTGCCCAAATCCTTCCTGTGTGCCAGACAGAATCTATGACTCCAATCATATCACAAGCAATAAATCTTCAAATATTCCTTCCTTTTGTTTTGATGATGTGGTATAAGAAATGTGGACAGACTTTTCCCCTGAGGCCTCAACAGTGACAGTCAAAAGAATAGATGTTTAGAATTACAGATTATGCTGAATCTTAAATGACAGAGGTAATGAATTATTCTTAAAGTTTTTATACTCCTTTATTTTAATTTGTAGGGTTCTCTAAGTACAGGAACCTGGGTAGGCACCTCTCTTGCCTGAGTTAAAGGAATATACTGAAAGATGGGATTGGTGTAAGATAAAGTGAGGCTCACCAGGAGACAGGGCTAGGCACCATGGAGCATCCAGAAGGAGCTGCACCCTTACACAAGGGTCCAAAATCAGAAAAACTCCCTATTGAACCATTGCATAGACTGACCCAGGAGTCTGTGGAAATGGTATTCTCTACCTAGCAGGGCAGCGCTAACTCAGTATTTCAAATCCAAATCTCTTTCTCAGGCTTATTATCCTTCAATCTCCTGTGCAGGATTCTTCAAGACTCCGCAGTGAACGCCCCCTCTTTAGCTCTGCTCTCTGCCCAGATTTCTAAGGCTTCTGCCCTGCCTCTGAAAGCAGAGACTGACTTTCATTCACTTACTCTTTGGTTTCAACATTAAGGACTTTTTTCTCTGTGCCTTTCAAGTATAATGCTCAGACAAATTCAATGCAAGGTAAACAAAATGGACAAATGTCATCCCTCTCTTTAGGACAAAGAAGAAGGGATGGGAACAGAAGTTTCCTGAGCATCATGCTGTGGCACTGTGCAGCTTTGGTTTCATCTTCAGAACCCTATCATCTTGTACTATAGGAAAGTGAGGGTCAAAGAGATCAAGGTCATAGAGATAATCAATACTGAGTCTGGCTTGCCCTGACATTTCTGACTTCCAAATATTCTTTTTATTATATCATATTTATAGTTAATTAAAAGATAATGTCAGAACACATATGCAAATACTATAATAAAAATCTCTTTGAGTGTTATGGCCTTTTTTACAGTGGCATTTGCTGGTGGAAGGAATTTTTCCCGACCACCCAAATATGTCCCAGTAGCCCCAAAAAGAGAAAGACATGAGCCAAAGAATGTGAGCGATTGAGACCAAGCACTGTCTTAGTTCACCTGCCTTAGTGCTGAGCAAATATGAGCTAGTCCGCATATGCTAGAGAAATGAATTAGATGCCGAAAGGGTCAAAGGAAAAACTAAATGGCAGAAATATACTCTGGAGACAGGAAAAGCTCTGAGCTTTGACCTCTGGGGCTCAATAAGCTGAAAATGGACAAAATATACAGGAAGAAAACACCCCAGCTGTGCCCCAGGGGGAAAATTATACAGGTTAATGAGTTTCTTCCCACTCATTTTGTGGTTTCAGTGATTGAAAATCTGCAAAAGGTCTTTTTCCCTCTTTGCTTTTGGATGGAAGAAATCTCCTTCAGAGCCCTATCAGGGTTTATAAAAAGATTTTCTGCACTGAAAGAGTGGGGAGCAGGGGGACAGCCTGTTGAGCTGCTGTTGATGAAGCCTCTTGCCAGAAGGATGGCTTGGGGAGCTGTCAGCAGGGTTAATTATAGAATAGCCCACTGCATGCTTCTGCCAATCACCTGGGCAAGTTTGAAGAGCAGTTGTCTGGAGATACAGCCAGCACTCCCACTGTGAACCACACTCCTGGGGTTGGCAGAACACAGGCTTTGATCTAGAATTCTAGACAATAGAACCCACAGCCCTGCCGCAGGCACTCTTTGGATCTACAGGCTAGGGAAGCCACAATGCAGCTGGATTCAAAGTCAGTTCTGGATTACCCCACTGGGATATAGGAATGGGCTGCTGGTGGTGATCCCTTTGTCCCACTTTTTTTTTTTTTTTTGGCCTTGTATTTCAGTTACATGTATAGAGCTCACAAGTCCCATAACCTATTTAATTCTATGGGGAGGAGTACAAACGCTGTATCCTTTTTTGCATCACCTATGTGAAGCATAGCACATTGCATGTGGTGGATAGCGAATGAATAAATGAATGAATGAATATTAATGTAATAGTCATATTTTTCCATAAAAGTTCGTGGTGCTTTTGTGGATGACATTTTGGGGATTGTTGGTGCCTCATTATTTGAATATGAAGGAGATGGAAGACAGAAATCACCACTAATCACTACTATGCTCAAACATAGATGATCCCAAAGCAAAACTCAACAGATTCCTCCTTCCTCTTCCCCTTGAACAGGTTCCTTTGTCTGACCTTCTAATATATGGATATGTATATTTATACCATTATTCTCCAATGCAGATATGCCAAGTTTCTCTAATGAATGTGGGAATAACCAGGTAAAGTCACTACCCAGAGGTGGACCACAGTGGGTTCCGGACTGCCAGTATAGGTGACTAGAACAGAGGGAGACAAAGATCCATTTGGGAAGGAAATGATGAATGTAAGCCAAAGGGCAATATATGTGGACAGATTTAATTATTTTTTAAAGATTTATTTATGCATACAAGAAATGGGTGTAGGCCAGAGGTGCAAGGGGTGAGAGGATTCACCAGAGACAGAGTTGGGAGCAGAACAGGTGGATCTACTGAAATACAGTGAGCAAGACAGGAGAGGTCTGCTGTGCCATGTGGGTTAGCTCTCTGCCCAGGTTGAACTCATGTGATAATAGCTGGTGAGAGTTTAGCTTAACAGCTCTGAGACTTTAACCCCTGTGCCACCAGCAAGGACCATGTGAACAGATTTAATTAAGAGAAGCAGAGATGGCATCTGAGAGTGTCAAGTGCAAACAGGTGTATACACTAAGAACAAATCAAACGGATCACTTCTGGAATTTTCCATGACCAACAAGGATGAGTCAGGCTAGGCCCTCTTCAGAGCACACCTAGCAGACTTGAATATGCTGGTTGAGAATTTAGCTACATATGCATAACATCTTGAAACCAACATGTGGTAGACCCCCAACTGCACACGAACCCGCTCTTCTCTTTCCTGCTCCAAACTCTGCTGGAACCTTTGAATTGTCCTTTAGTCCCATGCTTAAAACCTACTGAGCACTTGCTAAATTCTGATACTACCTCACCCTGGGGGAACCAGCAATGATCCCAGCAATCTAGTGCCTGCTCTCTTAGAATCCTTGGGAGCCGCTGAACCCTTTGTGTTCTTCTCTCTTGTCTAAAGAATTGGCGCAACACTCCATTGTTCCATAAGCTGACCGTATCCATGCTATTCCCTGAACTTCCTGTCCAATAATGGAAAGGGATCTGTCTCCCCACTGTCCCTTCCATGAACCCAGTCCCTTCACTGAGATTTTATTGGCAAGCAATCCCAAAAAATGCTACTAGTTATTATCTGTGACCTATCATTTTCACAGATACCCTCTTTAGGTGACATTGGGTTGGAATTTTAACCTTATATAATATGCCTGTTTTAGTCTTTATAGTGCACTCTTCTCTCCATCACACAGCTACCACCATCTCCGCTTCCTCAGGAGTTCAATTCTAGAAGGTCAAGTGTTGTTCTCATTCAAGGAGGCAAGAATAAGCCCAGCATCTCCCTGTGGCAATTTGTCCACCAAGCCCTATTTTTTCTTCACCTACCAGCCAAACTCACACCATCTCCTTTCTTTCTAACTCTACCCAGCAGCTGAGAAAATGTACAAAATCAAATAAAGTCACCTTTCAAAGGTTTATAAGCCAAGTCACTGAACACCTGTGAAATGCTGGGTGGTGCTGCTCTTTGTTAGGCCTTTGGTAAAATGTAAGGCTTTTGTTTCTGGGAGTGCACCTTCCTGTTTGTGCCACTCTGGGCCTAAAAGAGGTAACGATTCAACAAAAACCTTTCAGGACACACTTAACAGTCCTTTGCTCAGGCCTCTGCCCAGAATCCCCACCTTGCACTCTGCTTCTCTAACATAAGACTAAAATTTGCATTGATGATAATTATTTAAATGCCCATCTTTTGAGGGCCCCTGGTGGTACAAGGGGTTAAGTCACAGCACTATGAAGCTATGTGCAGCCACGGCAGCTGGGAGCTACACACATGGCACAGCAGATCTCTCCTGTCTCGCCCGCTGCTCCCCTCAGCAGTGTATTTCTGTCGATCTGCCTGTTCTGTTCCCCGCTCTGTCTCTAGCAAATTCTCTCACCACCCCCCAATCTGGCCTGTGCCCCAGAAACTGTATGTATAAATAAATAAATATTTTAAAAAATAAATGTCCCTTCATCATGTTATATTAAGAACTCTTTCCAGATTTAGAGGGGACTAAATGGTTTCCCCCCAAATCCATGTCCACCTAGACCACAGAATTTTTCCCTTCTTTGGAAATAAAGTATTTTCAGATATAATTAGCTAAGAGAATGGCATGCTGAGTTCAGGTGGATTCTATATCTAATGAATGTTTTTTTATAAGAGAAAAGTGATTCAGATGCAGAGCAGGAGACATACAGGGAAGGAGGCCGTGTGAAGAGGAGGCAGAGATTGGAGTGATGCAGTATAAACCCAGGCACTGCCAGCAATGCCAGAAGTCAGGAGAAAGACCTCAGGAGAAATCAGCCCCACCAACACCCTGATCCCAGAACTCAAGCTTCAAAGAAATACATGGGAATAAATCTGTGTTATTGTGGGTGACTCCATTTATAGTGATTTGTTAAAATAGTTCTGGAAAACGGATATATCTAATTCCCAATACCTACTAATGTGTGAGGGAACCTCTATTTACAAGCAGCATGACTGGGCAGATCACATATTTCCAATACTAAAGTGGGGATAATAATAATCACTCTCCCCAGAACTGCTGTGAGGATCAAATGTGATAAAGTTATGAAAAACACTTTATTATCTAAAATGAACAGCATAAATATTAGCTGTTGGAATTATAGTTATATTATGATTCATCTGTATTATAAGATGGAAGGGAGAGATGATGAAGGGAGGGAAATTGAATGAGGGCCAAGAAGAGAAAGGGAAAGGAAAGCCAACAAGTTGATTAGTTTTAATGTAAAACTGTTTGTCTATTCCTTGAGTATATTTATTGTTTTAAAAATTAATTATTTTATATTAATCTCAGATAGTTGATTTTAGCTTACAGACACTGGGAAAGAGAACCAACAAAATGTTAGATCAGGGCCTCCCTGATGGCACAGGGGTTAAAGACACGGCTATCAAGCTCTTGCCAGCCACTGCAGCACAAGTTCAATCCCCGGCTGGCCAGGGAGCAACCCACATGGCGCAGCAGACCTCTCCTGACTCACCTGCCGTTCCCCTCAGCAGTGTATCTCAGTCAATCTGCCTGTTCTGCTCCCCACTCTCGCTGGTGAATCCTCTCACCCCTCTACCCCGCACCTCTGGCTTATACCCCAGTTCTTGTATGCATAGATAAATAAATCTTTAAAAAACATGTTAGATTAAATTTGACTTGTTAGGGTCAAGGGGTTAAAAATTAAAACTAAGGTCTACTGAATATATTCTAGTCCTAGAATCCAACTAAGCATTCTGTCTGCACCACCGTCTCAAATCCGCACAGTTCTACAAGATGTGGAACATATAATGAGAAACCCACACACATGAGAAACAGGTTTCCTGTTTCATAATCTGCCCATGCGGTCAGCCCAGTTCTGCCTGATGTCAGATCTAGGTGCTGACCCACTGCGATTACCACTTTGCTCTCACAACAGGCAGAACCAGAAAACATGCCTGGCCCCTGCTCAGGTCACCCCAGCTGTGACACTCACACAACCTATTCCTTGGCCTCCCCATGAGGCTAACTCCTTTCCTCTAACTCCAAAGTTCAATGGCAGGTGCATCACTGTCCCCTCACTGATGTGTACTTCAAGGCTGTTATTAACCTGCTGGAATCTGAGTTGCCACCTCCTACTTGGGCAATTTTCCAACCATTTAGTGGCATAATCATCAGAGACAAGGATGTAAACATTTCCTCCCCACAGCCTGGGAAGAGGGCCAGAGGACTCAACCTTGGTGAATTCCCTGTGGGAAGCTGCACTGTGGGCAACTCTGTAGAATCAGGTTTATTAGAAGACAAATTTGGAGAGATGGAAACCATCTCTCTGTGCCCCCTCCCCATTTGCATCAATGAAATCTATTTTGAAAGTCAACAGAGGTTCAGCAATAAAGAAAAGTGCAACACTGTACAGGCTACAACACAGAAGGTCTCAGAAACATTGAGCTAAATGAAAGAAATCAGACACAAAAGGTTACATATTGGGCCTCCCTAGTAGTGCAGGGGTTAAAGTCTCAGCACTATCAAACTATTGCCAGCCACTGCAGCATGAGTTCAATTCCCTGCCAGGGAGCTAACCCACATGGCACAGCAGACCTCTCCTGTCTCGCCCGCTGCTCCCCGCAGCAGTGTATTTCAGTAGATCGGCCTGGTCTGGTCCCTACTCTTTCTCTGATGAATTCTCTCACCCCCTGCACCTCTGGTCTACACCCCAGTTCTTATATGCATAAATAAATAAAATCTTTTTTTAAAAAGTCATATATTTTATAAATTCATTCCTATGAAATGCTCACAAAAGCAAAAGCATATAGAAAATAGATTAGTGCTTGCCTGGATGGGGTGACAAATATAAATCACAAACAGATATAAGGGATCTTAATGGGTCGATGAAAGTGTTCCAAAACTGGACTGTGATGATAGTAGCGAAAGTTAATATATTTACTAAAAATCATTGGGCTGTACTTGTTAGAGGTTTATTTTATGGTATTTTCATTAGACCTCCATAAATTTGTTATTTTTTAAAAATCCAACTCAGGCTTTCTAAAATTCCTAAATTGATTGCTCACTGGAAATTCTAGAAATAGCTCAAATATCATACAGTAAATACACACTCCAAAAGTCAAAAAGGGCTGTCTGATTTGTGAAGCTGCTAATACTACAGAATTTTTTCCAACTCAGGAAAGGTAAAGAGAAATGCAGACATTTTATCATAACACTTGCTACGTGGTAGATACATTTAGTCTTCTCAACAATCTCAAAGAAGAATTATTAATCCATCTTACCGATAAACTAAGTGGTTGTTTTTCTTACCCAGTTATACAACTAGAAAACAACAGAGCCAAGATTTAAGTCAGAATCTTTCAACTACAAGCCAGTGCCCCTCCATAATTGCCTTCCAATCTCAAAACAGACAGTGGTCACTGTGGTTTTAAGTTTCCAGACTGGGGGGAAACAGAGACTAAGAATGTTGGCTTTAGCATTGTATATGCATGTCATAAAGACAGTTTATTCAGTTCTTCCAAAATCCTCCTTCACGGTTTCATAACATTGTTAAAATCAGAATCTTTTGATTTGGGGTCAAATGATCAAATTCTGCACCATTTCCTCTACTCCTGGCTCTCCTACCTCTCCCAGTTCTGTCGTTTCCTCGAATGCTAACCCAGGCCTGGCATAAACTGGACTTTTCCCTTTCCTACCTGTATGATCTGGGCAAGTTAATTAAATCCTTCAAGGTTCTATTTCCTATCAGAGCAGATAATAGCTATCTAATAGGGTTACTGGGAGCAGTAAATAAGAGAATATGTATAACAACCCAACAGTGCATTAAAGCAGGCTCAGTCCATGCTAGTGTTTTTTGGCTCTTTGGAATACGTGCAGCCTAAGACAAACAGTGAGCACTCACTTTGTTTTTATTCCACCGTTCCTTATCAAAGTTTAAAGAAGAAATAGACAGAAAATAGCAAACACATTTTGTTGACTGAATAGCTAGCTCTGTGTCGTGAAATGCGGCAAACTTGGCCTTCCATCAAGGAATAAAGGTGGTGATCTTAGTTAAGCTCCCAAAACACAAGGCAGCTATATTGAATGACAACATTTAGCACCTGTTACATAATTGCTATAGTACAACTATCGCTTAAAATAAAAGTAATAGGGTCTCCCTGGTGGTGCAGGGGTTAAGTCTCAGCATTATCATGCTATTATCCCTGCAGCCTGAGTTTGATTCCTGGCCAGGGAACTAACCCACATGGCGCAGCACACCTCTCCGGTCTCATCTGCTGCTCCCCTCAGCAGTGTATTTAAGTAGATCCACCTGTTCTGCTTCCCACTCTGTCTCTAGTGAATACTCTCACCCCACATACACCTCTGGCCTGCACCCCAGTTTCGTATGCATAAATAAATAAAAATAAATAAATCTTCAAATAAAATAAAAGTAATAATAATATCTACTTTCGAGTTTACAGTTTTGAGGGCTTGCTCGATGTCTAGGAACTGTATTAGTGCTTTACAACCATTACCTTACGTAATACTTCTGAACAAATCTTGAGACCACCTCTTACTCTTGTGGTCTAAATACTCATTTTCTCAGCTGGAGCACAGGTAGGTAAGACAGGCATTATCAATCATATGCACTCATGTCACACACTACTGAGGAGCAGAGACAAAGCACAGGATGCTGCTGGGGTAGTGGCCATGACAGGAAACACTACTTGCAGTGGCAGTGGCTATAGCAGCAGTGTTATAAATTAGATGGGCAACTGGTCTGTCAAAAACAATATTATAAATCAGAAAACAGGCCCAATATGGAGATGCCTGCATTAAGCCCTGTATCACCAAATGCAAGAGGGAATTAGTTCTGGCTCTTCCAGAATTGTATCTTAAACCAGTTAATCAGGAACCACTGAATCAGCATTAGTTATGGAATCTACCCAATGGAACTGTCATCACCTAAAGCAAAGCATCCCGGCAATAACCAACCTGCTGTTCTTGCTTAGTGTAACTTCCTTGTTCCCACTCTCCTCAGTCTAGAAAAACCTTCCCTTCTATATAGCCCCAGGAGCTCCTTTATCTACTAGATTGGATGCTGCCCAATTTGGATTGAGTTTGGCTCAAACTCTTCCATTTTAAAATATACCTTAGTTTGTCTTTTTACAATGTTTCTAACTGAGGCCATTAAATCCAGCTCCCTGAGATTCTAGGGCCTGCCCAATACATTCTAGTAGTTTAAGTTAGCCTATATTGCTTTATAATGTTTAGTTAAGAAATCTGACATAGACAATAAGGCCTCAGGGAGAAGGGAAAATGGGACCTCGGGAAATGATAATTCATAAATCTGGCAGACCAAGTTATGCAGGGCAGAAATAGAAATTATCTCCGTCGGTCACTTGAGATGATGTGTCCATTGCAGGCAAGGCTTGAGGGAACTACACAAATTCTTTTTTAAAAAATGAAGAGTTTGAGGGATTCAATGATGGTGGAATTGGGGGCTAAGCTTCTAACAGTATTGGACATCTTAAAGAAATAGCATGACAAGCACAAAATACTAAATTCTTGGCTCAAGGCACAGGTAAAGAAAAATCTGGAATTATCTATGGCTGTGTTCAAATAATCTCTCATCTCTTGGAGCTACAGGGCTAATACAGTTGAAAAATCAAACTAAGGGCTTGATCCTGCAGGTTGCTGATCGATGTTAGATGAATTCATCAGGTCTCTTTAGGAAACTTAAAGTATTGGTAGGAAAAAATGGACTTAATGAATTGGGTTGGGGGAATGTGGGATGGTAGAGGGGACTCACATACTGCCCTCACACGCCACATCTACCTTGGCTGCGCTCTGTCCCCCCACCACTTACCCCCCAGAACTTCCCCTCCACTTTTGCAAAAGAGTTTTTCTTCCCTGCAATTGTAGTATTTCCTCCTTCCTTGAAGTTCTTATAAGGACCAGGGTTCTGGTTCTATCTTACAAAAGGCAGGCAATTCTCATCAGGTTTTATCCAAATGCTCCATAATATCTCCAAATACATAATTAGGATAATACAGGGATAAAACATGAATCATGCCAAGCAAGAAAGATTTAGTTATAGATTCAGTATTGGAACAGTTTATCAAATGTTCGATTCAGGGCCTCCCCGATGACTCAGCAGGTTGAGCGCAGAGCTGTGAGGCTGTCCGCAGCCTCTGCACACGGGTTCGATTCCCAGCCAGCCAGGGATACCCACATGGCATGGCAGACCTCTCCTGTCTCGCCCACTGCTCCCCTCAGCAATGCTTTCGGTCCATCTGCCTGTTCTGCTTCCCGCTCTGTCTCTGGTGAATCCTCTCACCCTCCCACGCTCTGGCCTATACCCCAGCTCTTGTATAAATAAATAAATCTTTAAAAAAAATGCTGGATTCAATTTGTTGGCACAAGCAACTGCGAGTGGTTCTAATTATTTGCTTGGTTAGTTGAACAAAACCTGGATTCCACAGTGTTCCAGAGTAATTGAACTTGAGATGCCATAAATTTCTTAATATATAATATACAAAAAAGAAAGCAGAATTCAAAGAGGAAAACTAGAGGGATTTATCCTATGTAAACCACTCATCCTTCTCTTATGTTCCCCAAGATGGCTCAGAAGGCATTTTTTTCAGCAATACATTGAAAAATATTTTACTCAGAGACCATGAGAGTTTTGGAAATGATAGGCAATTAGTATTCCCTATATGCAAGGAGTTCTGGAAAGAAAATCACTGCAAATAACACTGGTTTTCTTATTTCAAAGGAAATATTAGAATCCATGTGTAGTCAAGGCCAAGTAGGATTACCATGATCATTTTAGAAGCAAAGTAAGTTATGCAATGCAATGGGTGATATAATGGATTACTGAGAAATAATCATAGGTGTCTTTCCTTAGAAAGGACAGAAGGTTTGCTGACCCTTCACCACATTTAGGGTGATGTGAGTTGTCTGGTTTGGTGTCACAGTTTGGCTTGCAGAAGCCCTACAATCTATACATTGTTGCCCAATCAGTTGATAACCTCATGATCAGAGAGTCAAGTAAATGAACTAATGGTTCCCCAACTTCCATCACACAATACATACACGCCAGCAGGCAAGAGATAATCCCAAGAAAATACAGTGGTCTAATATTTTAACAGACTATGGTCAATGGTAAGAAATTTGCTCTAAATAGATGGAAAGGGAGTTGTACCCTACACATTCTATAATCTTAATACTTATCTTTGGATTATGGTGGCAAAATATACCACTGGACATGTTACCCATTTATCAGTTGATACAAAAAGCTGACAACTTTGTTCTCTAGATCAGTGATTATCAATCTTTAATAAAATCAAATGATCCAAATCATCTGGAGAGCTGTTTAAACAGACTTCTTGTTTATAAGTTTCCAACACTCCATCCCCTAGTTTTTCATTCAGTAAGTCTGCAGTAGAGCTCAATGATTGAATGTCTTATAAATTTCCATGTAATATTACACAGTTTATGGTCTATGGATCACAGTTTAGGCAACAGTGTCCTAGAAGAGGAGAAGTTCTTCAGTTTACTCAGATTCTAATGTAAGTAACTTTGCTACTTACCATCTAGTAGATCCAGGGATACTAAAAATATATTTGTGGCAAGTTAGAATGCTCTATTAAATCCATGGCAAGCCACAACTGGGGAATGAAAAAGGTCACCCCAAGAGTTTGGAGATAAAAGCATGCCCTCATTAGCATTTAACAATTTCTCCATTGCAGAAAAAAAGGTCTTGTGCCCTGGCAATAACTGTACATTTGATAAAGGATGAAACATGGCCAGAGAAGCGAAGTGACTTCGTTTAAGTTAATAAGGAATCAAATCAGGGCTTGATCCCAAACCCATGGCCTCATCACCTCCCACTTTCCCAGGATTCTGCGTGCCAGGCACAAGCTTGGCTTATGCTGGGACATACAGATATTTGCTCATGAAATCTTTTAGATTTTGAATAATTGCAAAGGGTTTACATCCTCGAGGCCAGATCAGAGTTTTAGCTCTAGCCCATATTCAGGCTTCTCTTTCCTTACCTATAAAACAAGAAGTTAAACTTAATAATTGCACTTTGCCATAGCTTTAAATTTTTATGAATATATTTCTCAGGTCTTTCATATAGCCTATGGCCCCCACCAAAAAAATCTTATGTTCCCCATTGATGTTTGCAATGCTTCTAAACGTTTTGAAAGCACTTTACCTTTAATTCCTGCTGTGTCACATTCAGTAAAGTGACAAACTAGAAAATGAAAACAGGGTTATTTTTCCTGTAGTTTTCAATTGCATTAATTACCTTTCTCTAAAACCTCCATTGAATTTTTCTATATTTGACTATAAGATAATTTATACTTTTTCTTTTTCCCCAGACTTCATATTTTAAAGGACTAAATTCATCACATTCTCTAGACTGCCACAAAAGACCTTCCCCACAAAATGAGCTAAACTTAATGCAACAATGACACATCCTATTCTATAGGCTGTAAATAGTTGCTAAGTATTAACAAGAGCCTCAGATGTTTGGACTCAATAAGACTCAAGACAAATTCAGATGGTGACATTTTCCTCTGTAATTCTTTTATTTCTGTACCCATTTAAGTGATTTCCAGTCTGCTAAATGTCATCTAAGTTACCTAAAGCTTGAGAAACTATTTTGAAGAGATTTTAAAAATGCAATTATACCTCTATTTGACAACACCATCTGCTGCCAGCATTCACTTTGTCGGCTTCCGGTTCAGTTAACTCCTTCATCACTGCAATTATCTGACTGTCGACAGCTGTGTTCAACATGAATCAATGGAATTGTCAAATAGTATGGATGTATATAACTTCACAGGGGTCAAAATTACCATGGAGTTACATTAGAACAATTACTAGTAAGCCCAATTATTTCTATTTCTAGTATAAAAAGATATTTAAATATCCATTATTTAGTAACTATGGCATGATTTTACTTCTGCATTATTTTCAGAGATCAAGACACTGATTTAAGAAAATCTAAACATAATTTTTTTTGCACAAAAACCACTAACAATAGTTTCTTTCACTTGTGCCTATCATATTGGGACATACACCACAGAGAGCATCACCCTTACAATGAAGAGTGAGTAGATTTCACAAAGGAGAGACAATAATCAAAGTCCTCTTTACCCCCAAACACCTCAAGTTTCTAAAGCTTCATCCAACCATAGGAGTAACAGGATGGACTTAAAATCAGGGGTTAAGGGAGAGAAAAGGAAGATGGCAATTAGAGTAGTTTCCAGCTTCGCTCCAAGGAGGATGATCTGAATTGGCCTGGGGCTCAGAGAAGCTTGTGACTTGGGGTGAAACTGGAACACCTCCTGGAATCAGAGCCCAACACTGACCATGAGCACAGAGGAGATGCTGAGGTCATTCAGCTGTATACAACAAATGGTGAGGGGAGAGGGACACAGCAGCCAGAGTAGAAGCTGGGGTTCAAACCTATGTTTCCATGATTGGGCAGCCCCAGGGAGGGGAGCTGGTTGGTAAGACCTAACTGTAGGGAGACAGATATAAAAGTGCTGGGCTGTGCCAATTGGGCAGGGCCCCAAGTGAAGAAGACAACATACAGAAGGACATTACCCTTCCCCTAATTAACCCCCAGGACTCAAGCTGTTATCCTGGGGTGATGCTACTCCTCAGAGAAACTGCACTGCAGGCCGGTCCCGCACAATACAGAGATGCGGGTCTAGAAACATAGAGAGGTGGTTACACCACTGGCCCACCTCTTAGTACCACTTTCCTTGGCAACTGGGCCACTCCAGGACCCTCCCCACCCCCAGAAGAGGCAGTTACATATTATTGCTCCCTGACATATAGTGCCATCTATTGGAAAAGTAGAAGTTCTGCACCCTCAATACACGAGTCAATACAACATAGAGACAATACTCAATGTACTCAAAATAATAGGGAGCTGGGAAGATATTAGACATGGCTACTTATGTCCTCGCTGAAATATTTGACCACACAGAATAAATCTCTAGAAACCAACCAAACTCAAAAAACTGGAGATAAATGGAACATAACATAATAATGGTCATATGTGACAAGCCCACAGGCAACATCACTCTCAATGGTAAAAAACTGAAAGCTTTTCTACTGAAGATCCAGTACAAGACAAAGATGTCCCTTTCACACTGCTATCCAACACAGTATTGGAAGTCCTAGCTAGCACAATTAGGCAAGAGAGAGATATAAAAAAAATACAAAGTGAGGCCTCCCTGGCGGTACAAGGGGTTAAGACTCAGCACTATCAAGCGATCAGTAGCCAATACAGCATGAGTTTGATCCCTGGCCAGGGAGCTACCCACATGGCACAGCAGACCTCTCATCTCTCACCTGCTGTTCCCCCTAGCCGTGTATTTCAGTAGATCTGCCTGTTCTGCTCCCCACTCTGTCTCTAGTGAATCCTCTCACCCCCTGCACCTCTGGCCTACACTCCAGTTCTTGTATGCATAAATAAATCTTTTTTAAAAAATCCAAACTGGGAAAGAAGAAGTAAAGTTCTCATGATTTAAGAAACATGGTAACAAACATAGAAAACCCTAAAGACACAACTAAGAAAATTAATTGAAACAACAGATCAGTTCATAAAAAAAAAAAATAAAACAATCAGTTCAGTAAAGTGGCAGGTTACAAAATCAGTAACAAAATTCAGTTGCCTTCTTATATGAAAACAATGAACTGGAAGAGGAAGAAATCAAGAAAACAATCCCATTTGCCATTGCATTACAAAAAATTAAATACCTATGAGTAAACATAATAAAGTAAGTGAAGCACCTATAAAACAAAACTGTAAACATTGCTAAAGGAAATAGAAGCTACAAAGAGATGGAAAGATATCCCCTGATCATGGAAAAGAATTAACATTGAAAAAATGGTCATCTTACCCAAACCAATATAGTGATTCAATCCATCCCCTATTAAAGTTTCAATGACATTATTAAAAGAAAGAGAAATTCTGACCAAAAAAAAAAAAAAGAAAGATTGGTGGCATCACACTCCCAGACTTCAAACTATACTGCAAAGCTATAATAACCAAAAATGATTGTACTAGAACAAAAACAGACACACAGACCAATGGAATAGAATTGAAAGCCTAGACATAAACCCACATCGTTCCTTTCCTGCAACAAAAGGAACCAAAATTACACGCTGGAGAAAGGAAAGTCTATTCAACAAATTGTTCTGGGAAAACCAGACAATCACATGAAAAAGAACGAAACTAGACCACTAGCCCACACCACACACAAAAATTAAACTGGATAAAAGACTTGGCTGCAAGAGCTGAAACCATAAAATACAGAGAAGAAAACTTAGGCAAAACACTCTACAACATAGGCTTCAGTGATATCTTCATGGATTTATGTCCAATAGCAAGATAAACAATTTGGACATCAAATTAAAAAGTTTCTGCACAGCAAAAGAAACTACCATCAAAGCAAAAAAGATACCACTTAATGGGAGAAAATATTTATACACTGAAGAACTCATACAACTCAACAAAAAGAAAACACCCAATCAATAAATGGGCAGAAGCGCTAAAGAGGCACTCCTCCAAGGAAGACATACAGTGGCCAGCAGGTACATGAAAAATGCTCATCAGCACTTATCAGGGAAATGCAAATCAAAACCACAATAAGATACCACTTCTCAGTGTGAGAATGGCCTGTATCAAAAAGACCAGAAACAAGTATTGCCAAGAATGTGGGGGAAAAAGCAACCCTCATACACTGTTGGTGGGAGTGTAGACTGCTCTAGCCCCTGTACTAGTATGGAGGTGTGATCCAGCAATTCTACTCTTAGGTATTTACCCAAAGAATGCAAAATCACTAATTTACAGGGTCGGAGCACTCCTAGGTTCACTGCAGCACTATTTACAGTAATCAAGCTATGGAAACAACCTAAGTGCCCAAAGATTAGGTGAGTAGATTAGGAAGATGTGGTATATATACACGATGGAATACTACTCAGCTATTTAAAAAAAAAAAACTTGTCATTTGCAACAAATTAAATGAAACTGGAGGGGGTTATGCTAAGCAAAATAAGTCAGAGGAGAAAGACAAATCCCAGATAGTGTCAGGTTTGTTTTTTGGTTTTGTTTTGTTTTTGTAGAATATAGAGAAACAAAACAAAGGGTCAAAGTCAAACCAATAACAAAACCTAGAAACCTGACTATCAAATTGGGACAAGAGAGGGAGAACAGAGTGGGGAGGAAATACAATAGACTCTGGTGGAAGACTCTATGTATTTTGGTGATAGATGTTGTATGGTAACAACTGAATGGAGTGATTCTATACCTTTAAATCATAAAAAAAAAATTTAAACCAATGTTAACTCAAAAAAAATCAGGGGAATTAAGGTAAATCAGGTATTAAGACTGTCTTTGAGAATTTGATACTATACATTGAAATATGAGCATTGAAAGATGAATTTGGGATTCAGTAACAAATTTACTTGCAGAAGAAATCAATTTACTATCTTCTTTAAAAAGTTGTAACTAAAAGCATAGCTTTACCAAGGGCATTTAAGCTGCTATAAATGGACATCAGAACCTAGGGTACCTTATTGTATATCACTAAGGACTGCCTTGGCAAAAATGATAGATAAAATCTCTATCACTGAGAACATCCCATATATCTCCTTTAAATAACAGAAACACAAGAATATCCTGAGTGATAATACACTCTGAGAAATAGCTTCCTTATTAGGAAGTATTCCTAAGAGTTCTCATATTATCCATTACCTTGGTGTCCCATTCTGCTGGAGGAAGGGACTCAGTCAAGGAGAAATAGACATCAACAACTTAGACCCCAAGGCATTAGAAAAATTCATCACCACAAAGCTGGTGAAAGCTGCAGATAATCCAGTGGGACCCCATTAGTGAGTCAGACACAAAGAGGGGCTCTCTAGGGAGAAAAACACAGAAACCCCTTTCTCTAGAATTAAATGGCACTGACACACACTGGCCCTTGAGGTCTAGAAGGGGTTCTTCTAGGGTGGAGCAAACTGAAAAATTCCTAAAGTACCCAAAACAAATGTCTTTACTTTGTTCAGGTATCCAAAAATAACTTATGAATGTTTCAGGTAGCCAAAAAAATTGAGAATTTCTCCCTGTGTTTTCATTTTGTTTTGCTTTGTTTTGTTTTAACCTTCTTGCTGGCTTGCTTTAACATGGGTAAACCTCCAGGCTCTATTCCATTTGTAGTAATGGAAGATGATGAACACTTAATTCTCAGTTGCCCAAATTATAACGCACCGAGATGTGACCTCCTGGTAGAGTTGTCCATTCTCTCTTTTGTAACCACTGGAGTTCTTTATATAAAACCACTAAATGGACAAAGACCTTGGAATTAGTCATCCCTGAATTTAAGTCCATACTCCAGCATATGAGAGACCTCCTGACGTTCATTTTTCTTGGCCTATTTTCTCAATTGCAATATTCAAACAAACGCACATAATCTGGGACCCTTAGACTTCTTAATCTATACGAGGCATTTTTGGGAGCAACTGGAAAAATTTGAAACTGGTATTAGATGATGTTGGGAAATTATTGATAATTTTCTTAAGGTATGATAACAGCACTATGTTGTTGGGGTTGATGTCCCAATTTTTAGGACATGTATCATGCATATTAAGGGGGAAGTATCATAATGTCTGCAATAAATTTTTAAGTAGTTTATCAAAAGATATAGGTGGATGGGATAAGGGGGAGATGGAAAAGCGGGAAGAGAGGAAATGACAAAATGTTAAGAATTGCTGATGATAATTGTTTAAACTGCTCTAGTGTGGTACACAGGTAACAATTGTGGAAAAAAAATGCACTAATCCTTCCTAAGAAATATGACTTCAAGAATATTTAGGCTACAAACCTGCACACTATACACTATTAGCCTGCATGCTGCACACTATTAGCCATGTACCCCAAAATGTGCATCCTAAAGAAATGCATGCATTCATTGCTAAGATTCAAAATCAGGATATGTTAAGAGTTCATAGGCAAAAATATTAAATATGAATTCAATCAATTTATTTGTTAAAATGGTGACAGTTCTGACCTTTCTAACAACTTCTGAATATTCAGTCTATTCATCAACCTAAACCAAATCAACTGTTTTTTTGTTCAATTTTCTATCATTTATACCTAGACTTCTTAAAAGATATATGTATAATCAGACAGAGAAAGATAAATTCTGTAGGACTGCACTCATCAGTAGTATATAAGCCAAACAAATGGATGAATTAAATAAAACAAAAATAAACTTTCAGACTATAAGACCCATTTGGTGGTTACCAGAGCTATCAAGCTTTCAGCAGCCACTGCAGCAGAGTTCAAACCAGGCCCAGGGAGATAACCCACATGGCGCAGCAGACCTCTCCTGTCTGGCCTGCTGCTCCCCTCAGTGGTGTATTTCAGCAGAACTGCCTGTTCTATTCTCTTCCCACTCTGTCTCTGGTGAATCCTCTCACCCACACACCTCTGGCCTACACCCCAGTGCTTGTATGCACAAATAAATCTTTAAAAATAAGTTGCAACAGACAAAACTAAACCAAACCAAACCAAAGCAAACCCAGTAAATATGACTGCAGAAATGATGCTACTAGAGGGGGAAGGAGGGAACCCCAAATATTTATGGTAAAGGGTAATGGGTGCTTTTGTGGTAGGTGTAGTGACAAGGTACATCTGAAGTGATATGAACCTACTCCCCTAAATTATATACAGTATTGTAAACTAATATCACTGCAATAAAAAAACAAATTGTGTGTGTGTTGTATATGTATATATGTTCATATAGAGACATAGATATTATATATAATTTGCTTCAGTAAAGGAAGAGAACATAAAGACTGAAATCTGTGCACATTGTAGTCCCTTTAAATATACTACAATTTGTCGAGTTTCAGAGATACTATATAGGTCTTTCAGCATTTCATGAATGATGCATTCTTTGACCTTTTAGACTACTACGTAACTGTGTATCCAGAAGACATTTTGATGTATCCTGAGACCCTGAACAAAATATTGCTCATGTTCACTTGCTATTGGCCTGCCCCAAGAATGCTGACTCTACGCCAAGCTAGAGAATTGTATATTTGATCTACCCCAGATGGAATAATGTGACACTTCATTTTCCTTCAGGTGTATAGATGGATTCACAAAATGTCAACACCATCTTGAGATGACATCCTTCCATTTCCTTCTAAGGATATTCAATCCTTCTTAAGATTTTTAGGGCATTACTATCATTCTATTATATATATTTTTTCTAACAGTCATAATTGTAATTAACTTGTGTATGAGAAATCTAAGCATATAATTAATCCAAAGAATATAATGAGGTCATCACATACCTCCAAAGCTGATCTATGGTTGACGCTTTTGTAATTTTTCTACACACATCGTCATACTTTACCATTTATATTAATACTTCACCATTTATACTTTCATAGAGTTGTGGAAAACATGGTACCTCAGGAAAGCAAAAATCTTACCACCATGGTTGAATGGTAATCTCATAAAGTAGCACCCAAAAGATGAAACAAAAATAAACCTGTATTTGTGATATTTGTCAACTTTGTAGTATACATACTTCCAATCTCAAGTCACCAACAATTGAACCACTAGATCACAAAATTTCTGAATATTTAAGAATTGCCTTTCCCAAGCTCTTACATGACCAGCTCAACTTCAATACCCAGAGTATGTTGAGATCAGTAGGTCCTGATCTATCTTCTAATATGACTTTATCAACATAAGACCAAATCATATAACTTAGAAGTTGTTGTCATTAAATATCAAAACCATATTTTAATACGTCAATACTACCTAACACATAGGCATTTCACATTATGTCTAGAAATTAGTAGGTGGTTAGGAAAGACTTGGTAAATAAGCAAGTATATATATTGATTCCAGGAAGCAGATTCCACAAGGATAAACCTAAACACTACCCAATTTCAAAATCATGGTTTATTTCACTAGAATACAACTCAACGGGAGTTCGGCTTGGTGTGGAAAACTACATATTGCCTACAGTACTAACAACTGGCATTATCAGTTGGGACTTTGGGGTACTTAGGGAACAGTAGGGAGATGGGTTCCCCCATTCCACAGAATAGAAGTATGCAGGGAAATTTTATACTATTGTTAATGCACCCACCCACTCAACTGTGGGTAAGAAGGAATTCTTACTGAATAATACAATTTTTCACCCCTTATTTCAGAGATAAAGGCTGGATGATGGGTAATGGCAATATAATCTTCAAACAAGAAAGACCAATGGTCAGAAGACAGATTATTTCTGTTGTACAAGTCATTGACTCAAAGAACATTATTTGTTTCTAAATCTGAGTTTATTGGCTACCCTTTCCTTTCTTCAGGAAAAGTACTGTGAAACCATGATCAGTGCCATGAATAACTGTCTTTTTCCTTAGACTCTTTGTGAGTATGTCTTCAGTTATAAAAGGAGAAAAATGCATGAGCCCTCACCAAAAAATCTAATTTTACTTAGCCAACTCAGTTCCTCTGCCTAAAACATTAACAAAGTTTCTCCTGTTAATGCAAAGCCATTCAAACAGGAAAGGAACAATATATCTCTTATTTGGACTTGACTTTTTCTTTATTTATACACTTTAAACCATTCGAAGCTACCTCTATATACAGGGATCTGTATCCTCTATCCCCAAGCTCATGACACCAATAACTTAACCATAAATTTTTCAAAACTGAAAACGAAGTACTGACCTTTTTTTCTATTCTGAAAGTCTCTTTTCCTATTCTGAAAGTCTCTTTGAACTTCAGGATACTGAGAAAGTAAAGACTGTATGGATCACTACTAGAAATAAAAATAAATCAGAAAAAAGTACCGATGGACATACAACCGAAACTGTGTAAGACATGAAGGAATTAACACCAACAGCAGTTGGAAGAACAGAAGAACAAATAAGTTCTTTGCCCAGGGCTCTGAATGATTTCTCATTATCTCTGCACCAAACCTTTTTTTTTTTTTTAAAGATTTATTTATTTATTTATACAAGCACTGGGGACAGGTAGAAGCAAGGGAGGGTGACAGAATTCACCAGAGCCAGAGTGGGGAACAGAACAGGCAGACTGACAAAATACACTGCTGAGGGGGACAGCGGGCGGCAGGAGAGGTCTGCTGGGCCATGTGGGACCCTCACTGGCAGCAGGGGATCGGACCAGCACTCTAGAGGCTGCGGGCACCTTCACAGCCCAGTGCTCAACCACTGCGCCACCAGGGGAGGCCCTGTACCAAACACAGAGCTTTCATATGATCCAGCAATTCCACTCCTAGGTATTTACCCAAAGGACACAGAAACATCAATTCCAAAGAGCACCTGCACCTCTATGTTTATAGCAGCACTGTTTACAATAGCTAAGCTTTGGAAACAACCCAAATGCCCAACATTAGATGACTGGATCAAGAAGATGGGGTCCATATACACCATGGAATATTACTCAGCATTCAAAAAAGATAAACTCATGCAATTTGCAGCAACATGGATGGCACTGGAAGGGATCATGCTCAGCGAAATAAGCCAGAAAGAAAAAGAAAAATACCGGATGGTCTCACTCATAGCAGGAATCTAGAAAACTTAAATAAGGGACCAGGATAATGAATAACTATAAGAAAGTGAAAATCAAAATCAACAAAAAAACCATGAACCAGAGACACTCTATGGGGGGTGGGGCGGCGGGGAGGGGAGGGATTGGGGTCAAAATAAGGGGGTCGCACTTGTATGGGGAATATAAAAATAAAATTTATTAAAAAAAAGAAGTATTTAATCATACCTGTCTTCAAATAAGGAAACTGAGGAATAAAGAGATGAACTTGCCCTTTCCACCAATCTAGTGAAGAGGATGCCTAATTTCAGAACGAATGCAATCTGACTCCAAATTCTGTGTCTTTCTAAAAGCTTAGTCATAAGCAATATAAAAATCAATCTTTTGATACAGATAACCACTAGTTGTCTAGTGTGGGTCTGCTACTCCTAGGCAGCCTATTCGGCCTCCATTTTGTCACCCAAACAAGGTCAAAATGGCCCAGCCAGTTAGGTACAGGAGCCTAACCCTTCAGCCCTTCAAATCAAACAAGAGCACAAAGCTGGATCACACTGGGAAGGTTATGCATCAGGAGATATGTCCAAAATACCCAGGGGGCTGAGGACCAATGCATAACATGTACATCAGAAGCTATGTCTGGAATGCCAGGGGGGCTGAGGACCGATGCATAACATGTCCTCCCAACTTATACATCACTAGGTATGACCGGGAACACCCAGTGGGGTCGAGTACCAATGTATGACAAGAGACCCCAGAAGCTGATCACTTGATAAGATTAGAACCTGGCTGGGTATTACGGTGTGTCATCAAGTAGATAAGAAGTGCCTAGAGGGCAGACTCACAATCCCTAATCTTCTACACCCTTCCCCTTTCTTTAATCTCCTTCCCCTTAATCTCCTTTTGCTCCTCCCCCTTACAACCAATACCACCCTGTGTCAATAAAAGGGCCAGAATCTTGCTCTTCAGCAGCATCCTACATTATGTAGCCTGCTCCATGACTCCCAACTCCCTTTTCTTTATCAGTGCAGTGTTGCCCGATGCAAAAGTCTAGCACTTTTCCCATTTTGATTCATCCAAGAAGAATTCCAAAATTAATGAGTTTCCTTTACAATTGTCTTATCTATGAAGGCTCACTGGTTAGAAAGCTGGGCCAGGATTGCTCCATATCCCCACTGGTATCTAAACCACCTATGACCTCTGATAGGTATTGATAAATGTTTATTCAATGACATTTTTAACCAGCTTGGAGTCTAAGTACTTTTATTTATAATTTTTAGAACTAGGAGTCCATGAGAATCTTAAATTCAACATATTAGATCTAAGAAAAACCGATGAAAACAGCTAATTGCCCAAAGAATACATGACTTGCTCAAAGTCACACAGCCAGTTAATAACAGAATCAAGAAAAATCAATGGGGAATTAGGCCACTTTGGCAGGAGATGAACAACTCCTCCTCCTGCAGATGAAGAGGAGGGTTGGGAGAGCCATCAGGCAAAGAAGCAGGAAAGAAAATAAGTGGCTACTATTGGGAGCACTTAAAGAGAGACAAAATGGGGACCTGGAGGAAAAATCTGATAGCTGGCATGTCCCTCTCATGAAGCAGTAAAGTAGCACAAGGAAATGACAGGCTAATGGGAAGCCTGGTGGGAAACAGCTGGCACTTCTTTTCCCTGAACTGTAGCTTAAATGATCATTGCCATTCTTGTCAGAATGGTCTCATATATTCAGACAGAACAGTAGCAGATTTCCAGTGCCATGGGTGGGAAAGTAGTAAGTCCTAAACAAAGTTGAACTGATGAAGTTGACTCAGAGAGGTTCCTTGGAGGATCCAAATGAAAGATTTCAACAAGGATTCCAGAGACGGCAAGGAAACCACAGTGTGGATGTCACAGGAAAGTAAATATTACCTTAGCTGAAATAAAAATTTTTAACAATAATATGCCCAACCACCAGAAAAAAAATTCCTTTAAAAAAAAGTTGAATGAGAATGGAAGCTGCCAGAATTGGGGGAGGGGGGCAGAAAAACAGAGGATTGTGGTAGAATATTATGGGTGCTTTGGTGGTGGTGTGGTATGGTGTGGTAACATGCATCTGATGAGTAGGATCCCTGAATCATATACAGTGTTACAAAGCAATGTTATATCAATGAAAAAATGATACATCAAAACATGAGCTGACCACTTGAAGCATTTAAGTAGATGCTGAATGTCAGGAAGGTAATGAGACAAAGTGAAGTATCAAATAACTTGTTAGATGATATTACTTTTATATTCTTTACAGATCCACAGATTCCAATATTTTAAGTTAGTTCATACTACAAAGCATCCCCCAAAATCATCTAGGGGGATGCCATCCATTCTGTTGAATTCAAGGTAAAGTTCTAACCTAAAATCACCTCAGACTATTGGCTTAAGATAATAATACACCTCATATATGTATTTTATAGGTTTTTTTGCAGCATTTTCACATCAAAGATGTCCTGTAAACACCCCCCCCCCAAGAATCCTAAGAAAAGTGAGGCAGTGGTAGTACTATTGTGTCCCATTAGATATAAAGAAATTGGGGTCATTCAACTAGCTTGTGGGTTATGAAAATCCCACCAAATATTGGGCACTTTTCAAAGCATGAGGGATAGAGAGATGGGAAAACAATCCTAGACTCTATCTTGGGAAACTTGCATTCTGTTAGAGCAATCTAGGCAATGAAAAAGTGAAATACATATGTCTGGAGGAGTTAAACGTGATAGATACCAATGATTCAGGGCAAGGACGGTGGGGACTAATGGTCCAAGAGCTTCGATTTTAAAAAGAGTGTTGAGGGAAAATCCCAGACTTCCAAGAAACGCTGGAGTCTGCCTAAAAGAACAGCATTATAGGCAGAGGAAATGGTGACTGCAAAGGCCCCAAATGAGTATATTTTGGGCATTTTCAGAGAACAGAAAAGCATCATGGGTGGACTGGTGTAAATAAGGCAGAGAAAGATAAAGAGCGTAGATCAAACTATGTAGAACATCACAGGCCATTTAACAGACTTTGGTTTTTGCTCTGAGTAAAGTAAAAGTCATTGAAGACTCAGCACAGAAGCCCAAACAGACTATTTAAAAGGATAATTCAGATTGCTGTGCAGACTAGAGGTTGGAGGATGGATAAAGGTAAAAAAAGGTGAGAATACATAAGAGATTAATGCACATTGTAGGCAAAAAAAAAACATAGAACGATGTCTTGCAACAGGCAGCAGTGGTATACAGGTAGGAAGTGATTGTATTTTGCATTTACTTTGAAGTAGAATTCTAGAATGAATGCTGGATGAATGAACATTCTAAGTCTTTTGATTCTAATCTAAGTTGCATAATACAATCATTGACCTTGGGCAAGTCATGTAACTCTGTCTATCATCTTCATGAATTTAAAATTGAGAAGCACATAATACCTGCAAACTGCAATGCTTTTTCCTATTTAACATTTTTAAATGTTAACTCTGGAGGATTTCCTTATATAGTATGGGGGGAGGGCATTGGGATTATGTTGATACATAAGCCCTCCCTGTTCAGAAAGAAGGTAACACATATACACTTAAGAGACAATGCACTTACACGTGGACTCTTCTGCACATTCTTGGCATTGAGGTTGTCTGCTTTTGTCTAAATGTGTCTGTAATACTCACAGGATCCCTGAGCGGTAAATTGGCTCGCAGAGAGATTGAGGCAATGAGACATGAAAGACTAGCCTGCGGTCACTGAGATCTCAGTGGGAAATGGTTTTAGTCTCATGTTCAGTACTGTCTTTCTTGATCATTCCTAAAACACTCCCAAGTATGTTCATGGAGAAGGCTAGATGGAGTCTGAAAATTTGACATTTGGGGTTTAAAAGTAACCGAGAAACAATTTACACCTTCCATAATACAAGGAGGCGTTGGACTTTATTGTGAAATGCTTTGCTGGTGGCAGTTTGCTTCCTATGCAATTAGAAATTGTTTTTATTGTTCCAAGTGAGATTCACAATCTGTGCTCTGAATACAGTTTCAAAAAATCACACAGGCCCAATGCAATTTAGAGTTCATGTTAGCAAACTGGTAGGTGGAGTTTTTCACAGGGTGGTTGACTTGCTCTTCTATCCCCTTCTGTGAAAGCTTCTCAGGAGAATATACACTCAGCAGAACCCTTACCCAAACTACAAATTAATGGAAATTTGTGCTCAATTTCTTTCCTTCCATCTGCTTTTTCCTGACTCATTTTTATTTCCTGTCTTCTTCTAGGGCTCTTAGGTTTGCCACAGTCCCAGAATAAACAACCCCAAAGCACATGCACAGAAAGGTCTTTCTTTGGCTGTTAAAAAAGAGCAATTCTAAATTCAAAAGAATGGGTCTTCCATGGCAGGTATAGCCTCCTATGACCTTATTTGGAAACAGGAAATTATATTTGCAGATGTCAGTAGGTAAGAATCTTCAGATATAATCATCCTTATTTTAGGGAGAACCCTAAATCCAATGGCTCCTGTCCTTACAAGAAAAGGTGAGGACACAAAGAGGGCACTGGAGATGGAGACAGACTGAGTGATGTTGCTGTGAGCCAGGGATCACCAGGAGGCACTCAGACGTTAAAGAGGAAAAAAATATTTAGGGCCTTTGAGCATGGCATGGCCATGGTGACATTTGATTTCAGATTTGTATTCTCTGGAACTCTTAGAGAATATGCATGTATTACTGCAAGAGGCCCAGACTGTGGTCATTTGTTATTGGAAGCCCAAGAAAACAAATTCAATGGCATTTTAGCCAGCATGACAGGTACAGAAGGAATAAAGTGGGTGACCTTCATGGAACCCATCAACTCATACCACTGTATGGAGACCCACCCCCGCCACTATATCAGACCCACATAAATCTCTAGTTATTAGTGTAGTTTCTACTAGCAGCCTGCCTGGATTGAATCCCAGCCTGTGAGCAGATAAAGCACCATATTTATTCCCTAATTTCTTCATCTGTGAAATGGGGCAAATATGATCCTCTCTCAAAAGCCACATTGAAGATTAGAGATTGCACATTAAACTTTTCTAACAGTGACTAGTGCTCAGTAAATACCAGTTAGTTTCTTATTTTAAAATGCTGACTTTTAACTACTAATTTGCCCTCTGGATTCATCTTATTTGAAATGAGACATTATTACATATGCATTCTGCTTTTTTAAAGTGGAATTCTCTTTGTTCTTGAAAGAACAAATAAGAGAGAAATTCCCTGAGAAGAGAAGCTAGAACCTACTGGTGAGCTGAATTGCTAACCAGAGGACAGGGACCTCTCAGTTGTTTCTCTCTATATGACAGGCCAGTTTTCAACAAAAACAGTAGCTAAAAATTCAAATGGATTCTGAGAGCTTCAACTCTGTAATAATCTCTCAAAAAATAACTGAATAAATGAGGTCAACATTAACATTTGAGAGCACCTGGATCCATGCTTCTCTGTCAGAAATATTTTCTTACCTTTATTAATTGAAATAATGATGTAAGTAAAAATTTAAGAAGAGCAATAAAAACAGATGAACCAACATGAGTCAGGAAATAAACAGTAAGAGTCAAGGCAAATTCCAGCTGGGCAGAAAAAAAAAAATCATAGAAACCAGTGAGGCAGAGAAAAACAGGCAAGAGAGGGAAAAAAATCATCAGCGCTGAGACGACCTTAGATTTCTCAGTTAGGAAGTTTTCATGAGCATCTTTCTAGATGTTCATTTTTTCAGAACCCACTCTCAGGATACAGCCTTCCTCAGGCAGGAGTGGGGAAGTGATGGGTAGAAGGCTTCTGTTGCCAGCAGTACTTCCTGATCATCACACCAGCACAGTTTTGGGGCCTAATCCATGTTTCTTTTAAAAAATGAAATGAGGATCTTTGAGAACAGACAGCAAAGTCAGATGGGACATGGTACCTAACCGTATTGACATCAACCAACGTTTTATTGCTTTGCCCAAAAAGGACAGCCCACGTCCTCTTGTCCTGAGGTTGATACTAGACTGGCTGCCGCGGGGACTTTTGGAGCAGGAGGGCATGCAGTTCTGTAGCTTGATCACTGATCTTTGAAAAGAGCTTCTGCTTCTCAACCCCACACTCGGGATCACACAGAGAGCAACTGTTTTGGTCCTGCTGCTACTTCTCCGAGCAAATCTGCAGCACTGTGAACAGTGAGGGCACAGCCCTGGGGCGGCATGCTTGACTGGGGCGAGGGCTCTAACTAACAGAAATCCTCTCTTATCATATCCTATTAAGCATAACTTATAAGTGATGCTGTTGAAATTGCTACAGAAGCCAGATGGGATGTCTATAGCCAGCAGAATCTTCCATTCCCAAGACTCAGCCAACTGGGGGATGGCCCTACAGCTGGCAGCAGGCACTGTTTTTCACTCAGTGAACTCAAACCATATGAAGCCACTGCACATACTCAAAATCAGCCTCTCTGCTCTCCAATGCAAAAGAGTCTCTTCTCTTTTCCATATCCTGCAACTCTTTTTCCTGTATAAATACTCTGATCGTCACTTGAGTCTGAGTTCAGTGAGTAAATATGCTGAGCCGGGAAGTTCATGGTAAAGACCCTTTTATCCAATCCAATAAGCTGCTGTCAGAGGCATAGGGAACAGCCTGGGATGGAGAATCTATAGAAATGGACATGTGGGGCCTCCCTTGTGGCGCAGCGGGTTGAGCGCAGTGCTGGGAAGCTGCCCGCGGCCTCTGCAGTGCCAGTTCAATCCCCGCCGGCTGCGGAGAGACCCACATGGTGAGGCAGACCTCTCCTGTCTCGCTCACTGCTCCCCTCAGCAGTGTATTTCAGTCAGTCTGCCTGTTCTGTTCCTTGTTCTGTCTCAGGTGAATGCTCTCACCCTCCCCGCACATCTGGCCTGTACACCAGTTCTTATATAAAAAAATAAAAAATAAATCTTTGGAAAAAAAGAAAAAAAAAAGAAGATGGACATGATCAGGACACTCGAGTCTGGCATAGAGCAGGGGCTGGGAAACTGATTATCCCATGGACACAGAGCAAAGGGGCGCTGACCCCAAACCTCTCTCACCTGTAGAGAGTGGCTGATGACCCCAACACCGACAGCTTCAGGGACTGCCTTATTTAGCACACCTTCTAAAGTTTGTAATTGTTTGATTTGCATTCAGACTACTGAGGTTCTAAGACTTTAGGAAAATGTGTGTGACCAGACATACCCACGAGGCAGATGACTTGAGCAAATTTTCGCTGGGTGGTAGATGATTGATTCATCGGCACTTCTGCCCAAGCCAATCCCCAGGCTGGAGAGCTGAAGCTGCAGGACCTGTCCGTAAAGCAGAGCAGTATACTCCGTGACTCAGGTTTATAATCAGTTAGAGCATCAGTGGACAGGACTCCTCAGGGCCATCTGCTTTCTGCTTAATATGCAAACCCAGATACACATTTGCCTCCTGCTCTGCTCTAGCTGGAGCCATGTGCCACTCTTCTCTCCTGCTCATCAAGTTCCTCCCTGAGAACAGTCCAAGCCACTTAAATCCTACCCCTTTGTTTGGAAGGTATTAAACCCAGGCTCAGAAAACTGAGGGTGGCTCATCAAGGCCCCAGGATTTTCATTCTTGTAACAATCACTAAAACTAGATAAACTAGCTATAAACAGTTCATCCATATATTAAAACATGGTCAGAAAATGTCCTTTCAGGAGGATACTTTTAACTATAAGATTTTAGGGTAATATACTGCATTTTCCAAACCTGCTTCATATTGCTGTCCCCTCCCCCAAATCAGAGTGACTTTGCCAGAGGAGCTGAGCTATGGATTCTCATTTGAGTGTCCACTGGACTATGTATGAGTCTTTGTGAAACTGGAGATGAGACGTCTTCATCAATTTATGTTGTACCTAGCATTCAAATATGAGGATAAAGAATAAATGCATTAATGAATAAGGCAATACCCTAACAACTGTAGGCAGAAAAACAGTTAGATTTCAGATGCTGTTTGCTTTTTTGTCTGTTGTCTTGTTTTTGTTTAAGGGTTTGTTTTGGTCTAAGTAGGTTGTCCTAGAGTATCACTGTCCTGCAAGAGAAGTCCTTCAATTATGAGGGAGAAGAAGCCTGCAGAACTGAGGTCCCCTGACCTCGGCTAGAGTGTGCCTCCAGAAGCAGAGACAAACCTTCTCCTATACTTCCCTTAACCTGAGAATAGACTTAAGAATAGTCACCCAAGTTTCCTGCTAAGCCCACCATGCCCTGGCAGCTGTTCTTCACCAAACACCATGACCAGCCAAGGTGCTTCCCCTACATTTACATATTTCCTTCTATTATTCGCTACCCACATTCATGTTTCTGAATGTTTAAGGTCTTATGAAAGTGTCACCAAAGAAACAGATAAGGGACTTGTCCTGGTGCATCCAACATATTCCATGATATTGCAGGCGAGGACATTTGTGCTTAAGAACATTATTTGTAATATAGCCTTTATATTATTATATAATCTCCCCAAAAATAAAACAAGATATTTAATGTCAGGGCACAAATGCATGTATGTCCCATGCTGCCTTGGGGTCTATAAGACAAAGAGTTATCAGTGGAGTTAAATAACTAGACTCCAATTAACTATGCATCCATGGGTCAAGCATGTCCACCATCACCTCTACAATGACTGAACTTACTGTTTAAGACTTCCAGCTCTGACATTCAATGATCCCATTATACCTCATAGTCCCTCTCTCTACCTGTCTGTAAACCATGATAAGAAACAAACCTACTTTCCACTCAACTACTTGTTGCCCTCTCCATGAGCAGCTCCCTAACCCCAGTGCTTCAGTAGACCAAGAGATTGATTCTAGGGGATAATGCAGCCCTGCCTCCCCCTCTTCTGCTCCCCCCCTCCCCTGCTCCCTCATCCCCTGCACAACTGTCTCCAGGCCTCTGCTTCCAGGATCACAGTGGGGAACTCCCACCAATCAGCTGGACTGGTTTTATCTTTGAGAAAAGAAAACAGCTGGGTGATTTTAAAGATGGAACTTAAGACTCACTTAACTAGTCAACTCCAGTTGTCAGGCCACAAAGCTGCATTTAAGGACAGGAGTCGTGGATGTGACATGAAAGCAAAGAGGCCCAGAAGCTTTGTTCACCCCCAGCTGGACAGACTGCATACTTTATGAGATTTTTTTCCAAAGAGCTTCTGCTGAGTTGCTTTGGTCTTATTCTTCTCTTTATAAAAGGTATTCACTGGTGTCTGGTCTTTTGAGTATTTTGGCTTACGGAAGAAAGAGGGTCAGCAAGTTAACAAATTAGACATGTTCCACCTGGCCAAGCCATCAAAAGCCAATTTTACTTGGTCTCAGCCTAACCCATCCCCAGATGCTGATATGTATCTAAATGATAGAAAGCTCTATTCAAATTCATAAAATATTTTACAGAGGAGTAAAACAGATCTCATAGACCCATTTCTCATTAAAAAGGTCAATGCTGGAACATCTGACGCTATATAACTGTCTGATTCAATTTAGCAGGTCAAGCCTGACTAATCCTATCTTCTGATTGGGGTGAATACATTTCCCCTGAAAATAATTTTCCCACAAGCCATCGGATTATGTACTCTAAACCTGTATTTTTATAAGACATTACTAGAATGTTGATCAAACCCAACTCATTCATTAAACAAAACTGAGAAAAAACATACGCCACATCTATAGTTGGAAATCATAAGCAGAAATCGAGAGAAATTGAGTAATTGTACTGTCCCCAGCCAAAGGGCAGAGTCAGCAAGGAGACTTGAAAGCAAACCTTTACAAAGTTAGCATATCCTGAGACTGGAACTGATGTAGATGGAAAAGAGGAAAACCTACTTTTTCAAACTTTCCTTGGAATCAGTAAGTTAAGATAAATAACACAACACAAAGGAGACTGGACCCAGAATGACAGTTGGCTTCTGTTTCCCGTTCTGCTCGTTACTCACTGTGTGATACCAAAAAAAAAAAAAAAATCAAAATCATTCTCTTCTCCTGGCCCTGATCATTTAGCCTATCACGTAAAGATTCCAAAACTTTTTACTGTACCCAACAGTATTATTCTTGGCTCTAAATTCAAGTGTTAATTATATACACATATGTCTAATGTGGGCCCCAGGTACTCAGGTCTCTATCCCAGGGGTCACATGCATACTTACCTAGTTGACGCCACACTCACCTTTGGGGATGCTTGATGGTCACTTATTTCAAGAGTACTACTTTCAGAAATGTGTACCTTTCTCTGTTTAGAAATTTTGTCTATAATTCTCAGTCATTTCGTTTGCAGGTAAACTTTTACAAAACCCCAAACAGAATTCCTTGTTTTCACCAACTATTCCCAATTCTCTCATGGACTTAGGTAGGATTACAAGTCTCTTCCCCCTTGAATTAGGCATGATCTTACAACATGCTTTAGCCAATGAAATGTGACTAATGATGACAAAGCTGGTTCATCATTTTCTACTTTATTTTCCCCTCTGCCACAGTTACTGACAATATTGTAGGTCACGGCTGCTCCACAGGGTTCAGGAGTAAAGCACAGACCAAGTTAACCAGCATTCAATATGGACATTGAGCGTGAAGCAAGTATTTATTAAGTGACTGAAATTTGACTGATGCAGCTTCACTTCAAAATGAATACCATTTGGAGTGCTCCCTGGTGGCGCAAGGGGTTAGGACGCAACTTATGAAACTATCCACAGCCACTGCAATGCAAGTTCAATCCCTGGCCAGGGAGCTAACCCACATGGTGCAGACCTCTCCTGCCTCGCCCACTGCTCCCCTCAGCAGTGTATTTCTGTTGATCCATCTTTTCTGTTCTCCACTGTCTCTGGTGAATCCTCTCACCCACCACACTTCTGGCCTGTACCCCAGTTCTTGTATGCATAAATAAATAAATCTAAAAAAAAAAAAGACTACCATTTGGGTTGGCCCTTAGAAGACGACAAAGGAATAGGCAAGAAGAGGATATTCTATGACAGATATGCTGTCAGAAATACTATGACAGATTACAATGCTTTGTAAGTGCCTGCCCAATAGCAATGTGGATGAAGACTTTGGATGCTGCAAAATCAAGTACCTGAGAGAGCAAGGTTGAATCCAAAACTGACAATAATTTTGGAGGAAAGATCATAGTTGCTGAGCCACAATAGTAGATCTAGGTATAAAGAAGCTGATTCTAAGATGCACAGGAGCAAGTTACAAAGGGATGCCCAGAATGAAAGCTGACAACAAAGAAATACTACCATGGATCTGTTTCACTGTTACATTCCGCCTGGTTTGTGCCTTTGCCATGCCTCCATAAAGTGGTCATAATTTGTGGTTCTTTTATGTCAACTTGGACCCACTGAGCAGTCTTAGGGAGCAGCCATGCATAAAACTAGCTAAAAGGGGGCAAGTCAAGCTCATCAGAAGATATACTATTGATTACTACCTAAATATTTCTTATCCTTACTTCCTGCTCCATAACAATGGAACAGCATTAATTTTCCTCTGCCAGTGTAAACACCATTAATTGCTGTAAGTTAAGAAAAGAAACACCATTAATTCCTAAAGTCAAAACATAGGCAGCAACAAGATGTAGAGCCACTACTAGAATTACCAAAGTCAGCACCAAGGACAGCACAATAACGAAGTGTGTGGGCTGCTTCTGTCTGCAACTTCCTACCTTCCTCCTTTAGCATCTGTGGCCCACCTTATATTTACCCATCTATGGATCCCAGAGAACCATAACCAGGGTTATGATACAGTTTGTTACAGGAAAAAAAAATTGGGGCAGGTGTATAACTGATATTTTGCTTCAGACAAATGTAATTAGTAGCAAGTTCCAAGACCTGCAAAATGAGGTCATATTATCTGAATTGCAGATTTCTCCACCTGCTTCCCTTGCAGCCTTGAAAGTGTAACTTTCCATTACTGCCATGGGGGGTTTAGTTCCTAAAGAACTGTTCTGTGAACCAGAGAATGAGGCAACTGCTATGGCTATAGAGCCAAAAGGTGCCTGGATATTAGAATCACCTGGGAAACTTCTGCAACCCTTCCACCCAGACCCAACCCAGATCAATTATTTCATCATTTATGGGATGGGAGTGTGACCTGGGCATCAGTATTGCTCCTATTGTTTAATCCTCCATTACCACGTTATAATTTAAAAATAATCTAATTCTTGGCACCCCAACCCCAGAAATTTTTACTTAATCAAGCTCAAGTATCATGATTTTCTAAAGAGCTCCACTTCCCAACCTGTGATTCTAATATGAAACCAAATTCTAGACCTACTCTCATAAAAACAGAGACAAAAATTGGAATGGCTTCTCTTGCTTATGAAGATGAGGGATAAAAGGTCCTTGAGATGGTTGTCAAAACAAAATGTTTGGATAGATTCATTGAACTTATTAACTCCAAGCATTTACCAGTATGCAAGAATAGGTCAAACACCACTCTCAGGAGATGCAAAATACTATAAGCCAAAAAAGGAATCTAGCTCAGTTATTATAATAAAGTATGCTAAGCATGATGAAAGGGCCAAAACATAAGTATTATAATGAAATATTGCCTCTACCTGAGAGGGGATTCAGGATAAGTTTAACTCAAACATAAGATGCTTAAATATCCAGAAGAATCACTAGGATTATGGCATTCCAAACCACAGGAACAGAATCTCCGAAACACTGAAGCATATCACAGCTAAGGAAATTGCTTCAAAGTACAAAAACTGACTCACAGAACAGGAGAGATACAAGAATAAATCATGAAATCCAAGAGAAAAAACTATGAACTTCAAAAGTCATCTCTCTATCCTTTCTCTTTTCTCTATTTGTTGAAATTGGTTACCCCAAAATGTTACCGACATGGTACTCAGCTCCTGAGTTTTCATGTTCTCAACTTTTAGCAATCAGCACAAGTAACTAAGGTCTTTGAATCTCAAGTCCAAATTCCTAGGACAGAGGATATGATTGTTTCAGCTTATGTTACATTTCCCACTCCTGGTCCAATCAGCTATAGCAAGGAGCATATAGTCCTAAGGTAGGTGTCAGAGCCCTTAACCTTCTTGAGAGAAATTAGACACAATTCTTAATGAAGAAATCATTTGGAGAGCTAAACAGACATTCCGAAAGTTATTTGACTAAATGTGAGATACCCAGTTCAGGCTAAGACCCAAAAGAGCCACAGAAAGACCCAAGTACAGATCACATAGTGCAAGATCAAATTGCTCCAAGTAACACAGAAGTTCTAAGGAAAATGGAGTACATGTAAGAAAATGCTGCTCATATTGAACTAGAGATAGAAATTATTTCATCTGGGAGGAAGTAGAAGAATGCTCCAATAAAAAGGAAAACAAAAAGTCCTCAGTCCAAGGAGATCCACTAAGTTTGAGAAGATGGTGCTAAGAGGGCAGAGTTACACCCTTACCTGATGGCTGCAAGGAGGCTGAAGCAATATTCAAGTAACTAAAACCTAGAATAATGTAAATATCTGCATGTTGATGAAAGTTTACCATTGCTTCTATTTCTCTGATGATGCATGCTTGCAGGTGGGACGCTGCTCAATTGCTGGCAAGGAAAATGACAGTCTTCTCAGAGATTGTCAAGCTGGTCTCAGCAATGTGCTGAAAAGAGACTTGATTAACTGTCTAGTTCATTCTTTTGTCCTCTGCTACAGAAGCATGTGTGATACAAGTCAATGGTCTGGAGAACCGAACAGGCTGCCAAATGTTGCCTGGTGGGTAAAAAGCACTGACCTGATGACCTTGGGGCATACTGTGTGGTTACTACAAGCTGGCCACTGGTTGGGTGAGTTTGACCAAGTTGCTATCTTCTGTAGCCTCAGACTCATCTTCTGTGAAGAAGAGGCTTAGAGGGTTTTGATAATTAGCAGTGTTCTCTCAGGATCTAAAACTTAATTACTTGTTTTTTTCTCTTAGTTGCCTCTCTTCTTTGGACTTTGACATATCTACACACAAACTGGTTAAAACAAACAAAATCAAAGTCCCTGACTAAAACAAAATAGCTTAGAGGTGTGAGGGGGGAACTTTCATAATTTCTAAGCTGGTAAGCCAAGAAAGAATACAAAAAGTAGGATGTAGCAAGCCATAGATATTTCCAATGAGAACAACAGTATTTTGCATTATCAGAGAATCACTAGGGAAAACTGGTTCTTAGCTAGAGCCATCTTGGAATATTCTTAGGTGTTAAGTATGCAAATTATAATATGTCCACTTAACTACAATGTTGCAGTTATAGAATACTGTGATTAAGCATTTCTATTAACACAATAACATGTGTAACAGTTCTCTATAGATTAGAACAAAACACTGACTGAGATACTACAAAAATTCAGGAGATTAGTATGCTGATAAAAGTCTTCAGAATGGAAGAAATAAGATTGATTTATCAATAACTAATTGTTGAGTGTTTATGACACATATTTTTGGGTAGGTATTATAGGATTTAAATTTTCTACGTTTTTTTGACAGGAAAGGTCATTTTAATTTATTTTGGCTGTTTAAATTGGACAATTCTTGTACCTACTATGGAATTTACACTTTGCTTCATTTTCACGAAGGATTATGAGCAGCAAGCCTCCCCTTACATTAGGTTAGTCTTCAATATTAGATATTTTAATCCAAAACAGTTAAGTTCCTGCTTCAAAAGAATCCTTTATTTTTTAGAAATCCTTTGTAATCTAAACAAAATATAAGCAGGCACTTCCTATCTCCTGATGGAGGGCCTCTCCCTAAACAAACCCTTACTGCTGGATCTTCCCTTAGGGCTGACTCCATTCTTCAAGGCTGTGCTGACATTTGCTTTGCAGGCAGTAACAAAGTCTCACTAATTGTCTGTTTTTGCTGCCTTCCAACAAAGCCTGCAGGCTCAGGCCCATGAAAGTTATAACTGCAAGTAAGTAAGAAAGATGCCACTTCCCAGGTTCCTGGCACTGTAACAAGGTGGTCCCCAAGTAAAGGGGGAGGTTCCAGGTTCCCTGGCCCTCCCCAAGAAGGGTGGACCTGAGCAGGGAGAAGCTGGACAGGAGACTGGAGAAGGAAGGAAGCAGGATGGAGAGCCAGAAGGAGACCTGGAGGAGGCACACAGAGCAGAAAGACATGTGAAAAAGCTGTGCTTGCTTCTTGGTCATGGCCTGGTTGAAATAGACATGGGCAAGAGGCCTTTGGGGAGGATGACAATGGGAACATTGACCTTGATCTTGATTTTGCACTTTTCCTCCCAGACTTGTCTGGCTGTTTCTGACCCTTTTCTATGGGTCCCCTGCCAGAAGGTGCTTTAGGCTTGTGGTAGGCTTTCGGGCCTTGCTCTGGGCCAATCCTGTTTGAATGGACTTTTACCCACAAGGGGATGGGTGACTTTGAGTACTTGATTTAGAAACTACATTCTTTGTCTTTTCTGTATTGTTCACTAATTGTATTAAAGTTCCTTTCCATTAAAGGTCTTATATGTTTTGTCTTGATGCGGCAGATGGCAGAACCAATTTAGAACAGGAAGGTTTGGGGGTTTAGAGGTGCCCCTCTCCCTGCTCTGTAACACCACCACCCCACTGATAGGCTGCTTAGTAGCCTGAGTTCTCAGAAATGTTTTAAATGGCTCCCTGTCTGGCCTTTCTTGTGACTTTGCTGGAAGAAGGTAGTTCTTTGAGCTTCTGTAGTGACTTTAGCCCCTAGGAGGGCCCTCTCCTCCCCACTAGCCAGGCTCGGCCTCAGTCAGGTCATCCCAGCTCAGTGGCAAAGGCACCAGCCATCAGCAACCTCCAGCACAGGAAGGCTGTGTGCATCTCTCTCCCACCAGAAGGCCCTTTAATGCCTGGAGAAATTTTTGTGGAGAGGGGACTGGGCATGCTGTAGAAAATTCCAAACTGTTCTTCTAATGTTTGAATCCTTAACACATACCTGAACATCAGCACAGCTGCTTCAGTTGAAAAAGAGCCTTTTCTTCAAAGAACATTGCTCTTTCCCTATGCAACTCCTTGAAACTTCCAAGAGATAAATAAAAATTCACTTTTAGATCCCTGTTTCTTTGTATTTGCTTGGGGGTTGTAGGTTCA